>NC_135573.1:220222837-220828933 GCF_965152235.1 Eretmochelys imbricata | reverse complement strand
CACGGTTCACCGCTCCAGGCCAATGGGGGCTCCGGGGAGCAGTGCTGGCTGCCCTTCCTGCAGGCCCCATTGGCCTGGAGCAGCGAACCACGGCCAGTGGGAGCCACGACTGGCCCAACCTGTGGACGCGGCAGGTAAACAAACCAGCCCAGCTCGCCAGGGGCTTTCCCTGAACAAGCAGCGGCCCTAATTTGAAAACCACTGCCCTAGACAACATGGCATTATTATCTAATAGTTATAGTATGGTCCAGAGGCCCTAATCAAGATCAAGGTTTGGTGCTGTACAAATAAACTGGTTAATCTCTAAGGTGCCACTAGTACTCCTTTTCTTTTTACATATGCACCAGAATTTCGAACGCACAACTCAGCATTGTGAACGCATTCAATAGTCACCCAGGCAGCAACTGAACAGATAAAACCAAAATTTAAGTCAAAATAAAGCATAAAATGTGTATCATCTTCCAGTAACTACAAAGTCATATCTCCTTGGACAACATGGATAAATAAAATAGATATGTGCCTGAATACTTGTCAGAAACTTGTCAGAAGACACATTTTTAGCATTCAGGGATGTAAGCTTCTCTATGTTAAAGATGTTCTTCCTGATCCTATGTATTGTATTTGCAGTATATTAAGCAGAGCTTCTCTAACTTCCAAGGATAGAAAGCTGCATAGAAAAAGGAATTTTTATTTCTTAATACAATAGGTGCTAGATATGTCATCAACAAAATTGGACATGATTGAGGTAAACAAAATTGCAGGTTCTAATAGCAGGTTTCCAAAGACTTGTACAGGAAGTGAGGCTACATATTAATGCGGTCTTATGGGGACTCTGACAAAATGAAAATAAGCAAATTACAAAAGTTACTTAAAAGCCATTTCAGTTATTATCCATGTCCCTCAATATCCTCTGCTAATATCTGTGGGTTTACATCTTTCTATTTTTAAAAAATGTACTTTTCTCTTCTCACTGCTGTTTTAAAATGCTACGGGGAGGGAAAGGACTTATAGAAGTAGGGATATATTACCAACCACCTGACCAGGATGGTGATAGAGACTGTGAAATGCTCAGAGAGATTAGAGAGACTATTAAAATAAAAAACTCAATAATAATGGGGGATTTCATTGACTGGGTACATGTCACCTCAGGACAGGATGCAGGGATAAAGTTTTTTGACACCTTAAATGACTACTTCTTGGAGCAGCTAGTCCTGGAACACACAAGAGGAGAGGCAATTCTTGCTTTAGTCCTAAGTGGTGCACAGGATCTGGGCCCAGAGATCAATACAGCTGGACTTCTTAGTAACAGTGACCATAATATAATTAAATTCAACATCCCTGAGGTGGGGAAAACACCTCAGCAGCCCAACACTGTAGTATTTAATTTCAGAAAGGGGAACTACACAAAAATGAGGAAGTTAATTAAACAGAAATTAAAAGGTATAACGCCAAAAGTGAAATCCCTGCAAGCTGCATGGAAACTTTTTAAAGACACCATAATAGAGGCTCAACATAAATGTATTGTATTCCCCAAATTAAAAAACAGAGAACCAAAAAAGGGCCACCGTGGCTAAACAAAGTAAAAGGAGCAAAAAGGTACCCTTTAAAAAATGGAAGTTAAATCCTAGTGAAGAAAATAGAAAGGAGCATAAACTGGCAAATGAAGTGTAAAAATATAATTAGGAAGGCCAAAAAAGAATTTGAAGAACAGCTACCAAAGACTCAAAAAGTAATAGCAAAAAAAAATTAAGTACTCAGAAGTAGGAAGCCTGCTAAACAATCAGTGGGGCCACTGGACGATCAAGATGATAAAGGAGCACTCCAGGATGATAAGGCCATTGTGGAGAAACTAAATGAACTCTCTGCATCAGTTTTCACGGCTGAGGATGTGAGGGAGATTCCCAAACCTGAGCCATTCTTTTCAGGTGACATATCTGAGGAACCGTCCCAGATTGAGGTGTCATTAGAGGAGGTTTCGGAACAAACTGATAAATTAAACAGCAGTAAGTCACCAGGACCAGATGGTTCTCACCCAAGAGTTCTGAAGGAACTCCAATGTGAAATTGCAGAACTACTAACTGTAGTCTGTAACCTATCATTTAAATCAGTTTCTGTACCAAATTGACTGGAGAATAGCTAATGTGACACCAATTTTTAAAAAGGGCCTCAGAGGTGATCCCGGCAATTACAGGCCGGTCAGCCTGACTTCAGTACCGGGCAAACTGTTTGAAACTATAGTAAAAGAACAGAGTTTGTTGGGGAAGAGTCAACATGGTTTTTGTAAAGGGAAATCATGCCTCACCAATCTACTAGAATTCTCTCAGGGAATCAACAAGCATGTGGACAAGGGGGATCCAGTGGATATAGCGTACTCAGATTTTCAGAAAGCCTTTGACAAGGTCGCTCACCAAAGGCTCTTAAGCAAAGTAAGCAGTCATGGGATAAGAAAAGGGTGAGCAGACATCCTGCTTTTAAAGGCACAGTCCCATACTTAAGCCTTCTTCCGGGTGTCCTGACTTTTTGTTAAATATGGGCAAACTGTCACGTATTTTCTATGATCCCAACACAGAGCCGGCAGCGGGGGGCAGCAAGCGGCCGTGGACACCCCCCGACCCGCTCGCCCACGTCAGCATCTCCCTTGCTGCCTCCTCCGGCAGCAGCAGCATTGGTGGCGGTAGCAGCACCGCAGATGGTCAGCGAGAGCAGCCCCAGAAGCAGCCCGGGGTCGGCCGTTCCTGCTGCTGCTGCTGCTCCTGCCCCGCTGGGAGAGCAGGCTGTGAGCAGTGTTTCACCTGGGACCCCTACTGGGGCATGAAGGAATGTGATGGGGGCAGGGGGAGTGGCAACACCAGCCCTGCATGGGCGACCCTGCACCCAGGCATGCGGGGGAGGGGGGGAGGTTGGACCACCAGCCCTGCAGGTGGGCCCGCGCGTGGAGGAGAAGGGCGGGCTCAGATCAGCCCTGCGCCCAGGCGGGAAGGCGGCCGCGGTGGGAATCGCAGGCGAGCAGCAGCGGGGAGGCTCGGAGGACCAGCCCCGCAAACGGGCAGGCAGTAAGGGGGTTCGGACAGGGTGGGGGGTCGGTCATGGGCGGGGTGGCTTCTACCTGCCCTAGGTGCCATTGGGGAGGAGGACCTCAAGCTGGCCCGGCAAAGGTGGGAGGCTGGGAGGGCTCAGGTTGACCCAAGCGCAGGGAGTGGTAAGGGTGGCCTCCGGCAGCCCCACACATGGAAAGGCTGGGGAACCTCAGGGAGGGCTTAGGCTGGCCCTGCAGCGGGGGGAGGGGGGAGTGCGTGTGAATGATGTTTTGGGCCAGCCCACGGGTTTCCTGTCTTCCCTTTGGGAAAATATGGTCACCCTAGATAAGAGAGAAGATACTCTCATGGATCAGTAACTGGTTAAAAGATAGGAAACAAAGGGTAGGAATAAATGGTCAGTTTTCAGAATTGAGAGAGGTGAATAGTGGTGTCCCCCAAGGGTCTGTACTGGAACCAGTCCTATTCAACGTATTTATAAATGGTCTGGAAGAAGGGGTAAATAGTGAGGTGGTAAAATTTGCAGATGATACAAAGATAGTTAAATCTCAGGCAGACTGCAAAGAGCTACAAAAGGACCTCTCAAAGCTGGGTGACTGGGCAACAAAATGGCAGATGAAATTCAATGTTGATAAATGCAAAGTAATGCACACTGGAAAACATAATCCCAACTATGCATATAAAATGATGGGGTCTAAATTAGCTGTTACCACCCAAGAAAGAGACTGTGGAATCATTGTGGATAAATCTCTAAAAACATCCACTCAATGTGCAGTGGCAGTCAAAAAAGCGAACAAAATGTTGGTGATCATTAGGAAAGGGATAAATAAGAAGACAGAAATTATAATATTGCCTCTATATAAATCTATGGTACTCCCCCATCTTGAATACTGCGTGCAGATGTGGTTACCTCATCTCAAAAAAAGAATGGGAAAAGGTTCAGAAAAGAGCAACAAAAATGACGAGGGGATATGGAACGGCTTCCGTATGAGGAGAGATTAAAAAGACTGGGACTTTTCAGCTTGGAAAAGAGACGACTAAGGCGGGATACGATAAAAATCTATAAAATCAAGAATGGTGTGGAGAAAGTAAATAAGTGTTATTTACCCCTTCTCATAAAACAAGAACTAGCGGTCACCAAATGAAATTAATAGGCAGCAGGTTTAAAAAACCAACAAAAGGAAGTATTTCTACACACAACGCACAGTCAACCTGTGGAACTCTTTGCCAGAGTATGTTGTGAAGAGCAAGACTATAACAGGGTTAAAAAAAAAACTAGATAAATTCATGGAGCATAGGCCCATCAACGGCTTTTAGCCAGGATGGGCAGGGATGGTGTCCCTAACCTGTTTGCCAGAAGCTGGGAATGGGAAACAGGGAATGGGTCACTTGATGTTTACCTGCTCTGTTCATACCCTCTGGGGCACCTGGCATTGGCCACAGTCAAAGATGGGATACTGGGCTAGATGGACCTTTGGTCTGACCCAGTATGGCTGTTCTTATAACTTATCGCATGTCTATACTACAATCTTAAGTTAACATAGGTTAGATCAACTTACAGCCACCGCAACATTTACTGTGGTGGCTCATGTCCACACTACCCTCCTTCTGTTGGTGGTGCCTTATGTCAATCCGACTGCGTAGTATAGAACAGGGCTTAGACATTAATTCTGTAATGAGCTCCATGCACGAGGATCCATTGCTGAATAGTGCCTTAGAAGGGGTTTCATGTGTGTAGCCCATGGCTTCAATGGGACTACTCATGTGAATAAGCATTATACCCAGCTGTTCGTGTTCACAGGATTAGGCCTCAAATTTACTACATACAGGAAAATCACTTGACACGAAGTGCTGTCAAATGTACAGAGTGAAAAGTATGAAATGATGGGAAAAAATTGAGTTTCTTTTCCAACCTCTTTCAGTTAGTCATCTCTGATGTTAGTTCGCACAATGATGAAGTAAGAAATTGTCAAAATTGTGACTTAAATTGACAGTGTCCCTTTATCAGATACTTAACGGTCTCATGAAAAGTCAGGATGCAAATAATTGAAAAGTAGCAAGAAGCAAACTTTTTTTTTTAAGTCTATAGATAGATAGATAGATATAGATCTATAAAGAGATACAGAGAGCAGTTATAAGCGTAGGTTCTGATCCAACAAGTGGCTGCACACAGTCACACGGCTGCATCTGTGCAAAGCCCCACTGACTTCAGTGGGGCTCGATGCAGACACAGTAGCATTCTCACTTAGTCACTTGAAGGATCAGGGCCTCAGGTCCGAAACCTGCATGGAACCCCAATGAATCCACCCAGCAAGTGCTCCTTGCAGGATTAGGAGCCTTGTTTTTACATCTGTTGTGCAGAAAATACTCAAATTGTTTTGTAGAACATATGGAAGGAGCACCTGAAAAGAAATAATTTGAATTAGATGTTACCAAAATGAATTTGAGGAACTCAACTCTTGGAAGGTCTCTGAATATATTAATCTGTGAAAAATAGGGGAAATGCAGAGCTTAGCTTTCATATTTTAAGATTTAGGGGTTTGGGGTTTTTTAACAGCAGGTATTGTTATAACAGCTTCAATAGCAAGCAGTCTGAAAATACAGTAAAAATGAAACCGATCTGAATGGTAATAAAACTAGCTTAAAAGCCATAGCAGAAGTCTATACCAGATTTGTTTCCTTTCTGTTACAATATATTTATGTAACTTGGATAAGACTCTCAAATACTGTTAACTTTATTTAAATTCACATCAGTTAACACCATAAGATATTTGTTATCTCATTACATCTGAGGTCAGTTATCAATTAATTCTGACAGGCCCCAAATCTGCAAAGATTTATTAATGTGCATAACTTTAGTGATAGGATGCATGTGCTTAAACACTTGACAGAATCAGTTCGTTTAGCGAAACATTTGTTTGAGCTACATCACTTTTATCATATGTTAAACAACAAACTTCAAGTAAACATACACACAAACTGCACATTTAGCACAATGCAAGCACGAGAGCAGAGTATTTATTATAGCAGGAGAGATAACTAACATAATAGCTAAGGCTCTTTTCCTGCCACAACAGGACAAGTCTTCATGCAGATGCAGTAATCTGCTAACGTCATATCAATTATAAGGTTGAAGCCTAAATAGCAGGTTTTTCCATTCTAAACCCCAGATGTTTTCTGAAACATTAAAATTATTCAGATTTGGACTCTGCTCAAGTGTGATTTGTGCATAAAACATTCAAGCATAGTTTAGATGTTTTGGAGTGCAAAATAAGAAAAATACACCTTCCCCATTATAGATCTTGCAACCTTATGTGGGACAGCAGCAGTGCCAAAATGACAGGTTGATAGAAAGTTAAAATGTGGCATGGAAACAGCCCTCATTGAGAAATGCCTTAGAACTTCCTAATTAAATTGGTTTTAATTTGACAGAGTTGTGTATCTCTGGAAATAAAAATAAGTCACTTTGTTAACAGTACTGTGCATGTTCACTTTGTAGCAATGTTTGGAGCAAAGGCAGGTTGAACTCACTGAACACAGGTGGCTAATTTAACTGTGCTTTAAAAAAAACAGGAAGGTGTACCATGGGGAGTCCTCTAGCCAACTTGTTCCACATTATGCAATTTTTTCTCCGGGAAATTCCACCCAAAAAGAAAATGCTAAGGTTACACAATACTCAGAAGTTAAGAAATAATGTACAGTATAAAACCATATATGCCCTGTGCATGAACTACAATAAAGACTTTACATAACCACCTCATTCTCTGAAGATTGTGCTACGTAACTATTACACTAATTTAGCTACAAACCACCCCCATACTATATATTCCAGTAAATGTTCACTATTACCTTATCCTTTTACACATCTCTCGTGCAAAACCATTTTACTATGTTGTTTTAATTAAAAAAACACTTTCACAGACTCAGAATACATACAGTAATATACAATAAAGAATGTTAAAAATGTATAAAAATTGTGTCATACTATGTAATATAAACTATATTGTAGTACACATTTAAGGTTGCACATGCAACCTCATACTTTGTCATTTCTTAACATCTGAGTGTTTAATTACGCAGCCTTAGCAGTCTTTCACATGCATTTTATTTTTGGATGGATTGAGTTCTTAAAGTCTTCTTACAATGTCAACATTTGAGACCTAGCAAATGAGGAACAATTAAGTTAGATTCCAAGGGATTCCTAAGTGCTACAATATAAAAAAAAAAAATAAAGAAAATCAGTCATGCAGGACACTGGCAAAGAAAAGGACTTTGTAGAAAAAGTTGTTCAACTCACCAGTCCATTGTTTGGCTGAGGTTAAAAAGGCAAACATTACTAAGATGCATCAGTGAGGAATCAGAACATAAACCAAGGCCTAATCCCACAAACACATGACTTTAGTCTCAAGGACTATATGTGATAAAGTTGCTCACGTATGTGCTTGAAGGACTGGAGTGCAGGTGTTACTGTAAATAGTACCGCGTATTGCTTAAAGATATGTCATTGACTTTGTCAGGACTGGGAATCCATCCTATTTAACTCTGGCAACTTCATCCTACAAAGGTGAAAACTTCAAAGTCTCACAATGCAGCTTAAATATTAAACTAGGGCTGGCAAGCGATTAAAAAATTAATCACGATTAATCATGCTGTTAAACAGTAATAGAATACCATTTATTTAAATATCTTTGGATGTTTTCTACATTTTCAAATATATTGATTTCAATTACAATACAGAATACAAAGTGTACAGTGCTCACTTTATATTTATTTTTATTACAAATATTTGCACTGTAAAAAAATAGTAATTTTCAATTCATGTAATACAAGTACTGTAGAGCAATCTCTATCATGAAAGTTTAACTCACAAATATAGAATTATGTACAAAAAACCCCGGCATTCAAAAATAAAACAATGTAAAACTTTAGAGCCTACAAGTTCACTCAGTACTACTTCAGCCAATTGCTCAGACAAACAAGTTTGGTCACAATTTGCAGGAGATAATGCTGTCCTAGAGACTGGATGAACAAGAAGTAGGACTGAGTGGACTTGTAGGCTCTAAAGTTTTACACTGTTTTGGTTTTGAGTGCAGTTATGTAACAAAAAAAAATATCTACATTTGTAAATTACACTTTCATGATAAAGAGATTGCACTACAGTACTTGTATGAGGTAAACTAAAAAATACGATTTCTTTTATTTATCATTTTTACAGCGCAAATATTTGTAATAAAAATAATATAAAGTGAGCACTGTACACTTTGTACTCTGTGTTGTAATAGAAATCAACATATTTGAAAACATAGAAAAACATCCACAAATACTTTATAAATTTCAATTGGTATTCTTTTGTTTAACAGTGTGATTAATCACGATTAATTTTTGAGTTAATCACGTGAGTTAACTGCGATTAATCGACAACCCTATATTAAATTAACTCAGCAGCTCACAATTTCATAATAAGTTATTCTTTCGCTTGAATCTCTCAGGATACACTTGATATTTCAGCCATTAGCCTTTTTCAGAGGTTATCTAAAGAATGTAAACCCTGCAGGACAGGCACTGTGCCTGTCTACAATACATTATGCACATTTATGGCACCATTTAAATAATATGAAGAAAAATTAGGTGTCTTTTAGCCAAACCTGCAGTTATTTAAAATTGCCCTATATATAGTCTCACCTGTTCAATATATTCTGGATGTTTAGATTATACTTTTCCAGTGTTTTCTCAAAGGACTATGATCACCTACCCCCTATGAAATTGAACTGAAAGCAAAATATATTGTTCAACAATATGTCATAGAAGTACAAGTTAAGATATATTTAAGATGTTGCCCTATACAGAGAGCTACGTAACCACAAGGCTTCTAGATTAAAAATCTTTGCTATGTGATGCAACGGATATTTAGGTTAATCTTAATCTCAGTGAATAGAATACTTTGAAAAGTCTTAAATGATACAAAGGCTGGTAAAGGGCATCTTGATAAGCTGGTTATATTAGTGAGAGACAGAAACAAAGCTAGATAAACACAACTAAAAGTCATGAATGATAAATAAAACTTCAGGGAGGATGGTTTCAACTCAGAAAGCACATCACATACATTATCTTGCTCATGAAAACAGGTAGTATGAAGTTGGAGACCAACCAGGCTAACTTTAATGAGAGTTACTGAGTAGCACACTGGCATACTGAACAGACTGATTCTGTGATTAACTTTATTGAAATATGTTTCTTCAGCAGAAGGTACTTGTATAGGCCGGATTTTCTTGGGGGGGTGGGGAAGTTGTTTTGGGTTTTTTGGCACTGACGTTTATTTTCTTATGTTCTTGCATAGAAGTTTGGCCACTGATTTCAATGGGAGCAGGACCAGGCCCCAAATCTTTAGGGAGTGTAAGTGTTCTGACTTGGTTGTATTGACTAGCTACCTAATCAATTATTCCTTCTTACATAGCAATGATAATGAACAAGAGTGGTTTATAGAAAAGAAAGACTCAGGAGCTTCAAAACACTGACCCATATGTCAAATTAATGTGTCTTCATTGGAGGGACCCCTATGTAAGATATGACCCAAACCTTGAGGGGAGGGGCTGTTAAATTAAAAAAAAACAACTATGAAGAATGGCAATATTTCCATTAATTTTGTTTTTATATCTGATAAAAACCAAACATAGCCACTTGCTATGAGCTTTGCAAGCCCAACTTCATACCAGTGAAAGAGAATCTGAAAGTCATCATAAATAGAAACCAAAATTAAATTGACTAGCTAGTGTTCATCATCCAAGCTGAGCAAAGAAAGTAAAAGAAAAAGCTCAGAGAATATTATGTTAAGGCCTGATGCTACCTACAGTGGGAAGTGTTTTAGTACTTGTTGTCAAGAGTGATCCTACTTCTTGAGGCTATTCACAGTAGTAAGCATTACACCAGGTACTGAGAGTGTTCACAAAATTATACAGGGGTGCTGGAACAATTTTTATAGCGGGAGTGCTGATGATGGAAACCATGTATTTGGTTTTAATAGTCCAAGCCAGCATCCCTAGTTCTAGCACCACTGCACGTACATATTCATCATTTTCCATTTGGAGAATCTGATGTATAATTTGTGGCATGAGAAAAGGATCTCTTTTAAATATATGGGGGGGGGGGTTAAACCCTGACACCGTCCCTTTAAATTACTCCCCCTTGTGCTTGACACACACCCACTGTGAGGCCACTAGCTAAATTTGGCTTGGGAAAGAAATCAGGTGACTTAATCGATGAAGGCAAAAGCAAAGTTCTTTCAGGCTCCATCAGATCTGACCCGTGTCAGAGTCTAAGACCCCAACTGCGGAGGGGCTGCAACAGGGGCAACACTGCTGCCCTATGTGTATTACCCAGCCAAACGTGACTGTGCAGTGCCACAACTGTACGTGGTGTACCACAAACCCTGATGGGGCGCGCTCCCTCCCCCGGGCAGCTCCCAAGCGAGAGGGTGCAGGTGGGAAGGCCCCCCTCACGCAGAGGCCAAAGTACCCCCGGCACGGGGCGCAGGCCCCGCAGCGAGCCCTGAACACAGCGAGCAACCCCCCCACATCCCGGCAGCGCCTGCCAGCAGCGCGAGGGACCTGCTCGCCAAACGCCGCCCCCGCCGGCGGGGGGGCTGGAGGGGGGGCGCTGCAGCGGCTGGCGGGGGGCTCAGCCCACTCCAGCGAAGTTCCACCAAGGGCAGGCCCCCATCCGGCAGCTTCCCTCCAGCCAAGCCGCGGGGACACCCAGCAAAGGCGGCGGCCCGGCCCGGCCCGCCAGCAGCGGCTCCCGACTCACCTTGGCAGCCATGCTTCGTCCCGCGCAGCCGTCCCGACGCGGCAGGCACCGCCCCTCCTGCGCACCAGGCCGGCCGGGCGCCGCCGCCGCCCGCTCATTGGCTGCGGCCGGGGCCCCGGGGCCCTGCCGGCGCGCGCGTGATCCGCCGCTCTCCTCGTGCCCGGCTTGAGCAAGGGGCGCACGTGACGCCGGGCTGCGCTGTCCAGCAACAAGGGGCGGGCGGCGAGCGGCGCGCGGGGGGAGGTGGCCTGTCCCTGGTTCAGGAACGGCCGCTCAAGGGGCAGCTGGGCAAACAGCGGCGTGGGGCTTTGCTGAGGAGAGTGGGAAGCCGCCCGTTGCTGCAGTTTAATGCCCTGCGCGGATAGGTGACCGAGTCTCTGAGGTGCCACAAGTACGCCTTTTCTTTTTGCGAATAGGGACTTAACGTGGCTGCTACTCTGAAACCCGCTTTTATAGGGACAGTCCTGATATTTGAGGCTTTTTCTTGTGTCGGTGCCTACATACCCACCGACCCACTCTCCTGATTTTTCACACTTGCTGTCTGGTGGCCTGTGCCTGAGGGTGGGTTGGGAAAGAGCCACAGTGAACAACAGTGACTCTGTAAAATGGAATTCCGGGGAACAATCAGTTGCACACATACAAGTGCGGGGAGGGACAGCGCAGTGGTTTGAGCAATGGCTTGCCAAATGCATCCTTGTGAGTTCAATCCTTGAGGGGGCTGTTTAGGTTTCTAGGGCAAAAATAAGAGACAGTACTTGGCCCTGCTGTGAAGGAAGGGGACTGGACTCAATGACCTTTCAAGGTCCCTTCCAGTTCTATGAGATAGGTATATCTCCACATTAAAAAAAAAAAAAAATGGGAAATGCCTGCCTAGGAAGAAGTACTGTGGAAAGGGATCTGGGGGGTCATAGTGGATCACAAGCTAAATAGGAGTCAACAGTGTAACACTTGCAAAAAAAGCAAACATCATTCTAGGATGTATTAACAGGAGTACTGTAAGCAAGACATGAGAAGTAATTCTTCTGCTCTACTGTGCGCTGATTAGGCCTCAGGTGGAGTATTGTGTCCAGTTTTGCGTGTCACATTTCGGGAAAGATGTGTCCAAATTGGAGAAAGTCCAGAGAAGAGCAACACAACTGATTAAAGGTCTAGAAAACATGACCTGTGAGGGAAAATTGAAAAATTTGTATTTGTTTAGTCTGGAGACGAGAAGACTGAGAGGGGACATCATAACAGTTTTCAAGTACATAAAAGGTTGTTACAAGGAGGGGGGAGAAAATTTGTTTTTCTTAACCTCTGAGGCTAGGACAAGAAGTAAAGGGCTTAAATTGCAGCAAGAGCAGTTTAGGTTGGACATTAGGAAAAATTTCCTACCTGTCAATGTGGTTAAGCACTGGAATAAATTGCCTAGGGAGGTAGTGGAATCTCCATTATTGGGGATTTTTAAGAACAGGTTGGACAAACACCTGTCAGGGATGGTCTAGAAAATACTCAGTCCTGCCTTGAGTGCAGGGGACTGGACTAGATTACCTCTGGAGGTCCCTTCCAGTTCTGTGGTTCTAGTCATTGCCTCATGGCTGCAAGCTCTCCAGAGCTCTCCGCTCCTGTGTGTGTTTGTACAATGCCTGGCACAGTGGGGCCCAGATCCTCTTTGGGGCTGCCTATAGTTAGGTAACTATCACAACGGGCCTTGAGATGCTATGCTAAACTGGTAGTATTACACATCCAGTTTGCACAGTTGACAGTTAAAAAGGATCTTTCCTAAACTGAATTGCCACAGCTTCAGAGATCTGACAGTCACACCTGGTTCTTTCTGGCGATATAGCGTCAATAAAGATTTTAGAGCTAGTGGTAAGTTTCCCTCCTCAGATGTTTCCTTCCTTCTTCTCACCAACTCACAAATTAATACTACGTAGCTAATCAAATTATTTTAACAGAACACATTTATTTTCAAACTAAAATCTCACTAAACTTTGGAAGTTTTTGCCTTCCTGCAGACAATTCATTTTTTATTCTAAATTGGGGAAGTGGCTAATTAGGAACCAAAATGAAAATCATACATTACTGAAGAGCCAGAGTCAAGAGAATGACAGAAAAGGGCCCAATTCTGGCCTTTCTGTCCTCCAACATTTCCACTGACTTAATTACAGCAGGATCATCCCCAAGTGTAATCTAACTTGATGGTGCTATGTCAGACAGACCAAAAAATGTAGAAACACTGAAGGTATCTGGCTACACTACAAGCTCTACTGCGATACAGCTGTAGCACTGCAGCTATGCCTCTGTGGTGTAGGCGCTTACTGCAAAGATAGAAGGGGTTTTTCTGTCTCTGTATGTGTGTATTAAATCCACCCCCTCAAAAGGCATTAGTAGCTGCATCTAAGTGTTGGTTAGGTGCCCCTAAGGGCATGAAAATTTTCACAAACCTGAGTGCAGTAGTTAGATCCACCTAGTATTAGGTGTAGACCAGGCCTGAGAAACAAGGGGAAATCATTTATTTGATCTTTCAAATCATTACTTACACGACTTGGCCAGAAGAAATAAAGACTTCCGCCAGTTTGGAGGTGCAATGAAGAAAGCAAACAAGATACAAGGATGACTAGCTAAAGGAATGCATTATAAATTAAAGAGTGGTGTGTGGTATGTCAGTGTTCCTCCTCTCAGTAAATCAGGTTCTCATGTCCAAAGCTGTGTATGTGATCCACTCCTGACTACATGCTATCTGCCTTGTATGTCTAAAGTCAGAGTGCTACTAGGGGAGATTATCAAAGGCATAATAGCAGTTAGGTACATAGGCCCAGATTCTCAAAGATATTTAGGCATCTAACTCCCATTGAAGTCAATGTTATATGCTAAAATACCTTTGAGGATCTGGGTCAATTCCCACCTTAGTGTTTTAGCTCAACACTTTATTTTGAGATACTCTGAGACTGACATAAATGTTAATTTCTATTATTTTAGGCCCTAATTCTCTAAACAAACGTGCTTGACTTTAAACACGAGTAGTTCCAGTAAAATCAATGCATAAACTTAAGCAACATGTGAAACCATTTACAGGATCTGAGCCTTAGTTAGTAAATTTGAGATGATTTTTTTTAATTATAAATTAATATCATCAGTCCAATGTTTTCTGATCATTTTTAATAGTACTGATAAGAGAAGAACATCCATAGAGAAACAATATACAGTCATAATTGTTTTTCAACATAAATACACAAAAGCAAGGACATTTACAGTTGAGGCTAAAAGTCCATTTTAAACTGTCCCATTGAGCATTACTATTGCAAAAACAGACTGCAAGGGAATTTTTTCAATTCCAGATTGCTATGAAATTGTAAGTGGATCATTAGTATATCTACTGTTGTATTAATGTCAAGAGTCAAAAGAGTTAAAGTTAAATAAACTCTTTCACTGTCCAGCATAAAACAGTGATGCAAAGAAGTCCAATTTTTTCCCCCCCACAGAGACCTTTGTTTACTCAGTTGCTTGGCAAACACACAAAAGTATTCATTCTAAAATTGAAAGTTTATTGATCAAACACAAGAAAGAACAAGAAATTAAAACAAGCATTTATATTGAAACTGAAACTGAGTGATTATGCAAAACAAATTATCAAAACCTGTAAAGTCTGTCTTCAAAATATTAGCATCTTTTATTTTTAGATCAACCTTTCTTTGATGAAAAAGGAAGGTTAATTTTACTTCGTGGTCTGATGAGAAACATCTCCTATTTCTAACAAACAGACAAAAGATAGAGGAGAGATAGGATAGAAAAGGTAGGAGATACATGGCTTTTGTTGATGTCGTCGGAACTCTAGACAGCTGGCCAGTCACAAATGGATGCTTGGCTAGCAAGTCAACCACCCCACCTGTTGCTTGGATCCTGGTTCACTTTCTGGATCATCATCTGGTTGGGTCCTTTCTTCTTAGAGCAGGATTCTGATCATCTCATCTCACTATGCTGATGCAATGCAATTGATTTCAGGGTCTAATGAAAAGCGGAGAGAGAGAAAGATAGGATAGGAAATAGTGGGGCAGAAAGTAACACAAAAGGGAAAAGAGGCAAAACTGGATCTTACGTGCCTTTGTGATGCTGTCAATTAGGAATCTCCACTGATGGGCTGAGGATTGGACGTCATGATGATATGATGATTTTCAGAATTTACTAATGAAAAATAAAGTTCTTTGAACAAAAGCAAGGCCAGCCGGCCTTCCTCCTGGAAGAAAATCTTTCAGTCTGAATTGCTACTTCAGTCTTGTGGTCAGGGAAGATGACATGGGAAAAAGTGGCAGCATATTTCATTCCCCTCATTATTTTGTCCACCAGTTAGGCTTAATCGCTATCAGACAAATTTTGATCCATTAACTTCTGATCCCACATCTTCTGTTTTTACCAAGTATGATTTCAACAGTCATTGATTCATATTAGCAGGTTATTTTTGTTTGGACTAATCCAGCTTCTCTGGTTCTCTTGTGCTTGTTTATAATGTTTACTTATTGAAAACAACAACATATTTTTCATGGTTAATTTCCAAATAGGCAAAAAGTATAGGTTATTGTAACATTTTATGAACATTCACTCGCATTACATTTGACCTTACAATAGCATTACATTTTAGATCCAAAAATCACGACACTTCCTATGTTACTTATATGTCCCTCATCACTGTAGTGTCTGAGCACTTCACACTCTTTCATGGATTTCTCGTCACAACACCTCTATGAAGTAGAGAAGTGTTATTAGCCCCATTTTACATATATGGAACTGAGGCACAGAAAGGCCATGGGCGGGATTTTCAAAAGCACTTAAGTGAGTTAGGTGCATAACTCCCATTGGCTTTCAGTGGGAATTAGGTGCCTAGCTAAGGCACTTTTATTAATTATTATTAATAATGTTTATTTATTTGTATTACCATGGTGCCTAGGAGCCCTTGTTAAACAAAAAGACAGTCTCTTCCCCAAAAAGTTTACAATCTAAGTACTGTACCTCAAAGCTACACCCTGGAATCCCCATATTCACCTTGTCATATAATTAGGCTATATTTCATACAAAGCATACCATGTAAGATGTCATATGAAAAGTCATGATCTGCTGAAACCCATTGTTCTGTCCAATATGTATATCATTGACGTGTAACAAGTTATGAGATTTTGCTATAGTTGTTACTGAAATATGTTGTAAATTTTTCTAGTGACATACAAAGGAGGCAAATCACTCCCAGCAGGGTGTTCAATGACCATTAATCAACAAGAGTGTTGTAAACAAGGAATTTACAATACTGTAAGAAGGCTAAATAAGCATCACACAGTGCGGGATTGCTCAACTCTGTGACTCAGCAAAGCCCAGCAAGACATGTCTGGGCTAGTGTTTTCTAGGCACATTGACTGAGGATATAAAATAGGGGACAATGTCATCGTGCATTTGCCTTTCTCCTCCTCCACGTACGCTGGAAGCAACAAGAAGGCTGGGAAGACAAAGTCTTCAGCTGAGGAGTCTAGTCCCAGGCTTAAAAAGGGAAGGCTGTGTATTAAGGACTGTAACATCCAGTGGGGTGAAAAAACTGCTTGATCCAAATACTGCCAAGTGTAATAAGGTTTAAGATTTAGCCTGTGTGCTTACTTTTTTTGGTAACTATCTCTGACCTTTTATGCCTACCACTTATAATCACTTAAAATCTATCTTTCTGTAGTTAATAAATCTGTTTTGTATTTTACCTAAAACAGTGTGTTTTGTTTGAAGTGCTTGGGAAATCTCAGCTTAGTTTACAAAGGCTTGTGTATGTCTTCTCCAAACTGAGGGGGGGGGGCCAGACTGGGTAATAAACGTAAACTGGCCAGACTTCTAACCAGGGAAAGATGGGGCAGTGCTGGAGTGCAACTCTGGAGAGGTGGGGAGAATTGGCTAGTGCTTTTCTCTGTGTGATTTGTGAGTGGCTCTGGGAGGATTCATGCAATGGATCTGGGTGTGGGGTTGTGCTGAGTGATGTCAGCACCTGGAGAGGTTTGCTGCTTGTCACTAGCAAAGCATTGTGAGAGACAGCTCAGTCTGGAGAGTTAAGGGAGCACAATGGTACCCCAGTTCCAGCTTGTACTCCAGGGATCCCTTCACAAAGAGACAATAGTAAAACAAGTGGATACAGACAGACTGACAGGAAAGTACCAGGGAACACTGAGACAATCTTGGTCAACACACTAGCCAGTGATCTTGGCCCTCCAGCAGCTTCACTGTTGTTAAGTTTTTTTGTAGGCATCACATCAAAGGAGAGTTTTATGGAAGGATCTGAAGGAGACCAATGAAGTGAGTTTGCAGATGTTTACAAGGATTTCCTCCCAAGTGTGAGGGGCAGCATGGAAACAAGCACAAAGTGTTCATTTGAAAATTTAACAAGTAGGTGATAGAAGCTGATCACCGGCAAGTGCCAACCTTCTGATACTGAATGAGACAGGGTGCGGCCAGGGGGTGAAGGGCCTTGGAAGCAAAGACAAGCGGCTTATATCTGATGTGCTACAGAAGAGGGAGCCAGTGGAGAAATGCAAAGAGAAGACTGACATGGTCAACGTAACAGGCTAGGAGAATGATCTTTGCAGAAGCATTCTGCATGAATCTGAGCAAGGCAAGATTAAATTTCTTAGGGCCAGAGAAAAGGAAGTTGCAATAATCAAGATTTGAGATAATGACAGTTTTAGCTTTAGTTTCTAGTTTATGGCTAGAAAAGGCAAGGCTTTTGAAAATTCCACCCCAAGGTGACACAGAAAGTCTATGGTGGAGGAGGAAATTGAAGCCAGATTTCCTAAGTCCTAAGCAAATGCCCTAACCACTGGGCCATCTTTCCTTATCGCAAGGCCTGGGCTTCCTACAATCCAGTAGTAGTTGTGGCCTATTTTGACCTATCTTACAAACACAGCAGCAGTAGAGTACTCAAGGTATCCTTTTGGACATGGACCAATATTCACTTCAAGAATACCAGTGGACACCTGACAGAGGCTCCAAGTAGTGACAAATCCATTGTGGGGGAACGTTGCCGTGGAAAGTGGCTACATCTCCATGCTAGTTAATGGTGAAGAAGCATGATTAAGACTGATTCAGTGCCTACCCTAAGCAGCTTCTAGCAGCCAGGTTCCTGTACAATCCACATTGCATGCCTCCCATCAAGTGGAAAATGTGCAACACCACCAGCTCCCTGAGGCTGAATCTGTTTTCCATAAATGCTGACACAGGGAGGATCTTCTTGTATCAGTTTTCGTGAATCTTGGCCAAGATCTTTTTGCTCACTATGACCCAGAGACTATCACTAATAAAATCCAACAGATGATATGACACAAACTGAGTGAGTCATTTACAAGTAATAATTCCTCCCTTTCTGCCTGCAAAATATCTACAGCAGATTGTGATTCCCTCTAACGTATTTATTAATCTGATTATTATTTTAAATTATATGACTTAATCTGACAATTATCATTCATCGTTTTTTACTCTACCACAAATATTTTATATTTGAGCAGCGTTGTGCAGTTGTGATTGGTCAGATGAGGCATGGTATTGTTTCTGGTGCCTGACTGAATTAGCATACAAGATCTTCAGATGTAAATACTTGCACATGCACAAAAATTCAGTGTCTGAACATTTTTGCCTGTAAAAATTGGTCACTAACTATATGAAGAACATAAGAATGCCCAGACTGGGTCAAACCTATGGTCCATCTAGCTCAATATCCTGTCAGGTGCTTCAGAGGGAGTGAAGAGAACAGAGCAATTATAGAGTGATCCATCCCCTGTCATCCAGTCCCAGCTTTTGGCAGTCAGAGGTTTAGGGAAACCTAGAGCATGGGGTTGTGTCCCTAACTATCTTGGCTAATAGCTATTGATGAACCTATCCTCCATGAACTTGTCCAATTCTTTTTTGAACCCAGTTATACTCTCGGCCTTTACAACATCCCCTGGCAATGAGTTCCATAGGTTGACTGTGTGTTGTGTGAAGTACTTCCTTATGTTTATTTTATTTAGGGAAAGAGAACATAAAATTGGCACAAACATGGCCATTGTGAATTCATTTAAAAAATCAAAACAAATATTGATGGAATTGTAGTCGCATTATTTGCCCAATTCAGATTTTGACCCACCTACTATACAGGGATATATTACATTTACGGAGGGGATTGGCATTCACAAAGACAAAGGTGGTGAGTCAGAAGTTATTCTTTCTTTACAAATACATTATTGTTAAAAAGGAAGAGTTGAAAATGGCCTAAAAGTTTTAAAATGCAATCTTAAATAAATAAATCAGTAAACTGATCCATTAATATTGATTGTGAAAAATATAGGATTAGATCCTCTGCTGGTATAAATCAGCACAGCTGAAGGAACTTTGCTTATTTACACCAGCTGAGGATCTGGCCCATAGTATATAAGAGACATCTCACAAACAAAGGATGTTCTGTTTCTGTCATAAGTGAAAAACACTTCATAACTCAGGAGTACCATTGGCATGAATAAGTTATGAAAAATCTTCACAACCAAAAGAAACATAATCATCCTTCATGTATAACAGATTTGTTTATTCTGTAAAGATTCATTTCAGTTGATTAATTATCAGTATCTGCTGATGGTGGAGGTAACAAGCCACCTCTGATGAGAGAATTATTGGCGTACATGCTCAGAATATTTATCACCTAACACGTTGTATATGCTTAGAATATTTATCATACTATGCACTACTATTATTACAATTTTTTCCAGCTAGATACCAAATATAAATTACACTCCAGATACATAAAATAGGTATATTTTTTCCAGGCTTTTTTTTAGCATAGGGGTTTTTTAAAAAATAAATCAATAGAAAATAAATAAGATGCAGTCATGTGTTTGTATGCCAAATCTTTTGCAAGTGCTAAGCACTGCTGCTCTCTGTGTTAAATCATTGTTATTCTGAACTAGTAAAAGATTTGCATAAGTGCAAATGGCAGCTTCTAACAGTGCCATCAGAATGATTTTAGCTGATACCAAATGGAATCTGTGCCAGCTAGTTGCTTGCTCGTTGACCATTATTTACAGATGTGAGTCAGGAAAATGGTGGTTCAGCCAGAAGGAAATCAGTCCCCACCCTGCCCCCAATTTCATTTATCACTTCAACAAAATTATAATATGTGAACTGAAATCAAATACAAATGAAAGATTAAATTTCCCCCATTCTAAAACATTTATGCAACGAAATAAATCTTGTCATAAAAAAGTCCACTAATCACTATAGAATAAAGGGGAAAAGAGAACCTAGTCATCTCTTAAGTATTTAGCATTCAGATTTCAATATTTTGTTTATTCACAGTCAGGCCATATAGTAATAATCAACAAATGTCTTCATCAAGACCATTCCCATTACTAAACCAGGTCACCATTTTTTTACCAGACTTTACTATGTAAAAGATTTACCATCATTCTTATTTTATATATCGATATATATATACCTAGTATTTTCAGAGAATAATATGGAAGCTCTGCTGCCTAATGGCAAAAGTTCTGCATGAACTGCTAACTTCTTTCTCCTAGTTTGAGTAACCTTACAAATATCTGAAAATAAGAAAATTTTCTTGTATTAAAACTGTTTTATTTCATTTTCCATTTTCCCCCTCTCCTGACAGGGTGGATTTGATTTAAATCAAATTGATTTAAATCCTGATTTAAATCACTAGTCGGGAAGGCTCGATTTAATCATGGATTTCTACATAAAAGTGCATTCTCCTTGGTTGTTATAACCTTAATACATATTCTTCACAACTCAGAGATAGATCTAGGTTTCATTTTTAGAAGGTACACACCATACATTTTTAAAGTGATTTATTTTGAAAACTTTTAAGATTAGTTTTACAGCTGTATCAGATAGTGAATGATTGTTTGGTTATTTCATTCACCAACAGTAATTGAAGCAGATATTTATGAATTCATTGGGATGTAAACTATCTCCAATTCAACAGATTAATCATTAATATTTGGAGGATTTTCTTGTCATGCTCTATTAGGAGGAGAACATCACCAGACAGACATTTAATTTTTTTTTTAACTAAAACAACAACGTTATGTATTCTGGATTTTTTTTCTTCAACAGCAAACATATAATATTTTAACAAAACAAGCATATGAATTTTTGAATTTAGTTAACCATTCAAGTTTCTTAAAATCAGGTTTGGTTTTTTTTTAAAGTTGCTTTTAAATAAACTAGTTAAATGAAATATTTTAAAAAAATATTTAATCAACTATGTCAGCCAAGTCAACATGAGAAACTTAATATATTGGCAAAAAGAAAAGGAGTACTTATGTCACCTTAGAGACTAACAAATTTATTTGAGCATAAGCTTTCTTGAGCTACAGCTCACTTCATCGGATGTAGCTCAGGAAAGCTTATGCTCTAATAAATTTGTTAGTCTCTAAAGTGCCACAAGTACTCCTTTTCTTTTTGCGAATACAGACTAACACGGCTGCTTCTCTGAAACTTAAAATATTGGCTTCTGCAGTTAACTCTGTCATCTTCACCTTCATTTTCCTGTTTGTTCATAATCTGGAAAAGAAAAACAAGCTTTCCTGTTTTTCAGTTCCCAAACGATTTCTCAATTGGGAATGAATTAGTCAAAAGGAAGAAAATATTCTTTCTACACTGGCAGAAGAAGCTACTGCCGTTAAAAGCGAGATTATCACTTCAACAGTCTCTGAATCCAAGTGCTGAAGTGACTTCCACCAGTTCACTGGTGTGACTTTCTTTAAAACATCAGCAAACATATATTTCTTGAATGGTTCACCTTTAGCTCTGAAGTTTATTATAGTTGGCATTATGGAGGGATGATTGCTGGGTGTCCATGTCATAGCCAACTCCTCTTCTTCGGCCATTAAGGTTTGACCCTGGTACTGAGTATTGAGAATATTTGCAAGAAAATGAGCTGGAGATAGTGCTTGTCCCATTCGTTTTTTTAATGCTTGTAATTTAACTCTGTCATTGCATATTTCTCTTTTTAAGATCTCACTCAGTTCCTTCCAAATTTCAACAGCGTCAGCAATAAAACAGCTGTTTCCCTGCATTTTGTTCAAGGCGACAGAAATAGGCTTCCGGGTACTCAGCATGTGTTCAACATTTCTCTTAAGCCCAATGTTGAGAACTTTGGCTGTGACGGTGCCATCTACTTTTTCACAATTTTGTTCACAAACTATCATGAGATTAGGCCAGTTCGTGATACAGAGCTCAAACCAGTCCACTACTGAGTTCCATCGCATGTCTTGTGGGAGAGTTAGCTTAGTTCCTCCCACTTTTTTCAGAGCAGCTGCTGCAAAGTGGTTGTTATGGAAGCATTTTGCAATTTCAACAACATTAGCCTTTATTTCTGGAACACGGAAGTCTTTGTCTAGGAGGTGCATCAAATGAGCACTGCAACTGTATGTTATGAACTTGGGACTCTCTTCTAAGTTTCTTCTCATCGTGGATATATTTGCAGCATTGTCTGTGACCAAGCTGTGTACTAGACATTTAAATTTTTTTTCACAGTTTGTTATAGCTTTTACTGCTACTTCTTGTAAGTATTCTGCTGCATGTGCATTTCCTGATGTCTCAATTGTTTCTGTAAGGAAGACATTCCCTTCTTCTGTTGTCACATAAGCCCATACAACAGGATCATTGTGGACATTGCTCCACCCATCAAGACTCAGGTTAACAATTTCACCCTCTAGACTTTTTCACACTACTCAATTTCTCTTTCATACACTTTATCCAGCAATTTGCCTGCGACATCTGCTCTGTTGGGTGGACTGTATCCTGGTCTTAATGACTGAAGCATGTTAATGAAGTGTGGGATCTCAATCATACGGAAAGGAGAGTTTGTTGCATAAACAAACCGGGCAATTTTTTCATCAATTACCTCTTTTTGTAATCTACTGGTTCTTATCACAAACTTATCTATGGTTGTTTCTGGATGATGGAGATTTTTTTTCCCTTTTTGCTGCAGGTGATATACTGTAGCTATGTGACATACATGATGTGACTGAAACATTGGCAGATAACTCTGAAACTATAAAAAGAAAAGGAGTACTTGTGGTACCCTAGAGACTAACAAATTTATTAGAGCATAAGCTTTTGTGAGCTACAGCTCACTTCATCACGAAAGCTTATGCTCTAATAAATTTGTTAGTCTCTAAGGTGCCACAAATACTCCTTTTCTTTTTGCGGATACAGACTAACACAGCTGCTACTCTGAAATCGGAAACTATAGAAAATGATGGTGCTCTTGAAGGTGGATAGTCTTCAGAATCCTGTATGTTGAGGATGAATTCTTCTGAACAAAATAAGTCAGTGCATCTATTTAATTATTATTACCATACTGTTCATTTAGTATTACTCATTGCATTCACTGACACTCAGTACTACTTTAAAGGTGAAATTATAAAAGGAAGATCTGCCTATTTCAGCTATTTATTTTTTATCACAACTCCATCTAAAATGATAGTACCATAGAGTAACAACTATATTTTTTGCTCAAACATGAGAATTCAAGAATAGTCCAGAAGGAAGACAGCTAATCCTTTAGAAAGAAGTATGAAATAAAAAAGTTTACCAACCTGAAGATCCTGCATGTTTCGACATGTTCCTTTCATCCTCTCCAGGGTAGCTTCCTCCTGAGAAGGAACACTTCTCATGATATTGTTTCATTTGGGCAACCAGGCCTTGCATTTCTTTGTTGCACTGTTTGCACTTTGCACACATGCCTGTCTTACCCACAGGTAGAGGAACTTCATTAAAATATTCCCAAACTGGGTCTCTTTTATGGCCTGATGCCATAATAGGTTTTCCCTTCTAGTGAGAGAATGGTATGGTAGATCTCAAATCAATGAAGGCTACACTCAGAAAGACCTCAAGACTTATGGAATATGCTGCTCAAACAGTTTTACTTTTGTTTCTACTGCCTGTCCCTCCCTTCTCACATTTATCTCCAGACTTCTTCTCCTTGTCCAGATCTATTCTGCCCACAACAATCTTCTATTCATTGAACTTTTTGAAACTTTGCACTTTTAGAGAGAGGTAAGGGATTGACTCTGTGTATAGAAATTTGCAGAGGGACAATAGGGTTGAGGTCTGTTATTTCTCATCTCTAAATATTATTTATTTAAAACATATTTGCTTTTAACAAGCATGTTCTCTCTGGAGACACAAATCCACAGTTTGAGAACTGCAAAACTAAGCATCTCTGATGGTATCTTCTAGACTGAGCACTGAGTCCCATTGGGTAGATAGAAAGATTAACCTAAATAATCTATACAGAAGCCCCTGGAATCCCATAAGTTTGGGTCCCTACTCCATGAACTATTGGAACTCATTTACAAAACTTTTCTTAAACATTACATGAATATATTGTCTCACACTATAGAATTAGAATTTATAATCCCTATTCCATGATGAGATACCTTTGAGCTATAAGGTATCTTATTAAACACTATCTTTAGATAGGTTTTTTTCTCAAGAGCATTTTATCAAAAACATCTGATTTAAAGTGCTCCGGAGGAATGGTTCATGTTCCAGAAATCTCACACTCTAAGGCAGTGATACTCAGACTGAGGCTCGGGAGCCGCAAGTGGCTTTTTAATATGTTTCCTGTGGCTCTTTGCAGCATATGATATTAAAACACTGTGTGATTTAATTATTAACCAATCTAAGTTATTAACCAAACAGGATGCTTTTACTTACTATGCTGTTAACCAATTGTAGTTGATAAAATAATAATACTTGGTCAGTCATTATCTGTGAAAATAATATATATATGTATAAATGAAATATTTCCCATCATACTGTTTAAATATGATTATATAGTATTATAGTAAATGAAACAATGAATTCACATGACTGTGGTTCTTTTGGGTAATACTAATAGCTAATTTAGGTCCTAAACAACTGACGTCTGAGTATCTCTGCTCTAAGGGCTTGATCCAATGTCCATTTGAAGTCAGAGTATTTCCATTGACTTCAATAAGGTTTGGATCAAGGCCTATGGATACTATCTACCCAGTATTTATGGCTTTTTCCATGATCACTGTTTCCAAACACCTGATAGTTGTTCTGGTAGATAAAGATGATCTGGATAAAAATAAAGTTTAAAAAGGTTTCAAGGGGTTACAAAATCTCATTAAAATTTGAAAGGTGGGGGTTGTAGATGTTCTACTTAAGAGAATTTAACAGAGAATTTTATCAAAAAATCCAAACCCTTCTAAGACCTCAGTGGCAGAGGCTTAATTTGTAGTTGTCCCCCAACTCTTTTCTTAGGTCTATATGCTCCATTATGTTTTCCACTTTTTGCTTCCCTGGCAAATTTGCAATATATAATATATATAATCACATATAATCACCAGGCCTCAGTGGGTCACAGCTGAGAATGCCAGATTAGATCAAACTGCTGAGATATAGGGTGGATTCACCCCAAACTGGTGGTTATTCTATCATAGGATTATACCAAACCAGTAACAAAAGTAAACTTCTGTCTCACCACACTGGTTTACAAGAAATCAGAAAGACAGTCTTCTTAGGCATCCCAGCCTTTATTTCACTACCCAGACTCTACCATGAGTGGTTATTGAACACTATTTTAATCAAACAAAGGGTTCTTCTGATCCCAAGAGATCAGCCATATAGCCAGGCCAATATATAACTCAGATCTTACCCAATAATCATGCTGCTGCCAATCCTTTAGTAACTAAAATCTAACAATTTATTTATAAGAGAAAAGAAGAAGAGAGTTAATAATGGCTAATAGATCATATACAACCAGTAATTGCAATCCAATTATAGCAGGTTTGTAGCAGTGATGTTATAGACTGTTGGCTTGTAAAGTCTCTGGTAACTTACAAAAGATTGGAAGGTCCTCAGTCCATAGTTCAATTACACTCCTTTTAATTGTAAGGCCACAGTCCAGAGAATTAGAGCAGGAAAGAGGCAACATGGAGATGAATCAAGGGTCTTTTATATCCTCTGCCATGTGTTTGGTATTTTACTGTCCCAAAACAAAGCTCACAGCACAGTTTGTGGAAAATTACTGGCACAAGATGGAGTCCAGGTTCACATGAACAAGTCACATGCCTTACATGGCTTGCTGACTCACAGGGGCAGCCATTGGCCACTTGGAGGCAAGGCATCTGTAGGAAGAGCTTTTTGGGTGGAATGAGTTTCTCCTATGGCCCACTGTGAGAGTTAAGTGTCTTTGATGGGCTGTCAACTTGAATAGTCCATTCATAATGTCCTGGCTAGACTGCATGTAAATTACACCCAGGAACAAACACAATGGTGATACAGTTATATAGCCCATAGGAGCCGACTCCGTGGGTGCTCCAGGGCAGCACTGCACCCACCGGCAGCCAAGCTCCCCCCCCACCACCTCACCTCCACCTCTACCTCCTCCCCTGAGTGTGCAGCGTCCCCACTTCTCCACCTATCTCCGAGTGCTTGCCAGCACAAAACAGCTGTTTTGCAGTGTAACAAGCTCCGGGAGGGAGGGGGAGGAGCAGGAACACGGCACGCTCACGGGAGAAAGCAGGGAAGAGGCGGGGCTGGGGCAGGGATTTGGGGAAAGGGTTGGAATGGGGCGGGGCCTGGGGCAAAGAGGGGTTGAGCACCCACCTGCACCAGCAGAAGTCAGAGCCTATGATATAGCCAATATTCATAACTTCAGCTACAAAAATGCTATATGCATATAAACAGGATAGGTTTCAGAGTAACAGCCGTGTTAGTCTGTATTCGCAAAAAGAAAAGGAGTACTTGTGGCACCTTAGAGACTAACCAATTTATTTGAGCATGAGCTCACGAAAGCTCATGCTCAAATAAATTGGTTAGTCTCTAAGGTGCCACAAGTACTCCTTTTCTTTTTATAAACAGGATAATCATCTTTAGCAAATCGTAACTTTTGCAATGACACCTTACATGATAAAATGGGTACAAGTTTTGTTGCAATTGTCTAGCAGTAGCAATACTAATGATAAACATGGTCACACTTCAATCATACAGCATCACAAATGTACTATATACTGACAACTACCCCTCACCCGCAGACTGTTTCTGAAATGATGCCCCTGATCAATGATACCAAAGATTCTGGCCTGGGAACATTTGACACAACTTTCCATTATATCACTTTTTACAAGGACTAATGCATTGCGTCCACTTCCTGTCCAAGATTGAGTGCTTTTACAATAAAATTTCCACAAAATCTTTCATCTCCCTCTCCACTCTGTTGTATTCGTTTTTTAGATGGAATACATGGGCCAAAGGTGTTAACATAATTCAGTCACTGTCCAATATTAAACAGTGTCCAGCAAAGTTCGGGGGTTGGTATACAGAGACCTCCAGCTCCTTAGTAGTATGGCAAACACCTTTTGGCCTTTAATTAAAGATAAGGAAAAGAAGAAAAAACAGCTAAAACATTTGAAATGTAAAGTATGAAGTAAAGCTTTCATTTTCACAATATCCCTTATTTTCTTTCCCTTTAGCCAGAGAGAGTTTTTAGAAGGACAACTCCCTTGTTAGACTGTCTCTTAGATGGTATGAAGGACAGTAATAACTGTCCTTTTGGGGAAAAGCAAGAAGGTTAGTTGAGATGGGGTGGAGCTGTTGCTGTTGTAGGGTGTAGTCCAATCCCATTTCATCCCAGTTGGTGTTTGGTATTCAGCTGGAGCTGGTAGAGAAGGCAGTGTTATCTGCGTCCCTCTTGCCAGCTAACGGGATTAGGATGAAGAAAGTCCAGTGTTCCAGGAAATGGTGGGGGTGGCAGCCATGGTGGTGAAGGTCGCTCCAGTAGCTTCTGTCTGTTCTTCTTTTCGTACCTTTTCCCATCAACCTTTGTGGTTGTGAGTTATTGTGACATCTTATGAATGTACATTCACTTTTTACAGATAAACTTATAATTAGGGTAAATGTGTAGGCCCAGTTATCAAAACAACCTCCATTCCTCTCTGTGTTTTATTTCAAAACAGCACTTTTAGAAGAAACTACATCCAATTTAGACTAAAGAATCAATATCTAGACTACAATGTCTGTGAAGCACCCAAAGTGATTTCTAAGGAGACCGCTGTCCAGTTAGCAATCAATCCCTTCACTCCCATTTAACTTTCCAGCAGTAAGTGATGAACATGAAAAAGAGTAACAGAAAATATTCTCTTCATTTCAATAGCCCCCTTGGGAGTTGTTGAGGCATCTATAGTTCTGAATTTATCTAGTCCATCTCCCTCATTGCCTTTCCATCTTCTATTAAAGGATATATCTGAAACTAAGAGGAAAATACAAAGACCCTTTTCCATAATGCCCCAAACCAAAGTATAGCAATACTTAGGAATAATAAAAAGCAAACTAAGAAACTAATTATAAGATTCCCATTTAATAGATTTTAATATTAATATTTATTATTTCTATAAGGGAACTACCCTTAGCCCCACTCTGCTAGGCACCGTACAAACATGTAACAAAGAGACAGCCTTACTCCCTAAGAGTTTATTTTAAGAGTAGAAGGGACTGCTGTCATATAATCCAATTTCCTGCGTAACACAGGCCACAGAATTTCATAATCTGGTCTTCCATTAAGGATTTTTTTTACTTTTAGGGGAATTATCCAGAATAGAAAAATATTGGGGAAAGTCATTAGTTAATTGATAGGAATATCAGTATCACATCACATAGTGTACAAGAACATCACAGAAAGCAGAGGGGATTTTAACCTGTCTGCTGTGCAGCATTACATGCCAAGAGTGAAGGATTTGGCAGTAGGAGCAGCTCAGAAAGAGTGATGGAACAAGTGACTCCAGGTGTGGGGCATGGGTGATTACAGGTCAGGAGCAGAGTATCAGCTGGTGTGGGGAGTAGGTCTCTCCTTCCCATCTCAGAAGTCAGCCCCACATGCAGGGGACAAGCAGTGGCAGGAATGAAGAGCGGAGCAGCAGCAGTGAAGGGCAGTAGAACTTGGTGAAAACTGAGCCACACCCCATCTGTCCCCCCAAACAATCCACAAATATTTGACCAAATTTTGTTTTTTCTGCATCACATGAATAGCAAGCTAGAATGACACAGAGCATGGTTCTGCAGCCATTCTGCTTGCAGATTTCCCACAAAAGTCAGTGGGAGACCCAAGTGCAAAGCTGCTGTAGAAATGGATCCTTGCCTTCCAGTCAATTTGGAGATACTACATTATGCTGCTTAAACTTGCTGAAGGTAGCGAAACGTCATGAAGCTGCTGGAGCTGCTCATAGCTGTTGGATGCCCAATTTCATTTTAATCCCATTCTTTTCTCTTGTTTATTCAGTGACTTTTATTTTGTAGTTCTCTGACATCAGAACAACACTGCAAACAGCAGTTAGTAATCAGACTATTAAAGGCTTTCTTGCATAGCACAATGGTTTTACATTAATCATTTGGTATAATAAAAATAATGTCACTGTAACTGAACATTGTCACAGGATCAATGTCTTCTTCCTTGATACTACACCGTTCAGCTTTGCCTCTGCATGCATGTAGCAGTACAACTGCATTATCCTGTGATAGCATTCAGTTTACATTGTCTATTAAAGAGATCTGGTGCTAGAAGAGAGATTACAAATTTGTTATTGTGGTTTTCCATTTATTATAAGTATGTTTAATTAAAATGTTTTTGCCTTATGATAGAATCCAGCAGCCCTACTTGCTTTCTAACATCAACAGTGTCTTGGAGGTTGTACAGGAAAGACTAAAAAGGGAGCCACTTTATATCTGGAAGCAGGAAGGGAGTTTCGGAAGGTGGAATTTTGCATCCATTTAACAGGGCTAGGGTGTTATCTAGGTCAGGGGCCTGTTTGTTTGCACATCATTTTTTCTTTCCGTTATTGTAGCCAATGCACCCTTAAAACCTCAAGAATATTGGGGAGGAAAACTTACTTGTTGGAAGACTACCTTTTTCATTATGAAACCAACAGATCCAGTTCACACCATTAGCAAACCCCTTATAGCTGTGATCACCATATTATTGGGGGCTCAATTTCCAAGAGAGTCACATCCCCAGCCTCCATTTGTGCACATGCAACTGTGCACATGCCAGACACTTCTACACATAATATTTGTGCACTTGTGCTGACAAATGACAAAACACATTCATGTTTGAGTTGCCCTTATATAAGACCTTTTGTTCATGTAAACTGTCACTTGTGTACACAAGCAATGGTATGCACTCACAGGCCTCACATCCTGGGTTCAAATGGAAGCCTCACTTTGAAAATGTGGTCCTTTATGGCTGATTCTTTGATTAATGGCATGAATTGTTAGAAATTCCTTTTTATCAGCTCTTTAAAGGTAGATTTTTTTTTCTGCAAGATATGTATATCTTTAGCAATTTATTCTTTTCCTGAATGAGATTTCAGCCAGATCCTCAGCTCATCTAATTCACCATCAATGGAGCTATGCCAGTTTACACCAGCTGAGGATCTGACCTTATGTATGTAGTATCTAGGCTGCGTACTAGTGATTCATCTACTGGAAAACAGAGACTTGTAATTTAAGCCTATTATGTTCCCTCCACAAAACAAAAACATTTTTAGAGTGTGCCTTTTGAGATACATGTTTTATAGCTAGGAGAACTGTTATTGTCTAGGTAATGACATTTTAAAATAGATTTACCTAATTTCTTGAAATACATAAACTTATACCTTTATTACTAAATCATTCCTCCTGCTAAAATATGTATAAATTATATTCTGCGGGAAAGTTTTTCATTCATTATTAATTTCCAGGATGTGTGATTCATGACAAAGGAATATATTGGCTTCTCAGCATCTTCTTCTTGCTCTTCAGCTTCACTTGGCTGAGGCTGCATCTTGACTAGGAAAAATGGTACATTCTTACCACACATAAGCTAATATGGTAACTAACAGGGGGCAAAATCCTAGTGAAGACATAGCAGTTTACAGTGTTCGTGTGTATTAGCAGTTTTCGGTTATCACAGCCCTGACTGAGTTCTCCCGTTGTGAACAGTCACTAGTCTTCTGTAACGGGACCCAACTTTTGGATCCTGTGTGCTGCTAAACCCCCGGGGTCTGAGTAATGAGTGGTCACCGCTCCTAGCTTTGGGTCACTCAGGCACGCTCCACAGGGGCAGATCCTGAGTCTGACACCCATCTTGGCAGTGAGGCCCCATGGTCAACCACCTAAAGTAACCCAAGAACCAGTGCCTCAGGCCTCACAAGCTCCCCAGTTGCCTATACATGCTTCTGCCCCAGAGTACATCCCCATGGGCACACTGGATTATTGTTAACTCTTCGTGGGCTATGTGACAGTTAAAGTAAGGGACATGCAGGCTTTACAAAGGAACCTTGAAACTCTCACACACTTTGCTCTTAGCTATCAGAGAGGAATACAGATCTGATGAAAAACAACCAAAACCAAAATCTATACTCAATTCCCACCCCCCTTAAAGTCCTCATCACTCCTGAGAGTTCCTGGGCTGTTGGTCAGTGTCATGGGAGGATGGCAAGCCCCTCCTGCCCCGCTCCTCCAATGCGTCTTCCTTTTCTTGCCAGAAAGCACATCTTCTTTTAAAAATAGTCTGTAACTTCTTCTCAGGGGGTCAGCTAGTAGAAAAACTGCAGTTCTTCTAGTCAATAATGGAGTGTTGTGTTCAGTTTTGGGCACCACGCTTTAAGAAAGATGTGGACAAATTGCAAAGACTCCAGAGGAGAGCAACAAAAGTGCTAAAAGGTTTAGAAAATCTGACCTATGAGGAAAAGTTTAAAAAAATGGGCAAGTTGAGTCTTGAAAAAAGATGGCTGACGAGGAACCTGATGTCTTCAAATATATTAAGGGCTGTCATAAAGAGGTCAGAGGACAACTGTCCAGTGAAAGTAGGACAAGAAGTAATTGCCTTAATCTGCAGCAAGAGAGATTTAGGTTGGATATTAGGAAAAAAATTTCTAACTATAAGGGTAGTTAAGTTCTGGAATAGGCTTCTAAGAGAGGTTGTGAAGGTTGTGGAAATAGTTGGTCCTACCTTAGCATGGGGGGATGGACTGGATAACCTCTCAAGGTCCCTTTCAGCCTTATATTTCTATTGTTCTGTCTTTTCAGGCTGTGGGGGAAAGAATATAATGACAGTACGAATGAACTGTAGGAGGAAGGAGGTGCTGATAAGCTCACAGAAAGACAACTTGCATATTGCCAACTGCTATTTTGTGGAACTGGCTTAGTCTGTTTACAAGGAAAATATAGAACTATCACGTCCCTGGATTTTAGTCTGTCTGTACTGCATTTTAATCTGTCTGTGCTGCTGGGTTATAGATCATTCCTCCTTTTTGGATTATGGTTTATATAGCACCGTAAGTGTGCATGGCACCTTACCTGCACTGTACAAAATATTAGGAGGTAAGGTTCCTGCCCTGGAGAGCTTATACAAATTGGTCAGGTAGCACAACTGAACTGTAGACATTTGCTGACAGCAATGAGAACGTGTCAGGAATCTGTCACTGGCCAAATTCCTGCTCTGCAGCTGGCTTTTTATAGCTCGGTAAGTCCCTGAATCTGGATGCTCCCCATTTGGTCATGCTGAACATAATGAGTACAGTAGTCTCCTGACTATAGACTTGGGAGCTTTCTTATTTGGCGGGCTATTCCATTTTCTTCAAGCTTAAAAAAATAATAAGACCTCAACACCTCAGAGGGTTGTTTCCTTGAAAGACATATCCTGTCTGCCCTCGGTGTATACAACAAAGTGATTTATTCTGTAAATAAACTACCCTCAAACTAGTCAAGTGTATGACTAGGTAAGCCTGTCCCTACCAGGAATAGAGATGGAAAAAGAAACAGTGAGAGGAGTGACTATGGCTATAGCCAGTTGTACATAAAGACATTTATGCTGAACAAAAGGAGAACATCCTCACTTGTGACCATTTCTAATAAGCCCGGAGATCAATATAGCATGCACAAAGACTTGTAATGTTGGTCCCTGCTTTCATCACTTAATATGGAAAAAAATCTCCAGTCTAATTGCACAGTGTGAAAAAGTATTTTCTAATTACTAATTTTTGCACAATCTTCACCCCTACAATGACTGTTCTCTTTCCCCTCAACATATGCTGAAACAAATACAATAAAAGGTGTCCTTTCCTTTGCTATGGCTCATATCCCTCACCTATATTGTGATACTATCTTCAAGTAGAGCATATGCTGCACCATGACCGTGCCAGCAGTAGGATTGAGGAAGATGAGGAAGGGGAGAGTCAAGAGGTGATTAGTATTAAATCCAAATGAAGTAGATGCCATTGGCAGCTGGGGTATGGTGTTTTTTTACATGTGGCCATGATTAATCATCCCTAATTCCCATATGAAGTCTGGGTCCAAGATGGATAGAAAGAGGTCAGTCCATTTACTTTATGCCAGAATATTTAACATCTACACAATGTAAACCAAATTCAATCAATTTGGGGAATCCCAGAGTGAATTACAAGGTACAAGCATGATCACACAGTCTTGCAGTAGGTTAGTTTTCAAAGGCAAAACTTTATGGTTATTATTTATTTCATGCTGCACACAAACAGTGTGTTCTGTTCTGGTACAGACCATAGAGATGAGATGGTCCCTGCTCCAAGAAGCTTACAATCTAAATAAAATTTAGCTTGACAGGGTGAAACTCTCCATCTGGCCAACTGTCTAAAACAGGCGGTTTAAGTTTAGAATTTTTTTTTTTTTTAGTTTGTCTGTCTCTGGAACAAGCATTGGAGAAACAGGAAGAAGTAGATTATGGAATCAACAGCTGATTGTGGTTCTACGGTTTCATGCTATGAAGAGTGACTCTTTAAAAAATACCATCGTGCCGGTTTAGGTTTGTTGTCTCTCAATAACTTCCAGATCTAATTTGCACAGCTCACAAGAAAGAAGATGATTTTTTTTCTGATTGCCAGCCCTGCAAACTCAGCTCTGTATTCTGAAAGTCTGTGGTGTTTTTCTAGCTCATGTAATAAGGATACAGCAATGAGTACAAAAAACATATTACGGCTCCTATTGAAATCAGTGGCAAAATTCCCTTTGCCCTCAATAGGAGTATGATTTAGCTCACATTTAATAATTCTGTGAGTGGGTGGGTGATATATGAACCTGTATTAGTTTTGCTGTACTAACAGGGGACTAAGAAATAGTAAAAATATAGGACCATATTGTGATACCCTCATGTAAGTGCAGGGCAGGCAGGGAGCACAAGAAGCAACAGCAGAATAAGTCTGGTGCACGGAGGTAAATGCAATCTTCAGCATCCCTGTGTATTGTTCAGTGTACACCCCACCATGCTCACCGCAGAGCTTAATTGTGTCAACCCCCCTTTAAGTGTGTCTGTTTGGGGAGATGGTGCGGTGATCTGGACAGCAGTGCCATCAGTATGCCATCAGTATGCAGTGCTATTAGTATGCAGATGACACTGCTGTCAATCACTGTTTCAGCAGACTTGAATATCGCAACTGATCAGCTTCTCAAGTCACTAGTTGAAAGTAGGGCCTGGGTAAGAGCTAGCTGGCTGAAAACCCAAGCTGGATAAGACCAGAGTATATAGGGTACGTTGATTGAAAGATGTTCAACTTTTATTACTCAGGTCTGAGGAGAGTCATTTTTAGATCCTCAATTGCTTCTGGAGGCCTAGATGACAACCTTGTTTTTTTTTCAACCTGCAGTTGGTATTTTCTTTTCTGTGTGGGTCTCATCACAATTTTCCATGTTATTGTCTCCTCTGTGTTGGGCTAGTCATTGAGCTCTAGATGGGGCTGCACCTGAAGACCAATCAAAACCTTCAGCAGAATTCAGCTGCCCACTTAATGGTGGCTCCTTACATGTAGCACTAGCCCATTTCTCCTATGCTACCAAGTTTGAGCGGACTCCCAGTGAGTTTCTAGGTGGACATCAAGACGTTGATCTTGATCTCTAAAGCCCTTCATTGTTAGATTGTATGTAACAAGAAGAAAGCCAAGGAAAGTGTGGGCCCCTTAATGAATGAGGGAGGCAACCTAGTGACGGAGGATGTGGAAAAAGCTAATGTACTCAATGCTTTTTTTGCCTCTGTCTTCACGAACAAGGTCAGCTCCCAGACTGCTGTGCTGGGCATCACAACATGGGGAATAGATGGCCAGCCCTCTGTGGAGAAAGAGGTGGTTAGGGACTATTTAGAAAAACTGGATGTGCACAAGTCCATGGGGCCGGATGAGTTGCATCCGAGAGTGCTAAAGGAACTGGCGGCTGTGATTGCAGAGCCATTGGCCATTATCTTTGAAAACTTGTGGCGAACGGGGGAAGTCCCGGATGACTGGAAAAAGGCTAATGTAGTGCCAATCTTTAAAAAAGGGAAGAAGGAGGATCCTGGGAACTACAGGCCAGTAAGCCTCACTTCAGTCCCCGGAAAAATCATGGAGCAGGTCCTCAAAGAATCAATCCTGAAGCACTTACATGAGAGGAAAGTGATCAGGAACAGTCAGCATGGATTCACCAAGGGAAGGCCTGACTAATCTAATCGCCTTCTATGATGAGATTACTGGTTCTGTGGATGAAGGGAAAGCAGTGGATGTATTGTATCTTGACTTTAGCAAAGCTTTTGACACGGTCTCCCACAGTATTCTTGTCAGCAAGTTAAGGAAGTATGGGCTGGATGAATGCACTATAAGGTGGGTAGAAAGTTGGCTAGATTGTCGGGCTCAACGGGTAGTGATCAATGGCTCCATGTCTAGTTGGAAGCCGGTGTCAAGTGGAGTGCCCCAGGGGTCGGTCCTGGGGCCGGTTTTGTTCAATATCTTCATAAATGATCTGGAGGATGGTGTGGATTGCACTCTCAGCAAATTTGCGGATGATACTAAACTGGGAGGAGTGGTAGATACGCTGGAGGGCAGGGATAGGATACAGAGGGACCTAGACAAATTGGAGGATTGGGCCAAAAGAAATCTGATGAGGTTCAATAAGGATAAGTGCACGGTCCTGCACTTAGGACAGAAGAACCCAATGCACAGCTACAGACTAGGGACCGAATGGCTAGGCAGCAGTTCTGCGGAAAAGGACCTACGGGTGACAGTGGACGAGAAGCTGGATATGAGCCAGCAGTGTGCCCTTGTTGCCAAGAAGGTCAATGGCATTTTGGGATGTATAAGTAGGGACATAGTGAGCAGATCGAGGGACGTGATCGTCCCCCTCTATTCGACATTGGTGAGGCCTCATCTGGAGTGCTGTGTCCAGTTTTGGGCCCCACACTACAAGAAGGATGTGGATAAATTGGAGAGAGTCCAGCGAAGGGCAACAAAAATGATTAGGGGTCTGGAACACATGAGTTATGAGGAGAGGCTGAGGGAACTGGGATTGTTTAGTCTGCAGAAGAGAAGAATGAGGGGGGATTTGATAGCTGCTTTCAACTACCTGAGAGGTAGTTCCAGAGAGGATGGTTCTAGACTATTCTCAGTGGTGGAAGAGGACAGGACAAGGAGTAATGGTCTCAAGTTGCAGTGGGGGAGGTTTAGGTTGGATATTAGGAAAAACTTTTTCACTAGGAGGGTGGTGAAACACTGGAATGCGTTGCCTAGGGAGGTGGTGGAATCTCCTTCCTTAGAAGTTTTTAAGGTCAGGCTTGACAAAGCCCTGGCTGGGATGATTTAATTGGGGATGGGTCCTGCTTTTGAGCAGGGGGTTGGACTAGATGACCTCCTGAGGTCCCTTCCAACCCTGATATTCTATGATTCTATGATTCTAGTCTAAAGACATTCTCATTCCTCATGTTTTATTGTGGTCACCAAGATCAGCTGGGATGCCCAAGCTGACAGTCCGTAGATGGGTTTGTGCAGGAGCTGGGTGTTGGGCATTCTCAGAGGAGGGCCTTCAGCTTTAGAATATATTCACCCTTTGGTCTGGAGAACCTGAAGTTTGTTGCTCTTCCGCATATAGTGCAAAGCCTCCCTGTTTTCCCAGTCTTTCTCAGACAAGATCTGAGGTTGTGGGGTGAGTGGCTGGAAAGGGGGAGGTGATCAATTTCTGTGAAAGTGTCTAATATTTACATTGGATCAACATGAAGTCTTTGTGTTTTTAAAGGTGGAATTGGGCAAGCGCCGACCACTTTGAACAGATGTATTTTATACATCGAAATAATAGTCAGATTTTTGGAGTTCATTATTAGCGAATGTTGGAATATTATGAATGGAGGTAAAAACATTACTTGAGAGAGTATTGTAGAAACAAGGTGATTCTCCATACTTAATCTTCTAGTGGGTAGTTAATCTGCTTAGGGGAATTTTGAATGCTCCCACAGGTCAAATATTTCAATATTTGAACTTTCCATTTTCCCCACCCAGATCTGATATCACTTCACTGACACTGATTTTGAAAACATTCTGTATAAATCATTAACATGAAACATTTACTTTAAACTCAGCTTCATGGTCAAATTTAGATAATATTGGGAATCTGTTAATCATTACTAGTCAGCTATTTGTTGTGTAGCACTCAGAAACATCCTTTAATATTAGCCCATTATCATGCAATTTTCACAAAAAGAGTTCAGTGTAACTAGCTTCCCCTGCATAATTAAGCCACATCTAACTTCTGTTAAATTTTAAACAAACATCTGACATGCACACTCAGATGCTTTAGTAATCCATTTAGCACCACCTACGAGCCATCTTAAACTATTTTACTAGGAATGGATCATCTCACTAAGGGATGGAACAAGGGAAGCAAAAAGAAAACTGGGCCTGATTCTCTACTTGCTTACGCCAGTGTAACTCCATTGACTTGAGTGGAATTACTCCTGATTCACAGGTGTAAGGGAAAGGAGAATCAGGACTAAGCCTAACCAATTTCCATGCCATACTGTGGGCCAGATCCTCAGCTAATATAAGTCAGCAATAGCCCTGTTTAAATCAATAGAGCTACACTGATTTACAACAGCTAAGGATCTGGCCAGATATCTTTAGCTGTGTTTAAATATAGTGATTGTTTATAATCAGAATAAATTCAAACATATTTTTACCCTGCATTAGAAAGCTAGAGCAAGAAGTAGTAAGGAACCTAGCATGAACAGAATACACCGATCACTTCACAGTCTCTCTCATTTGGAGCAGGTTATATCTGTGCTCCATAGCCATATTGGCGTTCAAGTGTATTTCCAAGTGTAGTGCAAGAAAAAAACCTCTTCAATTTGCTGTGTCACAAAGGAGAACTATTTTAAAACTCCCAATTAATGGTACTTTTTGGAGATCCTGTGGTCAGATCAGATAACTTATTTAGTATTGGCTGCCCCTGCCATCTCATCATAAATTTAGGTCACAGATTAGGGTCCAAATTAGGGTGACCAGATAGTGTGAAAAATCAGGTCGGGGGTAGGGGGAATGGACGCCTATATAAGAAAAAGCCCTGAATATCAGGACTGTCCCTATAAAATTGGGACAGCTAGTCACCCTAGTCCAAATGAAAGAAATCCCTAATGGCCAAATTGTTTCATTTAGACAGTGTCCATGTGGGATGGACCCAATGTACATAGGCAACTTGGGGCGGGATAGTGTCTCTTTTAAGAGTGCTAAATTGAAATAAACAAAAAATATTGAAAGACTAGTTGGACATCTGTGCATAACTTCCCTCTCTGGCTTTCTTGAACTACTTCTCTAACAGAATGTAATTAAGGTTGCAAAGTCAAGAACTCAAAAGTTAGGAAATGTCAGATTTAAAATTGTCTAGGCAACCTTAATTTGACCTCCTTGTGTGTATGCATTATGATACACTCTATAATTACATCATCACAGACTATTTTTCACACAGGACACCTGCCTCTTTCAGCACACATGATGGACAGTGTTCAATTAATGAGCAGCTATTAAATAATTTTGTTTTATCTGCATTAATTGTGTGACCCCAGGCCTTATTTACTGCACACCATTCAAACTCTGCTCCAAATATGGAATTATTCATTTCCTCATGGTCTTTTCTATGGTGTTCATCACTATAGTATCTGAGGGTATATCTACACTGCAATAAAAAACCTGCAGCACTGGGTTGCAGAGCCCAGTTCAGCTGACTTGGACTCATGGGGCTTGGGCTGCAGGGCTGAAAACTGCACGGTAAAATTGAAGTGTAGACATCTGGGCTCGGGCTGGAGCCTGGGCTCTGAGAGACCATGACGGGGCGGGTCTCAGAGCCCAGGCTCCAGCCTGAGCCCAAACGCCTACACTGCAAATTTTAGTCCTGCAGCCCAAGCCCCATGAGCTCAAGTCAGTTGACCTGGGCCAGCCACGGCCATGCTGTGAATCTTTTATTGGAGTGTAGACGTATACTCAGGGCTTTACAAACATTAATTCATTCAACATCACTCCACCCTGTGAACCTTATTTTTTGGCATTTGTTAACTTCTGAGCAGCCGTAAGAATGTTTTTTAATGTAGTTTTGTAAATAAATAAACTGAAAAAAACAGAATTTCTATTATGTTACTGGGACCAGGCTTGGTGTGGGTCACAGCTGAGAATGCCAAATTCAGGATAGACTGATAAAAAACAGGGCAATCACAGCCCAAAACAGATGGTTATACTAACATGAGACAGGTTTCAGAGTGGTAGCTGTGTTAATCTGTATCAGCAAAAAGAACGAGGAGTACTTGTGGCACCTTAGAGACTAACACATTTATTTGCATATAAGCTTTTGTGGGCTAAAACCCACTTCATCGGATGCATACAGTGGAAAATACAGTAGGAAGATATATATATATACACAGAGAACATGAAGTGGGTTTTAGCCCACGAAAGCTTATGCTCAAATAAATTTGTTAGTCTTTAAGGTACTACAAGTACTCCTCGTTCTTTTTACTAACATTAGAGTTCACCAAGCCAGTAACAAAAATGAGCTCCTGTATCTCTATGCTGGTTAACAAGAAGCCAAAACACAGTCACCTTAGGCATTCTAGCCCCTGGCTTACCACCCAGACAACTGGACTTTATGATGAGAGGTTACTGAAAACCAGATTCTTCATACATAAGGTTCTTCCAATCCAAAGGATCAGCCACTCCCCCACATCAACATATATACTTTAGATCTTACCAAATACCACGCTGTAGCCAATTCCTTTAGCAGAATAGTAACTAAAGGTTTATTAATAAAAAATAAGAGTTTTTAAATGGTTAAAGGAATCATATACATTACAAATGATTTTAAAGTCAGTAAATCAGGTTCATAGCAGTGATGGTAAGTCTGCTAGCTTGCAAAAAGTCACTTTGGATTGGGGTCATCAGTCCTTTGTTCAGAGCTTCCTTCTGTTAGAAAATCACAATCCAGAGGTGAGGAGCAGGAAAGCTGACAAAGAAGTGATGTCACTGTCTCCTTTTATACTTTCAGCCCAAGTGCATGGGATGTTACTGGCAAAAGATGGAATTTTCGATCACATGTCCTTATCACATGTCATTACTTGTGATACATGTGCCCCTTACATCTTGGGGCAGCCATCGCCTCAGTGCTCTCTGAAATGTCTTCAGGAGCGGCTCACTGGGTGAGTTGAGTCTCCACAATGGCTCATTATCACGTGGATGGCCGAACACAGGGATGGCTAGTCTGGATATAAATGTCACCCAAGAAAAAAACATAGTTGAGATACAAACATATGGCCCATATTCATAACTTCAGATACCATGATGATACATGCATTTAAACGGTATAATTATACTTAACATATTATAACTTTTCCATTGATACCGTCCATGACATACTTTGTACAAGATTTACTGCAACTTTGTAACAGTGGTAGCAACAGTAATATAAATTGTCAGCTTCTTTTTTATACAGCATCAGACTTACATCATGGTGACACCCACATGAGTCATGAGTGATTTTAGAACATTTAGATCCACTGCAGAGAGTTTTGCCATTTGAGCTAATGAAGTAACTGGAAGCAGTAGTAGGTTGTCAGCCTCAGTGTGGACCATCCACTAGATTTCCAATGAATTTCACATATATTTGCTGACATGAGCAGAATGGTGAGACTTAAGGGTCTTGGGTTCCATTCCATTCCAGTGTTCTGAGCCTGATGAGTCATCTGAGGTAATTACTTCTGAGTCCTAGCTTCCAGCCAATCCCACAAGCAATGCCTAACTAGGTGACCCTAAAGGAGGCATATAGATTCCTAATGAAAGCGGACACTCCAGTCTGCTCAATGTTGCTATCTTGTCAGGATACTCCCAGCTGCCTGGTAGTTTTGACAGACTGCTTCTTCCATGGCTGGTCACCTGACCACAGGTGCTGGCTTCCTCCACGCCCCAGGGTGCTCAACCCCCCGCTCTGCCCCAGACCCCGCTCCACCCCACCCATTCTCCAAGCCCCCATCCCGACCTGCCCCTTCCCACTCAGTTCTGCCCCCTCCCTCAAGTTTGCCCCATCCCCACTCCTCCATCTCTTCCCCGCCCCAGCATCTCCTGCATGCCGTGGCACAGCTGATTGCGGTGGGTGGGAGGTGCTGAGAGGGAGGGGGAGGAGTTGATTGGTGGGGCCGCTGGCGGACAGGAGGCACTGGGGATGGGGAGGAGGTGGCTGCCAGTGGGTGCTGAGCACCCACTAATTTTTTTGTGTCCTGTCCTGACATCCAGGTTCTGGAAGTGACATCTTCTTCCCCATCCTCTCTAACTTGGCCCTGTCCTTTCTCCCTGTCCTGGCTTCCTGTCCTAATCCCAGGCTCTTACCCTACTCCGTTCCAGTCTCCACCACTTCTAAGCTCCACATCCTTGCCCAGCCCTTCACTAGCCTCCATTTCACCATCCCAATGGCTCCCAGTCACATTCTCTTGTCTTAGACAGTCTCAGTCCCATCTTCCCAGTTCCTCATGCAATCTCACCCTACCCCCACCCACCCACAAGCTGCCAGGCCCTCCCTGCCCCATTTCCTCCTCTGGTTCCAATCCCTGTCTCCTTGCCCAGCCAGTCCCAGTTTCCCCTCCCCAATCTCCCAGTCTCTTCCCCTCCCACCAGCTCCTCATTCCAATCTAGTCTCACAATCACCCTCTTCCCCATGGGGTGTGGCTCTTGTCCCTTCTGTAGTCTAATCAGGCTGTTTCCTCTTCCTCACTGCCTGGTGCCAGTAGAGGGAGTCCTTACAGCCCCTGGGAGACAGTCTCCCAGTTTTTAGTTCTGGTGCCTAGAGCTACAGAATCCCACAGCAGCAGGGAAAATCCTGATCAGCTCCTGCATTGCTGGCCTGGAGCATGGTCAATGCACATGAGATATTTGAAGAATTTAGCTGCCAGATTCTAAGAAATCTCTACTGAGCATGTTCAAACTGTGATTTTTCAAAGGCTTACAACATGGCCAGATTAGGTTTTATATATTATTTGTATAAATCCAATTATCTTGTTATTGATGTGTCATTAAATAGTTTTCTTTTAGCTTTGGGACTCATCAGAGATGAAATATGTAATATTGTAAATTAAACCATTGAATATGTAAATCGAAACCACAGCAACACAGGAAGAGTGAGCGGCATCAGTTTTGATTCTTGCACTGTGAGACTCAGTTTGCTTTGAATAAGTGAATAAATTGAAAAGAATAACCAAGGGAAACTGGAATATTTTGGGCAGGAATTTAAAGCATCTACTATATCAAGTCTTGTGAAAAGCAGAAGAATGCATAAAGTGTATTCAGTGGGCAGCTTAACAGAACTTTTGACAGACACAGAACAGAAGCTGTGTTGCCTGCAATGAGGATGACACTGGTCTTTATGGAGTGAAAGAAAACCAGACCTGATTAGAGTATTTACTTTGGCAAGATGGAAACAAAGTTTGTAAAGCAAAATAGCTTTCAGACATATATCATACATCTGACCTTAGAGGATAAAAGGCAACCCAACAAGAACATGAGTGCAGATTTGCACAGGATTTTTCTAATTGCTTGGTTGTCTGTCTATTTTCATGACACACACATGCTAGAAGCAGTGAAGGACAGAGTTTGTAAATATCCCCTTTATTCCAGACAAAATTCGTACTCCATTTAAAATCAAACAAATTTAACTCTATTTTTCCTAGTTCAGTATTTCTGACAGTCCAAGTGTAAGCATGACTGTAAATAAAAATACAAAAGAAACACATTACTTGAGAAAAACAAAACAAAAATAAATACAAACAAAACCATTTGAAAAAAATTTCAAGGCAAAAATTGTGATACTGGATTTAAAAAAAATATAATATAGTGGATTATAATCAGTAGATATTATGTGATGTTGATATAGGAATGTTCTGCAGAAATGCTTTGTGTCTTTTCATTCTTTATTAGAATATTTGATCTTGAACTCGATGGTGCTATCCTTGAGTTATACTTTGCCCTATCAGAAGTCCATAGAAGATAATGGGACCCCTCTTAGCGTAAGGCAGTATTCAGTTTAAGAGTGTCAGAATCTGGTCCTTTGTTAGCCAGATCTTGTTACTGAATCACCAGTGAAGAAAAGAACATCACATGACTAAGCCCCGTGCCTGGCTTCTAGCAGTGACTATGGCTTTGTTGAGCTGCAGAGTACTTTTGCAATTCTCTTTACTATAAGTCACATGCATGACTGTTTTTTCTGACGCCTGAGGGAAATTCTCAGTGCAGCCTACGGTATTCATGCTGGATTAGCTGGAAGATGAGGGAACAGTTCTTGAATAGATGTATAGCCAAACCCCATCTAAAGGCCACTGTTTTTGGGAAGAGCATATTTAGCCAAGAATAAAGGAAACACTGAAGAAAGAGGAAGGGTTAATTGTAGGTTAATTATTTGTAAATTTTATAATGCTCACTTCTCAGGAAACAAAGCTAAACACTGTTTTAAATGTATGCTGAAGATGTCTGCCAATAACAGTAAATCACAATCCTTGATGAGTGAAACAAATACATAAGTCATTCACAAACTGGCACAACATGTACTTAGATATACCAGCGTTCATAAGAAAGGAAGATTATTTTCAACAACAGTGTCCACTTTTGCAAATGTCCTACTTTTTTCTTTGTTTCAAAATTTCAATGGACTCCAAAAAAAGCAGATTGAAATTTTATAAAAATTCTAAATGTCCTCTGAAATTTTTCCCCACAAAAAGTTTTAAACATTTTGCACAACTTTTCACCATTTTTCAACCACCTCAAACTAAGTTTTCATCAGTGTTTTCCAAGTGTTGTCATTTCCATGCCTCCAGTGAACATACTGTACAAAATAGGCTACAGAAAGGGAAATGGGTCTTTAACTTATTATCTGTCTGGTTTCACATCTTTCAGAAGCCATTGGGTTTCCAACTCTTGAATATCCCTGTCAGGGTTCCCTCCCCACTCTGAACTCTGGGGTACAGATGTGGGGACCCCCATGAAAGACCCCCAATCTTATATTCCACTAGCTTAGGTTAAAAACTTCCTCAAGGCACAAATTCTTTTCCTTGTCCTTGGACGGTATTGCTGCCACCACCAAGTGATTTAAACAACCATTCAGGGAGGGCCACTTGGAGCCCTATCCCCCCAAAGTATCCTCACAAGCCCCTTCACCTCCTTTCCTGGGGAGGCTTGAGAATAATATACCATCCAATAGGTTAACAAAGTGAGCACAGACCAGATCCCTGTTTTTTAGGACATTAAAAATCAATCAGGTTCTTAAAAGAAGAAGTTTATTATAAAGAAAAAAGTAAAAGAATCACACCTGCAAAATCAGGATGGAAGGTAACTTTACAGGGTAATAAAAGATTTAAAACACAGAGGACTCCCCTCTGGACTCAACTTCACAGTTACAAAAAACAGGTATAAAACTACCTCTTAGCATAGGGAAAATTCACAAGCTAAAACAAAAGATACTCTAATGCATTTCCTTGCCTTTACTTACAATTTCTGAAATTTTAGACATATCATTTAAGGTATCTTTTTAGGAACTGGTTTACCTGCTTGGTCTCTCTCTCTGTCCGGAGAGGGAACAATCAAAGAAAGCACAAACAAAACCTTCCGCTGCCCCAAGATTTGAAAGTATCTTCTTTCCCCATTGGTTCTTCTGGTCAGGTGCCAACTAAGTTAATTGTACTGATTAACCCCTTACAAGTAAGTGATTCTGTACCTCTGGCCAGAAAGGATTTTATGTTACTGCATACATAAAGGTTGTTACCCTTTTGTTTATATTTATGACAATCCCCATCCTGATTTTCAACAATTCAGTTTTATACTCCTGGTCACTATTTATTATCTGTTCCACAGTGGTGGTCACAACTGAGATTGGGCCCTCTTTGTACTAAGCACTGTTCAAACACATAGTAAGACATAGGGGGAGATTTTCAAAGGCAGAAGAGTTTACATATAGTTAGAGGGTTGAGCCATATTGGGAGAACAGGGATGCTTGTACTGTTGCTGCCTGTGCTCTCTCTATGTTGTGGATACAGCCTTTAGAGCTGTCCGCCAGACACCTTCCATAATAAATTATGGTAGTAGATACTGTATTATTAGCCATATTCTGTAACAAGAACCAGACACAGTGTGCCTTTTTCGGCTCAGTCCTCCATGTTCTCCGGTATCCTCCATTTCTGTTGACTTCACTGGGAACTGAGTGCACCCTGCACCTTCCAAAAGCTACTCAGGACTTGGAAATGGCAAAAAAGTGCTCGTTTCTGATCCTGCAAGGTTTTAATGGGTGAAATCCTGGCCTTATAAAAGTCAATGTAAAAACTGACCTGAAAGGGAATTTCATCCCGTCTGTGTAATTCCCATTGACTTCAGTAAGAATTGGCTGGTGACTGGACACTAGATGGGGAGGGTTCTGAGTTACTATAGTGAATTCTTTCCCAGGTGTCTGGCTGGAGGGTCTTATCCACATAGTCAGGCTCTAACGCAGTGGTGGGTAACCTGCGGGCCGCAGGCTGTGAGACAGTTTGTTTACATTGACCGTCCACAGGCATGACTGCCCGCAGCTCCCAGAGGCCACGGTTCACCATTCCCAGCCAATAGGAGCTGTGGGAAGCGCTGTGGGCTGCAGGAACGTGCTAGCCGCCACTTCCCGCAGCTCCCATTGGCCAGGAATAGTGAACCACGGCCTCTGGGAGCTGCGGGCAGCCGTGCCTGTGGATGGTCAATGTAAACAAACTATCTCATGGCCCGCCAGCGGATTACCCTGATGGGCCACATGAAGCCTACGGGCTGCAGGTTGCCCACCACTGCTCTAACAGATTGCCATATTTGGGTTCGGGAAGGAATTTTCTCCTGGGTCACATTGGCGGAGACCCTGGAGCATTTTCACCTTCCTTTGCAGCAAGGGGCATGGGTCACTTGCAGGTTTAAAATAGTGTAAATGGTAGATTCTTTATAACTTGAAGTCTTTAAATCATGATCTGAGGATTTTAGTAACTCAGCCAGAGGTTATGGGTCTATTAGAGGATTGGGTGGGTGAGGTTCTGTGGCCTGCAATGTGCAGGAGATCAGACTAGATGATCATGATGGTCCCTTCTGACCTTAGAGTCTATGAGTTAGTGGATGGCTTACAGGACCGGCCTTCTACACTTTAAAATCCACAGAGGAAGGAATTGGAAAGAAACAGGAATTCCATAGAGGAGCCTAAATAACCCTTTTCTATGAGTTAGCAAAAAGTGCATTGTGAATGTTTTTCACCTTGGTCATCAGTAGGAAAATGGTACATTTCTTATATTTACCATTTTTATATATTCACACAGTTATCATCATTAATATTGCAGTACCCAACAGACCAGAGCCCCTCTGTGCTAGGTGCTGTTCAAACTCGTAGAAAGAGTCTCTGCCCCAAACACTTTACAATACAGAGTCCTGCTCATGTGGTCAGATATGTGTGGGTAGGTCCTTCCACCTGTGCAGAGCCCCACAGAAGTCAACAGGGCTCGATGTAAGTGCAAAGGTCCACTTGCATAAGTCTAAATGCAGATTATGGGCCTGATTTCCTATTGCACATTATTATTCCATCCAAATCAACAATTGTCTTGCATTTCTTTTTTCCTTTTTCCTTTATCACTTTAATTTTAGTACTAATCGTTACCTAAAGTGTTCAGAAACCTTTAAAATATGACATAAAAATAAGAAAAATGATACACTAAACTATTTAAATTCATAGGATAGAGGATCATAACTATGTCATTCTATGATTTTTCTTTCCTGATGTTTTTCACAATGTGCTATAAAAATAAAAACTTACCACTGTCTCCTGGCATGTGGTAACATGGTACTGGCTTTCTTTATTTTTCTTTTCTGGCCAATTTCAAAGTCACTATTTTGAAAAAAATCAAAGTCTTTTTATTTATCTTCCTCTAGATCACTTCGTCCAGAGTGACTGTCCAACATCAGCAAACAAGAGACACAGCAAGTTAGCATGTCCCTTTGTTTCCTCTTTGAAAAAGACAATATTATGCATCTTTCCTACCTCTGATTGAATGACAGGCATCAGCAAACCAACATTATGATGGAGTAACTTTCTAAAGTCCAGTTCAGGTTTATACAAAATAATTTATGTTTAACAAAAGAATCTTATAGTAAAGGAAATAGAACTCCTGTATTCCTCCTAAATATAGCTGAAAATAGAAATTAGTGGAGTGCCTATTTTTATCACCATTAGCCTTTGAAAAAAAAATCCTGACTGTCATTTGATGGTGAACGAAATATGCCGTTCTATTGAAAAGGTGAGGAAACGTTCAGTGTCCTTTCAGCATGAGATATAGCCAGAGATGAGACACTGTCCTGAATTTATACTCATTACAATAACTAACAATGGGTTTTTTAAAAGTAAACTAGACATAATACCATGCCTGCCAATAAAGACATGCTACAGCATAAAGGACATACTTTGTTGTATACAGATATGATAGTCTCTTACATACAAACATGAGGCCCCATCCTAAAATCCCTTATTCAGAGGAGTAGCCCTTACTCACATGAGTGCAGTCAGTGGACTATTATTATTGATTATTTGTAATGCAGTGGTACCTGGAGGCCCCAATCAGGGATTAAGGTTCCATTGTGCTAAGCACTAAACACACCCATCCAAAAATCATGATCCCTGCCCCAAAGAGCTTACAATCTAAGCAATTCTAAATTTGTTCTCATGGATTGGGCTACACATTTTGAATAATAAATATTATTAGTCTTAATCTTAGTGTATGATAATCCTTTAGGCTTTGGGCATACATTACTTGTATTTCCCATTCACCATCTGCCACCTTTACATTTCCTGGTGAGAGATCATTTTCATCCCAGAGATACACCATCCCCAATATTTCTGTTGTACTAATAATTTAAAGGCTGATTATTATCTTGGACATCACCACTCAGTCCAGATAGGTATCATTTGTGAATTCATACTATTCATATTCCAAGCATGAGTTAATTTTATTTGCCATTAATGTGCTGTTTATTTGAGTCCCAGTGATTACCTAATTCCTGTGGATACTGCTGTCTGTCAGCACTGCTGAAAACTGATTACTATTCAAGAGCCTGTCATACTGTAGAATATTTTTGTAAAACCAAGCGGGTTCACTTCAGACACACAAGACCTAGGAATTCAAATGGCCAACCCCAGTCTCCAAGAACCAAACAAACCACACAGCTGAGCTCAGATATGGAAAACCCTGCAAACCAAACAACCCACCCAGTACACACAGCAAGTCTAAAAATCTCCCAGACATAGAGCCAAGACAGCCAGCTGAGAGTCACTATAACTAAACAAGACAGCAAATAGGCTATCAGGATCTACTTAAGCCAGCAAGAAGTGAACAAAGTTTTAATTAAAACTACATATGGTTTAACATAGCAATGATCTCATCTGAATTATTTGCAGTGCCAAGTGCTACATACAGTAGAGTCTATTTTAAAGAATATCTGCTAAAGAAATAGACCTGTTAATGGAATGTGTGTTTCATGTACTTCACCTAACATCTGCAGAGAAATATAACCTTTTAAATGAGTGTGCCTGACAAAGGGATAATTCTGCAGACGGTGTATGGTATAACTCAGAAAATATTGGTGAGTAAACATGTCTTCGGGTGCCGCACATCACAGATACATATCTGAGCCACCAGGCAGAACATCAACGTCAATTTGCAATCCATGGTTTGGTCTGATTATGGCACCAGCAGGTCACAGCAGAGATTAATTTCCTAATTGCTATCCCAGTCTGGAAAGTCAAGCTTCAACTTTATCTCCTGTATTCAGGTCCATGTAGTGATGTTGGTCACCAAAGGCCACAAAGTCTCACAGACAAATAAGAAGGCAGGGGTTCACCATAGCCTGAGGGGTCTGCATGCAGACAGGAGGAGGGCAGATCTCTGTGTGTGTGTGTGTGTGCTCATGGAGGTGGAAGGATCGGGCAAGAAGTGGCGATCGAGTTAGATTAAGCACTGCCTGTTACTTTACAGAGCCTCGAACTGTCCTGATTCAATGATTAATGTGATTAAACTGAGTAAAGTAAGTTTTAGGGTGAATAACAGGAGTCATTTCCAAGCAGTAATGTTCATTAGATTGTGGAATATAATTTCCAAAGAGTGGTGAAAGATTGATCAGCTGCTGAGTCATTTAAAAACAGTTTGGACAAAGCACCCAAGAACAGCAAGGGAACAATTTTGCACGGGCAGAAAGATGGACTAAATGATCTAATTGGTCTCTCCCATCTTTAATTTCTATGATTCTACAATTAATGAGAATGGGTACCATCAATGAAAGATGTTATATTTTCTTCATAAAATATAAATCACCAATACAAACAAAGCCTTTTAAAAATGGCAGGTTTCAGAGTAGCAGCTGTGTTAGACTGTATCTGCAAAAAAAAAACCCCAGGAGTACTTGTGGTACCTTAGAGACTAACAAATTTATTTGAGCATAAGCTTTCGTGGGCTACAGCCCACTTTATTGGATGCATAGAATGGGACATATAGGAACAAATATATATACACACACGTAGAGAACATGAAAAAGTGGAGTAAAAATTAAATTCAGAAGTCTTCTGTTTTTAAGAACTTGTTTGTGGCTATCCAGATCAAAGAGATCAGCATCTCTCTAACTTTCATCTGGTGTGCTCAAAAGTTAGAATCCTTCGCTTCCTGCAGATCAGTCTCTGGAGATAGCATGTCAGTGTGAGATATTTCTTCCAAGTATAATAATTTTCTAACAACTACAGTGCATGTCTTCTTCCAATGGCCAAAATGCAAATCTCTGTGTAAATAACTATCATGCAAACAAATATGCTACTCTGTGGGATGCCAGAAGGATCCTGAGGTCTGAAGCCTTTTGCACTTGTGATTTTACAAGCTAGTTTGTTGTGCTGTTTGCAATTGCTGGATAATATTCTATTGAAAACTTGTGAAAAAGAAAGTTCCTGACTACTTCACTGGAATCCCAGAAAAGACTCAGTTTATAAGGACAATTCCCATTGTTTCGTGCAAGTACTAATATTAACATCACATGAATAAAGGCAGAAATAAAGCCTTTAGAAACTCTAACAGAGTTGTTCTCTGCTGATGGATTTTCTAATGGAGCTCAAATTTAAGATGAATGGAATTAGCAAACCACTAAACTAGGTTAAGTATTTATATGCCCCCTGGTTACTATAGTATCTGGGCAACTCACAATCCTCAACACCTCTGGGAGGTAGGGATGTACTGTTAGCCTCATTTTGCAGATGAGGAACTGTGGCACAGAAAGACCAAGAGTAAAAATGTCAAATGTGCCTAAGGAACCTAAGTCCCCATTTTCCAAAGAAATGTATGCACTTGGGAGCTTAAGTTTCATTGAAAGTCAGTGGGACTTAGGCTCCTATGTGCTTGAAAATTTTACCCTAAGTGAATTACCCAAGATCACATAAGAAGCCTATGACAGAGCAGGGAACTAAATCTGGGTCTTCTAAGTGCCAGGCTAGGGTCCTAACCACTAAACCATCTTTCTTCTGAGGAAATGTGCTTATTGTACATGATAATGACATTTTGTCACACAGCTTCAACAGAAATTTTATTTTAGATACCAGAATGGATATGTTTATATTAAGATTGTCCTCAGAATGGGTGATCTGGGAAGCTACCTGGTCTTAGAAAAGATATGGGATACCACTGGATTAAGAGGTAAATATTTATACCTAATCATTTTGCGGGGATCTGAAGAGGGGCGATGAAAAATCACCCAGAGTATTTAGGGCTTGCTGTACTCCCAAAGACATCCCTGTCAAAACATTCACTGACCTCCCTGATAGCAGGATTAGTGGATTTGGATTTTCTCATAGTGAGAAAAGGGTGAGACTGGTTTTCACTAAGGAGGGTGAAAGTTGAGAATGAACGAGGCAGTGATGAGGACTAGCTGGAACTGGACAGGGATGTTAGCAGGACTGATGATTTACAGGGGGCAAATAATAAGGGAGAGATAGAGGAACAATGTTCCTCTTGCCCCCAATGATGAGGATGGCTGAGCACAGAAAATGAGTAGTCACTTGTCTTAATTACAAAATATGTTAGAGATGTGCTTCATGTCTTCTTTCTTGTGCTTCTTTTAACTAAAACTAAATTAGTGCACCATAGCAAATACTGTATGATAAACCAACTAACATATCTGTTCATGTTTCATAGAAAGGAATACATGGATGCTACTTAAATTCCTTTCTGGATAAGCAAAGTGGACAAGAGATCCTGGGGCAGATTCTCAGTTGATGTAAATTGTCATAGCTCTATTGAAGTCAAAGGAGGTATGACACCATACATCAGCTAAAGTTCTGCCCTCTGCTTCAAAATAATAGATGGCTACTAACACCAGCCATGGCAGCACCGCCAACGTAATGGCAGAAACATACAGGCCTCAAGCTTTAAACCGAGAGATGATAATCAGTTCATGACACTCCTTAGTCTGAATAGACTATTTTAGTTTCCTCATTCAACATGAAATGTTTCCAAAGTTTGTAACTTGATGGTGTAAGTTCAATTCATGCAGAAAACGGCAAGGTAATCAAACCTGAGTTAAGTTCAGATACAAAGCCACGGTTATGTAACGATTATGATTTCAGAAAATGTAAAAAAAATGAATAATTTTGGTAGAACAAGAAGGGAAATTAATTGAATTTTACATTCTATACAGGAAAAGGTTTTGGTGAATACTACTTACAAATACAGCTGTATTCCTACAGCCTGTGGATTTTATATCTGTATATTTCATATAGATTTTATATCTTCCTACTCATATCCTTTTCTTTCCAATCCTGCATATTAAGCCATAAACACCATTTTATTAGGGAGGAAAAAAAGTACAAGAAGGTTCTGTTAAGGAAACTTTTATGTGGTTGTTTACTCTCAGATCTCTGAAATGTAGCTTTTAAAGTGAAGCAGAAAAGAGGGTTGTTTGACATATCCAGAAGATTTATCATTCTTCAAATACATTTTAATGAATGTGAAAGGTCTTAAACTCTTTCTCTTTGACTGTACTGCTTGTTACTCCCTTTGAAAGTAGGTTAATTTCTGTGAGCAGGCAGAGTCTGTTGGGACTCTGAGCCTGCTGACACAATCACAAACATACTACCACTTGAGATACTCCGCTGGGGGGGGTGGGAAGGAAGTTCAATTTTATAAGGAAATCTGTTCCAATATCTAGATTTTCTTTCAGCTTTTATTTGCTTACAGTATGAGATCACAGGCCAATAGACCCAGAGGCCAATGCAATGGCTCTTCATTCCATGGTTCACCTGGTATAGTATTTGAAACTTCAAAAAGCTACACACTGAGCACATCAAAAGATTGGTTTTTCTGATTTTTTAAATTATTTTTACAGTAAAGGTATATAATAGAGCTTTTGTGTTTTCTCCTAAGAGTTAATAAAGTGCATGCTGAACCTTTAACATAAACAAAATTACGCCATTAGTTCAGCTGGGCAAATTGAGCAAATCCAGTGTTGTGACATTAAACAATCTCTTGTTCTCATCAAAGGGCAGGTGAACATCATGGCATTTCACAGAACGAGGAGCCTGAAAATGTCAGAGCAGTTTATGCACTTGAAAAGGCATTGTGAGGAAATATCAGCAGAAAATCAATATGCTCTTAATACACATGTTCCTACTACCTGCCTGTAATGGGGTCAGCACCTGCCTCTCACGAGCGCCCCCTTTTCTCTGGCCGATATACCTGCAATCACAGTTCTTTTCAACGGGGTGGGGGTGGGGGCACCACATCTCATGGATGGCCCCCCTTCTCTCGGTTAGGTGGGAGCCTGCTTTTCTTTTTTGATCTTACATCAGGATGGCACCTGCCTCTTGCAAGCATCCTCCTGGCCACTGGTTCTCTAGGCTGGTCTTCAGCAGCTCAGCCCTCCGCCCAAGCCGCACATGCTGTTCCCCCTTCCGGGGTACACAGTTAAACTTCTTTCTTGGATCTGGCATGGGGCCGTAGCTCTAAGGCTTCTTCCCCAAGGCACTGCCTTCTTCAACCACCCAGCCAGGGCCCATCTCAGTACCCTCAGATAAGTGTCCTTTTCAGCAGCCTGCCCTGGGCTCAGTCCGCAACCAGATCAGCAGGGCCCGTCTTGGTACCCTTTCCTAGTTTGGCCAGGTCCTGGGCACAGTCCTCTGGGCTCAGCCTGCCCGCACTGACCTTCTCATGGTCCTGCTACTACTCTATCCAGCCAGCCAGGCTCCCAGTCTTTGGCAGCCTCCTCTGGGCTCAGTTCTGTCTGGTGAGCTCTCTGCAGTGAGCTATCCACAGTCCCACTGTTCGTCTAACCAGCCAGGCACCTGGTCATCCCTCATTGAGCTCCACACAGCAACTGAAGGCTCTACTGCTGGCCTTTTATCTGGTCCTTCTGGCCCCTTATTGGTTGCTCCAGCAGCCCCTCTGTTGGTCACTCTTCTGCAGCCACTCTAGACTGCCTGGAGGACTTCTTGCTGCTCTATTCTGGGATGGAGGGCCGCAAGGCTTCCAGCAGGGGGTCTTTGGACCTAGTCCACCCTGCCACACTGCCTTTGCTCTCAGATAAGAACATAAGAATGGACATACTTGTCAGACCAATGGTCCACCTCGCCAGTATCCTATCTTCTGACAGAATCCAGTGCCAGATGCTTCAGAGGGAATGACCAGATCAGCCCAATTGATTAAGTGATCTAGCGCCAGTTGGCCATCCCCAGCATCTGGCAGTCAGAGATTTAGGAACACCCAGAGAGTGGAGTTGCGTCCCTGTCCATCTTGGCTAATAGCCATTGATGGAGCTATCCGCCACAAACTTATCTAATTATTTTCTGAATCCAGTTATACTATTGGCTTTTACAACATCTCCCGGCAACAAGTTCCATGGGTTGACTCTGCGTTGTGTCAAGAAATACTTCCTTATGTTTGTTTTAAACCTGATGCCTATTAATTTAATTGGGTGACCCTTGGTTCTTGTGTTATGTGAAGGGGTAAATAATGCTTACTTATTCGCTTTCTCTACACCATTTGTGATTTTATAGACTTGTCTCTTATCTGCCTTAGTCATCTCTTTTCTATGATGAGCAGTCCTAGTCTTTTTAATCTCTCCTCATATGGAAGCTTTTACATACCTCTTTCATTTTTTGTTACACTTTTCTGTACTTTTTCCAATTCTAATGTATCTTTTTTGAGTTGGAGTGGCCAGAACTGCACACAGTATTCAAGGTGGGCATAACAGGGATTTATATAGTACCATTATATTTTTTGTCGTGTTATCTATCCCTTTTTAAATGGTTCCTAACATTCTGTTAGCTTTTGTGAGTGCTGCTGCACATTGAGCAGATTTTTTCAAAGAACTATCTACGGTGACTCCAAGATCTCTTAAGATGCCCAGTAGTTCCCAAATTCTGCAGGTATGTTGAGGCCTGCTTTCCAACTTGTACATGCTTCTACTTGTAGAAGTCAGGAGAGCATCCAGGAATGAAGGGGTGTAGCTTATTGCATTGCCTCAGGTTCGCCTATGGCACTTTATTATCCAAACATGACATGACATGTCATCATTACATAACCGGTACATGGCTTGATTTAATAAATGTTGAGAGACTTCCCCTGAAAGACTGAAGAGAGGAAGTGCCATAGCACAGTGTCTGCCACTCTTGAGTCACTACAAGGGCTAGTGGTTGAAAATCTTGAAGATTGATGAAAGTCAGAGGTCATGTGGGCAGGTTGCCAGTGAAAAAGGACAGTGAGAAATGTTAGAACTGGGGATAAAGGATGGCAGGAGCCTCTCTTTCTTAAATAGCTGGCTTTCTAGTTTGTGAAAAAAGTTCACGCGAAAACACCGTGGGCCAGATTCTCATTTACTGCTCTGCCAATGCAAAGAGCAATGCAGAGGCAGACAGACCTGTCTGACTCAAATATAAGGAAAGCCACATGAAGAAGCTGCTTCTATAAAAAGAAGGAAAGGGAGCGAGTCACCAGCTGACTGATATTCACAAAATATCTCTACCCTGTTTTCCAGACCTCTGTTTTCCTCACACAAGATGACCCAAAAGACATGTTAAGAACAAGGGTTTTTTCCCCACGGATTAGATTTTGTTATTCAGTCTTTACAATATGTTCTTACAGGAAGAAGTTATTTGTTCTTCACCTGATATAATACATGGTATTTTGGCATTTAAAATGGAGGGAGATGGCACTCAGCGGTAATATGAGTGGATTGCATATTAGCTGATGGATCTCAGTCCCAAACCCAACTCTCCAGTTGAAACGGTGGCTGTAATGAACATGATAGATAGATGAATGTGTTAAATTGTCAAGGGATAAGAGGGTAATTAGAACCTTCACCCACTGTGTATGGGATTCCGACAGGGGTGCCCACAATATGTCTCCATTTACATGTTCTGGCGTCCAAAACTGCATGCACGCATTTATCACCCACACTTTCCAGGTGCCTACACTCTGCAGGTGCGGGTGCCTGCATTTAGATTTGAACTGTTCTAACACCTGGGAACACTCAAGCACACTAAATGTGAGAACGAGGGATTTAAAAAGAAAAAGGAGAAAACTAGCAAAATAGGCCCGAGAGTCAAAAGTAAAGAAGTGATTAAAATCCTTTGTCATGGCTGCTGCTTAAGGAAATATTAATAGTGGCTTAGAAAGTAGATCAGAAGAAGGAAGCAGAGAGTGAGAATTACTGGGTCCAGTGGAAAACCACAACACATAACTGGCATGTGGAACTCATTGGCACATGATAGCATTGGAGCCAACAGTTCAATAGGATTTAAAAAGAACTAAATATTTATATGGTTAACAGGAATATCCAGCAATTTAAAAGCAAAAAATATTTTTAAAATAAACAATAATTTTGGAAAGGATATACACCGTTATGCCTTAGGGCAAAACCCATCTTATAACTATTGGGGATTAGGAGTACACTTTCCCTGTGCGTAGGTTATCCCATAGTTGCTTACTGCAGGCTTTCTTCCACCTTGTTCTGAGATAGCTGATATTGGTCACTGTCACAGACAACCCTGGAGTGGTCTGATCCAGTATGGCAATTCTTATGTTCCCAATTATAAAACTCATTTGTTATGAGTTTTGTGACTGCAAATTGTAATCTTGCATGCAAGCGGGTGCTGGAATTTCCCCAAAAGTACGTGCAAATGTTTCCACCTGCAGTGTGCTCACAATTATTCATGTCCAGCTGGATAGAAGTTTGGATGAAAATCTGGCCACAAAGTTCTGTGAACAACCCATTAAAATGGTAGCTATGCTGCTTTTTTCCCCCTCAGGAGAATGGAAACATGACCTTCTTTGAGTTCATTGTCAATGCCTCTTCTCCATCAAGCTATTTCCTCAGCAGTGCATCTAAGCTCTGACAGTTTAGAATTATTAATAAGGCAGGAGGTTTTTTTTTTTTGAGAATCTGTGGTACACTATACAACTCCAGGAAGAACTTTGTGACAAGCAAATGTTCAGGAGGAATTTGACTGCTGGTGGGGCTAACCTTGTAGAAGTTCAGTTGTGCTGGCCCTACTTTCCTCATGCTTAACCACTTACCCAATGATACCACATCATCCATATCTACTGCCTGCTGTTTGCAAATTCAAGCTATGATTATTTCATAATATGTTGGAGGCAGATTTTCCTCTGATTTTTTCCATTAAAAAACCCCCAGCACTAAAAAAAAAAAAATTAACTACAACACAGTGCTGAAAGCAAGAAAAATGAAACATGGACTAAAGCAGTGAAATGGTTAATCAGGAAGCAGGTCTATATAGAAAAAAAAAGGCCTCTTAAGTTACTGTAAACTCAAGAAAGACTTTTCTCTGAAGGATGAAATTAAGTTGTTTTAGACCATCACTTTGATTTTACCGATCTAACTAAGGAAGAGGTATTATTATTTTCATACTAGGGGTTGATCTACTGAAATTACACATTGCCGGTCTGTCACTCACAATGACAACACAGACAAGAGATCTTCTTTGATCTCTAGACAGTTGAAGTTGCAGACAGGAGTCCACAGGGAAGATAAAGTTAATACTCCAGACCCCAAACCTCAGAAAATTCATGGCAATGGGAAGAAGAGATTATATGGCATACTTTGTGGATCATCTGTGACTGCCATTGATTTGCTTGCTAATAGCTATTATGATAAGAATCTGGTAAAGCTTAGAAGTCAATTACCAGCTGGACTGCTACCATTACATCACAGTTTAACTTAATTTGCAGACATTAAGAAAATGAATCAATTAGTTCTCCATGTAGATTATATTGGACAGATTCTCAGCTGTTGTAAATTGACAAGTAAAGTAAAGTTTGAGTTTGAGTTTCACTGAACTCGGTGGAGAATGGAGTTATAGTAATTTACACCATTTGAGGATTTGGCCCAAAGCATGCCATTTGAGATGATACTTGAGACACATGAAATGGGGGAAGCCTATAAAAATGACAAATAAACACATTTTTCTCCAATTTTTGAACCATAAAAGGTAAATGGAGTTGTTTAAATATGAGGCAACAAATTTAACAGAATTGTTTTAAAAGGTAAATCTATTTAAAACAGTCCATCAATCTTACTCTTTGGATAGTGATTCACAGCAGCAGAAGTCACTATGTGGTTGTCCCAATTTTCTGTTCTGCTGATATTTTCAAGCAAATATTTGTACCAGTCGGCTTCTGAAGTGGAAATCTGAGTGTTACTGACAGCACATAAAACAAAACAATCAGGACATTGAATTCCTGCTTTTTTTGTTTGTTATCTTTGTGGGAGATTTTGAAACTATGGCTTAATTCTCAACTTAAATGTTATAACATGTGAAAGAGACAATGGAAGAAATACACAAGCCTACTGTTTGTTTCTATTTAGGAATGTTTGATAGTCTGTTTATTCCCTTACTCCAGGAATTTCTATTTACTTAAAAACACAGTTGTTAATTGTAGACATGTACAAACACATGTGAGACAATAGATGTGGACACTGAGTGTCCTAAGTCATGTGCTTACTGGCCAGTTGAGCCTTTCCGACAAGGTCGCACACCCATCCATGGACTTTTAGAGGGGCACATCTGGGACCTTGTCAGAGGAAAATAAATATCCCTACACCCATTATGTTAAACGATGCAAGTTAGTGATGGGGGCAAGGTAATAGAAGCAGCCAGGAGGTGAAGCAGTAAAGAGAAGCAGCTGTGTAGCAGGCAGGAAGGGCGAGGATCAGGAGTAGGAAGTGACAGTTTTAAAGTATGCCAACTTCAGAGTGCCAGCCTGCCCCTGTGATAGCAATTTGTGAGTTTGTGGCCCTCTGGCCTATTTCTCTACTAATCAAATCAAAACTTCGGTATCCCAAGTTTAGTTATTAATAGAAGCTGCATTGAGCCAAAAACTTCTGCTGAAAGGGCACCTAGGCTTTTGGAGCACAGGAGAAAGGAAAGGAAGCTTATATTGCTCAGGAAAAACTTTCAATAAATGGAATTAAAGGGTTAGAAAAAATAGTAATGAAAATATATTCAAAATATTAGAAGAAAGATGTTTACTGCTCTGCCCTCAGTATTTTCTCTTATACTTTTAGTGATAGAACGCGTAGTACAAACCTCAAATTGATCAGCCCTTTAAAAAAAAGTAGATGAAATTTTAAATAAATGAACCATCTTCTAATAGTTATAAGCCACACCAACAGTGCATCAATGAGCTATTGGTGCACTTCTTGTGTGGAAGAAAACATGAGACCAAAACACTTCCAAGGTATGAATCAGTCAGTCACCTATTAATTCCATGGTTTGGCCCATTCCTACCTGGAGAGGAAGGAGGGGAATTTTAACAGGCACAAATGAAGAGTTGGGCACCTAATTTTCAATGGGAGTGGAGCAGCTAGCTGCCCTTTGAATGTCTCCCTTATAGTCGATTAGCACCAAGTTCTTCTGCTCTTGCTGCCCCTCAACTGACACCATCTGCTGTCTTCTTCTAGTACCTTCTCTCTGGGTCTCTGTGATATCACTGATTGGTATCAATCCTTTTTGCCAGAGTTTAAGCTTCTCCTGGCATAAAGAAGTGTAACTAGCAGGTATTTGTAGACAACCCCATTCTTCTTGATGGTGGTTAACACACATTTTTATTGCTAGACCGGACCAAGCAGTAGAATGTGTACTGTTGAAAGACACCCAGCATTGGCAGGGGCTTGGAGTAGACAACCCAGCATCTTTTCCACCTCCAATTTCTGCAAAATAAAGAGCCCTTCAGACATACTGGAGAGAACCCTTAGCAACTGGAAGCAAAATATGTTTTTGTTTTCCTCTCAAAGGGGGTCAGTGTAGAAGTTACTAAGAGAGCATTCACATTTTTCCTACATTTTATGTCGGGGGAGGGAGGGAGGAAGGTCTATTTACTGCTTTTGTCATACAGCCAATTAGAGACTTTAAAAAAAAACAGTTTGAGGTGGTGTCACGGTGACATGATGAATCCCGCAATTGGCTGCTGACAGGGGTCAAACAATCAAAGGCCCTGCTCTACTGCTGTCCTGTTTTCTTAGAAGCCAAAAGTGGCAATCCAGGTGGGAGGCCTGGGGTTGGGACTTCCCTCTCTGAGGCCAGAGAGAACACACACAGGCCCACTGTGTAGTAAGGTGCATGATCTCTAAGAGAGCATACTGGCTGCTGTCCTCTTACAGTGCCCGCTGCCAGGTAATCCACAGAGTGGCCTTGGCAGCAACCTCAAAGGGGTTATTTTGTTGCATGCTGTTATGATGGCAAGGAGCAGGGAACCAACTTAGGGAGCAGTGAGAAGAGGACACAGAAAAAGCAGGAGTAAATGGTAAACGGTGCTCTAGATTATGGAGGAGGACAGTGGGCTTTCATCACATGGCAAAAGATATCTATTATTAAAGAAAATTGCCAGTCTTTTCTGTAATTATTAGCCTGCATCTTAGAGCAACGGTACATAAAATCATCGTTTTTGTTCATGATCTTTAGCAATATTATACAGCCCACAGCCAGAGCTGGGTGAGTTGTTAAAACTATTATGGGTGGGATTTGCAAAAGCATTCAGCATTGCTCCTGCTGAAGTCAATGGGAGATTTACCATTGACTTCAATGAGGGAAGACCCCATTGACTTCAGCAAGAGCAGCATAAAGCCAGTTCTGAGTGCATCTGAAAATTCCACTCATTAGAAAATGGCAATTCATTGAAACTGTGATGGTTTCATGGGTCCAGAATGGAATTTGGGGTGGGAGTGAGAGCACCACCCACACACTCCAGAATAGCCAACAGCCTAGTGGTTAGGACACTCAGATGGGATTTGGTTTGGGGTGTGTCTCATTTGGAGTAGGGATTTGAACCCAGGTTTCTCACATGCCAGGTGAGTATCCTAATCACCAGACAATTGACTATTCCAGAGTAGGGGATGGGGTGTCTCTCTTTCTCTCACTCTGGGATTGTGAGTGAAGAAGTATTTACTATTAAGAGCATCCAAGAAAGGTATTTAGTGATCCCAGAAATTTTGGTTAGGGGCTCAGGCCAGTGGTGTTTGTTAATTTTAAGAGGAACCCCGCCATGATATTTGAACCTGGCCCTTGTTCCTGCTGACAGCACCAGGCAGAAGGGTTACAACTGAATAAGTGACCAGAACTATATTTGTTGAAGTACCACATGACTTCGCCTCACTAAAGTAACTGAAATTTGTGTTGTGTCAGAGGGCACCTTTGTGTGGTCATCTTTTGGCACTCACACACAAGGGGCCAAAATAATCCCTGACTTCAGTGGAGTTACACTAGGGATGAGCAGTGGTGTGCTGCCAAAAGCTGAAGAACCGGTTGGCTCCAGGTCTTCTGTGGCACTGAAGGACCCGCCGCTGAAGTGCTGCCGAAGACCCAGAGCAAATGAAGAGCCTGCTGCCGAAGTGCCGCCGAAGACCCGGAGCGCAGCTGGGTGAGTATAATTAAAAAGGGATTCTCAGGGGATCCTCCCCAGCTGAGAGCTCAGGCGGGCCAGACAGGATGGTCCCGCGGGCCTGATGTGGCCTGCGGGCCGGAGTTTGCCCACCCCTTTAACAACCGGTTCTAAACCGGCTTCAAAATTTAGCGTGAACCGGTGCAAACTGGCTCCAGCTCACCACTGGGGATGAGTTTGGCTCAACAGCTTTAGCCATAGGACAACATTGTCTATTCAACATGGGTGGATCCCTTCTGTGTTAAGAAACAACTTCCAGGGAACAGCTTGTGGCTTATCTGCAGGAGATAACGTAATGCATGATTTGTTTTGTTTTATTCTGTCATACTGGGCAGCTCTGTAAACCTTTAGAGTAACACTCAGGCAATAAGAAAAGGAGGACTTGTGGCACCTTAGAGACTAACAAATTTATTTGAGCATAAGCTTTCATGAGCTACAGCTCACCTTATCGGATGTTACACTTCCGATGTTACATCGGATGTTATTACAATGTCATGTGCTTTAGAAATGTTTTATAGCTAAATAAATAACAGTCAGGAGTTGTGGTACCATAGGTCTGCTTAATGAAGTACCTATTTTTATTTATGAGAATCTATTGAGATTAGCAGATTTTTAAAGCTTCTTCTAGCACAGTGTCCTGCTTAAACATCTACAGAGTGGAAATTTTCTTTAAAAGAAGCTTGCATCCTTCAGAACTGATTCCCCTTGCAAGAATTCTACTTCCACTGGGAAACCTCATGCCCAGTATTTATGTGATCAAATATAGGAGGTGAAGATGTGATATGATTTCTGAAAAAGTCCCCAATCATTTTGATTTGGGAGATCTTACTTCCATGTTTCTACACTGGAGTGGGACAATTTTTTAATCCTGATCTAAATGATTGCACAGGAAAAACCAGCTTGTCTGTTAGGAGAGTCAAATTCAAGGCTGCCCTTGAAGTTAATGTCTTTCAGGATGGTGCAATTGGGCATCACATGCCAGTAGCCCACAGCCAGGAGGAGGACAGTGATGACTAAGTCCTTGGACACTATCCCGGGCAACTCGCTGGAATGGTGTTTACTTTGAAACAAGCTTTTTGTTTGCATTCCTAACTAATAACACTATTAATACCATATACCTATTAGGTGTCTTTCATCCAGAAGAATCCCAAAATACTTTTCAATTTGTTTATAATATATAGGGATCACTCATTCATCAGCGAAATACAGATGGAATTGAGTGTGGCAGCTTCTCTTTCCAGCAGCATATGAAACAGTTTTTAGGAAGGGAAATGAAGAATGACTTCCATTTGGCACCAAAGAGTGAATCATTTTGGGTAGGAAGAGTGCAATTACCCAGTTTCAGGATATGGCCAAGGCAATGGTAAGTTGCTGTATGCAGACAACTAATGGCAAACTAGGACTGGGAAGAAAATAATTGTTAGCTACAATACAGGTTCAATTTATTGTTTTCAAAATAAGCCAGTGACCCATTTGGAACATCACGGGAGCAAGGAGACTGCAAAGGAAACACTACAAATACTAACTTAAATGCAGGACTTAAAACTGACTTTCACTTGGGTTCCTTAGAAAATCTCCTGAACGGTAAGCTCGACACCTTCCAAGTTGTTTGATATTCTAAGGAAAACCAATCTCTCTTTGCAAATAAAAACCCTCCTTTACTCTTAAGCAACCATGAATGCAGCTCTAAGGTGTAATGAGGAGACAAAATATGAAATGCTATCTGAAATGGCTCTCTGTTTTAAGAAGAGCAAACAACCCAAAATGACAAACAACGATAGAGGAAAATCAAAAATCATACTGTGAGGAGCTCCACAAAATAACAGGGAAATGTGACTGTGTGTGAAGGGAAACCAGCATACTGTATCTTCACCCTATGACAATATTGGAGTCTTAAGCTTGAAGTTCTTAGCCTATGTGTTTGAGTCTCTAAAAGGTGTGTCTGTAGAAATGCAGTGGAGCTTTAAAACTGGCAAAACCTCTATACCACATCACAACTTCAATTGCTTATATGCTTCTGATCATATTAACATGAGTTTTAAACTATGTAGCTCAAGTGTGGGCCTGTAACACCTTAATACCACTCCACACAATCATGTATTCTGTACATGACCCATGTCACAGGAAAAGACATTTTAAAAATTGATATTTTTGAAAAAGATTGAAACTTTTCAGTGTCATTTTACCTGTAAAGTTAAACTCCCTATGCATAATCTGTAAAGAACTCAGAGGTAGAGGGAAAACTACTAAAACACCTCTAAAATGACCTGAAATAACTTTTGTATATATATTAGCACAAGTATTGTCCTTACTAAATGCACCTGGGGCAAAGACTCTGGTTGCTGCCAAAGTTCTTGAAGGTCAATTAGATTGAAAGCTTTTTTGCACTTCCAAAATATTTTTCAGGTGCCTAGAGTGTAGTGAAAATGTTATCTAAACAAAAGGAAAAACATTAGCCTTTGCAAAGGCCGTAAAGGCAAGTAAGCAGCTCATGTGGCAATCTGACCATCAAAAGACCCAACTTAAATATTTCTGGCATCAAGGAAGTTCAATTCATAATTTGAAATCTGTTAACGGCATCAGTTCTTCTCTTAGTCAGTACAGCATAGGTGAAGAGTCTAACTCAGAATATGTTCCTGGAATACCTTGGAATGCAAATAAGAGGAATGAACAAGTGGCCTGGTGTTATTCACAGCCACACAGGTACAGTAGCAGCAAGAGCCGTGAGGCTATTTAGGAATGAAACTAAGTGTGTAGATACTTTAGGCCTTTTGTAATAAGCCCAGAGTGAGGCAGAACTATCAAGGTAGATCAATCCACGACTATTCATTAGTAGAATGGTATTTTGGTATATAGGATATAACTGTCAAGAAAAATGTTGTAATGTACTCAGGGGTGAAAGTAAAATGCAGATTTTACCGGTACAGGGCCGCTCTGGCCCCCCCGAAAGGGGCGAGGCCTTGGGCGGAAGGGGCGGGGCTGGGGGTCAGCATCCCACAGCCAGTCCGTCTGTGCTCCCTGGCCCGCGCTGCCCGTGGCTCCAGCGGCGATTGAAAGGGCCCGGGGCTCCGGCCAGCACAGCCGCGGGAGCAGCAGTGGCGGCCGGAGCCCCGGGCCCTTTTAAATCGTGGCCCCAGGGCAGCTACTTATTTTGCCCCCCCACCGTCAGTGGCCGCTTTAAAGTCAGCGGTACGGGCCGGTCCTGGCGGCTATCTTTTACTGGTTCGCCGTACCGGCCCGTACCCCCTTACTTTCACCCCTGAATATACTGCAAAATGGGTTCTGGCTGGCTAGGGGGAAAAACCTGAAGATTTTCATCTTAGCTTGCCAACAAGCTATGGTTACCATTACACCTTCTCCAGTTTTCAGTGGGGCAGTGTGCATTTTAAAATGATGTGATTAAATAATGCTACTGTGTCATGTTAAAGAGAAGCAAAAAGCAATAAAAAACAAACTGTTACAATACTGCCACCTAACGGTGGAGGTGTAGAAGGAGGAGTTGAATTAAAGATGGCTGAATAACAGAAGTCCTCCATGCTCATGGTAAGAAATATTGCATGGTATCAGAAATAAAGTGGCCATAGGTTTTCATTTAAGATATGCACAAGAGTGACACATTGCCAGAATACACATGAAGATGAAAATATCATAATATCCCAAGAAGATGTAAAGTCCACCGAGAGGAAAAAACTAAAAATCCAGAAACGTGCACATGGATAAATTATTGTATCAATGAAAGTGTGTTTTATCTTCAGGCATTTTTGCAACCTCTCTTTTCTCACCAAGAAAACTGTTGCGGGAAAAGGAAAAAAAAAAAAAAGCAAACATCATTCTGGGATGTGGGATGTATTAGTAGGAATGTTGTAAGCAAGACATGAGAAGTAATTCTTCTGCTCTACTCCACACAGATTAGGCCTCAACTGGAGTATTGCGTCCAGTTCTGGGCGCCACATTTCAAGAAAGATGTGGACAAATTGGAGAAAGTCCAGAGAAGAGCAACAAAAATGATTAAAGGTCTAGAAAACATGACCCTATGAGGGAAGATTGAAAAAATTGCATTGGTTTAGTCTGGAAAAGAGAAGACTGAGAGGGGACATGATAACAGTTTTCAAGTACATAAATAGTTGTTACAAGGAGGAGGGAGAAAAATTATTCTCCTTAAGCTCTAAGGATAGGACAAGAAGCGATGGGCTTAAATTGCAGCAAGGATGATTTATATTGGACATTAGGAAAAACTTCCTAACTGTCAGGGTGGGTAAGCACTGGAATAAATTGCCTAGGGAGGTGTGGAATCTCCATCACTGGAGGTTTTTAAGAGCAGGTTAGACAAATACCTGTCAGGGATGGTCTAGATAATAGTTAGTCCTGCCATAAGTGCAGGGGACTGGACTAGATAACCTCTTGCGGTCCCATCCAGTCCTACGATTCTATAAGAACCTGGATCCCACTAGAGCCACTGGGGCAGCAGAGAGGGCCCACAGAGCCCACATTGCATCCGATGAAGTGAGCTGTAGCTCACGAAAGCTTATGCTCAAATAAATTGGTTAGTCTCTAAGGTGCCACAAGTACTCCTTTTCTTTTTGTGAATACAGACTAACACGGCTGTTACTCTGAAACAGATTCCTTGGGTTTCATTAAGAGATATCTACTGGTAACATTATTGTCCCTGCATAGCACAGTCAGCCATGTTCTTAAAAGATAATCTGGAGATTTGCTAGACTGTAAAGTAACCACACCTGCCCTTTTAACTTGCATTTCAGAAAATATGTCTGAAGAGGGAGGAACTGAGAATTAGTGGATTCCCATCTCTCAACAAAAGGGACACCCCCCACCCCTCCACCCCTGCTCCCCACAGCAGATATATTTACAGGTCTGTGCTAGAAAAATATTCAGTTAATAGTGGTGTTTCTTAGAGTAAACTGGGAACACCCTCTAAAACCTTGAAAGGAAAATCCAAGACACATTTAGGAACCTATTTTTGTTTTATTATCTTTAAAGTAAAATTACACTAGAACAGTTTTTCAAGGAACTATCTTTAAAACATTCTCCTAATTTTCTTTAATGCTTAAAACCTAACAGCATTATGTATTGATATTTAAAGAGACATTGGTAGCTTTTTCTAGGTTTGGAGAAGAAAATGTATTTTACTTTAAAACAACAACAAACTTTTCTAAACTACTTCAGCATTCTGGGTGTGATAAGATGTCAAAAGGGTAGAGGATTGTTGTACAAAAACCAAAGTCAAAACAAACCAAACAGTTTTCTTACTGGTGCAGACTAAATATAATGAATGTTAATAAACTAATAAAATGCCTAATTAAAAATATACAAAAAACTGGTTTTTGAACTCTTATTATGAGATGCCTCTTTTCCTTCCAGAAATGAGATCCCACTAAGATGTCTTTGCTAAAGAAGCATTACCCATACCCAGAGTTACACACTAATCTTAATCTAGCCACATATTTATATATACCAAGACAAAATTACGATGTTAAAATGATGTTAAGGTAAAGAGGTAGATATCAGTAATATAACTTAAGGGTAAAACATTACAAGGTTGTTTTAATTACCCAAAACACAATCTTTACAAACCCAGGAAATTCAGGATTAAAGTTACATTTAAAAGAAATCAACACATTACGGTAAGAAATGCATAGTTAAGGTAGCCAAACAACCTTAACTCTGCCCTTTAGTGTTGCTATGCCATAACCATACAATTATGAATAAAGCATTTTAGTATTTGTGGTCCCATCTTAGAGTAAACTGATTGTTAAAGACACATTATATTCCCCCCTCCCCATAGTGTCACTGCTTTCCTATAAGCATGCACTGTCTCCTTGTGTAGCAGTGGAAACATATAACCGAGCGAGTAATCGCCATCTTCCTTTATTCCTTATACCCAATTGTCAAATAAAATTGGTTTACAAAGTCTTTAACAAAATTATAATAAACTTTAACTAGAAAAGAACCTCTTTGAAATGTAATGATGGTTAAATAATTCTGGGAGGTTGGTAACAGAAGCTCTGTTGTTTCAGGAAAAACAACTTCTTATTTCTTATTTTTAGCCAATCTATTTTTAACTTTCTAAAATTAGTGTTAGAATAACAAAGTAGTAAACCAGGGTCCTAGACTACTTCATTACCTTAGTTATTAGCCTGACAGACTAAGTGACTTGCCATTAAACATCAATGACTGAAGAGTTGAAGGGTTTAAAGGTCAATAAATACTCTGATAGGAATCCCTCAATGTAGCTTTTCACCTAGGAACTTCTGGAGTTTAAACATTGACAAGCTAATAGCTCCTTTTCCCTAATTAAGCAAACCCTTCTTCAGTAGCTGTTTGTCATGCCTGCACATTTTCAAGGTCTTAAAGATCTATCCCTATATAAATTAATTAGTAAACAGCAGAAATCAAAGCAATCCCAACCAGTTGACAATATTAATCGACTCTCTGTTGAAAGGTTTCAGAGTAACAGCCGTGTTAGTCTGTATTCGCAAAAAGAAAAGGAGTACTTGTGGCACCTTAGAGACTAACCAGTTTATTTGAGCATGAGCTTTCGTGAGCTACAGCTCACTTCATCAGATACATACCGTGGAAACTGCAGCAGACTTTATATATACACAGAGAATATATGTGTATATATAAAGTCTGCTGCAGTTTCCACGGTATGTATCTGATGAAGTGAGCTGTAGCTCACGAAAGCTCATGCTCAAATAAACTGGTTAGTCTCTAAGGTGCCACAAGTACTCCTTTTCTTCTCTGTTGAAAGTTATTCTACTCACAAATTGTGAATGTGATAACAAAGATGGGTCAGATCCTGGCTCATAGTTACACAGGAGAACAGGGTGCTGATGACTGTTAGTCTCTTGTAACAAATCTCCACATAGAGTGGATCAATCTTGAGGATAGTTGGGCTTATATGAAAGGGATCAGAGAGGAGCCTGGTCTGTGGATCTATAAACAAGGAGCACACCCCTACGTGGTTCTTAGACCCACCTCTCTGTGAACGCCAGTTCCCCCATAGAGGTGCCTCAAAGAGAGGGATGAGGACCAGGAGCTGAAGTCAGATTCTGGAGGGGGAGTGGGGAAAGTTTACCTAGTGGGGAGATTGAATGGTTGCAAAGGGCAGTGGGGTCTTTTTTTTCTTGATTGTCAGACAAGACTTCTTACTTGTGACTGTGTGTGTGGTCACTGTCCTCATTCTTTATGTACTCCTAGAGCCTCCCAATCTAAGAAAATTGCTCAGGGTAACTCTCACCCTGTTGATCTTTAAACTGTAGCAACACAGGAGCCAGGCTCGCTATGGTTGAACCCTGAACTTTCTATTCAATGTAAATAGAGGCTACACTATGGAGCCATTCCAGATTACCGAGTAGGTAAAATCCATTTTAAACTGTGGAACTCCATAGGCCCAGGATGGAAGCTGAACATGAGATCTCCCTTGTCTCTAGGGCTATCTAAGCAATAACAAGAGACTTAACTTTTATTGACATTCTCTGGGGAAACTGTTGTAACCTTTTTGTGACCTGCCTTGAAATATAGGGAACAAATGAAATACTCTCACTTTAAGAACTCAGTTCTTCCCTTAGGTTCTCATAAAACCTTTGCCCATGGAATAATCTGTGTATCTAAGGGGCTCAAGTCTGCTTCAGTGCAAAACTGTTACTCTACCTGGATGCTGCAGTTCTCCAGAGAGTGCTCTATAGAGGTTACTACCGAATGCACTCGTGCTCATAGCCCCCCAAAGATTACATGCTTTGTCCCAAATAAGGAAGAATTAGCCTTCCAGCCAGGTGTCTGTACAGTATATTCCATCTGAATAGGTGACCAGATTACCCAGAGACCCAACTGGCGCCACTGAAACTGGTTTCATTAAAATCCTGAGACCTGAGGTAACCCCAGATTGTTCACACCTGTCACCTTATTCCTAATGTACTGCTTCACAGAGCATTGCTTCCCATGGCTGCCTCTCAGCTACTCCCCTGGCCATTGTGTGCCAGCTGCATCTCAGCTACCCAGAAGAGAAACCGAAAGCATAGTTACACCTGATTACAGGGGAGATGCACAAACTCCAGATGTAGTTCCTGGCCCACATATCAGTGGGAAGAGGATTTTATATCCTTTCTCCAGGACCCAGTAGGAGGCAGTAGGGACATGGCAAAAGGGGTAAAGGAGACTTGGAAAGGGAGAGCACAGAGAAAATAAGAGCACTGACAATGCAGGATGAGGAGTGGGACCGAAAATACATTCAAGGAGGGCAAGGAATAAGGTCAGACGTGGAGCCTGAGAATACACAGAACAAAAGGGAGCAGGGCCTGTTGGAGGCAAAATAAAATAATGCACCAAAAGGTGAAAGCCGGAGAAAATATGGAGGCACAGAGGCAGAAATGCGCTCATCTAAATTTGGCCCAGTATTGATAGTATATTTTTATAGAATCTCCCCCGCCCCACTCCTGAATTTGTCTGTAGTTCTTTCTGTATCTTCCTGTATTTAGCTTTCACCCTCTCTGCTGCATTTTCACCACATGGGCAGGCTGTAGCTGGGACGGGAGAGTTCTAGACTGGAGTGTTGTGGAGAGTCAGGCTGGAAAGGGGGATACAAGCAGTGCAGGGGAGATGTAGCACCAGTCCAGAGTACACGAAAGGATAGGAGCGCGACCAGTTCGCTGTACCGGCCTCACTGGAAGAGAGCTGAACTGCTCCATCGGGGCAGTTGGAGACTGTCTAACAGAAATGGGTTGTTACTGGGGGTTTGACAGTGTTGTCCATCAAAGTTTGTTGGGTAAAATGCATGCCTTAGTCAATATATGTGCATTGCCTTCTGGCTGGCTGAAATCTCCATCAGTCAGAACTACATGTGTGTAAATTAGGATCTGTCTGGTAACATGTGGTTTTACATAGCTTTCAATTAAATGAGATATCTAAATGCAAAACCTAGCACTCTGGCACTACATGGACTTTTGACACTCCCGAGGACTATACACACACACACAAATACAAACTGCAAGGTATCAAGCAAATTTCAGTATATGAAATACTTGAGTCTTCTACCATTTACACAGGTGAGAATCCGGAGTAAACACGATTGTAAAGTGGAGTTACATTGGTATAGAACAGCCTGAAATGGGAGGAGAATCAGGACCACAATCTTCAGACTTGGTTTGGGTCAATCAGGCGTTACCCCAAAATAAATGTGGTATAAGCCAGAACAGAATCCCGCCCCACCTGAGGTGGGAAAAGTGGTTATTGCTTATAGAAGATGTGAGAAATACTGGAGAAAGACACAGCTATATATTTATCACGTAAATATAATATTTGATCTAAGATTGGTTTATTTGTCACATAAAGAGAAGGCTGGTCTGTTATGTTGGGTAAAATCTGCCCTTGGACTGGGATTCACCAGTTGGACAGGTGCCTAACTACCGCTGTAGGAGCCTAAATCCAACATTTAGCCACCATTTGCATACACAACCCCTCTGCTCAGCTGCCTCCTAACCCTGTAAGTAGCTATATATCCTCTGTTAAAGTCCCTGCGCACCTACATTCCTGCTGGTGGGCACCTGCACAGCTGCAAAAATCCTGACCCTGCCCAGCACCTCAGCCTCACTGTCGCTTTCCTTTGGGGCCTGTGTTGGTAGCTGTGTTCTGAGCCCATCTAAACCCACAGGCGGAAGAGATGGCTCGCTCCCCACCCTGTCTTACAATCTTTGTACTGGTGGTTAGAACATTCACTCAGCATGTGGGAGCCCCAAGTTCAAATCTCCCACCCCCCCCCTTCTGTTGTGGAACAAAGACTTGAATTTGGGTCCCTCATGGGAGGCCCCTAACCACTGAACTATTGGGTGTTCTGGAGCAGGCCTCTCTCTGTCGATCCTATTCGAGCTGTTTCACTTTGTATGAAATAATTAAATATTTACCGGAGTTGGGGATGGGAACCTGGGTCTCCCACATCTGAAGGGAGTGGATGTTCTGGGTGCATGCTCTAACCACTGGGCTAAGGATTATAAGGGGAGCAGTAGCTTGGCTTTTTCTGGAAAAAGGGCTGATCTGGCTTGGGCACCTAACTCCAGGAAAAGGTGCAGGGCTGTGAATCCCTCCGGCTTGAAGTTATGTACGTAACTCCCTTGGGGATGGGGGCGGTCACATCCCTTTCCTCAACATTTCCTAATGACTAGTGAAGGCACTTCCCTACTCAGCATGCTGGCTGCTGTGAATCTTTGTTTTAGGTGCCTAATGCTCCCCATGCATTGTATAGGGAACCTGGGCACCTAATTCTAGATTGTGAATTCCACTAGGCTGCAGGGCATCTAAGAGTGAGGTGTTGCAGCCTAACTCCCCTCGTGAATCCCACCACTGCTGAATAAACATACATTACTAGCAATCCATATTTGGTCATAGTCAGTAGCCTGCCTGTGTTTGGCAGAGGTACAGAGATGGAAAGTAGACACACTGAGCTACCAAAGCAGAAAGAACACTTTGGAGCCTGACAGTTCTTGCCACAGTGCGTAGAGCCATGGGGCTGGCCACTGCAGTGAACATTATACCCAGTTCTAAATGTTTGCAACTAGTTTTGACACTGTTCATTTGTGTTGCACAAAGAGCAGAACTAGGCTTTTATTTTATTCCTCTCCTCGACCCCCGCCTCCCAACTATTGCATGATGTGTGGGGATTTGCTCTAGCTGTGTGAGTCCCTTAAGTGCATCCCTGTAACTTCCATACAACAGCAAGAGCAATTATTCTATCGAAAGTTGCAACTCCCTCCACTCGCACCCACTTAATTCATATACACCCCCAAAGAAAAAATCCCAGCCACTTTCGATCTGAGATCTCATATGTGTAGCTTCAGCCCCAGACCCTTTTTTATGGGTAGGTGCTAAACCCCAGAAACCTGAGGTGTAAATGGAAATGCTGATAGTCCCTTAGCTCCAGTGGATGCAACAATGACTTTTACTGATCATTTCATTCATGCATGGGCTGCATTCAAAGGCATTAGCCAGTCCACAGTAAATAAAAGAGAGCTGGAGCGGGCATTTGCTTAATTTCCCAGGAGACCCAAATGAGGGCGATCTAGGGTGTTATAGTGACACGAGCACAATTGGAGAAAGCCAATTGTAACCTGGATAAAATTAGGTAGCGTTCTCCTGCTGTATAGCTATGTTACAAAATGATCAACAACAAAAAATCATAGCTAATTGATACAGCTACTATCTAGTTTATACAGAGACAAAATCATTTCCTGTCATAGCTACTTAACAGCAAGCCGAATACATTTGCTAGGCTTCAGATCTAAAAAACAGGAGTGACAGAACTTTTTAGAAATGTGAATGGATTTAAAAAGAAGCAGACCAATTGCAAGAAAATGTTGTATAGAATATTTTTCTCTGTAGCTATTTTTGTTGGGGGAGAGCAAGGTGGGGGTTGGCATTTTTTAACAACCAAATCCGTGTTGTTGTGACAGCATCTGGGAATGTCAAGTGTAGGCACTATTCTATTGTTCAAAGCAGTAAAGAGAGTATGTTTCAATTAGTTTGAATTCAAGCTGTAGGGAGCTCTGCTTTTGGGTTAACTGGAAGTAAGGTAACCAGACTGTATCTTTTCCCTTCCTAAATGCTATGAAACTTTTCAAGTGAAATGTCACCTCATATTCTCAAGTCCAGATGTAAAAATCCTATAGTACTTAATTGTCTATAATTAAACAAAAACTCAGTCCAATCTGCTTAAGAGCCTTTGCAAAGTAGAATATGCAGCTGTACTAATAGAGACTAATTTTATTTGACTACCAATGGAGTAATTAGGGCTCGTTTGTTTTGATGTTCAATTTATTCAGAGACATCAGGACTTTCACTCTTTCTGCCTTTATATCTTCTTCTTGGTTTTATTTCTTCAAGCATATCATTTTGAAACACAGAATTAAAGGTTAGTTCTGCTCTCAACTGCTGTGGTTGCACCATAAATCAGATCTTGATGCTTTTTGTGTTTCAAAGAAATAATGTATTTGTCAACTTGTTTAACACAAAAGGTTTCTATATAAAATCTGACTTCAGTGTCAGGGGAAAGTCTGCTTATGGAGGAAATAAAGTTACATAATCTCATTGACAATTATGTGTTTCATTTAAGACATGGTCTCATCATCACTCATTATTAAATAGAGAGATACTTGACAAGGAACTCCTTTAGGAAAACGTCTCATATTTAAAGATATATAGCATGCATGTTATGCAGAAAATGTAAAGAGCCCAGAAACCTTGTTAAAAAACCCTTCCAACAACTCAGTGGTTTAATTAACCCTGGAGTAACTCCAGTAAGCCAATGGCAGACATATAATTTACATTAAGAATGGCCTACATCATTAAGGAGGGGATGAAAGTTCACCTCGACTTCTATAGGCCAGTATTTCACCCCCAAAATTTAAGGATGTCTTATTGGCTGTATTTGCACAATTTAATATGTAACACTATTGTCCTCAGTAGAGGAATAGTGTGGACTTTAAAAGACACATTTCAACTGTGATTAAATTAAGCTAAGGAAAATTTAGATGAAGCCAGATCATTGAAGTTATTTAAAAGTAATAGGTCAAGTTAATTCCTGGTGTAGTTCCATGAAGTTACCCCAGGGATGACTTTGACCCAGTTTATTTTTGCAGGTATATTCATATGCTGTGGGCTACTAATTGTGGACAATATAAATTGTACTAAGTGGTCACATAACAGCCATCAATTTTCAACTCAGAACAGATCAGGCTTCCTTGAAGTGGGTGTAGCTGTAGAACACGCTTGTCAGAAACTGGAGCTGGATTTTCCTGTGGGACTAGTTGGGCTGGTTTTTATATGCTGGCTCCAGCCTGATTAAAACTTCCCCATAGAAAAAGACTTCTCAGAAACCTTGCCCTTGTGAAGGATGACCCACAGGAGATGGCCCAGTGTGACCTTCCTCTGTGCTTTGCTTGCACACAGCATTTGCTGTGTTGGACTAAAGGAAAGTTAATTAGGACAGCAACATTGTACATTGTAATAGATGCTAGTGGAAGGGGTTGGTGTAAAGCACAAGGACTTCTGCGTGAAAGTGAGGCAATTAAGGCAAAACCAAAACACTGCGTATAAGTTAAGTAGGATTTTTAAGCACTCTGGGCTAAATTTATCTCTGGTATAACTCCATTGGAGTCAGTGGAGTGAATTGGGCTCTTTGGCATGAAAAATGAATGCTGCCCTATTTTACATAAAGTATGAGCTGTCTGCATATTAGCAAGGCTGATTTCCTCCTGGCACAAGATCCTCTCACAACCTTTGCACCCAGTGGTTTTGTAACCTTATAAATGGCCTGACTGAATCAGACAAAAAGTGGTGGTGTGCCATGCTGCGATGTCTGCAACAGGCCAGCTTGCTCATTTAAAGTCCTAACGTATGAGCTGGGTTTTTCCAAGGCTATCAGTTTTCATTAGCTGTTTGCTGTGTTAATAAGAGACAACCACAGCAAGAAGTGGTACAAATGTTAGCCTTGAAATACAGAGCAACTCTGAAACCAGAAGGACTGGCAATAAAAGATGGGGGTATGTTTGCTCATTTGGCAGAGTTAAAAGTTCAGTTTATGTCTTATAGCAAGCTGACGTATACCAGACCAAATCCATCCCTGGAGTAGCTCCACCAACTTCAGAGGGATGAATTTGGTTCAGTGTTTTCCATGTGCAATTCTTCTTTTAAAAGAGTTTGGTTCAGAATTTTGGTTTCCTTGCCAGTCAGTGTGGGCCAGCAGACAGTGCCCAGGACCAGGACTGCAGAGATCTGGGTTCTATCCCTGGTTCTACTGTTGACCTGCTGTGTCAGCTTGAGCAAGCCACTTTGCCTCTCTGTACCTCAGTTTCCCCTCCCACATTTTGTCTATTTAGACTACAAACTCTTTGGGGACAGGGACTCTCTCTAACCCTGTGTCCAACACAATGGGGGTCCTCTACAAACCTCTGTAATATAAATTGCAGTAAAGCATTAACAATTGTTGTGTATGTGAAAGGGGGCGGGGGAAAAGACCTGTTAGGAAATGCACTTAGTAGGAGCACCAAGGACCAATATAACTCATTCTACAGCAGAAACATTTTGTTTGTGTTGTGGTGGGATCACAGCTATAGAAGTAGCTCATGTCTCACCACGTGCATTCCTACATTGAACAACATAGTATGGATGGAACTGGGACCTAGTCCCACACCTATATCTGCATATATCTGTTCCTGGTTTCCGACTCACCAAAGTATTGCACATCTGGATGAGTATTGGACATCGGGGTAAATCTTCCTCCATGAACTTTTGCTTTTGACACAGACATATAATAATGCACCCACAAACCTGAACACACATAGCTATATTGTTGATGTATTGCCCCAGTAGGGCATTTATTTACTTAATTACTTATACTTCCTTTTGATCCTCCTCTGCTGGGAGCTGGTGAATAATGTGTCCGCTTATTAGCAACAGCAATGTGATGAGATGAAACTCCATTAAGAGACCTATCCTGTCATCTGATCTAACCTACCAGGGAGGGATGGAAGTCCCACCACATTTGCCAGACAGTATTACAGTTCCTGATAGGGACGTCTTTCTATCAGTCAAATTAATAAGTGGTATTTGGAGTCCTCTGTCTGTCTAACATGGAGTCTGAAGAAGGAGTTCCCATGGCCTAGGTGGAAATATAATATTTAAGAACCATTTAAAGCAGATCTGCTGCAATGCCTGTCTCCTGGAACTGAAGAATCTGGTGGCTGCAAAAAGGAATCTGCACTTGCGGAAGGACAATAAAAATATAAACCTTCCCCTTCCCCCTCTTCCCTCTGAAGTGAAGTGAGTATTTTAAGGTTGCAGTATCTCCATCCCGCCCTAGGAGCTCCCTCCTGCTCTGCCTATTAGCATAAGAAGGGTCTCATTTAATTGAACCTGTACGTGGGTGGTTCATCTCTTCGTGCCTTCCATTGTGTCGTGGGTGTTATGGCTGCAACATCATTTAGTGCCTGTATGAAAATGAAATGTTTTTCAGAATTAGGTCATAGGGAGTGGGTGAAAAACACAGGAGGAGAAAATCGAATTATAACAACTGTTCTAACGGCTGTAGGAATGTTCAGGCATATTTCTGAAAAAATGCCAAGCAAAATGTTACCATTTCTTTCCTTTATCCCTTAATAACTGTAGACAACAAAGGAAGGAAACGAGTTTTAGAAACTAACACTTTTGAATTATAGGCCCTGATCCTGCACTCAGATCCATCAGGACAGACCCTTGTGGCCCATCAGGCCTTATTTATCTCTGGTGTCATTCCACTGAATTCAGTGGAGTTACACCAGGGATGAATTTGGCTCATTACATTTAGATAACATAAGATCTGAATTCACCTAAATTTTCCATCGCGTAATCTCATCAGCTGTGAAATATGGCTACTGAAGTCCTCTCTATCTTCCCTCAGTGCAGGACAATCTGGTTACATTTATCTTTGTGAAAGTATATCCCATACATCCCAAACATGGAGAGCCTTATTTACTTCAGTGGCCCTCCATGCACTTACAGGGATCACCTATGCAAAGCTAGTGGCAGGATCAGGGCTATAGTCAGGACTCTTATGTAACATTTCATTTGTGAGCTATACAGTTTTCCTCTGAACAAATTTCAGTCCTGGTGATAGAAGAGAGAGAGAGAGAGGGAGACTGACTGGAAGTTTTCTGCTTGCCATATATCATGTTCATTCTACCATTTAAAAAAAATCAAATTGCTTTTTAAATTAAATTACAAATAAAAATAAAACAAATAAAATAGATATGCTGTCTGAAAACTGGAAGTAAAAATTGCACATTATTTTTTACGGATGTGCTACTGGGTAATACACGTCACAGGAGACTTTGCATAACCTGCTGCACACTATGTGACAGACAGCTTGTCAGGAAATGATCAGGATAGGCAATGATTTGGGACTAATTTTATGGATGTTTTCCAGTTTCTATTTTCTCTCCTGATCCTCCTTTCTCCTTCTCAGAACAAGAGTGCTTCTGAAATTTCCTGCTTAACATCTTTCACTCTGAATAAAGAATACACTAAACATGCCCCCTGCAGCTGGTCTTGGTGAAATTGCTCCTCTTCAGGGACCGTCAGATGATGTTGCCTTGTTTGAGAAGGTCCAGGCAGAAGGTTTTAGTGCACAACACAACCCACACTCAAGCCTGAAACCTGAGAAGTTTTGTCCCTCCCCCGCTTACTACCTTATAGTTATACACACACACACATACACAGACTTTAAATGAACACAGATGGCTGGCACACAGGGAGTAGGCATCTTGGAAAACTGCCTCAGGGCTCTCTGGTTGCTGTCATCTTATTCTACAGACTGAGTGCCTTCAAGATGTCTGTGCTGTTTCTTAATCTTAGATCACTCCCTTTTGGGCTTTTAGCCACTTCCTGTTGGGAAATGTCACAGAGGCATCAGAGAGATACACAAAGATTGATTTGACTGAAATCAACATTGCCTTAACTCATAGGGGTTGTAGATTATTATCTTTAATAGAGACCATATTATAATAAAATCCAAATCAGATCTCAATTAGCATACTGTACTTTCCCTTCTCCAGTGTGTGTGTACCATTGTCTGATCGAGCGATTTGGTTCTTGTGTGAAAGAAAATAATTGGCCACAAGTAATATAAAATGTTGATGAAAAATGTGAATGTAATGAATGCTGATAACCAGTTTAAAAAAATTTCAGTTGCACTGAGCACATGTTTTCCCTCTTTATTTCTCTATAAAAATATGCAAACAATTACCTGACTTTGGAGGACATAATTACAAAGAGGTTCATCTCTAAAAGGTTATTATTGATTTATAGAGTTCTTTAGTTTAATAGAAGACAGACTGAGGAATAAAAAGAAACTTACTGTTTTCCCACAAATAATAGATGGTCTACAAGGGAAATGTAAGCTTTCGAAGTAGTATTTATAAGATGAACACGCCATGTGGTTTAAGATGTTTCTTATATGTGTACAAAATCATTCAGAAATTCAAATGCAACAAGAACATTACAGCCATCTTCTAATAAAAGCAATTCAGTATGAAGCATTTTGATATGCCTTGATAATCAGTATCCATAGATAGTGCTAATGATAAAGAACATGGAATAATTTACAACTGCAGATAGAACATGAAATTTTAAAGATAAATCCGCAATCTGAAATCCACATATACAATAAATTCACTTGACATCTGACTGATAGCTACAGGCCACAATTCTTCTGCACAAATGTGAAAATAGGGGTGTCTGGTGTATATTCTTCACCAAACATAGTGGTCCAGTAACTCAGTATGTCAGAGCTTGTTCTTACTCACATTTCAGTCAATGGGCAGAAGTCCTGAGGACTTCCATGGAAGCAGGATCAGGCCCTAAGTTAAGGCACAAATCAGACTATACAAGCTATAGTGGTTTCTTTTTTGTGATTTGTTTGCCTAGAATACTTAGACTGTAAATGCTTTGGTGCAGGGATCTTTTTTTTCATTCTATGTTTATAAAGCACTTAACACAATGAGTTCCTGTTCCATGATGGGCTCTTAGGAGCTATGGCTGTATAAATAAATGAATAAATCAATAATAATTCATATAATATAGATCAGAACACAATTTGGTTTCAGATAGAACTTCTCCATACTTATGGAACCCCAAAGCTAGTAGGACTAAACATAAAGTTAGGTAAGCAGGATGTGGCTTTTACTCATGTTAGCAAGGCAAGCAGAATTCAATCCTGAGTCTGTATGCTGTAGCAAGTCTCACCTCCCCTGTGTAGCAGAATTATTTACCAGATCCTGCAATGTTTATAGCTAAGAGCACATGCAATATATTTATTTGGATTTAACAAGAGAAAAAGATGACTATGCATAAGCTCTAAGAAGCCTGGCAATAATTAGATTCACATCCACATAAGGATATCGCCACAGCCTCATACAGTAAAGAATACTGTGCAGGCCAATACTGCAGCAAAATCTCATTATACTCCAGATAACCCCCCATGCACTCATCCTTCCCTAGAAAACCTACCATATAATCACATTTTCAGTATGCCCTGAAAGTCGACACAGATATTTGGGACCAAGGTCCAGAGCCAATAGGCTCTCATGAAGAGTACCCTTCCTGCTGCCCCCTCTCTCTTACAATTAGTATTGTCTAAATATTATAACATGGCTTGTAAACAGATCCAGTCTAGGGCAATTTTAAAAGTAGGTCACTATTAAAACAATAGTGTATTATATGCACTATGATTATAATTGCTCGTGATCATCATTCAGCAAAATACCTCAAATTTGTGTGGTAGGGGATTTTTCTATCTACAGTGTGAAAGTTCTCACAATAATGGAAAGACATATTGTAACTCTTCTGTTCAGCATCATTATGAAGAGAAATCAAGAATTCCACACTGGTCTTTATAAAAATTAATGGTAAGATATTGGGAGCATCATGTTGCAGTATTATTTCTGTATAGGGATCAGTGCTCAGTGCAAAGTGATCGTTTCCAAGCTTCTGTGGTCTGTGAACTGTAAAAGATTTGGGCTTGAACCTGGTCAGATCACATGAATACCACATTCTGTTTTCCATTATTATCTCTTTAAGTGGTTTCTCAGGGCTCATGAAAGATGGCCTATAGGGAGTACTGGTGACAAACTCTTCCATTTGCACACAGAACAGGTAGGGAATGGGATGTGGCAAGGCAAGCTGCCTCACACCACTTCACAAATGTGCCTGAGCCCTGAGCAAGTGGAACCATTTCTTGGAACGAGAAGAATCAGGTTTTGTGCCCATTCAATCCTGGGCCAAAAAAGGTCTGAACTGGAGCTAGTTGTTATATCAACCCCCACCCACTAAGAAATGGACTGAGACCACTAGCCCATTTCGCATAGGGCACTGAACCCTTGTCAGACAACAGCTTTCAATTACCGGTACTTCACTTCAGAGACCTGGAAATGTAAAGCTCTGTATCTCCTTACCGACCTTCCAAATGAAGCAGCTCATAAGAATCAGTGTGAAAAACACAGCTTTCATGTGAACTGCTATGGCCCAAATGCTGGTTACTTCTTCCTTGTACAGAGGTAAAGAGGCAGACAGGAAGACAGCTGCAAGCTGCACCAGTTACACCCGACACTCAGCCCACCCCCCCCCCAGCTATGGAGTTACACAAGTTCTCCACTGCTAGAATCAAAAGTTGGACATTCCATGATGGGATCTGGGCTAGAAGGGCCTGGTGTTTCATTAACCCCATTACAGATAGCACAGAACCAAATTCTTATTATTCTCTAATTTACACAAAACTCCCATTAACTTTAGGGGGAGAGTTGCCTGAAGGAGCTCTTTTACATTGTGAGCTCTTTGGTACAGGGACTGCACCTTCTCATACATTTGGAAAGTGCCTCGTGTACTCTTGGTACTACTGGAGATATTTATTTATTATTATTATACCCTTAGTATTACAGCAGGGATTTTTTTTAAAGAAGTAGCCTTCACAACATACAAAATCTTTAAGCATAAAAAGAGGAAAGCTGCTATCCTAAAATTTATCCCCATGAGTCCCCGATAAATCTTGACTATGAATTGACTCCTTAGGTTTGGGCAGTCAGAAGTTTTGTTAAACCCTCTGCAGAATTCCTGCACTTTAGGGGCTCAAATGCTCTCATTCTTCTCTGACTTTCCTTAAAATTCCAGCAGAACCTGAGAGCACTGTCTCAGGGAAGTCACTCATGGTGATGTCTTGCACTCCTTAGGTGTTCCTGAGCTGCTTAGTCATACCCTTAGAGATCGCTCCAAGTGCTCCAGTAATCACTGGGATTATCTCTGTTCTAATTTTACATAATTGTCCCACCTCATGGCAGAGTTCTTCATCTTTTGCCATCTTCTCTTCTTGTTTCTTTTTATGTTTCCATCGATTGGTCTGGCAAGATCATCAACATGCTCTTGTTTGTCTTCTTTTCTACAACTGCTGTGTCCAGCCTGTTTGACTGCACCGTTCGGTCTGTGACAATTGACAATAAAGTCCTACCCTCTTCATTTTCTAGAGCGCTTTCCATTTGGTGGTCATAATATTGTATGGTTTCTTTAAATCTGTACTTGCCATGGAGGCGCCAGTGCAGACACTTAGTGACCCCATTGTGTCAGTTCGTATATTTTCTCCCAGCTGGCTCCAGCAGGTGTTCAACACGCGCTCCACCGTCTCTTCCTTTTGGGAACACATTGCCCAGTTCCAGGAGCAGTTCTGTTGGTTAATTTTGTTTAGAATGTAATTAAGCCTCACAGATTGCTCTTGTGCACTCATAACAAGGCTCTCCATTTCTCTTTTGAGGTATCCTTCTACAAGTCATGAGTTTATTAATCTTCGATCACTAATGGGTTCACTCTCTCTCCACCACTGTCCATGCATTGATTTGTGTAAATCTTTAGAGTCTTTCTTTGGCGATTTGCTATCTCTTTTCTTTTATGTTTTCTTGACTGGGATATATGCTCAGCTGTCACTTGTTATTGCAACCAAGTGACCTTTTACTCTGGCTGACTCCTCATATATTTTGATGTTATATTCTTCAGCGTCAGTTGCTTCCTCCACAGAAAGCAGACCTTTCCCTCTGTTGCATCGTTGGATGTGCTTCCTGTCCACATCTTGACTGAGATTTATTACTCTATGCATCACCAGGAGCTTTCTTGTTTGGATGTCAGTTTTTTTCTTCTCCTTTGATTTTACCTGATCACTCTGGCAGTGTACTATACTCCTGGTATCACCCACATATTAACTGAGCAGATTCTCTGAGTTGGCTTTTGTCCTTGGAGTAGTTCTTGTTTGTCTTTAATATTTTCCCCTCATTTCTTCTTTGACTTTCTTATGTTGTAACTCTGGTAGTGCCCTGATTCCAATGTATTTGTAGGGGTCATACTCAGAGAGATCTTGGATAGTACCTTTGTGAACTTGCATGCCACTTGATTGTACCAGTTGGTCTGTCTTTACAGATGCTGACATACATTTAGCTTCACCAATCTGTAGCATTGTATCTTTACCAAACTTTTCTACAGGTATCAGCTTCTATAATCTCCTTTTGTGACTGTTCATATAGTTTCAGACAATTATCTATTATTTAATAATAATTAATTAATTAATTATTATTATTATTACATAACTGCAGGGTTTGACACAAAGAAATTAAAAACAAAGAGTTGTGTTTTCTTGTAGGTACCGGCATATGTACGACCAATTACAGTAATGCACACTTGGAAATGTTGCCTGTTTCCGTTCCCTCCTGCACTGAAACAGAAAAGAAGCAGTAACTTCTTGAGAAGAATTCTATCTCAGTGACATGATCCTATAAGGTTTTGTACTTGTTTTTGTTCCATCATACACCCATATGAGAAATACTGCCCTGCTTTTTGCACTTTCACTGGTTATAGTCATAGTCCCAGATTTTCAAAGGTATTTAAGTGCCTAACTCCTATTTTCAAAGGTATTTAAGTGCCTAACTCGACATGCATCCAATGAAGTGGGTATTCACCCACAAAAGCTTATGGTCCAATACGTCTGTTAGTCTATAAGGTGCCACAGGACTCTTTGCCGCTTTTACAGATCCAGACTAACTGGGCTACCCCTCTGGTAGTTAACTCCTATTAATTTCAATCAATGAATAAAATCAAGATACACCTCCCGGAAGTTATCTAAATGGAGGAGAGAGAGCTTGTGGTTTATATACCTCTAACACACATCTTTGGTTTGATTAGGAGACCAGTGTGTACCTTAAAGTCTCTGTGCAGAGGTCCACAGTTTCTGTGAATACAGCAAGTTGCACACATTGGACAATATGTATCTTTTTTTCCATGTTGGGTCATATGCTGCACTCAGCTAATACATGGAATATTTGTTAATATCAGTGCAAAATGTCCAGTTGAATCCAAATCAGAATATGGCCCTTTGAAATAATAACTTTAAAATCACAGGGGGAAAAAAGTTATAAGTACACATAAGGGGCTCATGAATTCTACCCTCTCTGAAAATTGTTCTGTGTTTTGTTTCCTTTTTTACATACATAATTATATTTATCCGAGACGTACACAACGAAAATGTAGCTAACATATTTAGCCCCCCATTTTTCAGATGTTTGCTAATACTGCAATCAATTAACTTGTCATACAATAATAAAACAGGAAAATGGCATAAAATGAATAAAAGGTGACACAGCGTGACTTTTTAGGCAATAAAATATCAATTCATACCTGTTAACTATTACTAATGTGCTTACAGACTACACCAGACATGTTGCTTTTAAGCAGACTTTAGGAATTAGATCATTTATTCATTGTACAGAATCCCTGATGTACTGAACTCGCTCTGTTCTCCAGGAATTGTCTCATTTAAGCAAGGGCGCCTTTTATCACAGTGCCACTTAACGGGTTTCTATAGCACTAAAAATACGAATGTTTTCACTCAAACAGATGGGAAGAAAACTTGGCCAATTTCCATCCCAAAAGTTATGGAAATGGCACTCTTGATCAGCTTTGGATTGTTTAAGGAGAGAGAAAATGGGCCTGATTCTCATTTAGATCTGTTTGTGGAAAGCCTCCACAATATTAGCAAAAGAAAGCTTCTCTCGTTGGATCTCATTGAGAAAGGGGACATGTATTCTATGTGCAGAAGAAATAATACAGACAATAATAAGAACTCAAGTATTTAACTCCTCCCATAAAGGGAAACGGTTCACATACTTCCTTCACTTATCTTTCCGAGTGGCGTATGAGAAAAATGGTTTGTGAGTTCTGACTGGTGCCACAGAGATGAGAGCACGCACATGGCCCATTGCTCTTCACTAAGGATTTCTTTGTTCTGCTGAGTCCCGAGAGCACATGTTCCATGTGAGGCAATGACAGTTTTTGTTATCGCACAGACATATCAGTTTCAATGACAATCATTCCCTTTTCAAAAACACATTATTTCTCATGATTGTCTCCCTCTCAGAAAATTCGGTCTTTAAAACCCAAGGAAGAGCGGAGCAAGGGAGAGACAACTAATGACCTGGCGACATAAAAGTGAAACGGCGTGTTATGGGACAATCAGTCAATCAGCTCAAAGGGGCTTAGATCAACATATGCACACACATAAATGAAATACTCTATCCTCTGTTGCACCAGAAAGAGGGACCTTGTTGTTCAAACATGTTGCTGCATTAGGATTCTGTGGTTGCACAGGTTTAATAGATATTGCAGGGAAAACACCACATGCAATGAAGTAAAAAGAGAAAGGGGGAAAGGACTAGCTAATAACAACATGTTCCTTCCTTCCTTCCTAACTCAATGACACATGTGACTTAACGGAGCCAATAAGTTATGAGCATCTGATATAGAAGTTAAAAAAAAAGCTCTTTAGCAAAGACCACTGGGTAAACCATGTCATTCCTAATTTCTGCAACTGGCCTGATTTAACCCAGGCCCAGGACCTGAAATTCACACCAGCTCTTTGTGTGCTGGAGTCATGCAGATACCAGGCTCAGTGAGAAGAAACTGCATACTTCCTATTTTATTTCACCACCAGTCGACCTGCTTTTCCTCAGTTTTAAAATCATTTGCCAGGTAAAAATAAACTTTTCAGAACCCCAAAGTGAAAAATGTACCTAACAATTCAATCCTTGTAAGTTGGGAATTGGAAGAGAAAGTGCAGCAGAGCCTAATTAAATTATATAATAAGCAGCTTAACTTGCAGTTTCACTTTGGTTTCTGTTATTCTTATTATCCTGTGCATTGTAACAGCTGGTGGTGTCATTAAACTATGCAAATTAATTAGCCTTAAATAGAGATGGCAACAGTGAGAGTTTTGCAAAAGCTTGTCTGTCTGTCTGGGTTTGGTTTTGCAAAACCAAATGATGAAGATTCAGGTCTTTATTCAAGCCCCAGAGGTTTTTGGGGGTGCTAGCCAAGGTTTCTGGTTTTGGCCCATCTCTATTAAGGACAAAAATGAAGGCTTTTTCAGTTCTGCAAATTTTCATATGTCAAGTTTTGGTTTGAAAACTCAAAGCAAGGATGGCTTGGATCTGGGCAGGGTTTGAGTAAATAATTTTAGCTTTGGCACAGATCTGTCCTTAAATCATTAACAAGTTAGTTGGTACTAGCTACATTGATTGTGCTTACACAAACAGACAACATTCTCTCTAAATATATGATCTCTTTAATCCTCATCATTGCTGGAAAGACTCATTGCAGGTTACCACATTTTCCACATTAGCAATCATGGGGAAAGAGTCATGATTGGGGGGAAAACAAACAAACAAAACCAAAAAACCCAACCACAGCCAGCAGGGAATAAAGGTACTGTATTTTACAATGGAAAATATATTTGGAAGATGAGCTTGGATATAATTTTACAAGGTAAGGCCAGACTGTAAGTGGCCCTTAGGCAGGTGCGCGAGAGGGTACAAAGAGCCTTGTATGTTTTTATTTCAGATTCTAATATTAATAATATATTCAATAGAACTGTGAACAAAATACAGTGTAACAAGTTGTCTTTCTGCAACCTGTGTTGAGCTGGAGCGGCTCCACACACGTGCCCCTGGGGCGCCAGGAGAAAAGGTGGAGCCATGGTGCCCCTGTACATTAGAGCAAGCAGGTTGCTCCATCCTCTAGAATAATGTAATCTTTGAAAAAAGAAAAGGAGTACTTGTGGCACCTTAGAGACTAACCAATTTATTTGAGCATGAGCTTTCGTGAGCTACAGCTCACTTCATCATGCATCCGATGAAGTGAGCTGTAGCTCACGAAAGCTCATGCTCAAATAAATTGGTTAGTCTCTAAGGTGCCACAAGTACTCCTTTTCTTTTTGCGAATACAGACTAACACAGCTATTACTCTGTAATCTTTGAAGCTTCTTGAACACCAGAAAGCTTGTGGAGGGCTTAGGTCTGATGCACAATCCTCCCTTAGGTCTCCATAGGGTTTTGAATCTTCTTAAAGGAACAATCTAGTCCATAATTGGCACTTTCCTGTGTTTGTAACCCTCTTCAAGTGTAAGCAGTACTGCGAGGCTGCAGACCAATAATGGGAACAGGATCGGGACCCAGGAGGACTAATTTGGAGGATGGTGTTTGTGTGGGGTGCAGTGGACAGCTACAGCTATCCTGGCCCACACCACCCAATGAAGCAAAATTCTACTGCACCTCAGCAACATTTAATTGACAAAGGGCTACATTGACAGTGTCTCTCTGTATGCTTAATAACAAAAGCAATTAAAAACTGATGTTTTGTTCCCTTTTCTTTTTGGGTTCGTTTCCCTTGGAACTGAGTAACTTTGCTGAGGTCACAATGCTACTACTGGGTTTGCACTGATGTGCTGCATTAGCAGTATGCTACTATTATTGTAAATATCACAGGCTTGTTGCATTGTATTTTATTCACCGTTCTATTCAGTGAATCATTAATACAAGAATCTCAAATAAAAGCATACCTTAGTCAGTGTAGACCTAATTCAGGAAGGTGACTGTCATAATATTTAGGAACAGAGAAAGGCCTGAACCAAAACCTTTGATATGAACTCTGGAGGCAGATGTAAACTTCATGGCCACCGCTCTCTGGTCTGGTGGAAGAGCTCTCAAGTCAAATCAGTGGGAAAGAAGGAAAAAGAGTGGCTTTAAAAGAACATTTGCACCTTGCACCCCCTGCTTCTTGACTGTCTGGGCACTGATCTGAACAGTTTTGAAATAGTTCAGACTAAAGAGAAGAGTGGACTAAAGGCTGTTTTATTCTATGCCTACTGCTGACGGCTCAAGGGTTAGTTCTGGCAGCTGTGGATCAACAATATATACATGGATGTTGCAGCAATGCCCCCTTCCCACTGGCCATGCTCTCCCCCCACCCCCTGCCCCATTGCTGGCTGCCCATTTTGTGGTAACTTGGGCCTCATCTACACACACAGTTTTTGTACTGACGTTACTATTTCAGATGCGGGGTGTGTGTGTGTGATTTTCTCATGATATAGTTGCAACCCCTTACAGTTATACCAGTATAGAGGTGCCTATACCTACATTTATGGGCATAAGCTATGCTGGTAGTACCTTTATATTGGTGTAACTACATCCACACTTGAGGTGTGGACTGATTTAGTTATACAGCTTTAAGATGATGTCATGGAAGTGGTACAAAACCTAGGCGTAGAAAAGCCCTTAGACACTGCTGGGATGGCGTGCAGTACCTGAGAATTCTCCTGAGTGGGGAGAAGAGATAAACCTGATTTAGGGCATTGGTAGAGTGGCACAAAACAGCTGGAAGTCCTTGTCTACACCTAAAAGTTTTGCCGATTTCATTATGCTATCATACTTGAACGGGCACACAGTTATGTTGGTAAGAAAGTGATTATACTAGTATGGCTTACGGTGGGTCAGGCAACCATCATAAATTGTACCAGTATAGGTATAATTGTTTCTATGCCAGGGCTCTCACCAACATAGCTATTTCAGCAAAAGAAACCAGACCCCCTGTCTATCATAACTATGTCAATAAAACTTTTAAGTGTAGCCTGAGTCTAACATAATCCAGGAATCGGGCCCAGTATCTCTTTCATACTGTGCATACTTCTGAATTTGGGGCTTCAAAATACAGATCTGCAGCCAAACTTCCCAAAGTTTGGTGTACACTCTCAGCCTGTTGTAGAAATGGATGTGAACTGCAAACTTGGATCTCAATCCAGATATGGGATTTAAATTTGGAACCATCCATATTTTTGAAGACTGTCTCAAACAAGCATCAAGCAGGAATAATTTCAGTCTGTTCAGTGGTCACTAAATCCTTGTGCCCCATGTACAAATGAATCACTCTATTCTATGCCCCTAGGCTTTGACCATTACAAACAATGACTGAAGTCATAAGCAAAAGAGAAGTTCACAGACTGAAAGGGGAAAATATGCTTTTTCATTACCAGTATAAAAAAACTGAATGCATTGTTTGAAAATGTCACTGCATGAACTAGACTATATGGAAGCAGACTAACTTGGCCTCTGGCATGTAGTGCTCCCTCCTCCACTCCATTTTGCCTAACTTGACAGCTACTTATGAGACACACAAGCTCAGAAATTCAAAAAACATTCTTAAAGAGACAGACTGCAATTTTGTCATATGTCCTCTTTCTTTTTATTGTGTCTTGATAGGAAGTATGACTCAGTGATTGGAGCAAGGGAATAAGAATCAAAGCTCCTGAATTCTATCCTAATGCTGTTACTGACTGACTCCATGAACATAGGCATGACACTTGACTCTAGGCCACTCTCTCATTTGTAAATTGGTGATAGTAACACTTACGTACCGTACAGGGATGCTGCATGGCTGATTAACACTTCATGTTTTGAAGCATTTAAAGAACCTTAGATGGATACTATGCATGAGATCCTGAGTTGGTTTAAATCAATCAATCAATTGGTGAAGCCAAAATAGGTATGCTGATTTATATCAGCTCATGAGCTCATATTGTAAATGCAAAGTATTATTACTATGGACACTTTTTTCAAGGTATAGAAGTCGTTTTATCTGGTGTTTATGCTAATTTTCAATTTTAGATAACACAAAATACAATCAAGTCCCTAAAACTCTTTCCTATGAAAAACAGAATTATATTTAGAAAGACAAAAAAGTTTACACAAATCAAACCACAGTTCTTTGACTCAATTCCAGGACATATAACATTGTAAATATATGAAAGAACTAATTGCATCTCCAATGAAGACTTTGGCAAGAGAAAATTTTCCTTTTGCTTGTGGACAAATTGATTTTTGCTTGTCATTATTAAACACTTACTAGAGTGTATCTCCCATCTACCTGCATGACCCAACTCACCAGTATGACAATCTTGGAGTTCAATTTTCAAAAGTGCCTCAAACCAGCCTTTAATTTTGCACTTGGAATCAATTGTTGGCACAATATTGGGGGTGCAATCAGGTAGCTAGACATCTAACCATCTAAATGCTATAATTGGCACCTATTACTGAGTGCTCCATTATTGACTGTGGGTGCAAAATTATAGACCATTACAAAATTGTCTGAAGTTGGACTGAATTGGTTTTCAGTGTCAATTCAAGACTCTGGTCTTCAAGGCCATCAATGGATCAAGACCCAGTGACATCATAAGCCACCTTTCCATTTATGACATTAAGACAGGTTTTCTGAGAAAATGTAGGTAAAAAAGCTAAGGATGAAGGTTGTTAGACAAATCATTGTTGGTCAAATATGTTCAACTATGGGATGAGTTGCCAGGGGAGATAAAACTAAGCCAAAGTCTGACCATCTTCAGAACATGCTGCAGGAAACACTGATTTGCCAAAGTCTTCCTGTCATAACAGAAGATGAGAAAAAACTAATATCAAGGAAAGAGAAGAGGAATATATTTCTTTTGTTTAATATTTTAATCCCTCAATCCTGTGTACATTAGATTCTTTTGGATTATGTTTTCTTTATTAAATAGTGAAATCCCAACCTTTCTTGTCAAACAACTAAAAAAAATTGCAGATTAGAGATCAGACTGAACCAACTTTTTGGGTGAAATCCTGGCTCCATTGAAGTCAGTGGGCGTTGTGCCATTGATTTCAAAGGGGCCATGATTTCATCCCTGATATTTGTTCCTCAAGCCACAACCACAAAGTATGAGAAAGTTCAGCTGCTTATCAGAATTTTGTGGCTTAGTCCTATCTCTAGTACAGAGTAGTGACCACGGGGAGGTGAGATATGATGAGAACTCCCATTGCCTTACAAGTTACTATTCTTTGCTCTGTGGGAATACAAGAAAAGCTATTCTAACAGGAGATGCAAATTCCCATTTTCAACTTTTGACTGATCACTTCTTTTATAACCAGGTTCGATTTTCTTATGCAAATCTTTGCTCTCTGAGACTTCACCCTAGTGCCTCCTCAATGGGGAAAATATTTAAAACTAGCATTTTGTATGTATTATTACTGCTTGTAAATCTAAATTTATAAAAAGGGAAGTCTAAATCAAACATATTCTAGTCATAATGTTTCATCAATAAAAATGCCTATAAAATACTTTCAATTAATGACAATTTTCACTTCAACTCAAAGTGCTTGATCTTGTTCTTTGATATGCAGTCATTGTCACAAGACAGCTGTTGTATATGCGTATGCAAGAGCAACACTTGACTTAAGAAGGTCTCAGCCTATAGTCCTTGCTCACCCAGACCTGTAAGAGTAGGAGAATAAAATCATAAATATAAATTAAATAATATTTGGTTGATCAGGTTCATTATGAGGAGTATAAACTTAATAGTAAAATGATATATAGCCAAGATTACAAACAAACCAACAAACCCAGAGTCTAAAGTCAGACTCTGAAATCCCTATTTAGGCCCCTAAATAATTGGCCAGATTTTTAAGAGAGCTGAAGTCCCAGCCGTTTACATTGACCTCCGCTGGATTTAGGAGTCTATTATTAGGTTCCTGTTTTTGAAATCGTGGCTTATGTTTTTAAAGTTAAAAAAAAATCAGTTTAACAGTTACAGCTAGGGGGCAGATACTGGACTAGAATGACTGCTAGTCTGACCAGATACGGCAATTGCTATAGTCTTAGATCCCTGAAAGACTAAACTTTCTGATGTGGAGGATGCTGCACCAAAGTTGGCTTTAGAGAGAGATTGGAATTTCGATACAGTACCTCCATTTTTTTTTAAAATGTCCAAGAACGTCAGAAACTTTAGGGGAAGAAAGGCAAGGAGATGATGTGGAGTATTTCTTCATAAGTTATCAGCGCAAAGCATCAGCAAAATGAACTGTGTGGTCACAATTCAGTCTAAGAGCACATAGACTGTACTGGCATGTGAGTGTGAGCTCCTGAAATCTCAGTGCTTGTTACAGCTGATCAGAAATTTTCTGATGGAAAACTCCACTAAAGGTGACAGAGTTGCACCATGCATGAATTTGGCCCATTCTGTCCCGCTAATGTAGCTGTTAAACTTCAATACATATACACATGAGAATCAATTAGTATTCAAATGATATACAGTAAAAGTCTTGTTAAATGTAAATTCAATGCACAGTTACTCTTTGAGACAATTTAAAGTGTCACCTTTATGTTTTAAAGACAGTGACATTTTATGCACTCAGAGCTGCATCTTCCCACTGGTAATGGCAGTCTGACATGACTGGGCCAAATTCAGCTTTGGTGTAAGCAAGTGCAACCCTGTGGCAGTCGAGGAAGCTGTCCCCCCTTACACTGAATTCAGCCTTTTATATTTAAAAATCTAGCATAATTTAATTGAAATAGCAGCCTGGAATAGTAACATTTGATCTGTGATTCATACTGTACTATGGGCCACGTTTTCAATTAATGGAAACTGACATAGCGCCATTGACTGCAATCAATAAATGGAGCTACACTGATTTACACCAGATGCGAATCTGATCCTATATGAAAAGGAGACATGAAGAAATCAAATCCAAAAGGAATTGCTCTTGGAGAACTAAATAGTGTCAGAGGGACTTACCATGAGTCACTAAAATGATCAGTAATAATTAGTGAGCTTTGTTCTACACTAGTGCTGGGGAACCTCAAGAGGTTTGGAAGTTGGGCTCAGATATGCATGTTGAGAGGAAGATAGTCTTATGTGGTTAAGGCACTGGCCTCTAACGCAGCTGCTGTTTGTTCGATTCATATCTCTTTCACAGATTCTTTGAACTACTCTCTCTGTGGCTCAGAGTAAGATGGGGAGATTGATCCTTCCTTTGTCTGACACATCTATTTAGGGTATAAGCTCTTCAGGGCAAGGACTCTCTCACTGTATGCTTGTGCAGAACCTAGTGCAATGGGACCCTGATCTCAGTTAGGGCCACAGGCACTATGGGCCTAATTTTTAAGGCACCTAAAGATGCATACAGGCACCTAGTGAGATTTTCAAAAGTGCATAGGCACCTAATGCTGTTGGTTTTGGTGGGATTTAAGTGGCCAGGAATTTTTGAAAATCCAGCTAGGTGTATGTCTGCATCTTTAGTGCCTAAATACCTTTAAAATCTGCCCCTACAGTCATATAAATAAAAGCAATAATAATATTGGGATCAGATAAAATATGGGGGCTTATCTGAGCTGGTCAAACCTATGGAGACACCCCCCAAAAGCCGAGACCCATCTGCTCTACTCAACTTACCTCCATCTTTGTCCTTCTCCCCTGTCAGCCGCCAGCTCCCCCACTATCTGTTTTTGTCTTCTCGGGGCAACCAGAGTCGCCTGTTATATTCCTTTCCAGTAAGATAATTGGCAGCAAATAGAGATGGAGGGTTTGGTTTTGTGTCATATTCTTTTTGTAATCATGTCATGAATAACAAAACAGAGATTAGGAGAAGCAATGGGGTTTATGAACTGGATTCTCAACTGGCAGCTTGCATTTTGGTTCTTCTCTTTCAAAATCACCATATTTTTCAAAAACAGCAAGGTAGTTGAAAGATGCTTCTTGATTTTCAGTTACTCCACATATTTCAGCTTCAGAGATATGAAAAGGTCTTCTGTGCTAGCATGTTAAGGGTATGTCTACATTATACACTAAACTTGGGTGTGTGGGAACCAGGTTTGCGGACTCAGTGTTTCCAAGCTCATGCTTGAGTGTCCACACTGGGACTGGTTTCAGAGTAACAGCCGTGTTAGTCTGTATTCGCAAAAAGAAAAGGAGGACTTGTGGCACCTTAGAGACTAACCAATTTATTTGAGCATAAGCTTTCGTGAGCTACAGCTCACTTCATGGACTGTCAACCCAGGTTTACAATTGCTGGACCCGAGTCTCACAGCTATGCTAATGCATCCAAACTGCACTCCGCAGACCTTCTGACTCAGGTCAGCCGCATGACCTGCATCCATACTACAAAATGGCAGAGCTTGGACCTGAGTCACAGTAGGCCTTGGGCTCTGATCCACCCCTCATTAGGGTTCTAGCATCCCAGTCCTGAGCCCTTGCTGACCCAAGTAAGACTGATTTGTGTGCGGATGTAAGGGGGATTGGGCTCAAACTGGAGTCAGAGCCCGGACTTAGTGTTCAGGATAGAACTACCCTGAGTGAGAAGTTAACATTTACTATGAAATTAGGTTGCTATATTTTTTTCGCTACCCTCAACTCCTCAGCTGTTTTTTTTAAATCTTGCCAATGTGGAGTGTTTTAAATAAAACATTCATTGTTGTAAACATCTAGAGCTGGTAAATTGACAAATTTATCATCCCATTATAATCTTTGCACCTGTTCCAGTCTGCTGTTTGTGGTGTGTTTTAGCCTGTGTATGGTGAATGCATCTGCTTAGCGAGGATAGTTAACTGACAGAATTTGTTAATAAACCCACTGACGAGCTAAATGAGGCAAACTGCATTATCTTACATGTTAATTACATTTCATTGCAGAAAAACATTTATTAAAGATACAGGCAGCAAACCATACACTCTAATTTTATTTGCATCCATTTCTGGTTTTACCCCAGCTTCCAGAATTTCTTTTCCCCATGATGTCTGCAGTGATGCTGAGAAGCAATCTAACAGGTCCCTACAGGAGAACTTCTTAACAACATCCAATATTTATACACACACAGGAGCTGGATGAACGATGGGCAGGGGACAATTTATTAGAAGAATGGAGCCAATTTTGTCTGTCTGGAAATTGTCTGGGAACAGACTTGGATTTCTAGGAATTTTTCATATGAAATTATCTGTTGAATGTTTTAGGTGAACAAATTTCAGCCTGTGGCTTGAGCTGCATTCTTAGCAGCTATTCTCCTCCTCCAAAGTAACTCTTCTCTCCAACTCCACAGAAGGACTCTGGGTAAAGGACCTGTTTGATAGTCTTCAAAGAAAGAGAGTAGCTGGTCCTATTCTGTTGGACCATGCAGCTACTTTTCTTTCTGACACTGTTCTCCTAGCCTTGGAAGTACCGGTCACCGACTTACAGAAAATAGAGAAGCAACCCTCTCAGCCAGGCTTCTAACATGCTCTGTGCTATACATAGTGTGCCAGGGTGCCTAGCCTGTAGAAGGTTATATCTATGTAAGAAGGACAGATCCTCAGCTGGCGTATTGTGTCCAGTTTTGGGCCCCATATTTCAAGAAAGATGTGAACAAATTGGAATCCAGAGGAGAGCAACAAAAATTTTAAAAGGTTTAGAAAACCTGATCTATGAGGAAAGGTTGAAAGAACTCAGCCTGTTTAGAGAAGAGAATGCTGAGAGGGGACATGTCTTCAAATACGTAAAAGGTTGATTACAGAGGATGGTGTTCAATTGTTCTCCATGCCCTCCAAGGGTAGGACAAGAAGTAATCAGATTAGTTGGCAGAAAGGGACATTTAGGTTTGATATAAGGAAAAACTTTTTAACTATCAGGAGAATGAAGCAGTGGAATAGCTCACCTTGGGACGTGGTGGAATCCCAATCCTTGGAGAATTTTAAGTACAAGTTAGACAAACATTTGTCAGAGATGGTCTAGGTATATTCGGCCCTGCCTCAATGGGCAGGAGTAAGGGAAGTGGCAGGATAGATGACCTCTTGAGATCCCTTCTAGCCTACATTTCTATGATTCTGTGATCCCTGGATACTCGGTGAAGTGAACCTACGCAGGTGATCAATGACTCCTCTTTTTGTCTTCTCTTCCTCTTCTCTACCCTTCCTCCTGGGGCCCAAACTGCATATATCCTCCCCCCAATTCCCCCTCCCCCCACTTGCACTTTTCCTGCTGTCCTTCACTAGCCTCACAAACAACATTCTAAAGTGGCTGATACAATATCTATATCAGAAACACATTCTGGTTTTAGCTTCTTACAGTTAAATAGATGAGATGACAAAGCCTCAGAGAAATGAAGTATTATTGTTATCCCCATTTTATAGATGGGGAACTGAGGCACAGAGAGAGTAACAACATGATCTAAAGTCCATTGAAATCAATGGAAAGACTCCCTTTGAGGTCAGCGGGTGCTGGATCAAATCCTAAGTGACTTGCTGTAGGTCACAAAGGAAGCCTCTGTTATATCTAGGAATTGAATCCAGATCTCCTGAGTCTCAGGAGTCAAGTGCCGTAACCACAAGCACAACCACCCTTTTTCCATGAGCTCTTCTCTTGTGCCCTTTTCAAACTGAAATGTGAAATTCTTCAGGGACATATTGTTATATAATACTGAGATCATTGTTATGAAACAGGCAGCAAAGCCAAAGCACTTTAGAACACAGGAAAAAACCTGCATTCTCCATCATCCTAAAGATTTGTCAGCATCTAATGAACCTGCAGCTGTGGGGAGATTAACTGGGACAGGAGCAGGCTCAAAATATCGAGCTATGTGAAGATTACCCAATTTAAAGAAGTTGGGTTGCACAGATGAAGGAGGGTTGATTTGTTTATTGGTGAAGCTGTGCAAAAAGAAAAGGACCTGTGGGGCTAGGGTGTACTTTTTAAAAAAATCTACAATTGTCTCCCATCTCATCCAGTTTGATTTCCTAATCCCAGACTTAATTTTCAGGTTTAACAGTTAGGGGAGGGAAAAACATTTTTTTTCCAGTGCAAATTCGATATGGAAATCAACAAGACACAATAAAGGTGGAACCCCAGAAGAGACACTTCTGAAGAGACAGCATTTCAGAGTAGAACCACACTTTAGTTCTTGGGGTAAGAACCGACAGAATCCACTACTGTATCCAGAATTCCCAGGTGTTTTCCTATTTTTAAGATAATTAAAGGTCTCAGTAATTTCAGCAGCTTCAGTGGGGCCCTCTGACTTTGCCATACTAGACACATCTGGTCTTGGTTTGTTGATTTTACTTGAGAATGCTTCACAATCCAAAGAAGATGGAGAAACTTCTGAAAGAGATTGTTTCTTCTAGTACTCACTGCATTCTTTAGCTCTAAGCATGTCTTTAGTCAGCAAACCTTCTGCCACTACCTGACAGAGGCTGGAGTTCCCCGGTTGATGATGGCGGGCCCAATTCACCACTGCTGTGCACCTTGAGTAGTGATTTATACTAGAGCAAAGTGAGTGCAAAACACTACCATTGTAATTCACACCCAATTTGCACTGATGTTAACATCTACACAAGGTGCAAAGCAAAGGTGTTTTGGGCCCAGAGGTTGAAGAATCAGAGAAAACGGTAAACAAGGAATGTCCCTAGAGAGACCAGTTCAACTGCATTAGGTGTCCTGAAAGTCAGGCCAAAGAGTATGGTTTGGACTTCCCTACACAGTCCAGTGAAGGTTGGCACCTACTGCTAATGTAGGGACAGGTGAGGGAAATTAAAACACCCATTTTTGGAGGGTGGGAAGGGTGCTGGGAGTGAAGCAGAACTAGCCAGTCAAGGAGAGAGAGAAAAGGAAAAGCTGCCAGGCTAGGGCTAGGAAATTTCTTAGCATGTGGCTCTTATCCACTCTACTCTTCGCCTTACATGCAAAATGTTTGCAGAATTACATCCCCTAATCCAAATACTTTAGGATTTATTCTCTAATTTCCCTAGGAAATTCATTCGTTTTCTTAAATGAGTGGTAATGCTGCTTGCATTTTTTGGTTATGGCAAGATTAAGTGAAGGAAATCTTTGCCTAGAATTATCACAGTTACTTAACCTAAATATATTCAGCTCCTCTGAAATGTTAAAGAAAGAGCTGCTCTTGGATCCCTCAAGTTTCAGTGTAGAACTCAACAGCTTGCTAAAATATTGCTGTCTGAGCAGAAATATTGAGCACTGATGTGGTGCAGGAATAAAAGGTTTTTTGTTAGCCCTGACTGGCACTAGGTCTTAAGCAACACTAACACCCTGCCAAGAAGAAGCCGATAACATGACTTTCATATCTTCCAAAGCTTGGCAGAACTACTTACTTTCTTAACGTTTTACACTTAAGCCCTTAAAAATTTCCCAGAGAAGAGTGGCTTTTATTTATATACCTACACATATTGCAGCAGGGCAATTGTAACAGTTCATGCATACAGGAAAGATATTAATGTTTAACATGTGTAGATTATATGCAAACAATAGGACAAATGTTTCAGTTTTGCATGCTAAATCCTTCATCTTAACACACCAAGTACTTAATACCGGATTTAACAGAGGAAGGCTTTAGGCTCCCAGCTGCCCTACGTTCATGATTTAGTTATTTGTATCACAGCATCAAACTGAAGTACAGAGAGACTGCAGTATCCTGTTTTTTCCCTTCTTTCTTCCCTAACAGCAGTTGCTTAGTTCAAATGTAGAGAAGTTTGCCCTTAGTTGTGTGTGAGGCTTTCATTGCCTTCCAGCATAAAATTGGGCCACTAGCTCATGCACTTGCTATGCAAAATTCCCCACACAACTTTGTCTATATATGTTTCAATCTTGGTCTGTAACGCTTCTGATAGTTCTGTCCTGCGCTCCTCACATGCAGGGACCATATTTGCTTAATTGTGAGAGCTGGACACAGAAATATGTGGGAGTAGGTCCAGGATGAGACCAACAAACTTATTGCCCTTGCAACCTGAATTTGAACTGAGATCACCCTAGGTGAAAGGCAGCTGCCCTAAGTCACCACAACGGATAGAGCCAGAATCTGGCACACTCCCATTAAACAGAACCCTACTTTTCAAGAAGTTCTGCTAAAATCTATGGGTGAAATCTTAGCCCTATTCATGTCAATGGCAAAGCTTCCCTTGACTTCAAGAGGACCAGGATTTTAAGCAATGGGTGTACTTAGGGTGAGTAAAGATGAGAGAATGTAGCCCAATCTAAATACAAATGCCTCTCCAGGAGATTGGGAATAATAGACTTTTTTTCATCTTCAACATGAAACAAATTTTATGACCTGTTACTACCTGTGCCTTATACCTTAAACAGAAAACAGATTGCCAGTTATCCTGTAATATATGTTTAAGCTTTGATGAATACCATCTAGTGCTTTCATGGCAGAAAGGAATATTACTTATCTGAGTAGCAAATTAGCTTTATGTGTCTTCATGGAGGGCTCGATTTAGTAAATGACTGTTGACTCCTATTGAAGTGGGATCAGGCTCTTAATACAATATAATTGTACAGGTAAATAGTGTGTATCACTGTGAAATATATTCCATACTACCACTACCCATAGGAGAAGCCTCTGGAATTGATTTGGGGGGGAAATCTACCACTTTCTTTTGTGCTGTGTGTCTAGTTAAAGTTCTCCAAAAATAGCTTGATAAACAACATAACCAGGATCCACAATCTTGGAAAAAGTGGTAAAGCTGGATGTTGTGCAGGGTAGTGAGAAGATTTCCTGACAAACCCAAAACAAAGTGAAATTGGGGTTACCCTGTACTGAACCCCCTAAGAAGATTCAACAACATAGGATATAGACCAGGGATGGCCAAACTTACTGACCCTCTGAGCCACATACAATAATCTTCAGACATTTGAGAGCCGCAAGACATGCACAACCTGCCCGTGGGGCAGTGCTTGCTGGGACACAGGGCTTTTGCCTCCTGCCCACCCCCACAGAGCTAAAGCTCTTAGCCTCCCCCTTCCCCTCAGGGCAGAAGCCTCTAGTCCCACCACCCTACTGGAGGGCAGACACCCCAAGCTTCCCCGGCCCAGCCTAGTATGTGGAGAAAGGGGGGGACTCTGTGAGCCACACTTTAACTGTAAAAGAGCCACATTCGGCTCACAAGCTGAAGATTGGCCACACCTGGTATAGACCATACTACTATCTAGGTAAAGTAGAGCCTTCTTATATACTGTATGGACTAGAATGGTCCATATTCACTGCAGGTACAAGTGGGCACAATTCCATGGAAGGCAATGCCCCATGATGTCAAATCCCATTGTGTTGGGAAAACACCAGGGGTTTCTGAAAAAGTGATTGTTTGGAGGCCCACCCATGCTAACTATCTACCTGCCACCTACCTGGCTAAGGTTTTTCATCATTCTTGGAAGAAACAGCTCCACAACATAGTGCTCAGATGACTAATAGTATAAAAACATAGTGATTGGTTGAGGCTGTGATATCAAATCAGACTATTCAAAGCAGCTGTGGCTAGGTGTGTGGTTTCTTGGAGGTACCCAAATTAACTTTTGTTTTTCAGTCCTTCAAGGTGCAGAGCCCTCTGACCGATCCATCAAAGCACCAAAGCACATGCTTTACGGTAAACATCCAAGTAGCTCTGTTGACATCAATGGAACTACTCACATGCTTAAAGTTAAATATGCGCATAAGTGCTTTGCTGCATCAGTCCATCACGTTCAGCACCAGGCAGGACTGAGCTGTAATAGAAGCATAATTCCTATGAGCTAAATTACTGGAAGTTGTAAATGGATTGGTCTGGAGGGCACTTGGTGAAGGGAAGCTGCTGCCCTTAAGCTGATGTGGGAATACCAATATGCCTGATTTCCGACCACCCATGGACCCTGATCAGTGACAGACATTAAACTCATCACAAAAACCAACAATTTGCCTAGGTTTCCCTTTGAACACCCTGGTCATTTTCCAGTGTCTTTGAGCTGGCCAAGGGATGGGAGAAGCAAAGAATTTCTACCTCTTTAACAAAGCAAACCAAAACCCCAGAACCAAACACCCTAAAATTTGGGTCTGAATTTCACATCTCAGACCCCTCTCACTTGGGAACTTGTGGACAAACAAGAAGAGCAGTTGTAAAAAGACTCTAGGAAAAAGACTGGGGGACGGGAACAGAAGGGATTGTAAGCAGTGGGAACAGATGAAGTTCTCTTTCTACAGCTGGTTTTTATTGAGGGAGCTATTACTGTGAGTAAAGTCAGCTGAGACATCCCAACTCCCGGCAGATTGAATATTTAAGCTAGGCTATAAATATCAAATTTTTAAAACATGAATATTGTTTATGCCTTCTTTCCCTGCACTTTCCTTTGATTTAGTGGCAAGAAGAAGTTGTCATCACTTTAATCTGCCATTTTGTAGCAGCAGTCAGCTATGTTACAGACAACCTCTTGTGGATTAAACGTTTCAGGATTGTGCTGTCTGTCTCCCCATCGACTGTGACCCCAGGTGGCTCTGAAGTAGTTCAGGTCAAACTTATTATACCCCATTCACTATCCCAATAAACAAGTAGTGTGTTGTCACATTGGAGTGCTGCATATTTTTCTAGTAATTATGTCTTATTATATATTTACTATTCAGAAAATGCAGGTGTGGGTTGTTGAACCACGGCCAGTGAGAATTCGCCTAGCTGGCAGCAATTCCTTCGTGAGTCATGTTTCACTGTCTGTCGGTTTTATAACTGTTTTCACTACTAATTTAGCTCTGCGATGCAATATGCAATTAGTTCTATTATACAAGCAGCTGTATTCAGTTTTACAATGGCACTTACCCCTTTGGCTTGTACCAGAGCCTGTTGTGGTTCTGCTGGTTTGATGACTGGTGCTGTAAAGTGGTAGCTGGATGAGCCACAGTGACCCAGGACCCTGACACCAATATGATTCTTACTTATTCACTACTTCTTTAATGCTATTTCTTACTTCCCTATTATAAATGTGGTCACACAGAAAGCTGTTTCTTGCTACAGTAAGTAGTATTGTCATGCAGAAACTTGTTACTGCACTAGTGTCTCCTCTGGAGTCCTGGAGCTTATTACAAATAACATTTGTAAGTAAAATGTGAAAACAATAAGCTAATGTTTGAAAATTAGTTTCCGTTCTTGGAAAATTCGTTGCTGAGATTCAGTTCAGATAAGCATTTCCCAGTCTGACTCTTGTGCAAGTATCTGAATCTTTGAAGGCCTCCATATCTTTCACCCTTCTCTCTTTACTATGAGAAGGATTCACTCCTTGCCAGTTCCCAGCAGTCACATTGTTTGGTGGGGTCTGAGCAGCTTTCTAGCTCCATGACAACACTCTTCAGGAGTAGCAAGGCGTTTTGGGGGGCAGCCTCCACAACTATCCTTGCAGTGCTGGTCCCATGGCTGCCTGCTTGAATTTTCAGATCAGACAAAGGCTTTTCCCAGTAGTGAGACCCCAAAATCCATGGGAAAAAGCCCCCAAAATGTGAGATTTGGAGCTTCTCAGATGCGCAGTGAACATTGGGGTATAACAGCTAGAGAAGTGATAGACTGCGACAGGAGCAGAAGGCTGAGATTCTGTCACCAAGACCTTGGAAAGGTGGAAAGTTGACTGCAACAGAACTTATTCCAAACTTCAAATAAGGGTCAGGTTTGCTTTGAGGCCAGCTGTCTCTAGCACTAACAGAATTAATATGAAAACAATACAAGGTAGATTACTGACAAGCTTCTCCATGAGATAGAGACTGAAGGTTTGTTTGCTACTGAATGCAAAGGCTCTTTATGACTATGTATTGGTCTATATAAAATGAGTTGGATGTCTCACTCCAGATCCTAGTGGATGAGTGTACATATCACTGAATGACTCAGCACAATTGGCCCCCTTGTTATCAGTGTCACCAGACAGGCCAAGGACAGGCCCTGGTTATTGAGAATGAACTTCTGGTTCTTACCCCCCCCCCAGTGGTGATGCCTTCAGGCCATGATTAAGGCAACTTTGGGATCCACAATGCCTTTAAGGCCCAGTCCTGTCCCACTGGGAAGTGCTGAGGTGTAGCATTTAGGGCTAGGAGCCTTTAAAATTCTAGCCCTAAATCCCAATTAGGCACAATACCTCCTGAAGTATCGGCAAGTTACAGGAGAAACACAGCCATCATGTTCCTGTTACAGGGTGCAGGCACCTGCATCTAGCCAGCTGTGCCTTCCCCCTCCTGCTCAGGGGAGGTGAAAGGACTGTGGTTTTGCCAGTCCTGTGCAGGGGCACAAGCACTGAGAGAGAGTTCCCTAATGCCCTTTCTCCCCCAGTGAACCTCTTGAGAATTGGGCACAATCTGGCCCTGGCATGTTTACCCCCTATGCTTGTTCTATGGATAGAGAGCATGAAAATTCATTGTTAAAAAGAAAAAAGAGACAGATTAAAAAAAGCCAGCTTTTAAAAAGCAACTACAAAGCCCCAAACTAGTAAACTGCCTTTGTTTCAAAAAGATCATTTAAAAATCGAATACAAATTGCTTATTTGTTTATCATCATAAAAGCTATTCTGTTCAAAAATACTAGGGCCATGAGAAACTGCTGAAAAATATTAGTGAAATTGTTCATTGAATTTCCTAGTATTTTATTACTCCCGTTTTCACATACATATAGGTTGTGGTGTTGTGACGTGTCACAAAATGGTAACATAGTTGCTAAAAAAAAAAAGAAAAAAAAGAAAGAAAGGAAAACCATGGCATTTCATGTGTGTTCTCAGTATAGCGATTATTTTGTTCAAAAACGGCCCCAGATTTTTCCCATAAATGGGACCATTTGCAATGAAAATGTTCCTGTTGTGGTGAAAACAGTGTCATGAAAATGGGACCCATTTCAGGGAAATGCAAACTGCCCACATTTCAAGTGCCTTAAATTCATGTATCCATCTCTGACGACCACATACGTAGCAGATTTATGCTGGCTGAGGATCTGGCTGCAAAGAACATATTCACTGCTGGCATAAAGAAAAGGAGGACTTGTGGCACCTTAGAGACTACAAATTTATATGAGCATAAGCTTTTGTGAGCTATAGGCCAGTTCATCGGATGCATACAGTGGAAAATACAGTGGGGAGATTTTATATACACAGAGAACATGAAACAATGGGTGTTACCATACAGACTGTAACAAGAGTGACCAGGAAAGGTGAGCTATTACCAGCAGGAGAGCGGGGGGGTGGGGGGGAACACGACCTTTTGTAGTGATAATCAAGGTGGGCCATTTCCAGCACTTTACAAGAACAGTAGAAGGGGAAATAAGGGGAAATAGTTTTACTTTGTGTAATGACACATCCACTCCCCGTCTTTATTCAAGCCTAAGTTAATTGAATCCAGTTTGCAAATTAATTCCAATTCAGCAGTCTCTCATTGGAGTCTGTTTTTGAAGTTTTTTTGTTGAAGAACTGCCACTTTTAGGTCTGTAATTGAGTGACCAAAGAGATTGAAGTGTTCTCCGACTGGTTTTTGAATGTTATAATTCTTGACATCTGATTTGTATCCATTTATTCTTTTACGTAGAGACTGTCCAGTTTGGCCAATGTACATGGCAGAAGGGCATTGCTAGCACATGATGGCATATATCACATTGGTGGATGTGCAGGTGAATGAGCCTCTGATAGTGTGGCTGATGTGATTAGGCCTATGATGATGTCCCCTGAATAGATATGTGGACACAGTTGGCAACGGGCTTTGTTTTAAGGATGGGTTTCTGGGTTAGTGGTTTTGTTATGTGGTGTGTGGTTGTTGGTGAAGTTTGCTTCAGGTTGGGGGGCTGTCTGTAAGCAAGGACTGGCCTGTCTCCCAAGATCTGTGAGAGTGATGGGTCATCCTTCAGGATAGGCTGTAGATCCTTGATGATGCGTTGGAGGGGTTTTAGTTGGGGGCTGAAGGTGATGGCTAGTGGTGTTCTGTTATTTTCTTTGTTGGGCCTGTCCTGTAGTAGGTAACTTCTGGGTACTTTCAGGCCTGTCCATCTGTTTCTTCACTTTAGCAGGTGGGTACTGTAGTTGTAAGAACGCTTGATAGAGATCTTGTAGGTGTTTGTCTCTGTCTGAGGGGTTGGAGCAAATGTGGTTGTATCGTAGAGCTTGGCTGTTGACAATGGATCGTGTGGTGTGGTCTGGATGAAAGCTGGAGGCATGTAGGTAGGCATAGCGGTCAGTAGGTTTCCGATATAGGGTGGTGTTTATGTGACCATCGCTTATTAGCACCGTAGTGTCCAGGAAGTGGATCTCTTGTGTGGACTGGGATGGAAATTGTTGAAGTCATGGTGGAATTCCTCAAGGGCTTCTTTTCCATGGGTCCAGATGATGAAGATGACATCAGTGTAGCACAAGTAGAGTAGGGGTATTAGGGGACGAGAGCTGAGGAAGCATTGTTCTAAGTCAGCCATAAAAATGTTGGCATACTGTGGGGTATGCGGGTACCCACAGCAGTGCCACTGATTTGAAGGTATACATTGTCCGCAAATGTGAAATAGTTATGGGTGAGGACAAAGTCACAAAGTTCAGCCACCAGGTTTGTCGTGACATTTTCGGGGATACTGTTCCTGACAGCTTGTAGTCCATCTTTGTGTGGAATGTTGGTGTAGAGGGCTTCTACATCCATAGTGGCTAGGATGGTGTTTTCAGGAAGATCACCGATGGCTTGTAGTTTCCTCAGGAAGTCAGTGGTGTCTCGAAGATAGCTGGGAGTGCTGTAGCGTAGGGCCTGAGGAGGGAGTCTACATAGCCAGACAATCCTGCTGTCAGGGTGCCAATGCCTGAGATGATAGGGCGTCCAGGATTTCCAGGTTTATGGATCTTGGGTAGCAGATAGAATACCCCTGATCGGGGTTCTAGGGGTGTGTCTGTGCGGATTTGTTCTTGTGCTTTTTCAGGGCGTTTCTTGAGCAGATGGTGTAGTTTCTTTTGGTAACCCTCAGTGGGATCAGAGGGTAATGGCTTGTAGAAAGTGGTGTTGGAGAACTGCCTACCAGCCTCTTGTTCATATTTCGACCTATTCATGATGACAACAGCACTTCCTTTGTCAACCTTTTTGATTATGATGTCAGAGTTGTTTCTGAGGCTGTGGATGGCATTGTGTTCTGCACGGCTGAGGTTATGGGTCAAGTGATGTTGCTTTTCCACAATTTCAGCCCGTGCACGTCGGCGGAAGCACTCTATGTAGAAGTCCAGTCTGTTGTTTCAACCTTCAGGAGGAGTCCACCCAGAATCCTTCTTTTTGTAGTCTTGGTAGGAAGGTCTCTGTGGGTTAGTATGTTGTTCAGAGGTGTGTTGGAAATATTCCTTGAGTCAGAGACGTCAAAAATAGGATTCTAGGTCACCACAGAACTGTATTATGCTCGTGGGGGTGGAGGGGCAGAAGAAGAGGCCCCGAGATAGGAGAGATTCTTCTGCTGGGCTAAGAGTATAGTTGGATAGATTAACAATATTGCTGGGTGGGTTAAGGGAACCACTATTGTGGCCCCTTGTGACATGTAGTAGTTTAGATTGTTTAGTGTCCTTTTTCTTTTGTAGAGAAGCAAAGTGTGTGTATAAAATGTCCAACCACGAGGAAGCTTGTGTGGAAGGTTGTTTTTTTATGAGAGTATCCAGTTTTGAGAGCTCATTCTTAATCTTTCCCTGTTTGCTGTAGAGGATGTTAATCAGGTGGTTCCTCAGTTTCTTTGAGAGTATGTGGCACAAGCTGTCAGCATAGTATGTTGATTGTAATGGATTTTTTACCTTCAGTCTTTTTGGTATGATGTCCATCTGTTTGCATTTGGAAAGGAAGATGATGTCTGTCTGTATCTGTAAGAGTTTTTACATGAAGTTGATAGATTTCCACTCCATAGTTCTCGCTCTGACCTGACCACTACTTGTGAAACTATTTTCCAAGAACTTTTCACTGTAAGAGACAAAGAAACTTTCTGCTCTGCAGAAAGTAGCTATTCAGAAGAGCTAGACTGACTGAGAATTGGTAGTTTGCCCAGAGCTTGGTCATTTTAGTACCCAGAGACGGGGTTTATTCTCGGGTAAACAGCTGGGATCATATACCATTTTTCAGAGAAGGCATATAAAACAATAATGAATTTTATAGTTCTGTAAAGATTACAAAATTAGTCCCAGCTCTAAGGTTTAATTGTTTAATGTCACCAAAGAACTTTACAATAATTGAGTACTATGGAGTGGGAGAAGTTAATCACTTGATTGAGGTGAATTAAGACTTTCTAATGGCAATTTATCACTAATTTCAAGCTAATTTCATTTTCCATTCATAAAATTCAGTTTCAGATTCAAACTACTGTATCTGTATGGGCTGTTTATAGAGAACTTGTATGTTTTACAGGACATGCTGTTGCAAAGTAATGTCAAAGCTGGCATATATACTGATCACAACAAGGAAATTCTAGTTTACTTTGGCATTCTTAACCCACATTGTTCATGCCTTGGCATTGCAGCCTACATGATGCAGTATTTAAGACCTCCCTCTACTCCAATACTTATGATAAAACTTGGTGGCCCAAATTTTCAGCCAGCATTTGCTTGTCCAGTTTTCTTAACTGAACTCATGAGACTTAGTCTCCTATATTCCTAACTCAATTTTGATCCTGGGACTTAGGCTTCTAAGTCACTTAGGTGCTTTTGAAAATTTTACCCATTGTCTTCACTTAAGTAAAACTCCCATTTAATTTAAATAAATTCCTTGGAGATTTGCCTGACAAAAGAGTGCATGACAGGACTCAAGCATTGGACCTAAGCCTATGAAATGATTAATGCCCTCAGCTCCCTTTGAAGGCTTTTTCAGGATAAATTTTATTGGAAATACGATCAAAATGCCAACATATTTCCTTTCAGTAACAAGAGCTAGGACAACTATGGAGAAGATATGTTTAGGTCCCAATCATGCAAGGTCCTGAATACCTTTGACTCCCTTTGAAGTCAGTGGGCACTCAGTATCTCTCAGGAAGTGTCTCTTCCTTTTTAGGGTATGACATAGCCTTGTCTATTACTGTGTATTCTCCTTATTACACATTTCTGGAAAAACAGTGCAGATTCAGCACAATTCCCCCAATACAACATATAGTGGTGGTGTGTGGAAGCCGGCAACCCCAAGTCAACATCATGCAATTGTCCAAACAACCCAAGAAAACCAGGGATCGTTGTTGACAAAAAAGTGAAATGGACTTGTAGTGCAAATCATGACGTGACCTGATGTTGGATTTTACCCAGATGGGAAGAGAGAGGCTGGAGGAAATGAATGCTGCAACACTGGAAGGACAGAAACAACAACACCACAGAGAAAGAAATGACCAAACATAGTCTCACCGGACAACTGGGAGCTTTATCTGAAAGAGGAGAATTTACGCAAATGGAGATCGAAAGACTGAAAAGATTGAGATTAGTGGTGTTGAACCACATGGAAACATATTAGCAGAAGGATTGATACAGGATTAACAACAGCCCCAAATGGGAGAAATATCAATGACAAATCTGAGTGAAATAGCACCTGAAGAAAGTGCAGGAAATATGAATGATTTATTGACTGAGATCATGCGGAGCATAAGAGACATTGAGCACTATCTAGTGCTACCAAGTATGAAATATGTAGACCAGCAAAGACTGGACGATATACAGTTCAAGCAGTGAATGAGGTGCTCAAGAAATCTGTAAGATCAGTGAGTATTAACCAGCTGAATTATATATAATTTATGATACAGCAACTGTAGCAGCTCATTGGCTTAAAATCATGCCAGCTGAGAACGTGAACGACCAGAAAACTCCCTGTGTTCAAGAACCTCTCTGGAAACAAAGGTTAAATCAGAAGATTAAGCTTTTCCATTGAGATATCAGTTTCTTGGATGAATTTGAGAAAAATCATTTGAAGAGAAAACTGTAGAAAATGGCCCTGGAGTTAAAGAAAAGGAATGTAAGAGTTGTGAAGGAACAAAGTAAAAGGAAGCTGATCACACTGAGTCATAGGCTTGAAAGATATTCAGCATGAAGCTTTCAGTATCAAGAGAATAGACTCTTAATGAGAAACTTTAAGCAATTCTTTGATCAGATCAACATTAAAAGCAGAATAGAAAAAAATAGGAAGCCAATAAATAAGGTGGAAGTGTTTCAGTGCTATTGGACAGAAATCTGGTCTGAAGGTCTGAAGACGTACAACATAATCAGAAAGCGGACTGGATTAAAAATGTGAGAGAAACATTGAAAAAACCCACAAAGGAATATCAATGAAAGAAATAGATGAAGTACTGCAAGGAATGAAAAATTAGAAAGCACTTGGACCAGATGGGATGCGTAGATGGTGGCTGAAATATCCAACAACTTTCCATGACTGTTTACTTGAACAACTTAATAAATGTTTGAAGAATGGATGTCCGAGATGGATGGTGGCAGGGACAACCATCCTCATCTAAAAAAAGAAAGAAGGCCTCACTGATCCTATAAATTATAGGCCAATCATGTGTTTACCATCTATGTGGAAACTTCTAATGACAATTCTATCAAAAAAGATCTAGCACTCACAATGGAATGCTGTCTCCTGAGCAAAAAGGCTACATAGCAAACATGAAAGGGACAAAAGACACCTCAGGCTGAACAGGAAGATCACAGAAGCAGCAAAACAAAAAACGAAGAATTTAGAGATGATGTGGGTAAATTATCAAAAAGCAATTTACATTTTTGAATTTTCAGACACTGAAAATGCACAAGGTTCTTCCAAAGAGCCTTCCATTTTCTTTCTGAAGCAATCCATGGATAACTGGAACACTGGGCTCTACCGGGAAGGGACTCTCACTGATGAAATCCCGATTAAATAAGGAATCTTTTAAGGGGATTCTTTGTCACCAGTGCTGTCATAAATATAAAGGGAAGGGTAAACCCCTTTGAAATCCCTCCTGGCCAGGGGAAAGCTCCTCTCACCTGTAAAGGGTTAAGAAGCTAAAGGTAACCTCGCTGGCACCTGACCAAAATGACCAATGAGGAGACAAGATACTTTCAAAAGCTGGGAGGAGGGAGAGAAACAAAGGGTCTGTGTCTGTCTGTAGTCGTCTTTGCCAGGGATAGACCAGGAATGGAGTCTTAGAACTTTTAGTAAGTAATCTAGCTACGTATGTGTTAGATTATGATTTCTTTAAATGGCTGAGAAAAGAATTGTGCTGAATAGAATAACTATTTCTGTCTGTGTATCTTTTTTGTAACTTAAGGTTTTGCCTAGAGGGGTTCTCTATGTTTTTGAATCTAATTACCCTGTAAGATATCTACCATCCTGATTTTACAGGGGGGATTTCTTTATTTCTATTTACTTCTATTTTTATTAAAAGTCTTCTTGTAAAAAACTGAATGCTTTTTCATTGTTCTCAGATCCAAGGGTTTGGGTCTGTGGTCACCTATGCAAATTGGTGAGGCTTTTTATCCAACATTTCCCAGGAAAGGGGGGGTGCCAGTGTTGGGAGGATTATTCATTGTTCTTAAGATCCAAGGGTCTGGGTCTGTAGTCACCTAAGCAAATTGGTGAGGCTTTTTACCAAACCTTGTCCAGGAAGTGGGGTGCAAGGTTTTCGGAAGTATTTTGTTGGGAAGGACGCGTCGAAACAGCTCTTCCCCAGTAACCAGTATTAGTTTGGTGGTGGTAGCGGCCAGTCCAAGGACAACGGGGGGGAATATTTTGTACCTTGGGGAAGTTTTGACCTAAGCTGGTAAAGATAAGCTTAGGAGGTTTTTCATGCAGGTCCCCACATCTGTACCCTAGAGTTCAGAGTGGGAGAGGAACCTTGACAAGTGCTGTTTATGATAGCGATAGTGCCATTGACATGGATGTTCCATGAGATAAACTGTAGTATTCATATCAGCAAAGAGCAATAACCAGTTAATCATTTGTTATACATGGGTGTTCTCAAACTATATGGATGAGCGCAAAAGGAGATACAGCGACTGATGACATGTGTAGAAAAGTATCATGAAGATATAAAACTCTGGGTTGGCTTGGCTAAAGAGCACCTGCAAAGAGAGGCAAACTGGTACAATCAGATAGCATAAAAGCTAAAGAAATAATTCAAGATCTCTGTCAGTGTGGGAACTAGAAATATATTGGAATCAGGGAACTGTCAGAGTTACAACATAAGGAAGTCAAAGAAGAAGTGAGGAAAGAATATTAAAAACAAATAAGAACTATGCTAAGGACAAAACTCAACCCAAAGAATTTGATCTGAGCCATAAATGTAGGAGTGGTATGCTGCTGGGGTGATCAAGTGGAAATAAAAGAAGAACAAAAATTGACATCCAAACAAGAAAGTTTCTCGCAATGGTTGAGTAATGAATTTCAATCCAGATGTGGATAGGATGTATATCAAATGATATAATGGAGGGAAAGGTCTGCTATCTGTGGAGCAAGCAGTTGACAATAAAGCATATAACATCAAAATATGAGGCGTCTGCCAGAGTAAAAGGTCATCTGGTTGCAATAACAAGTGATGGCCCAGGGTCAGGGCCGTCCTTAGCCATAGGCAGCATAGGCAGCTGCGTAGGGCACCAGTATGTCTGGGGCACCACTCTGCCGGGAGCTGGGACAGACGGGAAGCAGTGGAGCATGTAAGAGCAGGGCTGGGTCCTACAGAGAGCCAAATGCGCTGCCTGCAGCACAGTCTGAGGGAGAGGATTGGCTGCTGGGGTCTCTGGGAAGGGGTGGGGAAAGGAACACACCTGTGAGTGTGACGCTCTCCCCTGGCATGAGGTGAGGCAGGCTGGGCAGTTCTGGTAGCATCCTTTGTCACCCCCCATAACGTCCATTCTTCTCTCCCCCCACAGAGCACCTCCCCTTTCCCCCTCTCCCCCCGCAGAGCACCCTTTTCTCCCCCCTCCCCAGCAGGGCTGGGTTGGGTGAGGTGCTGGGGGTGGGGGGAAGGGAGGCCTGGCTGGGTGGGTGCTGAGGAGGGGAAAATGAAAGTAACTCACTTCCTCGGCAGCCAGCCCAGGCAGCAGGGGCTGGCTGGATTGGAATGGTCACACACAGCTCGCTGGGCTGGGGCTAGGGTGACCAGATAGCGTGCGTGAAAAATCAGGACGCGGGTTGGGGTAGGGTGAGCAGATGTCCCACTTTTATAGGGACAGTCCCAATTTTGGGGTCTTTTTCTTATATACACTCCTATTACCCCCCACCCCCTTTCCTGATTTTTCACACTTGCTGTCTGGTCACCCTAGGTGGGGGTAATTGGTGCCTATATAAGACAAAGCCCCAAATATCGGGACTGGCCCTATAAACTCAGGACATCTGGTCACCCTAGCTGGGGAGCGTGTCTCTCCCCCGGGCTGGCAGCGATTCATCTCATCCAGGGGGAACTGCGCAGGGCAGGATGAGCTGTGTGGCTCCGTGGGTGTCCCGTCCCTGAGATCAGATGCTGTGCTAACTTCACCATGGTTCGTTGGGCTGGCGGTGGTGCCCATTGGTGTGCGATCGGACCTGAGGGTTTGCTGCTGCTGTTGCCACTCTGCACCCCAAGAGGTGGATGTTGGGGTCCTGCAGTTTTCCACCTATCTCCTCCTCTACTGCAGCTGTTGGACCAGCAGGCTGGGCGTTGAGCCAAACATGAAAGCAGTACTGTGTTGCCATTTAGATTGTCATTTAACAACTTTGTTTGCCAAAAATGCTTGCTAACAAGCCTGAATCAAATTTCAATCTTTTTTTTAAAAAAATCAATATCTTAGCCAAAAACAGAAAATTAAGTTGTGACAAGTTTGGTTTGGGGCAGGGAATGGGCCAGTTTTCATCAGAGAAACAAAAAATGTTGACTGGCTTTCCAATAGCCCCGTTACTGCTAAATAGAGCCCTCCAACAACTGTAATATGCTCATCTCCTTACTAGTCTATAGAGTGACCATATGTTGTACTAAGAGTCTCTTGCTTTTTTTCCCAGTGAGTCAGTATAGCTTTTGCCAGCCCAGAGGTTGGGCAGCCAATGTCTTACATTTTCACAATGTTTTGTCCAACTTTCATAAAGTAAATACATGGTTAATATGAGTTAAAAAGGCCAGGGACACTTCCTTGTGAAGAATCTGTGCAGCAGACCATGCTAGAGCTGTGAAAATGTCAGTTTTTGATGGAACTTTAGAGGCAGTGATTTATCATGTATTTCTGGCCATGCACAAAATATGCTGCTATTGCTAACATCTTTCCAAACAAAAATAGGGCACAATAGGACTTCTGTCACATTTCTGTGCTGCCTTAATCGAGAGGAGATGATTCTGTGCTGACTTCATTTTGGTCACTTTGTGCTTTACCTAGGATTAAAACTAGGGTTATATTTTCCCACTGCTTGGAAACTCATCTTATTAAACTGGATAATGCCATTGATCTATTTACAGTATAAGGTTGATATAGAGTTGTAACTAACATTAAGACTGATGCCCATTATACATTTAAAACTAAAAAGTGGCGTTGTAAAAATGACATGGGTTTCCAACTCTACTGTGTCTCAGTCAGGGTGGAGCGCATTGTGACTCGCTTAAGGTCACAGACTCAAGGCTATCCTATATTAGTTATTTTAAATAATATTTCTGATAACCTGACAATAATGTAAACAGTTGTTTCTTTAAAAATCACCCTTATAAGTTATGTCGTATCAAAAACAACTTTCCGGGTCACAAAAAAGAAAATGGAAAGATGAAATAGGATTAGCTGTACAAGCACAGAAGGGTTCTATACTTAAGTTTGTACGTCATGAAAACAACGAAGTTGATCAAGACCATCAAGTAACTGCTGAAGAAAATTTTTATGCAGACTAAGCTCAAGAAATGCAACAACACACAGAACAATCATTTGAAACAGATGCAGACACAAAACAAGAAATTACAGCAGTTGAAACTGTACTAGGATGGGATATAGATGACATTGGCTCATGGCCGCAATCTTTAAACAACAAATTCCGTACTACTATTATACTTGAGAAAGGCCCTGTGAGAATAAAAGTGAATATCCTAAATACATTAGAGAACAGAAAACAATTACTACAAAAGACTTTCTAAAGGTGAAATTGTCAACAGACGGTGGCTTGTGTACTCTAAATGCAAGGATGCTGTATTTTGTTTCCCATGCAAGTTTTTCAATAGTTGCAATTTTAAGATAGCAACCATGGGTATTAATGATTGGAAAAATCTTAGTCACACATTACCGCAACATGAAAAGGCACAACACCACATTGAAAGTATGCACAAATGGCGTGAGCTGAGTGTAAGGTTAAAAAATCAGACAACTCTTTATGCCCAAAATCAAAGATTGCTGGAGTCAGAGAAACAGCATTGGCGTTGTGTTCTTGAATGTCTGTTATCTACTGTTGAATATCTATCAACAAACGATCTTGCTTTTAGAGGAAGCATTGAGAAATTATTCCAGCCCCGAAATGGCAATTTTTTGGGCCTTGTACAACTGCTGGGAAAATTTAACACAGTGATGAGTGAACATCTCTGAAGGGTAACTGAAAATGAAATACATGACCACTATTTGGGACCAAGAATTCAAAATGAACTGATCATGCTAATGAGTGATAAAGCGAGAGACAAAATTGTTTCATTGGTTACTTTGGGAAAATATTTTGCCATAATTCTAGATTGCACTCCGGACATAAATCATCAAGAACAAACGTTGTTAGTAGTGAGATTTGTCGACATTAGTGATTCAGCACAGATTATAGGTAAGGAATCATTTATCACATTTTTAGAAGTAGAGGACACTACAGGTTTTGGACTTCTTCAAACTCTCCTTGATGAATTAAAATGAATGGGATTGTCTGTAATGAACATAAAAGGACAAGGCTATGATAATGGTGCCAATATGAGAGGTTGCATTTCTGGCATGCAAGCTAGATTGCTGGCAGAAAATCCACGAGCCTTTTTTGTTCCGTGTGCATATTACAGCCTTAATTTGATTTTGTGTGATATGTCTTCTGTAGAAGCTATTTCTTTTTTTGGTTTGCTGCAATGCATTTATGTGCACTTTTCAGCTTCCAGTCAATGATGGCAAATATTCAAAGCACATGTCAGTGGTATTACCGTTAAGCCTCTCTCTGAGACACGCTGGGAAAGCAAAGTAGAAAGGGCAAAACATTGAGCTGTCAATCTGAGGAAGTTTATGAAGCACGGGTTGCTATTTCGGAAGAACCCAGAGATCCAAAAGGTAAAAGTGAAGCACAGTCATTGGCCTGTGAAATATCCAGCTTCAAGTTTCTAACATCTGTCGTAATCTGGTATGATATTCTTGTTAAAATCTGAAGTGTAAGCAAAATAATGCAGAGTCCAATGATGCAGCTTGATTCAGCACTTACCTTACTAAACAACACACAAGACTTTTTAGTGAAATACAGAGAAACTGGATTCAAAGCAGCACAGGTTACAGCAAGAGAGTTTGCAGAGGCACTCGGCGTAGAACCAAAATGTCCATGTCTGAACATGACATGAGTTTCAAGGAAACAATAGCAAGTGGAATATGAAGGAGCAGATGAGCCCATAGACCATCCAGAAAAGAAATCTGAGGTTGAATTTTTTAATGTTGTGATGGATAAAGCAATATCTGCCGTTGATGAAAGGTTTAACACCTTATGAGCACACCATGAACAGTTTGGATTTTTGTATGACATAACTAAATTCAATGAAATAGGAAAACAAGAGCAGCAAATGACAAAGTGCAAGAACCTAGAGAGCCTCCTGAAGCACGGTGATGGTTTTGATATAAATGGACTTGAATTGTACGAAGAATTGAGTACGTTGTCATCAATGTTGCCACATGCAAAATCGGTGATGGACACTGTAGTTTATTCATACCAGCAAACTTGTTGACATATATCCTAATGTGTACATTGCCACTCGTATTCTATTGACAATTCCTGTAATAGTAGCATCAAGAGAACAGAGTTTCTCAAAACTAAAGCTCATTAAAAACTATCTCCGTTCTACAATGAGTCAGGAACGCTTGACTGGTCTTGCTATTCTTGCAATCGAACAAGACATCACTTTGTCTTTGTCATACAATGACATTATTACTGACTCTGCAGCCAAAAAAGCCAGAAAGATTGCTTTTAATTAAAAACAATACCTTGTTTCAATACCTCTTCATAGAAATTTCCAGTAAAATGTTGACAAATTTAAGAAATTATATTTGCATCATTCTGTCAATAAATCAGAATTTTTTCTACAGAGCTACTTCTTTAGTGCTAGTCCATCAGCATTACAGTGTGCTTAATTAAGTTAAACAGTTTTTAATAAAATGCATGTGGCAAGTTTTCCAATACTGTAAGTTTATGTTTGTGTTGCTAAGAGCAAGTCAGGCATAGGGGCACCAGTTTAATAATCCCGCCTAGGGCACCATAAATCCAAAGGACGGCCCTTCCCAGGGTGCATCCCAACCAGGGATGAAAGTAAGTTAAAGGTCTTACTGGTACGCCGGAGTCCTGAGCAGGAGGCGTGGCCTCAACCGGAATAGGCATGGCCTTAAATCCCCAGGCCCTTTAAGTCTTGATTTAAAGGGCCCGGGGCTCCAGCTGCAGTAGTGGCGGCTGGGAGGCCCAGGCCCTTTAAATCACCCCGGAGCTACCAGCTGCAGAGGCAGCTGTGAGCCCCGGGGTGATTTAAAGGGCCCAGGGCTCCAGCTGCTGCTACCACAGCAGAGCCGCGGGCCCTTTAAATCACTGAGGAGCCCTGGGGACTCCTGGCTGCCACCACTACCCCAGGGCTCTGGGCTCTGGCAGAGCTTTAAAGAGCCTGGAGCTCTGCTGTGGTAGCGGCTGCTGGAGCCCCGAGCCCTTTAAATCCCCGCCTGAGCCCTGCTGCCCGAGCCCTGGGGTAGTGGCGGCTGGGTTCCAGCGGCGATTTAAAAGGCCCCGGGGAGGTAGCGGGGGCTGGAGCCCGGGGCCCTTTAAATGCCCACCAGAGCCCCTCTGCTGCTACCCCAGCAGTCGGGCAGCAGGGCTCAGGTGAGGAATTAAAGGGCTCAGGGCTCTGGCAGCCGCTACCGCCCCTGCCCTTTAAATCCCCTCCGGAGCCCTGCCACCGCTACCCTAGGGCTTCAGCAGGGATTTAAAGGGCCAGGGTGGTAGTGGCGGCTGGAGCTCTGGGGCTCTTTAAATCCCCACCAGAGCCCCACCGCTGCTACCCCAGGGCTTTAAATTGCCGTTTGGGAAAGCCGGTCTTGGTGCGACGCACCGGCTCTTGCTGGTATGCCGTACCGGGGCATACCGGCTTACTTTCACCTCTGATCCCAACCCAAAGAAGCATAAAAGAAAGGAGAAAACAAATCACTGAAGAAAGACTCTAAGGATTTACATAAATCAATGCATGGTCAGTGGTGGAGAGAGATTGAACCATTAGTGATTGAAGATTAATAAACTCATGACTTGTAGAAGGATACCTCAAAAGAGAGAGACAGAGACTCTCATTATGAGTGCCCAAGAATAAACCTGAAGGCTTAATTACATTCTAAACAAAATTAACCAGCAGAACTGCTCCTGGAACTGGGCAATGTGTTCCCAAAAGGAAGAGACGGTGGAGCGCGTGTTGAGCACCTGCTGGAGTCTGCTGGGAGAAAATATACGAACAGACACAATGGGGTCACCAAGTGTCTGCACTGGCACCTCTATTGTAAGTACACATTTAAAGGAACCATACAATATTATGACCACCAAATGGAAAGCGCTCTAGAGAATGAAGAGGGTAGGACTTTATTGTCGATTGTTACAGACCAAACGGTGCAGTCAAACAGACTGGACACAGCAGTTGTAGAAAAGATGACAAACATGTTGATTGATCTTGCCAGACCAATCGATGGAAACATAAAAAGAAACAAGAAGAGAAGATGGCAAAAGATGAAGAACTCTGCCATGAGGTGGGACAATTATGTAAAATTAGAACAGAGATAATCCCAGTGATTACTGGAGCACTTGGAGCGATCTCTAAGGATATGACTAAGCAGCTCAGGAACACCTAAGGAGTGCAAGACATCACCATGAGTGACTTCCCTGAGACAGTGCTCTCAAGTACTGCTGGAATTTTAAGGAAAGTCAGAGAAGAATGAGAGCATTTGAGCCCCTAAAATGCAGGAATTCTGCAGCGGGTTTAACAAAACTTCTGACTTCCCAAACCTATGGCATCAATTCATGGTCAGGATTTATTGGTGATTCATGGGGATAAATTTTAGACAGTAGCTTTCCCCTTTTTATGCTCAAAGATCCTGTATGTTGTGAAGGTTACTTGTTCAAAAAAATCCCAGCTGTAATACTGAAGGACAATAAAATAAACAATAAGAATAAGAATAAGAATGTCTATTTGTATTATGGTAGAGCCTGGAGGCAGGCTCCGAGTTTCTAATCTGCTGGGGGGTGTTCCTCCTAGCTCCGCCCAGACCCTGACCCACTCCACCCCTTCCCACAAGGCCCCATCCCTGCCCTGCTTCTTCCCACCTTCACCCCGCCTCTTCCCACCTCTTCCTCGCCTCTTCCCACTCCCATCCTGCCTCTTCCCCACCAAGTTCCACTCCCCCCTCTACCACACTCCTCCTCACTGTCTGACTGCCTCTTTACCCCCTTCCCACCTGCCACATGCCTCCTCACCCTCCTAACCACTGCTCACCTCCTTGCTAGTCTCCTTGCCATCTGTCCAGCGCACCCCCATCACTGTCTGCCTCACTGCTGCTCTCCTCTTCACTCCTCTCCTCCTCTCCACCTGCTGCTCGCCTCCCCATTTGCCTTCTCACACCACTCGCTCACCCGCCTCACCTCCCCGGCCACCAAAACGCAGGGCCCGGGGAAGTCATCCCTATTCACCATACCCAAAGGATAGATCTGCATAGAGGACACAGTTGGGGATCAGGACTCTGTAACGTTGCACTCCATATGATTTTATGAAAATATACTGATGAGTGTGAATACAATGTAATTGGAATATGATTCATGCAAAAGGTCTCTTGTAAGGTATCATTACAAAGCTTATAATCTACTGAGTGTGGTCATCCTATTTGTATAAATGTGTCATTCTTGTATCTGAAACTAGAAATATGAAATATAACTCTGAGGTTCTATTGTGATTATGCAAAGTGTGGGCTATTAATGGTGGTTTGGAATCTTGATGGCTCCCATCAACTAGGACAATTGGTTGTAAATTGCTCTGTTTACTTGCAAGCCTTCCTGTGAGTCAGACCAGGAAGAATGAAGGCTTGGGGTCTCACAGGACATGTGACCATGTCACCTGGTACTGGAATCCATCTTAAACCTTCCACTTAGAAGGAGGCGTGGGGACCCAGAGAGACAAAAGATTCCCTCCTTGTGCCAATTATATATAAGGGGGTGGAACAGAACAAAGAAATCCTCTAGTTACCATCTGAGCTGGAGCTAACAAGAACTGTACCGGGGAAAGTATTGAGCCCAGACTAGGAAGGAGTCCAGTCTGTGAAAGAAGCTTATTGGAACATCTCTGTAATCAGTTTCTTAATGTATTAGGCTTAGACTTGCATGTTTTGTTTTATTTTACTTAATAACTTACTTTGTTCTGTCTGTTATTACTTGGAACCACTTAAATCCTACTTTTTATACTTAATAAAATCACTTTTTGCTTATTAATTGACCCAGAGTAAGTAATTAATACCCATGGGAGCAAACAGCTGTGCATATGTCTCTATCAGTGTTATAGAAGGTGGACAATTTATGAGTTTACCCAGTATAAGCTTTATACAGAGTAAAATGGATTTATTTGGGGTTTGGATCCTATTGGGAACTGGGTATCTGGGTGCTAGAGACAGGAGCACTTCTTAAGCTGTTTTCAGTTAAGTCTGCAGCTTTGGGTGCATGGTTGAGACCCTGGATCTGTGTTGGAGCAGACTGGTGTGTCTGGCTTGACAAGGCAGAGTTCTGGAGTCCCAAGCTGGCAGAGAAAACAGGCTCAGAGGTAGTCTCAGCACATCAGGTGACAGTCCCAACGGGGTTTCTGTGTTCGAACCCATCACAGACGCCATTGTGCTTGTCCCTGTACACACACATAAGGGAAAGACAATGACTGCCCCAAAACACTTACAGTCTCTTACTTAGATTGTATCCTGTTTCCCCTGCTTTGGTCTCCCAAACATGTTTCACTGGCGTGTATTTTGCAAATAATTAATTAAAGTGACCATGTCCAGTGAAGGGGGCCACAAAAACTGAAATGTCAAAAGCAGTTGGTTAATAGGGAGGAAGAGGTGTGTGGACCATAGGAAAATATATGAAGCTTTAGGGATGTTATATACACAGGGAGGGACCTTTAAAATGTCTGTCTGCATTTGAGGAGAATCTGTAATGTCCAACACATTTGTGTTGTCAAGAGAATGAGTCAAGGCGGGTGAGGCAATATGTTTTATTGGACCAACTTCTGTTGGTGAAAGAGACAAGCTTTCAGTCTTCACGGATCTCTTATTTGACCTTTCCCAGACCTGAAGAAGAGTTCTTGTGGAGCCTGAAAGCATGTCTCTTTCACCAACAGAAACTGGTCCAATAAAAGATATGACCTCAGCCACATTGTGTCTCATATCCTGGGACCAACACAGCAAAAAAGGGGATGATTAACATTTCCTGATATAACTAATGTTTGGGAAGCACATTATAGACATGTACATTTGCATCTATTTATTAAAGTCAGAGATGCTATCACTCACTGAATTAGAAAGGCAAAGTTCTGCAGATGGGACAAAATGCATACAACATGAAGAATCACTGTGTGCTACACTGACTGAGGGTATGTACACAAACCTAAGTAAACATATATTAGGTAGATTTACAGTCACTGCAGTCATTACTGAGGTGGTGTATTTCCACAGTACCTTCCTTGGGTCAGTTGTGCGCGTCCTTACCAGGAGTGCTTCCACCGACCTAAAACAACCGATGTGGGGAGCTGGGAGCCTGGTCTCTCTGCTCTGCTGGCAGCTCTCTGCCAAGACTCTGGCTGCCCCCCAGGCTCTCAGATTCCTGGTAGGCTGCTCCCACCCCTGCTCTCCATTTCCCACCAGGAGCGGGAAGAAGCCACCCGGGGATTCTTGCCCTGACTCCCAGTTGGGAGCAAGGTCCAACCACCCAGCTTTCCAAGGGAGTGAAACCTTTCTTTCAGGACTCCTGCCATGAAACTGACAAGACAGCCAGTGTAAGGGATGCAGTGTCTACACAGACACTGTGTCGCCCCAACTACACCCACATAAGCCTTACACCTCTCATGGAGGTGGAGTTATTATGTCAGTGTAATAAGGCACTTACATTGGTGGAAGGAAGGCTTTAGTGCAGACACTGACATAGTTAGACAAGACCTCAGTTAGCTCCTACAGCCCTGCACTTATTATACCAAGGAATAAAGGTGCCACTTTTGCTTTAACAAATTAATAAATATAACCAAATCCTGAAGAAGAGAGTCTATACCTAACAATGACACATCATTTGTACATAATCTTTGGAGAAAAATGGGAAATCAGATTGCCATATTACAAAAGAAATCAACTGATGACCACCTGGATGACAAAAGAATATGTCTGCTCAGTGAAAGATCCAAGGAATTTAAGGATAGAGTCACTCATTTTACATACACTTCAGATTGAAGCTGTTGAATACTATAGGAGGACATTTGAATACTATAAGGAATGAGAAATTTCATCTGCCATATGTTAATATTTTGTGGTACAAACCAGGCTTTGAATAAGGTGATCCCATGAATAGGGTGAGGCTTTATTCTTCTACAGTGAGAGACCAAAGTAACATTGCTAGCATGTATTCCAAAAACTGAGTGGTCATGTGACATCTCTATCACTAGGTCTGCTATGTTTGATTATATAGGTATTGATGTACTTCTGTGGGTTGTCATAGCAACAACGAAATAGTCAATTGCAACTTAAATGAAACCTGCCTCCCTTCGACTGCTTCTATTAGTGACACACCAAAATGAACTCTAAGGTTACTGTGAAACAGAAGTACGAAAGGAAGTTATTTCACGTAAGAACCAACATGTGGCCTCAACCAACTATTGTGGGGCCTTCAACCACCCATTGTCTAATTTGTTTTAACTTGTTGAGATTCTCTTTTAGGCCCTTGATTTCAGCAGAGGATCAGATACATAGGGCCAGATTCTCAGCCTGTGTAAACACATATAAAGCCATTGAAGTCAATTTAACTGTATGGGCCAGATTCTCAACTGGTGTAAATTGGTGTAGCCCCATTGAAGTCAGCGGGGCTATGCATATGAGTAAAGTTAAGCACGTACGGAAATATTTGCAGGACTGGGGCCATAATAATAGCACTACAGGTAATCACCATCTCCACAAACTTCAGCCACTTCCTTCAATCCATTTTACTCCATGGAGTAAAACATAGGCCTTACAACATGTCAAGAAGACTAATAATACTGAGCTTTGTCAAGCCAAGGAGTTAACCCATTTCAGAGTCAAGAACCTCTCAAAGAGAATCCCCTGCCAGCCGTTTTCCAGGTTAAGTACACCCAAATGGAGAATGAAGGAGATAATAATGTCCTCTTCTACAGCCACTTGAAATATTGGGGTAGACTAGCCACCACTCTGGCTATTTAGTGTTGCTCTGGTAGTGCACAGTAGCCAGAAAGCCAGCTTAACTGGCTATCTAGGAATTTGTGAATCTCTAGGTTGCATGGAGTCAGTGGAGTGGAAAAAATAGTATGTGATCGTGTGATTAAAGACTTTATCATAAAGCATATGGACAAGGGGTCCAAATTAAGGGTGCACAGGCAACCTTAGTTCTGGCATTCCCTAATTTTCGTCTTTGCGACCTTAATAATGTTATTTTAATGTAGAGTTTTTTTGTGTGTGATTTCCTAGCTTTTTTAAAAAAAAAAACCTGACAACCAGAAATTCCATCATGAGGCATCACATTGATACCCACGTTGGTCATCAGCAGGGCCGGAACATTTAGATCCACACACAGATCTCTGTCACTTGAGGTAACAGAATAACTGATAGCAGTAGTAGCTTGTCATCTTCTATGTGGACCAGCACATAAGTGGAGTACTTTGCATTTATTCTTATTGAATTTCATCCTATTTACTTCAGACCATTTCTCCAGCTGGTCCAGATCACTTTGAATTTTAATCCTAACCTCCAAAGCACTTGCAACCCCTCCCAACTTGGTATTGTCCACCATCTTTATAAGTGTACTCTGTATGCCATTATCTAAACCATTGATGAAGATATTGAACAGAATTGGACTCAGAACTGATCTCTGCAGGACCCCACTCGTTATGCCCTTCCAGCATGACTGTGAACCACTGATAACTACTCTCTGGGAACGGTTTCCAACCAGTTTTGCACCCACCTTATAGTAGCTCCATTTCCCTAGTTTGTTTATGAGAAGGTCATACAAGACAGTGTCAAAATCTTTACTAAAGTCAAAATATACCACGTCTACCACTTCCCCCCATCCACAAGGCTTGTTACCCTGTCAAAGAAAGCTATCAGGTTGGTTCAACACTATTTGTTCTGGACAAATCCATGCTGACTCTTACTTATCACCTTATTATCTTCTAGAGGTTTGCACACTGATTGCTTAATTATTTGCTCTATTACCTTTCTGAGTACAGAAATTAAGCTGACTGGTCTGTAATTTCCTAGGTTGTCCTTATTTCCCTTTTTATAGATTGGCACTATAGTTGCCCTTTTCCAGTCTTCTGGAATCTCTCCTGTCTTCCATGACTTCTCAAAGATAATCACTAATGGCTTAGATATCTTCTCAGTCAGCTCCATGAGTATTCTAGGATGTATTTCATCAGGCCCTGGTGACTTGAAGACATCTAATTTGTGCAAATAATTTTTAACTTGTTCTTTCCCTATTTTAGCCTCTTCCATTCCTACCTCATTTTCACTGGCATTCACTACATTAGACGTCCAATCACCACCAATGTTCTTTGTGAAACTGAAACAAAAAAGTCATTAAGCTCCTCTGCCAATTCCACATTTTCTGTTACTATTCCCCCTCCCGCACACTGAGTAGTGGGCCTACCCTGTCCTTGGTCTTCCTCTTGCTTGTAATATATTCATAGAATATTTTCTTGTTACCCTTTATGTCTCTGGCTAGTTTGATCTCGTTTTGTGCCTCGGCTTTTCTAATTTTGTTCCTACATACTTCTGTTATTTGTTTATATTCATCTTTCATAATTTGACCGAATTTCCAATTTTTTTTTTTTTTACTCTTTTTTGATTTTTAGATCATTGAAGATCTCCTGGTTAAACCAGGGTGGTCTCTTGCCATACTTCCTATCTTTCTCATGCAGTGGGATAGTTTGCTCTTGTGCCCTTAATAATGTCTCTGAAAAACTGTCAGCTGTCTTCTATTGTTTTTCCCCTTAGACTTGATTCCCATGGGATCTTACCTACCAACTTCCTGAGTTTGCTAAAGTTTGCCTTCTTGAAATCTATTGTCTTTATTTTGCTGTTTTCCCTCCTACCATTCCTTAGAATTATGAACTCTACCATTTCATGATCACTTTCACCCGAGCTGCCTTCCACTTTCAAATTCTCAACTGGTTCCTCCCAATTTGTCAAAATCAAATCTAGAACAGCCTCTCCCCTGGTAGCTGTCTCCACATTCTGAAATAAAAAATTGTCTCCAATACATTCCAAGAACTTGTTGGATAATCTGTGCCCTGCTGTGTTATTTTTCCAACAGATGTCTGGGTATCTGAAGTCCCCCATCACCACCAAATCCTGTGCTTTGGATGATCTTGTTAGCTGTTTAAAAAAAAGACAACCTCATCCACCTCTTCTTCCTGTTTAGGTGGTCTGTAGTAGACCCCTTCGATGACATCACCCTTGTTTTTTATCCCTTTTATCCTTGCCCAGAGACTTTCAGCAAGTCTGTCTCCTATTTCCATCTCAATCACAGTCCAAGTGTATACATTTTTTAATATATAAAGGCAACACCTCCTCCCTTTTTTCCCTGCTGGTCCTTCCCGAGCAAGCTGTACCCTTCTATACCAATATTCTAGTCACGTACACTATCCCACCAGGTCTCTGTGATTTCAACTATGTCATAGTTGTGTTTATTTATGAACACTTCAAGTTCTTCCTACTTATTCCCCATACTTCTTGCATTAGTATACAAACATCTAAGATACTGATTTGATTCCCCCACCCTCAGTTCTGTCTTGTTTCTCCTTTATCCCTGTTATAAGAGCCCATGTTCCCTCCAAATTCCAAACCTTCTCCCAGGTCTCCATGTTCTTGACTTACCTGTGGGCTTTGGTGACCTGCCCCCTTCGAACCTAGTTTAAAGCCCTCCTCAATAGGTTAGTCAGTCTGTATCCAAATATGCTCTTTCCCTTCCTCGATAGGTGAACCCCATCTCTGCCTAGCAATCCTTCTTCCTGGAACAACATCCCATGGCCAAGGAAGCTGAAGCCCTCCTACAGAAACCATCTTTGCAGCCAGGCATTTGCCTCCAGGATGCATCTGTCTTTGCCTGGGTCCCTACCCTTGACCAGAAGGATTGAAGAGAACACCACCTGAGTTCCAGACTCCTTCACCCTTACTACCAGAAACCTGTAGTCACTTCTGATCTGCTCAGGGTAATACCTTGCAGTATCATTAGTGCCCACATGGATGAGTACCATGGGGTAGTAGTCAGAGGCCTGGATGATCCTCAACAATCCCTCCATAACATCTCAGATACAGGCCCTTGGCAGGCAGCATACTCCTGGGATGCCATGTCAGGGTGACAGATGGGTGCCTCCGTCCCCCTCAGAGGAGAGTCTCCAACCACCACTACCCTATGTTTACTTCTGGGAGTGGTGGCTGTGATCCTCCCAGCCTTGGGGATACATGGCTTCTCCTCTTCCCCTGGGGGTGATTCCTCATAGCTCATTGCCAGGGCAGCATATTGGTTTTCCATCACCATGGTGGGTGGGTTGGGAGTAAGAGCAGGACCATCCCTATCCGTACGCAAAGTACGCAGCTGCGTAGGGCACCAGGACACCAATTTGGGGTACCACATTTCCTGGTGCCCTGTGCATCTGCATGCTGCTCCAACCCCTGCCCCGCCTCTTTCCCAGGGCCCCCACCCCTGCTCCACCCCTGCCCCACCTCTTCCCACCCCTGCTCCATCCCAGCCCCACCCCCCAATCCCCTGAGGACTGAAGCAGGGCCGGGCCTGCACTCAATGGTGGCAGGAAGTGCAGCAACCTGGCCGCAGCTGCACCACCGGTGAGTGCTGGGGGATGGTTCCCTCTGCACCCCAAGCCAGCCCCCACCCGTGGAGGCCTGCACCCCCCGGGGGGGGGGCTGTGTAGGGCCCCAGAATAGCCAGGGACAGCCCTAAGTAGGAGTGGAGCACTGCCTGCTGCCAGAAGTAACAGCTGCCAGGTTCCTCACTGTGACACAGTGTCCTCATATTCCAGTCCCCGTCTCACCAGATTCCTTGTCTCAATCTGCTCTTTTTCCTGTCCACTGGGCTGGTTTACCTTTTGTCTCCTCTGCATTCAAATCAGATGGCTCCATCTTCCACATTCCCTAGGCACCAGGAGGGGGGTCACTGAGAGCAAGTGAGAGACAGGCTCTCTGCTTTCATTTCCAGTCTTTGTATCTACCCTGGCCTGGACCAGCTGGGAACCACCATTACAGGGAAAGTCCGACTTTGCCCTAGTAGCCTTGCTCTGGAGCATACTCATTGGTTCTGTGGGGATGATGTATCCTCAGTCTAGCCAGCACTAGGAGTTGAGAGGATTGAGCATACTCAGTACAGATGGAAGCTTCAGAGATTTTAGCTGCTAAAAATCAAATAGTCTCTATGGAACATGGGAAAACTAATTTTCAAAGGCTTATAAATTTGCCAAATATGGGCAGACTTTCATGGGGGACAGCAAAAGGCACATCCCTGATACAAAGGCCACCCAGTCACCACCAAATTTCAAGTCTCTGCTAAAAAGAATGGGGGTGTTAGAGTTGTTCAAAGAAAAGGTCACAATTTTTAAATGTGGACAAGCCAACATATTTTTTCCTCATCTCGTTTTCTGAAATGGCTAAATATTTTGTCTTAAAATTTCCAGAAATATGTAGCTGGAGGCAGACACCCAGCATGGATAATTTCAGCCCAAATGGTTAAAATCTGGCAAGGTTATAAGCAACTGAAAACAGGAATAATGAGAAGTGTTGGGCAACCCAAACAGCAGGTGATGGTACCAGCCCTGCCTATAATATAGCACAAGTAACTGAAAGGGTTTAATATGAGGGACAAAAAAAAACATTTTTGTGCAGTTGATGGTGATAAAAAGAAGAGCAAAGGCCTAAATCTGAAGATAAGAAAATTCTGGTTACGTACAGAAAAAACATTTCTCTGTAAGAGGAAGAGAAACTAGGCAATTGACTCTGCAGTGATGTAGTTGAGTCACCTTCATTAGAGGTGTTCAGAAACAGGTAAGATAAAATTCCTAGTGGGGTTAGTACAGGAGAAGACCCTGTTCCTTGCAGGGGGTTGAACTAGATGACTTGGGAGGTCTTTGCCACACCTGAGTGTCACCAACAATTCCCTCCTCTGAAAGCACCCAACAAAAGGGGCAGGCTGTGGGGTGGACAACCCAGGGAGGGGCGGGGGGGGCACGTGCACCCATGTGTGAAAGGACCCCTCTAAGGTGGTGGTGTTGGCAGCAGCAATGGCTGAGGCTCAGGTCCCTTACTCTCTCCCCCAGTCAAAGGGTCAAAACAAAGGGAGCAGATGGGGACACCGAGCAGAGAGCCTTGGACAGCGCCCACCGCTCCTCAAAAGCATCAAGGGAGTTGGTGGACGCCACCCAGAGGAACTCTGCCCAGATACGTGAATGGACCGAGGATCGGAAAACGGCCCCACAGTCACAGGAAACTCCATCGGCCAACCTCCTCTCTCTGGTTTTATAGATGGCCGTTTTAGCCAGGGCCAGGAGGAGGTTAACTAGGAGATCCCGCGACTTTGTGAGGCCACGGATTGGGAGTGCATAAATAAAAAGGTGAGGAGAAAAGTGCAACCAAAAACGTAATAAAAGATTTGTGAGGAGCAGGAACAGGGGCTGCAGCCTGGCGCACTCCAAATATACGTGCGCCAGGGTTTCCCTCACACCGCAAAAGGGACAAGTATCTGGGATGGGGTTGAACCGCGGCGATAGAGCAGTTGGAACGGGAGGCTCCACCCATGCTCACAGCTCCGTGAAGGAGCCACCAACTGATGTCCCCGACGGGCCTCGGAACCAATGTGGAATATAGGCTGGCCCACCGGGGCTGCTCACCCTCCAAAGGTGGCAGAAGATCTCGCCACTTTGTGTCGGGGCGGGACACTAGGGTGAGGACGTGAAGGGTGTGGAGCACGAGCGTGTATAGCTGTTTCCTTGGCGTGGTTTGGAAGCTTACCGGCTGCAGTTCATGCAGCCGACTCGCTGTAAAGGGGTGAGGGGGTCGATTGGGTCTACGGGGCAGGGGTCCAATTAAAAGGTCTGGCGGGCCTGGGGTAGAGGGTGGGTGGGGCGTGCCCTCGAGCAGGACCCGATTGAGGTAAGCTCTAGCAGTAGGCGGCAAAGCGGCCTTCACCTCCTGAAGTACGCGTCAGGGGGTACAAGGTCTTGAGAGCCCCATGCGCTGAGTGAGCATCAGGGGATCCAGCCAGTCTCCCCGGTCGTAATCCAGGAGGTCTCCGACTCTCGTGACTTCTGCCAGGATCAAGCTCTGGCGCACCGAGCAGGACTCCGCCACCTGCACATGGAGCTGGGGGTTGTGTAGCAGGGGCTCCACGAGGAGATCTGCCCCCTCGGTGGCCACCATGGATCTGGTCGTTAAAAACAGTTTCAAAGTCTGGAGGAGGACCTGGTAGAAGACCGGCAGCTCAGAGAGGTCTCGCGGAAGACCTCCCGGACAGAGATAAAAGAGCTGCCGGTCATATTGGAGCCCTCGGATGCGGCGCAGGATGGCGTGCGCCAGTATGCTCCACACCAAACTGCCTGCACCATAAAGGAGCCTCTGTAGGGCCTGGAGGCGGAAGATGCGGACCTGAGTGTGCAGACACTTTAGGCCCTGTCCTCCTTCCTTCAGGGGTAGATGAAGAACCCCTACAGGGGCCCAGTGCATTCCTGACCAAAAGAACCCCAGAATTGATGGCCGGAGGTTGGTCAGGAAACCCAGGGCCGGGACCAGGGTGTTGAGCCGGTACCAGAGCATGGACAGGACTAGCTGATTAAGCACCAGCGCTCTCCCTCGGAGGGAGAGACATCAGAGTAGTCCTGTCCATTTCCGGAGCTGCTCTATCACCCCGCCCTCTAAGTTTTCCCAGTTCTCCGGCGGAGAGGGATGTGTGGCAGAAAGGTAAATGCGGAGGTAGAGCAGCGGACCCGCACTCTACCGGACGGTCTGAAGCGCGGGTGGGAGGGAGCTCGCCTGCCGCCAGTCTCCTACTGCCAAGCCAGAGCTCTTGACCCAGTTGAGCTGGGCGGAGGAGGCTGCCGAATAGATGGCCTGGCAAGCCTCCACCCGCGCCAAGTCGCCTGGGTCCTGGACCATGAGGAGCACGTCATCAGTGTACGACGACAGGACCAGCCGCAGCTCCAGCTCCCGCAGCACCAACCCTGTCAACCTCCTGCGGAGGAGACAGAGGAAGGGCTCAATAGCCAGAGCGTACAGCTGGCCTGAGAGGGGGCACCCCTGCCATACTCCTCACCCGAAGTTGACCGGTTCCGTCAGGGTCCAGTTGAGCTTAACCAGACACTCTACGGAGGCGTACAGCACCCGGAAAAAAAACAGAAACTGGGGTCTGAAGCCACAACGCCCGTAGAGTGCTCAGGAGGTACCCGTGGTCCACCCTATCGAAAGCCTTCTCCTGATCTAGGGCAGGAGGGCGAACGACATACCGTCTCTATGCCCGAGTTCCAAAAGGTCCCGAACCAGAAATAGGTTATCAAAGATACTGCGGTCTGGGACGGTGTAGGTCTGGTCTGGGTGGATCACGTCCGCCAGCACAGACCCTAGCTGCAGCAAGATTGCTTTCGCTACGATTTTGTAGTCCATGCTGAGGAGCGAGACGGGACTCCAATTTCGTAAATCACAGAGGTCCCCCTTCTTCGGCAGTAAGGCGAGCACAGCTCGCCTGCACAAAAGAGGGAGAACCCCGCTCTGCAGAGACTCAGCCCAGATGGTGACTAGGTCTGGGCCGAGGACGTCCCAAAACATGCGGTAGAACTCCACGGTCAGCCCATCCATGCCTGGAGACTTATTAGTGAGCATACGACAGAGGGCTTCTGAGAACTCAGCCAGAGTGAGAGGCAACTCTAGCCGGTCTCGGTCGCTCGCGCTGACCATAGTGAGCTCCTTCCAGAGCACTCTGAAAGCGCCAGGGTCAGTCAGATCCGGTGAGAAAAGACTTGAGTAGAAGGCTCGGGGCCTCCCGCACATCTCCACCAGTTCCGTGAGGGGGGTGCCGTCTTCTGCCAGGAGGCAGGTGACGTGTTTCTTGGCCCCCCGTCATTTTCTCCAGGGCATAGAAGAAGCGGGAGCCACGATCCATCTCCTGAACGATATGGATGCGGGATCAAACAAAGCCGCCCCAGGCCCGATGGTCCTCGAGGGCCCAGAGCTCCTCCCGTTTCTCCTGGCACGCTCTGCAGAGGAGCAGGTCCTCGGGGCTGGCGGCCAGACACCTCTCCAGCTCTAAGACCTCCCGTTCCAACTGCTCTATCGCCGCATTTCTCCGTCGGCTGGTGCCCCAGGTGTAGTCGCGGCAGAAAAGCCTGGCGCTCATCTTCCCCAGGTCCCACCATTGCCGCGCTGAGGGAAAGGCATGCCGCTGCCCTCACCAGGCCAGCCAGAATTCCCGGAAGGACGTCACGAAGCCCTCATCCTCCAACAGGCTGTTGTTAAAATGCCAGTAGGCCAGCCCTGGCCTCTCTGCACAGAGGGAGGCTGTCACGGTGGCTAGATGATGGTCAGAAAATGGGGCCAGCCAAATGCTGGAGGAGTGGGCTCGTGAGAGATGGAAGCGTGATAAATAAATGCGGTCCAACCGGGAGTGGCTCGACCGATGGGCTTCCACCCAGACAAAGGTGAACATGGAAGTGTCATCTGGGTGGTGGTCGCGCCAGATGTCCACTAGGGAGTGATGTTCGACTATCTCCCGGAGGGTGTCCGCGGCGGCTGGGCTCTGCTCGGTCCCTGAGCGGTCCTGTTCCTCGAGGGTGGTATTAAATTCTCCTCCCAGGACCAGGCACTCATGAGAATCTAAGGTGCCGAGGAAGGCGGACACTAGCTGGTAGAATTGCAGCCGCTCCGGGCTCGATGTTGGAGCATAGACGTTAACGAGGTTAACCATGAGCCCCTCCATATGGACCCGGAGATGCAGCAGGCGACCCGGCATGGCCTCGGCGACCCCTAGCACCTCGGGCCATAGGTCGGGGGAGAATAGGGTCGCCACTCCAGCCTGTCGAACCGTGGCATGGCTCAAGTAGACCCTGTCCCCCGACTCCAGCCGTCAACTGTCTTCAGCGGTCAGGTCCGTATGGGTCTCCTGCAGGAAAACCAGAGAGTACCCTCCCTCCCGAAGGAAGGAGAGCACCTGGGAACTGTGGAGAGCCATCCTACAACCCCAGGTGTTCAATGTTGCAATGGTATCAGGTGGTATCATGGGGAGGGTTGGGGGGATCCTCACTGGCAGGGACGCTTGCATCTCCCAGTGGACCACGCAGCAGTCCATGACCCATCCTGTAGGTGAGTAATTGTTCACGGAAGACGCGGACCCGCCAGTAGGCCGCGGCATCCTGCTTCCCCGTCCCTTTACCTTCTCTCATGAGGGCTCTTGTGGCCCGGAGGATTTGCGAAAAGTCCCCCCATTGCTGGAGAGCAAGTTGTACCTTGTTGCGGGAGCCACGGACATCCTCTAAAAACTTCCGCAGCTCTTCTCGCAGCTCATGGGGGTGGGGGGGGGGTTACAGTTTCCCAGTTGTTCCCCGGCGGGGCCCTTGGTGCAGCCCTGTGGTCCACTAAAACAGACAAGCAGGATGCGGACCCCCGATGGGGTGCCTGATGGGCTGGAGCTTCTAGGCCCGCCTCAAGCTCTGGGGCGATAGGGGGTGGTGGAGGGAAAAAAGCAGCTCCTAATGGGTCGGGGCAGGAGAACACAAAGGCCGCTCCCTGGGGGTCATCAGTTGCGAAAGGGATGGAGACAGCCCCGGGGGCGGCAATGACATTGCAGAAGGTAAATTAGATAGGGGTAGGGGCAGGGGCAGGGGCAGGGGCAGAGGCGAGGTTCTGGGTTTCGGGAGGCAAGCAGCTGGATGGTGGCACCTCCCGATCAGGCTCAAGTGTTAAGGGGGTGGGGAGGAAGCTCTCAGTGACACTGGGCGTGCGCTCTGTGGTAGATTTAGTGACCACAGCATCAGGAGGTGGATTATCTTCTGTAGGGCCCCCGCCCAGGAAGGAAGTCGATTGCTCCGCACCAACGGCGGGTGCCCCTGGCAACTCATGTCCCGGCCATGTGGCGCCGGCTGTCACCTGAGCAGGCTCAGTCGTCGTCAGCGGGGTGCCATCAGCGGCTGGGACGGTGGAGGAGTCCAGGGGCTCCTTGGAGGTGGGAGCGGAAGCAGCAGTTAAGGGGAGGGAGCATGGGGAAAAGAGGGGTGGAGTGAGGTCGCCCAGATTGAGATTTGCTGGCAAAAGGTCGTTCTTCCCCTGGGCGACCGGGGTCAGATCTAAGGCCTCAATCTCCTTGAACATGGAGGAGAGGACACTTTCTGCTGCCCCGGGGTTCTCCCCGCTGGCACCTGCCACAACGGTTGCCTCGGGGTTCACGGGGGCTTCGGGTAGCGTCAGGACAGAAGAGGCTTCCTCGAGGGTCTTGGAGGGGAGGGTCTCCCGTGGAGGGGAGACACTACCCTCCGGTGCTGCCACGTCTTTCCTGGCTGACACCGGTGGATGGGACGCACTCGTGGGCAAAGCGGAAGGTTTGGCATCGGTGCCCATCTTCCTGGTCTTCCGGGGGGCCTCCGCCTCAGGTAGATGAGGCAGAGCTCGAGCCTTCCACTTGCCTCGCTTCCCCTGGACTAGGGCCCAGCCCTCCATAATATCATCTGGGGGCTGGTTAGCAGGGGTTGTGTCAGGGGGTAAAGGTGATGGCTCAGGGACTTGGGTGGCGGGGGAACGGTGGGGCAGCATAAGGAAGGGAGGATTCTCCCTGGGGCAGACTCTCTCTCATGCCTGGTGGTATCTCTGCCACACCCCCCTCCATAGGCCCCGCTAGATTGTCAGCAGTGAGGGCGGGGCTCTCCCAATCTTCTGGGCGTTGTAGGGGAGGTGCCCCTTGGGGCTGAGTGGGGAGTAGCGGTGGTCCGCAGAGGAGGGGGGGGCAGGTTCGGGTACCAGGCAGCCAGGGGCATCAGCAATGATGGGGCCAATGTCCTGCCGGGTCTCGGGAATCCCAGGTGCCCTTCCTTGCCGGGCTAAGGGGCAGTCCCTCCAGATATGCCCCGATGCCCGGCAGAGGTAGCACCGGGCTTCCCCCGTGGAAAAGTACACCTGGTAACGGGCCCCCAGGTGGGGGACTAGGAAGGACCCTTCGAGTGCTACTCCGTCATGTGCCGCCGACGGCAGTAAAAGTTGCACTTGCCGGTGGAAGGAAAAAATGTGAAGGAAGGTGGGGTCCTTGCAGCCCAACGGGAGAGGGCTGATAACAGAAACAGGTTTCCCCAGGGTGGAAAGGGTGGGTGGCAGGGCAGCACTGGGGAGAAAAGGAGGGACAGAGGTCAGGACCAGGCGGACGCCCAGGTCCTCTAGTGGCTCTAGGGGGACAAACACCCCCTCCCCCACCGCCAGGCCTCTCTCCACCGCTTCCTGGGTGGCAGCCTCCGATGCTAAGAAGAAAACAACCTTCCCATACATTTTGGAGGCCGCCACAATGGCTGAGGGCACCACCACCCTCGCCAACGCTCGCTCGTAGGTCTCCACGTGGGGCGAGGCGGGCACCAGGAGGCATTGGACACCGTGCTTCCTTGTCATGGTGGGAAAGGGGCCCCGGCCGCTATTGATGGTGGCGGAGACGGTGGGCGGGAGAGATGACGAGGTGGCAGGCGGTGGGGCTGCCGCCACCCAGGCATACATCCTGGGGGCTGAAGGAGGAACATCCGCAGAGCTGGTGGAGGGGGCAGCAGGGGAGGACGCCGTGGTCGGTTGCGGGGCTGCAGCAGTGGGGGTGGCGCCTGCCATGGAGGGCCCAGTGGTTTTAGCAGGGCCCTTCCCCTTCTTCTTGCCCTGGCCTTTCCCGCTGGCTGGGGGGGCTTCCCTAGAGTCTGGGGAGGCGATGGGCATGGCAGCGGTGGAGGTCACCCCGGTGCCCTCCGTTGCCGATGCCTCAGTGGGGGCGGTGGCAGGTGATTAACAGGAGTTGGGGTCAGGTAAAAAAGGGACAGGCTGTGGGGTGGACAATTCGGGGGGGGGCACATGAACCACCGTATGCTTGTCCAGAGAGTCCTGTTTGGTTGGCTGGTGCTTCTGGCCCACATGGTGGAATCAGGGCAAGCAGCTAAGTCCAGAGGCAGATGTTAAACAGCCAGCAATGATGGTGGAGGAGGCACTTGTGAAGATGGTAGTGTGGGGGTTGGGAGGACACAGATGGATCGGGGGGCAGCTCCGTGCCACACCCCCTGTGTCCCTACAAACACAGTTAAGACACAGTCAAGGCCTCTCCCCACACGAGAGCAGAGTTCGAAAGTTACTCAGTCTTGGGCCCCCTCCACGGCGATTTGTAAGTTCCCCGGGCGGTGTTCCTCTGGTAGACGGCTGTTTCTCTGTCTGTTCCGGGTTTTCTTTTTTGCATTCCAGAAATGCCAGAGCAAGTGATAAGATTCCTCTCAACCGGAGACGGGTCCGCAGACAAACAGCAAGTGGCTGGGTCCTTCTACTCCCCCCCTCTGGGGAAGCGGGCCGGCAGGCCCCCCCCTCTTGGGGGGGGGGGTTCAGCTGGAGCAGCAGCAGCATCGAAGGGCGGGGGGCGGACGGGGGCTAACAGCTGGCTGGCAGCCGGCCAGCACTCTAGCAACAGCAGAGAAAGAAAAAAAACAACAAAAGGAAAAGAAGGGGGGAGAGCGTCTGGCCTGGTTCGGGGGGGAAGCCAAAAGCAGGGGCAAAAAGCAAGGAAACCCCAGAGGGCAGCAGCTGGAGGGCAGGCTAAGTAGGTCCCTTTTCCCTGGGTAAGGTAACAGGGAAGGGTTTTTTTTTTTTTTTTTTGAAACAGAAAAGAAGTTTATTTGTAACACTTACAAAAAATTACCAAAGGAACAAAACAAACTATGCAACAAAACAACGCAAACAGAAGGTATAACACAGCAGCTTTCAGGAGGGAGAAATGTTCAGGTTAGCCTGGGCCCAGAGCGGAGGGGCTTCCTCGACACTCGTGGTCTTCCACCCTCCTGAGTTACCTGGTGGCCTAGAGCGGGGGGGCTTCCTCGACACTCGTGGTCTTCCACCCCCTCGAGTTACCTAGTGCCGCGCCCAGTGTTACCGATCCTCCCTCTCCTGAGAGTGCCTGGCAAGATGGGCACGGCTGCGGGGTGGGCAGTTTAGGGGTGGGGGGGTAGACACCCATGTATTATAGGACCCCTCCTATATGACAGTAATGATGGTATCCACAGCGGCAACGGCTGGGGCTGGCGTCTCTCGCTCTTCCGCTCAATCAAAGGGTCAGATGGAGGGAACCGGACGGGGTCACTGAGCAGAAAACCCTGGACAGCGCCCACCGCTCTTCGAAGGCGTCAAGGAAGTCGGTGGACGCCGCCCAGAAGAACTCCGCCCGGATACGTGAATGTACTGAGGATTGGAAAAAGGCCCTACAATTGCAGGACGTTTCATGGGCCAACCTCCTCTCTCTGGTTTTATAAATGGCTGTTTTAGCCAAGGCTAGGAGGAAGTTGACCAGGAGATCCCGCGATTTTGTGGGGCCACGGATGGAAAGTGTATAGATAAAAAGGTGAGGGGAGAAATGAAGCCAGAAGCACAATAAAATATTTGTGAGGAGCCGGAAAAGGGGCTGCAATCTGGCACACTCTAAATATACGTTTGCCAGGGTTTCCCTCACATTACAAAAAGGGCAAGTATCCGGGATGGGGGTAAACCGTGTCAGAATCACGCCCGTGCTCACAGCTCCGTGAAGGGGACATCAGTTGGCGGCTCCAACGGGCCTCGGGACCAAGTTGGAATACAGGCTGGCCCATCGAGGTTGCTCACCCTCCAAAGGTGGCAGGAGGTCCCGCCACTTTGTATCGAGGCGGGACACCAGGCTGTGGGCGTGAAGGGTGTGAAGTGTGAGTGTGTATAAATATTTCCGTGGTGCAATTTGAAAACTGACCGGCGGCAGTTCATGCAGCCGGCTTGCAGTGAAAGGGGGAGGGGTTTGTTGGGATCGGCACGGTAGGGGACCAATGGAAAGGTCTGGCGGGCCTGGGGTAGAGGATGGGCGGGGTGCGCCCTCGCACAAGGCTCGGTTGACATAAGCCCAAGCAGCGGGGGTCAAGGCGGCCTTCACCTCCTGAAATACGCGCCGGGAGGTAGGAGGGCTGGAGAGCCCCATGCGCCGAGCGAGCATCAGGGGATCCAGCCAGTCTCTCCGGTCGTAGTCCAGGAGGTCTCCGACCCTCGTGACTTCCGCCAGGACCAACCTCTGGCACACCGAGCGGGACTCCGCCACCTGCACACGGAGTTGGGGATTGTGCAGCAGGGGCTCCGTGAGGAGATCTGCTCCCACGGTGGCCGCCACGGACCTGGTCGTTAGAAACAGTTTCCAGGTCTGGAGGAGGTCCTGGTAGAAGACCGGCAGCCCGGAGAGGTCTCGCGGAAAACCCCTTGGACAAAGATAAAAGAGCTGCCGGTCGTATCGGAGCCCTTGGAAGCGGCGCAGGAAGGCGTGTGCCAGTATGCTCCACGCCGAACTACGTGCACTATAAAAGAGCCTCTGCAGGGCCTGGAGGCGGAAAACGCGGACCTGAGTGTACAGACACTTCAGGCCCTGCCCTCCTTCCTTCAGGGGTAGATGAAGAACTCCACCAGGGGCCCAGTGCATTCCTGACCAGAAGAACTCTAGAATCAATCTCCGGAGGTGGGTCAGGAAACCCGGGGCCGGGGCCAGGGTGTTGAGCCGGTACCAGAGCGTGGACAGGACTAGTTGGTTAAGCACCAGTGCTCTCCCTCGGAGGGAGAGACATCAGAGTAGCCTCGTCCATTTCCGGATCCGCTCTATCACCCCGCCCTCTAAATTTTTGCCATTTCTCCGGCGGGGAAGGGTGCGTGGCGGAAAGGTAAACGCCGAGATAGAGCAGTGGACCCGCACTCCACCGGATGGTCTGAAGCGTGGGTGGGAGGGAGCTTACCTGCCGCCAGTCCCCCACCGCCAAGCCAGAGCTCTTGACCCAGTTGACTCGGGCGGAGAAGGCTGCCGAATAGATGGCCTGGCATGCCTCCACTCGCGCCAAGTCGCCCGGGTCCTGGACCACGAGGAGTATGTCATCGGCATACGCCGACAGGACCAGCCGCAGCTCCAGCTCCCGCAGCACCAACCCTGTCATTCTCCTGTGGAGGAGACAGAGGAAAGGCTCGATCGCCAGAGCATATAACTGGCCCGAGTGGGGGCACCCCTGCCGCACTCCTCGCCCGAAGCTGACCGGTTCAGTCAGGGTCCAGTTGAGCCTAACCAAACACTCTGCGGAGGCATACAGCACCCGGAGAAAACTCACAAACTGAGGTCCGAATCCAAACGCCTGCAGATTGCTCAGGAGGTACCCATGGTCTACTCTATCGAACGCCTTCTCCTGATCAAGAGACAGGAGGGCAAACGACAGACCATCTCTCCACCCAAGTTCCAAAAGGTCTCAGACTAGAAATAGGTTGTCAAAAATGCTGCGACCCGGGACAGTACAGGTCTGGTCTGGGTGGATCACGTCCGCCATCACGGACCCTAGCCGCAGCGAGATTGCTTTCGCTACGATTTTGTAATCCGTGCTAAGGAGTGAGACGGGACGCCAGTTTCGTAAATCGCGGAGGTCCCCCTTCTTTGGCAGCAAGGCGAGCATCGCTCGCCTGCACGACAGAGGGAGGACCCCGCTCTGCAAGGACTCAGCCCAGACGGTGACTAGGTCTGGGCCGAGGATGTCCCAGAACGCGCGGTAAAACTCCACGGTCAGCTCGTCCATGCCCGGAGATTTATTGGTGGGCATGCAACAGAGGGCTTCCGAGAACTCGGCCAGGGTGAGAGGCAGCTCTAGTCGGTCTCGGTCGCCCACACTGACCGTGGGGAGTTCCTCCCAGAGCACCCCACAAGCGCCAGGATCGGTCGGATCCGGGGAGAAAAGGTTTGTGTAGAAGTCACGGGCCCTCCCACACATCTCCTCCGGATCCGTGAGGGGGGTGCCGTCTTCCGCAAGAAGGCAGGTGACGTGTTTCTTGGTCCCCCTCGTTTTCTCCAGGGCATAGAAGAAGCGGGAGCCGCGGTCCATCTCCCGAAGGAGGCGGATGTGGGACCGAATGAAGGCACCTCGGGCCCGGTGGTCCTCGAGGGCCCGGAGCTCCTCCCGCTTCTCCCGGCACGCTCCGCAGAGGGACGAGTCCTCGGGGTTGGCGGCCAGGCGCCTCTCCATCTCTAAGACCTCCCATTCCAACTGCTCTATCGCTGCATTTCGCCGTCGGCTGGTGCCCCGAGTGTAGTCACGGCAGAAGAGCTTGGCGTGCACCTTCCCGAGATCCCACCATCGCCGCACCGAGGGAAAGGCACGCCACTGCTCTCGCCAGGCCAGCCAAAACTCCCGGAAGGACGTTACGAAGCTCTCGTCCTCCAACAGGCTGTTGTTAAAGTGCCAATAGGCCGGTCCCGGTCTCTCTGCACGGAGGGAGACCGTTACGGTGACTAAATGATGATCGGAGAATGGGGCCGGCCAAATGGCGGAGGAGTGGGCCTGTGAAAGATGGAAACGGGATAAGTAAATACGGTCCAACTGAGAGTGGTGTGACCGATGGGCCTCCACCCGGACAAAGGTGAACGTGGAAGTGTCATCTGGGTGATGGTCACGCCAGACGTCCACTAGGGAGTGATATTCAACTATCCCTCAGAGACTATTCGCGGCGGCCGGGCTCGGCTCGGCCCCTGAGCGGTCCCGTTCCTTGAGGGTGGTGTTAAAGTCCCCTCCCAGGACGAGGCACTCGTGCGAATCCAGGGTGCCGAGAAAGTCAGACACCCGCTGATAGAATTGTGGCCGCCTGGAGCTCATTTGCGGGGCATAGATCTTAACAAGATTGACCACGAGCCCCTCCATACGGACTCGAAGGTGCAGCAGGTGGCCCGGCACGGCCTCAGTGACCCCTAGCACCTCGGGCCGTAGGTTGGGGGAGAACAGGGTCGCCACTCCAGCTTGCCAAGTCGTGAAGTGGCTAAAGTATACCCCGTCCCCCCACTCCAGCCGCCACCTGTCCTCGGCGGTCAGGTCCGTATGGCTCTCCTGCAGGAAAACTACAGAGTACCCCCCTTCCCGAAGGTAAGAGAGCACCTGGGACCTGCGGAGAGCCATCCTACAGCCCCTGGTATTCAGGGTCACAATAATAAGAGGCGTCATGCGGAGGGCTGGGGGGGTGGGGGTTTCTTGTTGGCGGGGGTGTTCAGGACCCCCGGCGGGTTGCGCAGCGACCCATGACCCATCCCATGGATGAGTAGATCCTGTCGGAAGCCGCAGGCTCACTCGTAGGCCGCAGCACCGCGCCTTCCTTGCCCCCTGCCCTCCTGTATAAGGGCCCTTGTGGCCTGGAGGATTTGATCAAAGTCCCCCCATAGCTGAAGAGCCAGCTGTACCCTATTGCGGGCGCCACGGGTGTGTTCTAGGAACTTCCGTAGTGTATGCCGCAGCTCATGGGGGGGTGGGGTTACAATTTCCAGGGTGTTCCCTGGTGGGACTCTTAATACAGCCTCGTGGTCCGCTAAGGCGGGTAGACAGGGTGCGGACCACCGACGGGGCTGGGGTTATTAAATTCATTTCATGCCTTGGGGTGGAGGGGGATGGCAGGGAAAAAATTGCAACTCCTAATGGGTCGCGACTAGAAAGTGCAAAGACTGCTCCCTGGGGGGAATCTGCGAAAGGCGGGAAGGAAATAACCCCAGGGGCGGCATTAGCATTGCAGGAGGAGGAGACTTGGGCAGGGACAGGGGTGGGGGCAGGGGCAGGGGTAAGGCTCTGGGGTTCAGGAGGCAAGCAGCTGAAGGAAAGTGACTCCTGAGCAGAGTCAAGGGTTAAGGGGTAAGGGAGGGGGCTCCCAGTAATGCTAGGCACTGGCTCCATGGTGGTCTTAGCGGCCATGGCATCAGGTGGTGGACCACCTTCTGCAGGGTGCTCGCCCGGGAAGGCAATTAGTGGGAGGGAGCATGGGGAAAGGGGGGCTGGGGTAAGGTTGCCCAGCTCGAGGCCAGCCGGCAGTAGATCATCCTCTCCCTGGGTGACCGGGGTCAAATCTAGGGCCTCAATCTCTGCATACACGGGGGAGAGGCCAGCTCCTGCTACCCTGGGGGCCACTCCTCTAGGGCCCGCCTCAACGGTCGCTTTGGGGTCCGTGGAACGTTTGGGTGGTATCCAGGCAGAAGGGGCGTCCTCAGGAGTCTCAGAGGGGAGGGTCTCCCGTGGAGGGGGGATTCTGCCCTCCAATGCCAGTCCGTCTTCCCCTCCCGACACCAGCGGATGGATCTCACTCGTGGCCGTAGCAGGAGGCTCAATATCAGTGCCTCCTTTCCTGGTCTTCCGGGGGGCTTCCGCGTCAGATGGATGCAGTGGAGCTCGTGCCTTCCGCTTGCCTCGCTTCCCCTGGACTAGGGTCCAGCCCTCCATAGCGTCATCTGGGGGTTGGTTAGCAGGGGTCGTGTCGGGGGGCGGAGGCGATGGTTCAGGGGTTCGGTGGGGTAGCGGTGAGGCAGCATGAGGGGCGGGGGTTTCTCCTTGGGGTGGGCCCTCTCCTATACCCAGTAATATCCTTGCCACACCCTTCTCCATAGGCTCTGCTGCATTGGTAATAGCAAGGGTGGAACTCCCTTGCTCGCCCGGGCGTTGTAGGGAAGGTATCTCTTGGGCCCGGATGGGAGCAGCAATGGATCGAGTAGGAGGAGGGTTGGTTTCAGGTGCCGGGCAGCCAGGGGCATCGGCAGCGATGGGGCCAATGTCCTGCCGGGTCTCGGGGGTTTCGGGTGCCCCTCCCCCCCGGGCCAAAGGGCAGTCTCTGCGGACATGCCCCGCTGAGCGGCAGAGGTACACCAGGCCTCTTCGGTGGAGTAAAAGACCCGATAGCGGGCTCCCTGGTAGGGGACTAGGAAAGACCCCTCGAGTGCCTCTCCGTCATGCGCCCCTGCCGGCGGTAGAAGCTGCACTTGCCGGCGGAACGAAAGGACGTGACAGAGGGTGGGGTCCTTGCAGCCCAACGGGAGAGGGCTGATGACAGAGACAAGTTTCCCCAGAGTGGAGAGAGCGGGTAACAGGGCAACATTGGGTAAGAAGGGAGGAACGGAGGTGAGGACGAGGCGAACGCCCAGGTCTTCTAGCGGCTCTAGGGGGACAAACACCCCCCCCACCGCCAGGCCCCTCTCCACCGCCTCCTGGGCGGCAGCCTCCGAAGCTAAGAAAAAAACGACTTTCCCATACATCTTGGGGGCCGCCACAATAGCGGTGGGTCCTACCACCTTCGCCAACACCTGCACGTATGTCTCCACGTGGGGCGAGGCGGGCACCAGGAGGCAACGGACACCATGCCTCCTGGTCAAGGCGGGGAAAGGGCCCTGGCCGCTGGTGATGGTAGTGGAGGCTGGGGGGGCGAGATGACGAGGCGGCAGGCAGGGGGGAGCCCATCACCACCCGGGCATACATCCTGGGGGCCGGGGGAGGGACAATCGCAGAGCTGGTGGAGGGAAATGCAGGGAGGGGCGCCACGGTTGATGACGAGGCCACAGCTGTGGGGGCAGCCCCTGCCATGGAGGGCTTAGTGGTTTTAGCGGGGCCCTTTCCTTTCTTCCCACCCTGGCCCTTCCGGCCAGCTGGGGGGGGGTTTCCTAGAATCTGGGGGGGCGGTGGGCGCAGCAGCAGCAGTGATCACCCCGGTGCCTCCTGCCGCTGGTGCCCCAGCAGGGGGGCTGGCAAGTATCTTAACAATAGTGGTGGGGGGGGACCTTGGGGGTTGGGCGGGGGGGAGGTGGGGGAGGGACAACTGATTTTATTGGAGGGGCCTCGCCCATCTCATTCCCCGCCATTGTGAGCAGGGAGAGACGGGGAGACACCGGAAGGAGGAGGAGGGAGGGGGAAGCGGAGTAATCGCTCCTCCCCGCTGAGCTGCAGGCAGGGGGGGAATGCCGAGGGGGTTGGACTGGGGGGGAGGAAAGCAAAATCGGGGTCCGGTAATAGGGGCAAGCTGTGGGATAAGCAATCGGGGGGGGGGTGCAGACCCACACACGTTTGTCCAAAGAGTCTCGGTTGGTCGGCTGTTATGCCCGGTCCGAAAGGCAAAGTTCAAAGCGAACAGCTGGATCTGAAGGTAGATGGCAGATTGCCAGCAGGGACGGACGGCGGGGGGGGCCGTAACAGTTGTAGTAATGGTGTGGGGGTTAGGGGCACCGATGGATCGGGCGGGGGCTCCACGCCACACCCCCTGTGCCGCCACAAACGCAAGTAAATCACAGTCAAACTCCCCCCCACGAGAGTATAATTCAGAAAATTACTCAGTCTTACGGCCCCCTTCACGATGATTTGCAGCTTCCCTGGGTTATTTCTCCTGTCTTCTGAAATCTTCTTCTCCAGCTTGTTGGCTGTGTACCAAGGCTTCCGGTGGGCCGAGATAAGAAAGGCATTCCAAACAAACAGCAAAACGGCTGGGTTTGGGGGTTTCCACTCCCCCCTCCGGACAGCAAAATCAGCAATCTTCCCCCCGCTCCTCCGGGGGGCTCAGCTGAGGCAATTAGCTACACCTGAAAGCAGGCGTGTGGGGGGGGGTGCTGGCGGCAAGCTGGAGGCCGACCAGCACGTAAACAGCAAAAAGAAAAAAAATAACAAAAATCAAACCAAAACAAAAAGCGTCTGGCCCGGTCGGGGGGGAAAACTAAGGCAGGTTCAAAAAGTAAGAAAAATCCAGGCCAGGGGGCTTTAGAAAAGAATAGAAAGCAGATAGCTAAGGAGCAAGCAAAGGACGTTCCGTTTCCCAACAGGGAAGGTTCTAGAACAATCAGGAATCTTCTGGAGACAATTAAGACAGGCTGATTAGAACACCTGCAGCCAATCAAGAAGCTGCTAGAATCAATTAAGGCAGGCTAATCAGGGCACCTGGGTTTTAAAAAGGAGCTCATTTCAGTTTGTGCTGTGTGTGAGGAGCTGGGAGCAAGAGGCACTAGGAGCTGAGAGTGAGAACATGGACTGTTAGAGGACTGAGGTGTACAAGCATTATCAGACACCAGGAGGAAGGTCCTGTGGTGAGGATAAAGAAGGTGTTGGGAGGAGGCCATGGGGAAGTAGCCCAGGGAGTTGTAGCTGTCACACAGCTGTTCCAGGAGACACTCTAGACAGCTGCATTCCACAGGGCCCTGGGCTGGAAACCGGAGTAGAGGGTGGGCCCCGGGTTCCCCCCCAAATCCTCCCAACTCCTGGTCAGACACAGGAGGAGTCGACCTGGACTATGGGTTCAGAAAAACGGCCAAGCTGAGGGCTGCCATGATGCTCCAAGGCGAGCAAATCTGCCAATAAGCGCAAGACCCCCCAAGGTAGAGCAGGAACCCTGTCACAATATATATATATCCCATATATAAGATTTATAGATATAGACAGCTGGTTTGAAAAGAGACCCTTCTTGCAACATAGAACTCCTTGCATGACAGAAATTGAGGGAGCAGGGTGAGGACAAATGTAAATACAGCAACTTTTGTGCTATCTCAATTCCTGAAGCTGCTGGGGCTAAGTTAGAGCATCCTCAAGGCTGTTATAACGTATGCTGACATAAATTGCTGCTGAGTGGACCATTCCATTGTCCAGGGATTGCCAGAGCACTTGCACAGCTATACCTCCTGAGGGCTCCTTAGCAAATATAGTATAGTCCAGCTCTTCAGCTGGTATAAAACTCAGTTTGAGGGACTGAGGTTCTGCATAGCATATAAAACCAAATAAATTAAGAAAAATTTTTATCTTAGTGGTTTGCAGAAAGTGAGAGATTTAAAAGAATACTGGGTTTAGGGAAAAAAAACAGTGGCTTTGATCTGAATATTTATTTCTAAAAGCCTCAGAGAGAATCAGAACCTGTTTTTAGGGTTGAGATTATATGGTTAAAAGCACAAATATCACACATGCACATACCTGCATTCCTTGTGTATGCCAAGCATCCACAAAGTCAAAGGGAATTTGAGGTGCACAACAATTGCAGGACTGGGCACATAATTTGAATATTTTAAGTAAAATTCAGAGTTTTAGGCTCTAGAATCAATTGATGTCGTGTTTTCTACCTTATCAGTATGGATTAACAGTGGCCCAAGCCAGCAGGAACTTATTCCATATTCATGTATGCTAATTACATGTTGCTGGATAGCAAGAATTTCTTTCTGAACTTAAAGGTCTATTTTTTTTGAGAGAGAGAGAAACAGAGAGCATGGGTATGAGGAAGAAGAATGGCGAGGATTTAAGTCTCACTCTGAAATATTCTGTCTCCTAAATTATACTGGCACCTAAAAGACCTGCAATACCTTCTTACATAGTGCTAAGGTGGACTGAAATTCATCCTTAGTGGTTAATCCAAACCTTGATTGACTTTGGGGTGGTCATGTAAAAACTATGACTTTTTTCCCCCTCATTATTTTAGTACTATTGGCCTTGCCTGGGCATCTCTGTGCAGGTAAGTTATTATTAGCCACATCAAATGTTCTGGCTGATTTCTCATAGCCATGGTGCCAGCGTTCTTTGCTAGACTCTATTATTATTCATCCTGGGTGAATCCCACTGATACATAATTAATCTGTGGACTTTTTGTTTTTGCTAGTATAACCTAAAGTAAAGCATGGTTGATTATTTGACTAATACACTGCAAAAATGTTAACCCGTCAAAAAATCAACCATGCTTTACTTTAGGTTATACTAGCAAAAACAAAAAGTCCACAGATTAATTATGTATCAGTGGGATACACCCAGGATGAATAATAATAGAGTCTAGCAAAGATATATATATCACCAGCATATTCCGGGGAGTGGGGGGATCAGAACTGAAGAGGAAGGTTTTATTGTCAGTTCATTATGTATCCACTGCTATTTACATCTTAATGTGATGCACATAACAAACCTATTTTTCCTCCAAGTTACCAACATTGGTAGGAACATCAGTCATCATTTTTCAGGTCATCACATCGTCATATGGAGATGGAATCTGTTTTTCACAAGCTCTGATTAGATTTCCATTATTAGATTATGTGGATTTGTTGATGATAAAAGCCCGTTTATTTATAATTATAAAAACAGTGCCAGCTGGCCCCTCCCTCCTTTCTGTCTACAGGCAATGAATTAATGTTACTTTTACTTTCTGTGTTGCCTTAGGTTTTTTACATACATACCGTGGTGATAGATGTTAAGTACAAATGTTTGACATAGGAGGCTGGAAATTTAGTGCAGTGTATAGCCTATATGCTCCCCAGCTATAGATTTTACCAAGGGAGGGGAAAAGATAAATCTGAAATCTTGTAAAAGCCAAGGGGGGTAAAGAAATATCTTTTATTGGACCAATTTATGTTGGTAGAAGGTACAAGCTTTCGAGTCACATGGATCTCTTGCTCAGGTCTGGGGAAGCAAGTTTGTACATTCTGCCAACAGACCTAGGTCCAATAAAAAAAGATATTACCTCTCCTGCCTTGTCTCTCTAATATTCTACAACCAACATGGCTACAACAACACTGCAAACAGTTTGAAATCTTCACAGCTTCCCAAGTTGTGAGAAACCTGACATGTTACCCAGTTGGAGTGGGGACAGGGAGCCCGGCTCTGTAAACACATGTAACATGAGGATCTGTGAGCATCTCAGGCCCCCAACTCAGATCTGGGGTTATCCATCAGGAGAATCAGCTTCTTCACGTTGCTGCCTGGTTCACCTCCTCCCTCCTTGCAGCACAGATCCCACAGAAGGCCCCCTGACCCTTGTTCTCTCCTTCACAGCTGAATACAACATCCCATCCCAAAAGACAGTAGCCATGGAGGACAGTTACCACTGGCACCACTAATGAATGTGTTGATTTCCACCTGTGATGCACTGATTTGTGAGGGAAGCATGCCGTATAAGCAGTTGCTCCACATTTCATCCCAGACATCTCCCTTCCCGATTTGCAAAGCTCCAGCCACACAACAGCTGTGTAGTGAAGTTCCTGCAGATTGTCAGGGAATGAGAGGTGTCCTGGGCTGGCTTCATCTTCCTCCTTCATTGCTTTAGGAGAATTTATGCTCCCTTTTTATCTTCTTTACTGCTTTCCGTACCATGGAGTCTGGGGGGGAAGCACGTGCATGGTCAAAGGGAGAAGGTAACAGTGTTCACTAAATGAGCTATACCTTCTCAGCAGAGGAAGAATACATTCCGTGAACGCATTAATTGAGCAAACAGTTTCATATCATTCACTTTGAAACACATCACTTCCAACTTTCAAATAAAACTTGAAATCAAATTTTAATTTAGTGATTTTTTTCTGTGCCTAGATTCTGCTGGGTGCAGCAGGGCAGAGGCACTAGCCCCTCTGACTCCAGCTTGGTGCAAGTCAGAGTAGGTTGGGTGCTGCTTTAACTTACACTTGCTGGCTATGGCTGTCTAAGGGCCTGATGACAGCTGGGGACTGATGGAGTGCATTATGCTCTGGCCACTCTCCCTCCTGACTCCCTCTGCTGGAGACTTCAGGAACGGAGAGATAACTGCTAGCTACACAGGCTCACCTTCCTGTGGGGACTCCACCATATGGGGGAAATCCACAGAAAGGGATTTGCATATGGTTTCCAATCCCTATGTGTCACAAAGGAAGCAGAATGGGGCAGGGAATCTGCCACAGTAAGCTTCAAATGATTCTTAAAACTGAGAAATTAGAGGACAAAAAAAAAATCAGGGGTTTTTTTGGGCATGTATTTTGACATAGATCTATGGAGGAGAAGAAAAAAAGGGAGGGAGACAGACAGAAGACAGACTGTTAGAAAGAAAAAAAAACTGATTTACCTCCAGTACAAGAAACATCTGTTAGTATAACATGGAGAACAATACGACTTTTGTGCTATGCTAAATAATAGGAACAACAATTGCAAACAATTGGACTTTCAAGCAAGAATGATATCAGGATGCCAGCTCTGCCATTATAGCTCAATAGCACCAGTACCTGGTAATGCATGTGCCTTGTTGTTTGCAAATAAGCATTTGAGTACATTGTGTCTACCAGCACACAGAACATTTGTGTCTAATCTTCACTGTTTTTATTGTAGACAGAGTATTTCCCTAGACCTATATAAATTCCTACTTAACTTTTTAAAAAGTTATGAAATACAAGAGAGAGAGATTTGGCAAAGGGGTCTGGCAAAACTCCCTTTGACATCAATGGGAGCAGAGTTAGGCCAACACAGGGTGCTTTTGAAAATCCCACCCAAAAAAATAGCAGAACCTCTCTCAAGTTGAAAACAAAATCTATTTTATATCTAAATAATAGTCTGCTTCACATTTAGACAGTGCCTTTCATTCTAGTAACTCAAGTGAGTGCTTCACAGACGTTCATTAATTTAGTTTCACAACTTGCCTCTGATGTCGGTAAGCATTTATTATACTCATGTTGTAGACTGGTAAATTAGAGCCCTAAAATGTTCCTCTTCTCCAACTCTACATTAGACCCTCTCTAAATGCTCCTCTCCTCCAGCCGTATATAAAACCCTCTCCAAATGTTATTGCCCTCCCACTCCACAACAGATCCTCTCCAATCCAACTTCCATTCTCTCTAGTGCTTCGAAGTTATTCTCACCAGCATTTCTAATTACCCCATCTAAGCCAAATGGGTCTTTCACTCCATGCTCATTGACCATTCAGCTGCTTTTCATACCATCAATCAGACTCTTCTGCTCAAAATCTTATCCTTTTTTGGCTTCCATGACTCTGTCTTCACTTGGTTCTCCTCCTCACTTTCTAATCAATCCTTCAGTATCTCATTTGGGGGACCTCTTATGAGAGAACTGAACTTGATATAACCACAGCCATTTTGTGTACTCAGTCGCCATTAACTGGAAGCTAGAACACCATGCAGTCAGAAATACTTTGGCCTTTACCTAAGCAGGCAAGACAGCTGCAGTGTTGCTAATAAGGATAGATAGATAAATAAAGTGACAGATTCACGAGAAATGGAGGGAATGTGGATAGCTGACCTTGGATCTGGATGTCTATGACCCTGAGGTTTCTTGGTTTGTTGTTGTTTTTTGGCTGGGAATTGCTTTGCTGATAAGTAGAATTATGAACTATTCTGCTGATGCTAAGGAAATTGTTTGCTCAGAAAAAAGGACATAACCGCTAGTGGGATACCTATAAAAGAAATTAAGTAGAGTGTACATTTGGAGAGGATTTTGACGAGCTAGGAGTCTGACATCTAACTCCCTGGCAGCTAGGAGGAAGGCTGGCCACCAGAAACCTGCTGCTGACCACTCTACCCATCTCAGACTTTGAGTAACTATATCTGGGGTGCACTCTAGACTACTGTTATTTTAGATGTGTGCATTAGACTCAATAAAAACAAAGATTTTGTGTGAAAACACTCTTGTGTGCACCAATCATTTATCAGATGGCCGAGCTGTGTTCCCTTTGATTTATGTCCTGAAATTTCTTGGAAAACAAAGACTAATTACCATATTTTCAGGGTCAGAAAACCCACAGTAACACCACCTCCTCCCCCTCACAGCATTTGTAGTTCTCTATTATTCCTTAATCTTTAAACTCTGCTTCAATATCAGAATGACCATTTCCATGTTAAAATATTGGTTGACTTCCATTTGTGTCAAGTATCAGAGGGGTAGCTGTGTTAGTCTGGATCTGTAAAAGCAGCAAAGAGTCTGTGGCACCTTATAGACTAACAGACGTATTGGAGCATAAGCTTTTGTGGGTGAATACCCACTTCATCGGATGCATGTAGTGGAAATTTGCAGAGGTAGGTATAAATATGCAAGCAGGAATCAGGCTAGGGATAACGAGGTCAGTTCCATCAGGGGGGATGAGGCCCTCTTCTAGCAATTGAGGTGTGAACACCAAGGAAGGAGAAACTGCTTTTGTAGTTGGCTAGCCATTCACAGTCTTTGTTTAATCCTGAGCTGATGGTGTCAAATTTGCAAATGAACTGAAAGCTCAGCAGTTTCTCTTTTGAAGTCTGGTCCTGAACTTTTTTTGCTGCAGGATGGCTACCTTTAAATCTGCTATTGTGTGTCCAGGGAGACTGAAGTGTTCTCCTACAGGGTTTTTGTGTATTGCCATTCCTAATATCTGATTTGTGTCCATTTATCCTTTTACGTAGGGACTGTCCAGTTTGGCTGATGTACGTAGCAGAGGTGTATTGCTGGCACATGATGGCGTATATTACATTACATTACCAAAAAGAAAAGGAGTACTTATGGCACCTTAGAGACTAACAAATTTATTTGAGCATAAGCTTTTGTGAGCTACAGCATCCGATGCAGTGAGCTGTAACTCACGAAAGCTTATGCTCAAATAAATTGGTTAGTCTCTAAGGTGCCACAAGTACTCCTTTTCTTTTTGCGAATACAGACTAACACGGCTGCTACTCTGAAACATAACGTTACATTACCAATACCTTAATATTCTCTGCCTTACATATCAAACATTTGAAGTGTTTCTCTAGGGTAAAATAAAGAGATACAGTTTCTATAAAATTCCACAATTTGATGAGCTACAAAAAAGCAAGAGGAGGTGGCATTTGTCTTTCCACTCCAAAAACTTAGGTTACAGTTTGTAACTAAAGTTTGGCATCTTCAATCTAATCTAGTCAAAGTGCATGAAGAAACTAGCACATAATTTAGTAGTCTAAAGCACTTGTTAAAAAGAGAAGAGCAGGTTTAATTGAGCATACAACCTTGTCATCTCCTCAAGCAGATAGTCTGTGGATTGGGGTGGATAGATGTTCCTATAGCTGTGTGAGTAAACCTGTTTTGGGGACAAAAGGACTGATTCTGCATTTCTTACATAGCTGAAACTCTCATTGACTACAGTGAAAATTTGAGGTCTGGAATGACTACAGGATCAGGTCAAAAGGCAGCAATTTTGATTCCTTTGATGTATTAGTATTGGGCCTCATAGGTTGGGTAGAATGTATCTAGGAAAAAAATGCCACAAATTGGTACCATAATTTTAGTCCTAATGCTGCAACTAGCTCTATACAGATGGGCTCCTGTAACTGGATGGAATCTAATTCAAGTCATCCTGAATTCAATAAGCTCCATGTGACTGCAGGAGTCCACCCAAATGCAACCAGCTGCAGGATTGGGGACTTTGTTGTTAAAAACAAAGCTGACCTGGGTAGTAGTCATGAGAAAAGTATACCTTTTGGGCTGAAGAGGGAGGAGATAGAGAATCCAGTGATTACATGGCTGAGTATCTAAACCAGTGTAATATACTTTTCAACGTAATTGTAGTTTTTCTGATGGTCCTATTAAGTGTTACAATTCCCCTGTTTTTCCCCATGGTAAGTATATTTTAAAATTAATTTTGGAATGTACATTTTAACCTGTTACATGTGACTTATGGAAGAAACAAGCTTTGTAAGAATAATAATTTTGGCATGAGTGTCTTTTTCAATCAGTACCTAACATTTTCAGCAAGAGACATCAGGTGTTACCTGAACCTTTACTTTCATTTCTCTTTATACACAGACTTTGTAGTATTAATTTCAAAAGAAAGAGAGAGGAGTATCCTTAAGGAAACTCTGCCTACTTCTCAGAAAATTCTGTGGTGGAGATTATTATTAAAATTGCTGTATCATCTAAAGTGCACCATCAAAGTTAGGGTTCCCTTGTGCTTGGCGCTATACAATCATATGTGAGAGACAGTCCTTGCCCTGAAGAATTTATAATCTAAATAGACAAGCTAGATAAAGAGTGGGAGGGGAAAGAGAGGCAAAGTGACTTGCAAACAGTCACACAGGAGATGAATGGCAAAGCTGGAAAGATAACTAAAGTCTCTAGATTCGCCATCCTGTGCTCTATCCATGGAACCACACTGCCTCCGTCTCAATCTTCATTCTAACCTAACCTCATCTGGGCACATTAGAAATGCGTAGACATCACCATTTTAGCTAGACATCAACTACAAATTTAAGAACCCTACTCATTTTTAGCCGCATTGGACCTTATTCTCCACCATTCCTTGATTCAGCCATTGTTTACTGAGTTCTCTCAGTACACTATCTTCTCTCATGAGTAAGGATACATTCTGTCATGGAGGTAATGGATTCCATGTCTTTCTGGGACCTCCATGACTTCTGGGGCAGGGCTGGAGCAGCTGTCAGCCCTGGGGCTGTCGGAGCAGTGGCCACCAGAACAGCTTACTGGTGGCAAGCCCTGGGCTGCTAACAGCGACTGGTGGTCAGCCCTGGGGCCCTTGGAACAGCTAACCAGTGGCTACCGGAATGGCAGCTGCAGTCTGCCCTGGAGCCACTGGAACAACTGCCAGCAGCCAGCCTGAGAGCTGCTGGAACAGCTGACTGCGCCAGCCAGAGCGGTGGCCAGGGTTGGGTCAATACCCTGGGGCTGGAACAGCAGAGGTCAGCCCTGCCACAGGAGCAACGGTGGGGCTGGAGCAGCTGCGAGCCCCAGCAGTGCTCTATTTGTCCCCCACCCAGGGTATTTTTAGCAACAATCAGGAACAGGCTTTTGTGAATTTTTGTTTCTTGCCCATAACCTGTCCTTGACTTTTACTACAAATACCTGTGACAGAATCTTAACTTTACACATGAGAAAATCAGGCCAGGTCTTTTCAGCCCTTGCTATTGAAGGAAGGTTTAAGCAAAGTGCTAGGTCTAACACCATGCTCTAACAATGGTCAGGCTCAGGTTCAGCTTTGTCTCTGGCAGTGAGGAATTCCACTGCTGAGGGCTGGCCACTGCGAATGCTCTGCTCTTAGCACTGAGGCTGGCAGCTGGAGCTTTGCCTAATGAGTGCAGCTGTCTCTGTGGCTTGCAGATTGAGAAGCAGTCTCCGGATACCTGATCCCATAACCCATACTCATGTGAGAAACCCTTCCTCATGCTCTTTGTCTTCAGCTGGACTACTAGAGTGACAAATGGCTATCGGGGTAGTCTATTTTTGTCAAGGTCCAAATTTCTTGGTCAACATGTAGTCAAGGTCCAGACTCCAGAGAAAATTCAAAAAAAAAAACCCCACACAAACCCCAATAATAATACATAAATAAAAAGATTTTGGGGTCTGTTCAAAAGCATCTGGTGGTCCAGATTTGGCCTGCAGTCTGCCTATTGACTACCCCTGGATAGGACCAGTCTCCTAGATCAGAGTCCTGCGGGGTGCTGAGCACTCCATGTGGCAGGGCTGGCCCCCTCAACTTCCATTAAGCGCAGTGGGAGTTGGGGGCACTTAGGGTTGGATCCATGAAGGGACTTAGGTGTTGTGATGCCGAGTGTCAGTCCCTAACTTTTAGGCACCTAGAAAAAAACAAACAAACACAGGAACAACGCTGCACTCCACCAAGCTGAATTAGGCTCCTACACTTCCTATACAGTTAATGGCGGGAAAACAGAATCCTTATATTGCAATCTGCAAAGCCAACACACTATGTGGGGAACTGACTAAGCTAGCCAATGAGAGATGCCAAGCAGAGGGGTGTGTGCGTATCTTCAAGAGAGGGGTGGGGCTTAAATCAGGGCTACACAGAGGAGCCTAGCTCTGCTACTGATCCACAAACTAGGGGAAGATAGGCGATCTTCTGCCGAAGTTACATGCTGGACCTGAAACAAAACAAGCAGGGGAGGGATAAAAGACTCTCTCTCTTATAACCGAGTGAATAGGTCACCCACGCAGGATGTGGGAACATGCATCTGCTTCCTATCTGGTGAGTACCCTAACCATTAGGTTATAGAGTCATTCTAATTTTTTCAGCGGGCCACCATTTAAGTATACCTTTGCTTAATTAAAGAAGAATTAAGTCAATAGGAGAGATTGAGGGAAATGCATATCACAATATTCCATAGCCCAGTGACTGGGACACTCACCTGAGAGGTGGCAGAGGAAGTGGGGGACTTCCACTTGCTGCATGAGGACCCTAGCCACTAAGCTAAAGGTAGATGGGAGGTCCTCATCCCCAGTGTGAACTTGCCTGAGGGGCCCAATCCAATAGTGTGCTCGGAGGCCACCTACCAGACCAAGGCCTCCGCATGCGACTAAGGCAGCCGAACACCTAGCTTTCCCAGTCTGTGAACTGCTCTGGAGCAGAGGCCTCTCGATGTCTATCATGAGGTAGTAGTGCGCATGCTCAGGCAGGAGATAGGGACCCGGGTGCATAGAGTAAGGCTGCAGTGCACATGCCCATAGGAAAATAACTTGGATGCCAAATGAGCTTAGGTGCTACAGGGTTAGGTAGCAGCCGAGCTGGAGTTGTGTGGATCAAATGGGACTTAAGAGCCTAACTACCTTTGTGGATGCCACCTTTAGCCCCTCTCAGGTAGTGCCTTGTACCTTGGGCCCTAAGCGGGCTTAAGCATCAGACCACTGTGAGCTTTAAATGCCAAGATAAAGAGCTTGAATTGTATATTACATAATATATGGGATATTCCATATTATCAATAAATCAGTTAGCTCAAAAATCCTAGCTAGACTGCCGTTAGCGTCTGTTCATGTACTTGCATATTAAATATAATAGCAAGATAGCACCGTAGCAATGTTGCTACTGTATAAATACCAGAGGCTTTGAATACTTACAAATTATCTTACAAGTATCAGGCCTCCCTCCTAATTTATTTTCAACTTAAATCCTTCCTCTACAGATACAATACAAATCAGGCCCCTGGGGCCTGTTTATTTAATGAGGATTTATGTCATTTCAAGACATTTGCTAAGTTTCAGGGAAGCACCTGTATTAATTGTATTTCCTGCTCATGTGCTGCTTTTGTTTGCAATAAAAGAATTAATCTCAGGTGAGTTAACCTTGCTTTTAGAGAGGGCACCTGCAGTTATCTTAGTGCTTATTGTAAATCAAAACATATTGAGCCTGCAAAGCAATGAAATAAAGAGGTGCTGACAAGAAGGTATGCCAAAAGGCTTAGGAGCCTTTCTCACTACTTGTATTATCAGGATGGAGAATTGAGCCATGTTAAATTACAGGGGGAAAAGATATTCCCAGAAATTCCACAGATGGGAGATTGACTTGCTTCTTCACTAAGCCTAGGAATAGGAGGGGCACTCTGTGTTTTGTGAGGTTTAAAAAAAAAGAAAGAAAGAGAAAAAAAAAGACACCTCCCTTTTAGCCTTATGCGTCTATAATTGACCAAGATTTTTCTGCTTGTGATTTGATCCATCCAAACCCTGTTAGAGGTACTTGCCCCCAACTGAGACCAAGGCTGAGGTGAATAAGAATTAGGTGACTCACTCATATGTACTATACATGCATTCACATCTATTAGGATAAATGACATGTCGTTCAATTTAAGCACAGGCAACTGGAGATTGTCATATTTTGAAAATGACAACTGTTATTTATTTATTGAGAATATTTATACAGGTTCTTCCTAGGTACAGGGAATGCATTTTTCAGCAGCTACTGTGACACCAGCACATCACATGATTACACAAAGCCTAGATATGCATTACCACAAACAGAGAAACAAAACAAAAGCACTAGTGGCCAGAATATCTAGTGAAGTAGGTGGAATAAGGCAGAATGTTGCAAAATGGTGCCAAAGTCATTTATCTAACAGGGTTCAGTAATCATTTTAAAAATTGTTCATGATGGTCTAGTCAACCTCAATTATATTAATAACATTCTACAGAAAGGCAACATTTTAAGTATAAGCAGGTTACTAAGATTTAGTCCAATTTTAGTATCTGGAAAAATTGCAATTGACAAGGGCTAAGTAAACATATGAGCCATTTTTGTAAGAAAGAAGTAGAATATTGTCATTAGATTTGGTCAAATAAGATTTGCAAATAGTTTATTGGGTGAATTATTTCCATCGATTGTTGAATAAAATTATTCACAAATTATTTTTTCCAATATTCAATTGGCTGTAACTGATTTGAGATAATGCACTTCTGGGTATAAAAATAATATATTTGGGGCCATATTTTCAAAAATGCTTAGCACCCATTTAGGCGTCTAAATGAGATGACCAGATTTTCAGAATTGCTCAGCATCCAGGATCTTCCGTTGAGAACAAAGAGAGCTACTGGGTGCTGACAATTTGACCCTTGGTGTCCTTACTACAGAGGAGACCAACATATTATTCCATGAATTGTGTTAATAATTGCTGGATAATACATACAGTGTATGTGTATGCATTTTCCTGTGATCCTTGTGTTTGAAAATAATGAACTTTCCCATTGTTTTAGTTATCTTTATATCTCATTAAATGCCAAGTTAGAAAATCCTTCTGGCCCTTGTCTTCTGAATATGCAGAAAGAGCATGTTTCAGAGTAACAGCCGTGTTAGTCTGTATTCGCAAAAAGAAAAGGAGTACTTGTGGCACCTTAGAGACTAACCAATTTATTTGAGCATGAGCTTTCATGAGCTACAGCTCACTTCATCAGATGCATCAGATGCATCACATCTGATGAAGTGAGCTGTAGCTCACGAAAGCTCATGCTCAAATAAATTGGTTAGTCTCTAAGGTGCCACAAGTACTCCTTTTCTTTTTGCAGAAAGAGCATGATTCTGATCTCTCAATCCATGAGAATTAAGAGTGATTCCAATCAGAGCCAAGCTCGCACCTTTGGCTCAGATCCTGTATTGAGAGCCCACTGGATTGGAGTCAATGGGGCTTAGCAAGGGTGTGCTTGCATTGTTCTCAGTGCATGGTTGGAGACTTTTTCTGGACACCTTTACTGTATTCATTCTATAACACAATAAAACTCCCTTTAGAGTGTCTAATAAGTAAAAGTATCTTGATTCTGAATTTCAAAATTCCTATATCCACTGTATTCTATATTGTCTGGAAACCTTTTACTTTAAAAGTTTTAGACTCTTTCCATCTGTGCATATTAAACAAAATGCCAGAACTTTCAATACCATGTGTAGGTTCAGCTGAAAACTGCAGCTGAGAGTAGGATGGTTTGATCACACAGTGTTTGATGACAATTTGTTCTACTTCAAATCACCAGATTCACAATAACCATCCTCTTGCCAGACATCACTTACAGTCCTTTAAAAACATAGGCCCTCATCCTTTGAGGTGCTGAGTGCCCTCAAATGTAAGTTGAAGGCACTCAGCACTTTGCAGGAGGCATTCGACACCTTGCATTGGTAGGGGCCGGGGTAAATCTCCATTAAAATGCTTATAGTCAAAGATCCCATCTTACAAATGGCTAAGCCCAAAATTCTCAAATATGGGTGTCTAAATAAATGGTCTGAGCTACAGCCACAGCTATTGTTAACGTCAGTGCTTTGTACCTCTACAAATCAGGCCAGTAATTTAGGTTCCTAAACACAGATTTAGGTGCCTAACTTTAGATGCCCAGGTTTTAAAATTTTGTCCCAGAGATTCAGCACCATCATATCCCAGCACCATCAGGCCTTAAAACAGGTAAAACAAACAACCACAAGACACAGGACAACAGGAGCATCTGGTTGAATTTTCAGAAAAATGTGAGGAAATTGTTTTCCCATTTTTCAGCCAGCTCTAACTACTAGCAAGGAAAGAAAAGAAAAAGGAATTATCTGATGGCACCTTCAAGTTAAATGGGATGATCGCTTAAGCAACAAGGGTAAAATACTGCCCCACATCTGTGGATGCAGAAGGCCCTGAATGCATATAAGGAGTTGCAGTTCTGCTGCATGGATATGCCTGGAGGAGGATATGTGAAACCCATGCAAGTGCCCATATCCCCTTCATGCTGAAAAGCACGGTTCTGGGCATGAGAGGGCTGGTGTTTTAGGAGGTGGGTGTAGTGGTTCTTCCCTGTCCAGGTCAGAGGCAGGCCATTTCAGGTCGCTGGAGCAGGCCACCATAGCAATCAGTCACCAGTCTCTCACTCTGGCCCTCTAGGGGGCAGAGTAACACACAGTTTATAGCTCTTGGCTGGGAAGATAGCAGGGAACAGTTTAGAGCTGCTGGCTCTCTGGGTGTACACAGTTTTTAGCTTCCACCTAGGCTGGAGCAGACAGCAATTACAGCCTAGAGCCCTGGCCTTCTGGGCAGGGCAGAGCAGCAAGCAGTCTCTAGTTTCAGCCTTCAGGCTGGAGCAGACAGCAAACACAGTCAGGGCCCACAGTCTTCTGGCTGGGGCAGAGCAAGGAGCAGGCTTTAGCCTATGTCTCCTGGCTAAGGCAGCCAACAAACACCGTCTGGGGACCTCACAGCCTTCTGGCTGGGGCAAGTAAATCCCACAGGACAGGCCCTTCAGCCAAGGGGAGGTAGGCTGCAATCCCAGGGGCGGGGTTGGAAGCAGGAGGTAGGGGGACCCAGGCCCACCCTACTTCACCAGGTCCCAGCACAGGACCCTAACCATGGCAGATGGTTCCTCCACTGGGTCAGTGGGGATCCCACCAAAACACATTAACTCACTCTCCAGCAGCACAACAGGACGAATGTCTGGTGTCCCTGGGCTACTTCCTACCACAGACCAGACATGGGGCTCTGTAGTCCAAGGGTCTTTCATCTCTTCAGAATACAGCGCTGACAGCAGTCCCGCCACCTCCTCTCCACAGTCTGTCTCTTCTGGGAGCTCTGCAGTAGACTGGAGATATCTACCTCTTTCCTTGACTCCCACCTAACTGAGTCAAAGGCCCCATCTTTTATACTTCCTGTCCCATTCCCATGCTTCCAGCATAGGTGATAGGGCTGGTTTTTCTCCACCCACCATTGGGCATATAGTGGTTCCTCCCTGTTTGGCTCCGAGGGAGGCCACATCATCTCACTACAGTGGGTCAGAGAAGAGGAATCTGTTACTATGCACTTGCACTGGCAACCCCCCGAGTAGAGAGGACAGGAGTCACAGGGGCTATTTTCCTTACCATTCCTTCCCCTATCTCCCACGGAGCTGCCGAGCACACAGACCATTTACTTGGTTTTGACACTAAGACCTATGGAATGCATTTCAATGTAGTTAATTATTCAGATCTCAGCTACTGTAAATCAGCATAGCTCCCTTGAACTCAAGTGAGCAACACTGATTTACATCAGCTGAAGTGTATGTCCCAATAAGTACAGTCCTTTGAGATTCTATGGAAAGCACAGTTATAGTCAGTACACAAATAGAGCAAAAATAGCACAGTACTGGCTTCAGTATAATACAAAATGAACCACTGGGCATGCCCTTTTATTCACTACACTAACTTACTAAGCATGCGGTGTGTATTCTGCCTGGTAACCACATAAGAATCCAGCCTGTGGCACTGCTTATTTCCAATATTTCATTAAAATTACGGCATCGCTGCATTAAAGATTATAATAAACTTGCTTATTTGAAATAAAAATGTATAGTAAACTAAACTGTCTGCTGTGGCAAGACAAGTCTTAGTTAACTTAGTGATTGGCAGTAGCTAGACGGGTGGATAGAACAGACAGAACAGGTTTAACAGCTCACAGCTTCTGTTTGCAGAGCACTGGTAGAATTACTTAAAAGATGAACGGTTACAGATGAAAACAATTCATTTTATAACACTAACCACACCACATTGAAAATAATCAACTTGCTCAAAAATATGAGTTGCTGCTATAATAAAAGGAAGCAGCCTAAATATAACAGGATAATTTATCTTATTTTATATCTCTACTAATAGGTGAGCATCAAATTCTCAAATACACATTTGTGTAAGCCACTCCCCTATGACAAATGAGCTGTGTACACCTTACCAAGTTAGTGAGTATCTGAATTATGCTTGTTGTTTATTAAACATGACTGTTGCCATTTTCAAGAGATGTATTGTAAGATGGCATGATAGTATTTACCATTTGAAGAGCCTGCTCAAAAAAGCATAAGCATGAATTATAACAGCACATTTTAAGGGCCAAAAATTAGAGCCATATTTACGTCTAGGCCCACAAAGCATTACATATGTACTTAAACATACTGACATGCTTGAAGTTAAAGTTAAGTACATGTGTAAGTAAGCCTTTTCAGGAGCAGGGTAAAACTTTCTGCTTTACTCTTACATGAAATTAATATGGGTATTTATAATAAATTCCAAAGAGAACGAGCCCGCCCATGAAAATTTTACAAAATAATCTATTCATAAATATTTTTGCCCTTATAACATATTTTTAGGTGTGCATGTGTGTGAGTGTACTAGAAATGTGTGTTCCCTTATTTTGTCATTACAAGTAAAATTTACATGAAAATATATTCATTCTTGGTTTCTTAAGAATTCACCATGTCTGCAGTATATGCAATACCAACAACTAAGTCTCATCCTCAGTTACGCCCAGACAACTCCATTAAAGTTAATCACCCCATTGAAGTTGATAAGATTGCGTGGGTATTGAATTTTGCCCTTCCTATTTGTCTGAGTGTGACATAACCACTTTCCTAGCACTATTTGTGAATCACAGAGGATTAATGACTTTAAGAAGTAAGAAAAGATGGACCAAGTTCCTATTTTCATGCAAATGTACATATCTCAAAAATAATTAATGGAAGAGAAATGCAGAAAATGTCTGATACATTAACATAAAAATGGTTCTGAATAGGAAGTTGCATCTGTGGCAACTGCAGATCTTTAATAGAAAGACTCTCTTTAGCTCCTGCATTAATATATACTATAAGTAACGTATGCAGTAATTGGAGATGCTGCTGATTTGAAAACTCATCTTTGGCACAAACAACTTGTCAATACTTCTAATATTGCCCTTACTTGCTGATCTTCACACTTCAATAATTGTTTCCCAATAATTATAATAATGATCCGCCATAAGGCACCAATTTGTTAATCTTGCATCTGGGGTTTAGGTGAGGAGTATGGAGAAAGAAAATGACAGAGGCATTTGTATATACGTTTCCTCAGGGCAGTTATTTATTTGAACAGCTGCTTGTGAAGCACAAATCAGCTTTATAGGTGAGCCCAGTCTCAATAGTATGATTTCTATTTTCTTTGTTTCTTTTTTCATATTTGAGTTATGCATATCACCAACCTGCTTTCCTTACTGGTAATTTCTCTAAATTAAAGGTTGCTGCAGTATTTCAAACCTGCCAAAGGTTTCTTGTTGGACTGGCCACTGCAAAAATGAATCAGGGATTCAAATGTAAGCACTGAGCGCCAGATTTCAGTTGATGAAAGGATCTCAGAGTCATTTGTGAATCAGTATGTTATCCTCCATTAGATTTCATGAGAAGAAAAGGTTTTGGTGTCTCTCTCTATCTCACAGAGGGGAGTTGTTTTGGTTTGTTGTTATTTTTATTTTATTTGTCTCAAAGCAAATTTATAAAAATTTTAAAATACTTTGTGTTATTTTCTGGTACAACCTATTAAAATAATTGCAGAATACTTTAATGTATACAAGCTCTACGATCCCAGAAGTTGTTGCTGTGTATCAAAAATATTTAACACCATGCATTTTGGGCCTGATTCTGGACTCTGTTACTGTGGCATAAAGCCAACTTAAGTTCATTTAATTCAATGGAGCTGAACTAACCTAAAACCTGTGTAAGGAAATGGAGAGTCAGGTTCTCTGACCCTCATCATGCTGCTTAAATAAAAAAAACGGAGAGAAGGGGAGCATTATAAAATCAACCATCCAACCAGGGTGAAATCTTGTCCCCACTGCAGTCAAATGGGAGTTTTGCAATTGACTTCAATGGAGCCAGTATTTCACCCTTGCCTATTCCTCCTGATAGAACAATGGGATTGTGAGAGTGAGGTTGTATTATATATATTATGTTATTACAAATGCAAAGAGTACACACTAAAGGGAACCTCCATTACCTAGGGTACTAAATTAACCATATCAACCGAAGAAAGGGACTTAGGCATCATTGTAGACGGCTCAATGGAGATCTCTGCTTCAAGTGCAGCTGTAGTCAGAAAAGCAAACAATTAGTGAGGTGGCATAAGGAATGGGATGGTGAATATTACAGAAGATGCCTTTATAAAAAACAATGGTGCAGTCCCAGTTGGAATACTGTGTACAATACTGGTCACCCCATCTCCAGAAGGTGATGGCAGAACTGTAGGGGTTTCAGAGAAGAGTGACAAGAATGATCAGGTGCTTGGAAAAACTCATATGAAGACAAGATTGAAAAGTTTGGGAATGGAAGAATGATACAGTAGTTAGGCTGCTAGCCTGGAAATCAGGATACCTAAGTTTAATTCTCTGCTCCACCACAGATTTCTTTCAGACTAGATGATCACAATGGTCCCTTCTGGCCTGGAAATCTATGAATCTACCGTGGAAGAGGTTATGGTTGTGACTTGGGCAAAGGGCTAATCCACAGCTCCAGCGCAGACCGGGATGCATGAAGAACTGAGAAGACCAATGCTGGGGAGGGAAACTGAAGCAGAGAGTGGCACCTGTGCCATGCTTGACCAAAAGGGGGCACTATAGCAGCAGCCATGCCCCTATGACAAGGGGCCATGATAAAAGTATATAAAATAACGAATTCTTTAGAGACTGTAGAAGCCAAGAACTTAACAAGTTTCAAAGAGAGACTAGACATTTATATGGATACCAAGACTATCCAAAGTTGTTATAATTTATAACAAAAATGTTGTGGAAATTATATTAAACTTTTTGCCTCAGAGTTTAAACCAAGCTCTAACTATTAGACATCAGAATGAGGCCCATGTGGGAAGCAAATTATCTCACATCTGCTATTGTGGGGTTCTTACATCTGGTACTGGCCACCGTTAGAAACAGGCTACTGGACTAGATGGACTCAGGTCTAATCCAGTCTGGCAATTCCTATCTTCCTATACAGGGGCTGGTCCTTGCTTTTGGCAGCTTGCAAAATTTAACGGCCTCACTTTAAAGAAAAAGAAGGGGTGAGAATCTTTGGCATGGCATCAGGGGTCCCTAAGTGATTTAGGAGCCTTCATTACTTTTTTTTCAAATGTGACTTAGGCACTTGCAAGCCTAAGTCCCACTAACATTCAATGAGACTCAGGCTCTTAAGTGCCTATGTCACTTTTGAAAAAAGCTCTTAAGTCACTTAAACATTTTTGAAAATTTTACCTGGAGGGCTGTTTTGGAAATGTCTCCCTTACTATTTAATCAAATGTTTTAGCCTGGGTTTGTGAGACTACCCTAGTGTACCCAAACTTTTTGCTAACTTACTGTTTTTGAATAGTTCATAAATAGGGAAAGATGCAAATTGCAGGATATTTTAAAAGGAACAAAAGTACAGATACCAATGGATCGACATTATCATTTAAGCTCCATGCTTGCAAGGAGCTCCGTGCAGACAGATCCCTAGCCCATGCAAAAATGGTCACAGAATCAGCAGCTTAGATCCAAGTAGTTGTAACAATTTCAGTATAGCACAAATAGAGCATTATATTTTATATGTACTTTTTGCTACTTTTGTCTTTTGTTTGTTTCCTTGTTTTTTTTAAAAAATGCATATCTTTTAAAAATGAAATTATATCAAATATATATATATACATATCACTTGACATGTCAAATCCTGGTTTCCTACATAAATTGTGTAATTTTGTCAAATGGTGCATTTACAGAAGGTTGTTTAAGGTAATACCATTAATTTGTGAAGATAAAGTGTATCATTTTGTAAATATGTTCCAATCCTTGATGTAGCTGCAAGGTACAAAATAGGCCAAATGTAACTGCTGTATAGAGAATTTATCATAATCAGTTTGTAATTTATCATAATAATAGTTTGTAATTTATCCCACCATCATCACCTTTCTCTTCAGCGGCCATTTTACATTCCTCCTCTGCCTGTTTTTTGCCTACTTTGAGTCATTTTAAAGTTTTTCCTTGCTTTTCTTCCGCTGATTTGGGCTAGTGTTAAGTCATAGCTTTTTCCTTACTATGTTAAACCCTCTTCAGAGTGACCATGCCTCTCTTCAGTCACCTTCTTGATTGTTTTAAATAGTCCCCAGATTTTCTGCATTACTTTAGGCTTAAAGTTAGGCACCTACTTGATGAATTGGGGCCTTAGAGTAATTCTATTTAATCTTTAACCAGCCACACATTCTTCTCTTAATTTCCTGAGGTCTTCAGTAACATTCTCTTCTAATGGGGGTGGGGGTGGCCATTCTCCATCCACTTTGTACTTGCTTCTCTTGTTAAACTTATGTGAAGAAGTCATGAACCTGCTGTCAATGGTCAAGTCCTAGTTGCCATTCAGCCTTTCCCCAGAAACCATGGGTCAAATTCTGCCGAGATGTACAGTCCATGAATCGCTGCCCCCAAAACTGCAACCTGACCATACTCCCACCCACAACAATTATGAATGTAATATTGAACAACAAGGAAACACTGTCACTTCTTCCATAGAGATGATGTTTCAAATACAGAAACCAATAACTGCTGTGGAATCAATGAAAATTATGTAAAAAATACTACTGCTACTCAGGCTCTGTGGGGCCTTCATCCAAGGGTCAATATGTGCACCACAGACACTGAGTCAAGTACACCCCCACTGATACTGTTCTGCTTTGTTTACTTCCTGGTCTCTCTTATTAATGCCATCCTCTCCTCCACTTTGACTTTTTCTTCCTTTCCCCGCCACTCAGACTACCCCACTGATCTCCACACCTGGCTCTTTTCCCCCAGCAACCAGTCCCTCCATTCCTGCACTGATTTCTCCCACACCATTTTGCCGCTCTTCCTTCACCTCTGCCATCTACCTAAATAAGTATTTTCAGTTTGTTTCCTGGACTGGCCTGTATAATCCTCATTCCCTCTCTTCCCCAGCTTGCTGTCTCCCTGAAACCCCCCATGTATGCTGGGGGGCAGGAAGCACAGCTCCACAGTAATCAAGGGAGCAGACTTCCTGCCATCCCTGTTCCCAGTGTTACCAGTTTCACTGGGTTCAGAGCCCTCCTGAAGGGAGGAGGAAGAAACAACAATGACCCTTTTGAAAAGCGCCGCTATCTTTCAAATAGAATGTGTGAGAAAGCAGGGTTAGTATTTCCAGTTGCTTCAGCCACAGGTGCTGGAACTGAGGGTGCTGGGGGTGCTGCCGCACCCCCTGGCTGGAATTGGTTTCCATCATATCCAGGGTTTACAGTTTGGTTCAGTGGTTCTCAGCACCCCCACTATATAAATTGTTCCAGGGCCCCTGGCTTCAGTCATTTCTTCATTCTCCTGTTTTGTTCCTTGTTCTGTCACAGGCGTTCACTCTCCTGTACCTGCTTCCATTCTGTGTCTGCCATGAGCAACGGGTGCCACCACAGTGGTGATCACAATTTCAGTGTAGATGGGGCTAAACCCTATTTAGCTTTACCTCCAGGCAGACTGGTTCCCAAAGAGGCTCAGCCAGGTTTTCTGCAAAAGATGCCAAGCATGGCTTGGTTCTGTCTACACATGCAGTTAAACCATTTCAGCACAAGTTCAGCTTCGCTCTCTGTCAACAAGGCCAAAGAGAACTGATTTGCTGAACAGAGATACTAAGGCAGTGGTTCCTATGGCAACAGTATCCAGGTGAAACCTCTCAGAACAGATCCACCCCCTCCTCATGTTTCCTTTTCTTTTCAGTGTTTTGCATGGCAGGGGGTAAGCAAAGGGGATGCTTACCGGCCAATTCACTAGCCTTACGTTACCCACACATAATGCATGTTGCCTGATTGTTGTATGCCCCATGCCTCCAATGCAGAAATCAGTTGTGTATTTGCCTGTAAGTCAGATAACAGTGACTGTGCATGTGAGTGATCAACAAATATGGACTCAGGAAATGTCACTCTTTTTTAATTGTTGTATCCAACTGACTTTTTAAATTAATACAGAAAATGCTTACTTCAGTTACATTATTTCCATTGTATTAGATAGGCACAAGTGGATTTGACTCAAACAGCCCTCCAACAGAAATTTTGGCCTCCTCCCACAAAGTAAGGCAAAATAATAATAGGGTGATAGAAAGCTAGGCAAGGGTCTTAAGAACTCAAGAAAAGAAACTCTTAAGAACAAATTCAGTGCAGGGATTAAGAATGAAGAATGATATAGAAGTCTAAATGGAAGGAGTCTATGTCCATTCCCCTTCAGTTTAACGCTCACCAGTGTTACCGTGGTCAATGCAGTGAACATATTGCATGCACTGATAACTGCACCAAGTCTCTTCTCAACTACAACCGCACAGTATATGATAACCTGTAAAAGATTGCATGCTCACGTAGTGAGACATCCACGAGCCACACAACCTCTGCATACTCTTGAGGTACAACTAGGGACAGGAAATCCCTGTCGAACTCCCGGACAGTAGGACCTTCTGGAACCAAAACATGGAGTGTTGATAGCGAGATACAGCACTGTGAGTTGTATTGAGGCCCAATCCAACTCTTGTTGAAGTCAGTAGAAAGATTCTCACTGATTTCAGTGGGAGTTGGATCAAACCCACAATCATCATGCATTCAGTGACTGAGGGCTAGTTTACACTGAGAACACTACAGCAGCACAGTTGCAGCACTTCAGTGTAGACACTCACTACAGCAATGGGAGTGGTTCTTCTATCATTGCATTTAATCCACCTCCCTAAGAGGCAGGAGCTAGGTGAACAGATAGAGTTCTTCCATCAACCTAATACTGTCTAAACTGGGGGTTAGGTTGGCTTAACTATATTACTCAGGGTTGTGGATTTTTGAGTGACGTAGCTGGAGTCGACTTAGCTTTTGAGTGTAGACTGGCCTGAGTTTTCAAACTAAAGTAACTGAACTCCTAGAGTTCTGACCCAGCATTCAAATGGGCTCATTGTAAAACCTGGGATGGATTATCTAAAGGCAATATATTGTTGCCCCTTTTGGTCCAGGTGGTTTGTCAATATCTGGGGCCTTGCTGGGTTGTTTCTGTTAGGAATGGAAATTGACCATAGGAGTTAAGTATTTCTTTGATCCTATTTAGCTACAAAAAATGTACACAAAGTCCTGTTTCCCTGAACATAGTAGAAATTAAACAGTAGGCAGATTCCTTATTCAGAAATCTAAGACTGCCTTTGTAGCAAGAGCTGTGCCCTTAAGAAGTTTTGTCTTTTGGCTTCCTCCCAGGTCCATGCTCACCACAACTTCTCTGATTTTTTCTTGGCTTTCTGCTGAATTTTCTGCTCTTCACATACGCAGACACACAGCTGCAACCAATCAGTGCCCCAGCTCCTGTGTTTGCATTCAGTTCCCCAGGAAAACTCCTCGGTAAACATGGCTTGGGCCCTTCCATGCTAACCAGTGCCCTGGGTGGTGGCTTCTATTGTTTTAGTCATCACAGCACAAAGGGGCATTTAATTGCTCCTTCTATTTAGACTGAATGAAAGAAGCTTAGTGCCCCACCACCTTTAACCAAGTCTGTGACTGATGGTGGTCCTTAGAATGTGAGCCTGTGTTCTACATTTTGTCTACTTTTGTTTTGCTTTATACTACTCATGGGGAATGCCACAAGAAGGCAGTAGACTTCACACTTAATACTGCATGGAGGACTATGATGGGTGAAAACAACCTGCTGCACACAAGGATGACAATGATTCCAATAGATGCAAACTAGCAACGCACACTTCCCACAAGATGATCTGCCCATCTCCAGAAGAAAACACCTACACCTGCAGTTGCTGCCGATATGCCATGACTGATTTTGTGACTTCCTTTTGCAGCAGCCATTCATGCATTCATGTCCTGTGCCACTCCTGGATGAACAATAGCATATCAGGCTGGACAGCTATGTCCTTGCAGAGTGGCAAGAACTCTGAGTGAGAGAGACCAACATGCTGATGAGTCGCAGAAGCTCTAACTTCCACCCACCTGTTTGGAACCTGGACTGGGCTTAACAGGCTGCTGACTGGAATGGCCTGAGTGGCTGCCACAATGCAGAAATTTGGCTTAGCCCAATCTTTACAGTGTGACCGCAGGGGAGCCATGCAAACAGTAAAACATGAGGTGAAAGTGTATACATTAGAAGATTGGACTGCAATACCTTACTACTCTTGATGATGCAGCAGTTAGATGACCGAACAATCTAGATATTGGCTTGTGATGCCTAAGAAAGACGACGACTGCGGCAATCATTAACACCTTCTAGCCTAACCCAATTCTTAGGTAGTCCCAAAATTAGAAGTCTGGAAGAGATGACCCCCCAGGATATCACATATCTCCTTCATGATGCCCTTTGTTAGCAGCCTCAGCCCCCACGGTAAGCCAACAACAAGCTTTTCTTTGCAGCCATGGGAGTCAGAAACTTAGTCTTTTTTAAAAAGGGAAAGCTAATAGTATCATATAATAACATGACGAAATGAGTCATGTACTAAGATGCTCTGGGTGTCTCTAAACCTCTGACTGCCAGAAGCTGGGACTGGATGACAAGGGATGGATCACTCAAAAATTGCCCTTTTCTGTTCATTGCCTCTGAAGCACCTGGCACTGACCACTGCCAGAAGACAGGATAGTGGGCTAGATGGTCCATTGGTCTGACCCAGTGTGGATATTCTTATGCACCCCATGCCCAGAAGCAGGGGCTTTAAGAAAAACACAATGTATTGTAAGACACAATAAAATTATCAAAGTTGCCAATACTTAATTTGTTTAAAAAGCCCAATCCACATCCTACTGAGGTCAGTGAGAAGCTTTCCATTGACTTCACTAGAAATTGGATTCAGCCCCTAATTCACCATTTCCATGAAGATCTCTGACAATTGATTTAGTTGCTAGAATATTTGTGGAAATTGACCGCAAAAAGAGCTGTGAATACAGTCAAAGTGAGTTAAATGTTAAAAAATTATATATTAATGTATCAATATTAGCACTACTAGTTTTTGGTAGCGTTTGCCCATCTCCAGACTTGAAAGTCCTCTATATATACATTTCCATTGCCAAGCTCATTCTCATTGCTCAGTTTTTTGATCCTGGACAACCTGGGGTCTCTTTGCATTTTCACAGTAATATGGGTAACTATCAGATTTAATGCTTTGAATGTAAATACTCCACTTTGATTGATAGAGAGGTGCATGGGGGGTAGAATGAATGGTTTACTCCACCTTCCTTTTCCCAAACTTCAGTAAATCACATCCTTTAACTACTTTGCCTTTTAGAAGACTAACACCCAACAAGTGTCTTCTGTTCTGGGCCTAGATGGCCAACCCATTGATGTTTTGTGCAGTTTTGTGATTTCCCTATTAGATGCACAACCCACAATGGGACAAGTCTAAGTAGGGAAGCCTTAGAAGTGCCTGATTAGATTTACACTCAGTGGATTTGCTGTCCAGACACTGCAGGCAGGAGACATGCTGGGACTTATTAAAGAGTTTCTTTAAATTTGGGGAAGCTGGGAGAGTGGTTGGTTGGGACTGGGAAAGGAAGAGACTGATGGAGCCAAATAGCCTCAGCACCCACATTTCCCACTAAGTTTTCATAGTACAATATTCATAGCAGTTAGTATTTCCTATACGGTTTCGTGCACAGTCCCGGCTCATGACCTCTTTGCTTTCAAGATTTGGTTCTATGCACAAACTGATTTTCACAACATATTGCAGCACTTCCTTTGTGTATTGTCCCCAAGAGATTTTCAATGTACAGCTCTCTTGGCTGAACAAACAGTGATTGCATCAAAACTTTCCTATAGTTTCAGCATGAATCCGCTTTCAAAGACTTTCGCAGTCTCAACTCTTGTTGCTTTCTGGCTTTCCTGTTGCCATCACACTTTTAATTCCAGATTTATTTTCCAGATCATCCATTTTATCTTTAAAAATATCAAAGCCAAAATCAACAAGTCCAGCTCCAACTCCTTCATTCTAACTTCTTCATCTTTAACTCTCAGAAACAGTCCTGGCCTCTCTCTTGGACAAAAGATGATAACAGAACGCCACTAGCCATCACCTTCAGCCCCCGACTAAAACCTCTCCAACGCATCATCAAGGATCTACAACCTATCCTGAAGGACGACCCATCACTCTCACAAATCTTGGGAGACAGGTCAGTCCTTGCCTACAGACAGCCCCCCAACCTGAAGCAAATACTCACCAGCAACCACACACCACACAACAGAACCACTAACCCAGGAACCTATCCTTGCAACAAAGCCCATTGCCAACTGTGTCCACATATCTATTCAGGGGACACCATCATAGGGCCTAATCACATCAGCCACACTATCAGAGGCTCGTTCACCTGCATATCTACCAATGTGATATATGTCATCATGTGCCAGCAGGGCCCCTCTGCCATGTACATTGGTCAAACTGGACAGTCTCTACATAAAAGAATAAATGGACACAAATCAGATGTCAAGAATTATAACATTCATAAACCAGTCGGAGAACACTTCAATCTCTCTGGTCACTTGATTTCAGACCTAAGAGTCGCAATATTACAACAAAAAGACTTCAAAAACAGACTCCAACGAGAGACTGCTGAATTGGAATTAATTTGCAAACTGGATACAATTAACTTAGGCTTGAATAGAGACTGGGAGTGTCATTACACAAAGTAAAACTATTTTCCCATGTTTATTCCCCCCACCCCAAGCCCCACTGCTCCTCGGATGTTCCTGTTAACTGCTGGAAATGGCCCACCTTGATTATCACTAGAAAAGGTTTTCTTCCCCCTCTCTCCCGCCCCCGGCTCTCCTGCTGGTAATAGCTCATCGTAAGTGAGTGTGTGTGATAACACCCATTTTTTCATGTTCTGTGTGTATATAAATCTCCTCACTGTATTTTCCACTGAATGCATCCAATGAAGTGAGCTGTAGCTCACGAAAGCTTATGCTCAAATAAATTGGTTAGTCTCTAAGGTGCCACTAGTACTCCTTTTCTTTTTGCGAATACAGACTAACACGGCTGCTACTCTGAAGCCTGTTGTATATCTTGTGCAGTAAATCCATGCAGTTTGCCATGTAGCAGTTAAAGATGAGGAGTCCTGCTTGCTATTCTGAGACGTTAGAGGAAACATGGAATGATTTTTGTCCTCCCTTAGATGATTACAGGGGGGAAAGATCTATTAGAGTATTAAACAAGGAAATTACTAAAATGTATTTAAAAATATCTGAAAATATTTCTTAATCTCTGTTGATATGAATTGAGCAGTTGTGTAAGCCATGGAAGCTGCCATCTTAATGATAATTACAACATGTAACCCATTTCTTGACATGCATCAGGACAGGAAGGTCAGAGTCAGAGACACAAGAAGTGGCAGCCACAGTAGAGGAAAAATAGGAGATTTCCACAGCTCTTTTTAGGTCAATTGCACGTGATTTTTCTGGTTAACTTTTTTCAGTGTTTGTTGTTTTTTTTTTTTTAATTCAGAATAAATGAAGCCAAACTTCTCTAAAGAGCCATGTCCACTTCCTGATGTTCACGTGTCTCTTCCTGCAGTGCTGATCTCTCCGTTTTGATTCATTTTACCAGGCCACCAATATAGCTGTTTCCTGCTACATTGTTTCATATTTAATATTTTTATAGAGGGCATTTTAAGGAAACAGTTATTGGTGATTTCATCCTGTTTTAGATTGGATAAAAGGTCTGGAAATTATTTGATATTTCCTTCCAATTTTCACTTGATCACTCACACCCAACAACGGACACATTCCAGTTGTAGCCTGTGTACCTGTCAGCATGACAAAGTCCACGAGAGCTTTCCGTGTAGGTATTTCTAGAAGTCAGTAAACACCAAGAAGTCCTAATATCAATTCCAGGAGCATACAACTAAGAGAAAGAAACAGCATCCTGAAATAGCATGAAAATGACATGGTGGCAGGGAGGTGGAGTGGGAACCCAAATTTGTCTGTTATAGCCACTGTATATCCCTAAAGCCTAGTGACTTTCATGTCAGCTAAATGTACTGCTGCCACTCTGCCACCAGGAGAGATCCATGCAATCTTTTCCTCCTATATGATTCACATAGTAAGAGGTTTCTGTGTAATAGAGATCAGAAACTCTCCACTTTCTGTTGTCAGAATAAGTGACTTGAGAAATGGAGCAAGAAGGGCAGTGTTTTCCTCCAGGGAGTTCCTAACTGCATTACATACTGATTAACACAGGAAATATAGTTCATTATAGACTATCTTTGGTAAGAAATGCAGTACTCACGTTCTGAGGTTTGCCCAGCCTTACTGAAGTTGTGCGAGTATCCTATTGCTAAGTCCCCAGTTTGAGGTAACACAGATGATTGGCTGCCATTCCGTGCTCTCTTCCCTATACCCATGGCTCTTCTGTTATCCCTACCCCATCAAACGCAATGTCTAAGGTGAAAGCCTTACTTTAAGATTAAGAGATCACCTCTCCAGTGATTTTTCTCTCTAGAAAAAAAGTCAATAAAACATTGCACCGTTTTCTTTTCTATTTATTTGATGGTGGTCAAGGAAAGGTGAGGGGTGAAAGGACAAAGGAGTGCGTTTGAGAAATGGGATCAGAAGTGGTGTACTTTCTTGTCTGAACTAAGCAAGTTACATAAGCAAATATGACTTTGAGATAGAGATGATGGACCAATTTCTTATTTGTGCTAAGGCCCCTTATTCCACCTTGGCAGCGTAAAGGGGCAGTAAACTGGAAGCAGCTTACTTAGTGCAAATAAGAGTTTGGTCCATTTAATTTAAAGACGGACATTTATTACTTCTCTCCTCCCCACCAACATGCAGTTGTCTGACAATTAAATAATGCATAAAAGTGTGCAGGGGAAAAAAAGCAAATAACATTTTCAGAACTTCCAAAATTGGGCATTTTGCATTTTATTTCAGATGTTCATAAAATACCCCCCAAAAAGCAAAACCAAAACCAAACAAAAACACTGTGAGTGCTACTATGTCCATAAACTCCACATAGTATTAGTGACTGTCAAATATCACATCACTGAGAAGGAATAATCTGAACCTTTAATAAAATACACAATACTTGAATCACATTTATCACGCAAAACACACACATGTAAATGAGAAGAGCTTCCCCCGTTTAGGTACACAGAAGCCCTGCTGAGACCCAAAGAATACATTCATGAAGTTGCAAGTGATGAGAATCAAACCCAAACTCTTTTTGGGCTTCTGACGCGTGCTGTTGGTTCAGGAGCTGAGTGAACTTATCAATGCTGAGATATCCATTGTCATTCTGACAGTTGGAAGCGGTGAGAGGGGAACTTTAACTTAAATGCATGCTAACTAGGGCTAGGTGAACGTTTTTAGACAAAACTTCTTTGTTTGAAAAATGCAGATTTGGGTCAACTGAAATATTTCATGAATTTGTGTCAAATTTGCTGTATTGGTTCAGTAAAATACCCAAAATAATAAATTCTAAAAAAACCTGAAACATTCTGATTTTTCAGTTGGAAATGACTTTTTGTTTCAAATTGTACTTCAAAAAAACCTTGCCACAAAACCAAGAATACATTTCTTTCCGAGTTGAATCAAATATTTTGTTCCACCCAAAATGATTTGCTGAAAAATTCAAAAAGCTCTCATTTTTTGGGTTGACCTGAAACGATTTTTTTTTTCATTTTTCAGTTTGAACTGAAAAATCAGTTATTCACACAGCTCTAATCCTAACATTTGCTAATTCTGAATGATTTAATGGTTGGATGCAAACTCCTCCTTCACTCTTAGTAGTTGACAATTGGGATTTTTCAAAAAAGCCTAAGTGATTTAGGAGCACCAACCCCACTAACTTTCAAGCTACGATTTATGTCTTGACATACGTAGAATAGATTCACAATAAGGTCCCAGATTACATATCGGACTGAAAGTCATTGTTCTTTAAGCATTCTTAATATGCCTGTTATTTGATTGACTAGCTCTACTGTGGTATAGATACAATCTTGTACAAAGTAACATGACTATATTTTTTAATCTCCCATGTGTCTTTTAACACTGTTTGTTCTGTAATTTTCCCTGTTTAATTTTCTTTCCATAGATTTACCTGCACTGAATTGATTTTTCTCTGCAGCACATACTTGAAAACACCTGCTGAAGAGAATCTGGGAAAGGCTGAGACTAAAGCAGCTGACAAGAGACCAACATTTAACCATGTAAAAAATGGAGTAGTCAAAATTTTGTTTGATTTTCCTCCCCACTGGAGAAAACTGTTCTGGCCCTGACTGTAAAAGAATTATTTCCATTCTGACATGGCTCAGATCCTTGTCAGTTTCATAACATCAGCTGTAACTAATTGGAAGCTATGTGTAAAGGTCCATATGGCCTGGACAATTTGCACCTTTGACTCAAACTGATGCAAGGAATTAGCATGGTCATTCTTCAGAGCAAATGTTCATTCCATAATACAGGTACAATCATCATAGAAGATTGAGGGGGACATATATACTTTTTTCATTTAAAAAACTGATTTTTTCTGTCCACCAAAAAACAACCAAACCCCTCCCCCCCCAAACCAAAACAAAACTCCCTTTGTAGATGTAAAACCAGTGTTTCTAAGATCTTGCCTTTTTTTCTGAGCAGCGATTGCAGTATCACTCAGTTGAGATTAGAGAACCAGTAGATAAAATAAAAAACTGCCCAAATCTTGAATCTTGAGATTCAAGAACGTGTGCTTGACTTTTTTTATTTTTCATTTGCATTTCTGTATTCCCAGTGGCACAAGGAGAAGGGCCAAAATATCATGAGAAACTGTTCTCAAAAAAGTATTACTAGCCCAGAGAGTAGCAGGAAGTGCTGGAAATCTTTCAAGAAAAACTGTTCTCATGAGATTTATAGCTCAATATCACCTCTTCTTTACAAATAAAAATCCCTTACTCCAAGGTTTGTCTATTACATCATGCTTTCAAATGTTAGTTTTCCTAGTTGGAGGTGCTGACTTGACTGCAACTCATTTTCTACCTTGTATCAGAGTTTAAAGAGTCAGATTAATAATTTATATTATTCTCCCAACATTAGTTCTACTCTAGATCAGATACAAATTATTAACAAATCTATATCAATTTGTCACAGTACATTTTTTATTAATAGTAAAATGGATCTCTTTAATTCCTAACACTTTACAGGACTTGATGACACCTTAGTCCCCTTTAGGAAATTTTTAAGCAGAGGAGTATTGATTAATTACACAGCATGAAATGTTTCCAGAGGTTTCAGATTTTTTAAACATAGAATCATAGGACTAGAAGGGACCTTGAGAGGTCATTTAGTCCAGTCCCCTGCACTCATGGCAGGACTACCTATTATCTAGACCATCCCTGACAGGTGTTTGTCTAACCTGCTCTTAATCTCCAGTGATGGAGATTCCACACCTCCCAAGGCAATTTATTCCAGTGCTTAACCACCCTGACAGTTAGTAAGTTTTTCCTAATGTCTAACCTAAACCGCCCTTGCTGCAATTTAAGCCCATTGCTTTTCTTCCTATCCTCAGAGGTTAAGAAGAACAATTTTTCTTTCTCCTCCTTGTAACAACCTTTTATGTACTTGAAAACTGTTATCATGTCCCCTCTCAGTCTTCTCTTCTCCAGACTAAACAAACCTACTTTTTTCAATTTCCCTCATAGGTCATGTTTTCTAGACCTTTAATCATTTTTGTTGCTCCTCTGGACTTTCTCCAATTTGTCCACATCTTTCCTGATATGTGGCATCCAAAACTGGACACAATACTCCAGTTGAGGCCTTATCAGCGCGGAGTAGAGTGGAAGAATTACTTCTCATGTCTTGCTTACAACACTCCTTCTAATGCATGTTGCTATGTCAGAGACAGCCAGCACTAGTTCAATTTACTAGAGTTTATTCCCTTTTCAGTAAGCAGACTATTAATGTATTAGAAGACTACTGTCCACCTAGAATTGTAATGATTGTTTATTTGTATTGCAGTTAGGCCTAGGAGCTCTAGTCATAGACCCAAACCCTGTTGGGCTGGGTGCTGTACAAACACAGAGAAATAAGACAATCCCCACCCCAAGGAGTTTACAATCTATTCTAAGCAAATTATTATTATTTTGTTACTAATTTGTAATGGGATTCATACTCCACTGGGGCACTCCCTTGTGCCTGGGTCTAGGGATGAGCTCTGATCTGGTCTAGTGCCCCCTTCCATCTCTCACTTGCCTGACAGCCCATCTCCCTCTCCAGGACTCTGGGCATTCTCCCTTCCTGACTCAGCCCGCTGGCCAGATCACTATATAGTTTTCCCTTTCCAGGGCAGGGAATCCCCACTGGACTATCTGCCCCGTGCCCTCTCAGGCAGTCTTCTGTAATTCCCAATATGTATCACTTTCCTCATGGCTGGCAGGGGAACCCAGGTCCAGCAGCTACTCCAGGTTCCAGCCCACGAGCCCTATCAGCAGCAGCCAAGAACTATACAGTCTCAACCCTCACTACTCTTTCACTGGGCTTCTTCTACCCTGTTGTCCACAAGCTTCTTCCCTGCAACGCCTCTGGATAAACCCCTTCCATCAGGGACAGGATCCCAGGGTGCTTGCTCCCTCCTGGGTTTCCTCCTACCCATGCCTCTATTCCCAGAAAGCAACTGCAGATTCTATCCCTGCAATTCCCTTCTGCTGTCTACTTCCTGCCTTTATACAAGCCCAGCCTGATCCTGCCCAGCTGGACTTCATCTTCAATTAGTGCTTATCAATCAAGCTTGACTCTCCCCAAGATGCAGCCTATAAGGTTAATTGTCCCCTTCTGAGCTACCTTGACCCCTTCACACTAATATTATTATCATCAACTATTTTATTAAAGTAGAGCCAAAAGACTCCCATCAAAGACTCCACTGTACTAGGAATATATATTTGTACCCTTTTCTTTCCCCCTATTATTCAGCTCAAAAGTTGTGGAAATTAAATTTTCTTTTATAAAAACACCATCTATACACAGAGCCCACAAGGAGTCAACCTCCATTTATGAGTGTAAACAACAGTCCTATTGTATAAAATACATGCCTGGTATAAAACACATACGGTAAATATTTATGCATGTTAAAAGGTAATTGGCCCCTTTCATTGAAAACTTTGATGTGACAGAAAACCCAGACTAAAGTAGATGGTACTGGTTCTGGAATTTTGTGTGTCTAACTGTAGCCTTTTTATTTTAAATGACGTGCAGAGAGAACACACAGAATCACAACTGTTACAGGAAATCTGCTTAGAACAAGATGTTTTATTCTGTCAAAGGGACTTAAATACTCGCCCCCTCCACTCCCCAATTATAACAAATTAAAAGAAACAGAAAATACTCTATCAATTGACATCATCTTCCAGGAATATTACAAAGTCAATCTGGTGTGCTTTTCAATAAATAATAATAGTAATTATGTGCATTATAAAGATGCCTCAAAGTCTATGTGGAGTACCTGCAATTTGTACCTAAACTGAATTGCAAATGTTTGATAAGTATAGCACAAGGCACATATTTCCCCATTCTTCTCCCAAAATAGAAAAGCTGTTTAGCTCTTTGTAAAACATACTACATGAAGTTTGCTCTTTCCCATAGGCAGATATGTTTTTCTTAGTTTTGCGCCGCTGAAATGTTTGAAAATTGCATGAGCAGAGCAATTTTTGGCACTTCAGCTGGGAGCACAAACTGTTAGCAAATCATTCTGAAAGGATCTTAAGGGTAACATTGGAATAATGTTCTGTGTGACAGCAAATGCATCTTCATTTTACCCTATTTACATATTCACAGGGAAAAAAATGTGTGGTAGTTATAGTCCAAAGGGGCCTATTTAGGAGGAAATTGCATACACAATTTTTGAATGCATTAGTGGGGGAGCATATTCTAAACACAATTCATAAAGAAGAGCATAATATCCTTTACTAACGGGCTTGCAGGAGAATGTAGAAGAGATTAAGGTGAATGCAAATGGTTGACATGGGGGAAATGAAACGATGTTTAGGTCTTCACCGGGGATTTCGAGTCCTTCCTGTGTCCAGTGAAACAGAAAAGCAGCCATCACGTATTGGTGTGCTTAGTCTCTGAACTAATATACATGGTGTTTATAAAGGTACAGTAACTACTCTGATTAGTGAGCACGAAGCATGCTACATTTTTAATACGCCCATCCATACATCTCCTTATACCACTCCTCCACCAACGTGATATCTGAAACTCCTTAAGCCTGGACATGTGATACAGTTGCCTTGATGCTGTAATTTATACAACTAATGGACTGGTATTTTAATCACCTATTTTTTATTCTCATTTGTATTTTCATCCTGTTCCCCCTCCCGCCTCTTACTTTGTTGCTTTTGGAATTCTGTACATTACTGAGTACAACTGAGTGGTGGCCACTTACCATACTGATAAAGGATATTTGATGAATCACACACAGAATAATCAACAATGTAAATAGCAGCCTTTGGGCCTGATTCTGCTGTCTCAGATACCAGTTGTATATCAATGATGTCAAAGGAGTTACTCCAGATTTAAAGCAAGATAAATGAAAACAGGATCAGATATGTTAAGTCCAGGAATAATTTTGATAGTGTCAGGTGAAAATACAGAGATCATTTTCCATTAGCAGTTACATAAAACTCTACAAAAGATTTTATCAACAGTAGTTTTTAGTAGTACCAAGTGGTTATCAATATATGGTACTTTTTGTTGTCATCAGATACAGGGAACAGTTCTATAGATTTTACTTACATGATTCATCCTGTTGCTTGAAGAATTAGGCCCATACATTTCAATAAATAAGTTCCCTTTTGGAAGGATTTTAAACTTTTCCTCTAGAAGTGCCCTTTGTAAGATCACTGTTTAACAGTAAATATATTTGAGGGTCCTGATTAAAATCACAGTTGTTAACTCTGTTGGTTAGAAAAAGCTATTGCTTAAACTAGTTCCCAGGTGTTGTCTATGAAGACGATATTTAAAATCCTGAGCATCAAATACAATTATTTTGTTTGGGCTTTGGAGAAAAAAAAGACATTTGAGTCCGAGTTAAAGGGTACTGCTTGGAAAACTAGGGTCTCTGCTCACATAGAGCAACATCTGTGATAAGCAGAGCTGAAAGGGAAATTTTAACCTCCAGGGCTGATGGGGACCGAAATGATGAAAGGACTTTTTTAAATGTGAAAAGATGGATCAAGCGTTTCACTAGAACCTGGGTCTAAGAGAACGTTGAAAATTGCCTTTGCTCTGACTCTGGGAGAGTTCAGCATGAAGCAGGTGTGCTTCACATCTTGAACATTTTACAGGATTCCACTTTTCATTTTATTTCATTTCCTCTATTCTAAGTGTCCAGTCCCTAGGATTTTTTTATTTTGTTTTTGCTATGAAAAAATTTGGCTGAGAAATAAAGTTGATCTCTAGAACTTGTCTGATTTAAAGAACTGATCAACTGATTTTGTGCCCATAATTATTAAATCTTGATGAAGTAACTAGTTTTAAAGTCTGATCCTGGAAACACTAGAGCGTGTGATTCAAATTACTCACAGGTAAATAAAGTTACTGGTTTGTGTGTTTGCAAGCTCAAACCTTTCATATGCTATTTTCAGACCCAATCTCCTTTGATTTGTAACATTTAAATGACTGCATTTAAATTTCTATTGAAATGAAAATAGAAAGAAGTATTGTGATGAATTGACCTTGCTGCTGAAACTGAAAGAAATCAAGAAATTTATCAAATTTTAACAGACTTAGCTATCAGATATGCATATTACCTAGATAATTGTTATGATTAATTATTATAATAACATGGGGCCACAGTGAGCTATCTAGCTTAGATGTTTCCATAGCATCCAACACTGTAGCATTTAGCCATGTATCACTAGAAGGAATGACAAATGAATTCAAAATGAAGGCATCTTCCTCTCAACCAGTGGCTGAGACAGGGCAAGCCTGCTCCTTTGCATGAAAATATTTCAAAGCAATATCGGGCATTACAAACATTACACCGATCTTGGTTTGTCAAGCACAAACACAGCAGCTCCTTTCTATAGTGCTTGTGAGCAGGACCAAAAATAGTGGAGTGCTGGGTCTGTCACAGGACACATTTCAGAGTAACAGCCGTGTTAGTCTGTATTCACAAAAAGAAAAGGAGTACTTGTGGCACCTTAGAGACTAACCAATTTATTTGAGCATGAGCTTTCGTGAGCTACAGCTCACTTCATCGGATGCATACCGTGGAAACTGCAGCAGACTTTATATACACACAGAGACCATGAAACAATACCTCCTCCCACCCCACTGTCCTGCTGGTAATAGCTTATCTAAAGTGATCATCAAGTTGGGCCATTTCCAGCACAAATCCAGGTTTTCTCACTCTCCACCGCCCCACACACAAACTCACTCTCCTGCCGGTAATAGCCCATCCAAAGTGACAACTCTCTACACAATGTGCATGATAATCAAGGTGGGCCATTTCCTGCACAAATCCAGGTTCTCTCACCCCCTCACCCCCCTCCAAAAACACACACACACAAACTCACTATCCTGCTGGTAATAACTCATCCAAAGTGACCACTCTCCCTACAATGTGCATGATAATCAAGGTGGGCCATTTCCAGCACAAATCCAGGTTTTCTCACCCCCCCCACCCCCATACACACACAAACTCACTCTCCTGCTGGTAATAGCTCATCCAAAGTTGGGCTGTCTGTAGGCAAGGACTGGCCTGTCTCCCAAGATTTGTAAGGTGCCACAAGTACTCCTTTTCTTTTTCACAGGACACAGTGAATGAAAAGTCAACGTGATCATAATAGTATATATAGTCCCCAACTCATGGCCAAACTCAAGAATTCCTTTTGACGTCTTCTGTGGGGGAGTTTCAGCTGGTTTGTGAACCACAAAGGTGAGGATTTAATTGGTAATTCTGTGTTTCAGAAAAGCTAAATAACAAAGTCACAATGTCTTGGTATTTCACAGAAAGAAGGAAGTAAAGCCGCACAAAGCAGCTTCCTGCTGAAAATTCTTCAGTGGCATCAAGTGCAGCTCATTAATTGATGGCCTGGCTGACATTAAAGACATGCAATTCTTCTGGTGTGGTTCCCTATGTTAGTAATGGCAATACTCCTCTTTGTGTGCTCTGAATGGCTCTCCGCTGTGAGGCCTGTGTAGCCACTGACTTCCTTTATGGAGTGGGCAGGTCTGGGCAGGACAGTCATCCAGCAGCACTCAGCAGCCACATGCTGGCACCGTCATTCTGTCCTACAAGGGACTCCAGGGGAAAAATACCATCCTTCTATTGTAGAAAGTATTAAATGCTTTTAGCAAGCAATGGCCACCCTTAATGATTTCCAAGAGAGGAAATGAACCTCCAATCAATTATGACACTTGATTAGGTTACTTAAATTGCTGAATCTCCAGCAAAAATCAGTAATGCCAACTCTCCCGCACTTTGCATGTGATTCAATGGCTCTTACAGTAATGCAGCTCTGTACACCTCCTGTTTTATAAGTTATTTTCTTTGCTGTTATTCAACATCCCTCGCATTATTAGAAATCCCTGGGTAGCAGCTCTCTTGTAGCTTTACAATAAGAGTCCTATTTGAACATGGCTTGAGTCAATTCATGCTTATTTTTATCCAGGCTATTTGCTTGAAACATTGATAAACATTGAAGTTAAGAATAACAATCCCATATTGCCTTGCGTTATTACAACAATTGCTTTGCTCTTAACATGATCCAATAGCTGGAAGTTAAAACCAGACAAATTCAGTCTGGGAACAGGAAACAGTGAAGTAATTAGCCATTGCAACAACTTTCCGAGGGTTGTGTTGAATTCTCCGTCACTGACAATTTTTAAATCAAGATTGGATGTTTTAGTGAAAGATCCACTCTCGGAATTATTTTGGGAAGTCCTGTGGCCTGTGTCATGCAGGATGTCCCCTCTGGCCTTAGAATCTATGAATATTGCAAATTCGATTTCATATTGGAAGGAAACAAAAGTTCAAAGCTACTAGTGAGTACAAGAGAAATCAGTAGCATCTGGTAATAGGAAGGATCATTTCAACAGTAAACACTCATGTAGGGATTTCTAATTATTGTTAATAGCATATAACTCGCCTTCTCTTATTTTTCACTCTTATCGGCATTGTATTACTGGAGTGTCAATGCTAGCAGGCATATTAAAAATAACACGACATCCTACTGACACTTTGAATGCACTGTATTCTAATCTCTCTCCTCTGTTGGCCTTCTCCCCACCACATATATCCCCCCAACTCAGCTGTGGCAGTTGAAATGCTCCCCTCCTCATTCCCACCTCTTTTCCCCTCAAGCAGGCAGACACTTATTCGCCGCCATTTTGTGCCCTTAACTCCAAGCCACTGCTTGGCCACCTGCTTCTGTTGCTTCCTAGGTCGAAGAAAGGAGTGGAGCTCAGCAGTATGTGGGAGGTGGGGTAGGGAAAGAGGAGATTCTTGGTATAGGGCTGGGCAGGGCTAGTCACGACTTACTACTACCAGGAATTGTAACCTGGATCTAATACCCAGCAGCTACAACTCATCCCCCCTCGCAATCCTAGAGCACCCTAGCGACCTCAGCCCAACTCAGGAAAACAATTTGTTCCCAAGTGACTACCACTTGGTAGCTGGCCAGGTTCCTGAGGGTTCATTTTTTAAAATATACACACACTTCTGCTAATGGAGACACAAACTGTTACTGTATTATCTTGTAGTCATTAAAGCAACCCAACTATACCACTTTGGGTTGCTGAGTGAAAGGCAACATTGAGAAATCGTCATCAGACCCAGGACTGGCTGCTACCCTTAGTTACTGCAGTGAGCCTGCACAGCTGTGACTGAGGGTAGAAATTGGCTTGTGGTCTTTAAAATGTCAAAACCTTCAGGAAATACACAGTCATAATTCCAGAATCAATACTAAGAGACTTTTTTTACCTACTGTGTTTTCTTAATACCACACGCTGCAAAAGTGGGGGGAGGGGAAAAACTGTTGACAATCACATCTACTAAATCCTCTGATTCAGGTGTACTGGCAGATGGCAGAGAGGAAAATAGAGCATACAAGAGCCAGGTAAACCGAGGGAGGTGTAAGAAAATACAAAACCAGCTGGGTCTAGTCCCAGTGAGAGATGTTATTTGTATTTAGGTTGAACCTTTTGTCCAGTTCGTCTGGCAGCTGAAAGACAGCCCTGCCAATCTGAAGCAGAGTCTTTGCAAGGCAAAGCAAAGAGTGAAGTATCTTTTGTGAAAACTACAAACTTCAGCTAAGCAAGTATCAAGCAAATGAAAACAGTAAAAGTAACAGAGGAGTAAATTAGCCATGCTTCACAAGGCCATGCCCAGATGAGCTGAATGAGAGGCTCTCAGACTGTGAACCAGGTAGCAGGGGGCAGTCATAAAGGGCTGAGGAGGTGCTGATTGCCAAGGTGAGGGCACTCAGCACCTTGCAGGATCAGGACTTCCTTGATTCAGTACTAGTTAACACACTCCTTTGCTCCCTGGGGACTGATTCCCTGATTCCAAGCTCACATTAGTTTTGCACCTGTGTCATTCCAGGAACTTCATTACTCCTGATTTACACTAGCGTATGTGAGATCAGAATTATGCCCTGGGATTGCTACTGGCACACTGCTTCCAGATCCAGGAGAAATACTCACTCTCTTACTCACACTTCCTTTGTAGTAAAACATTGCCCTGACATTCAAACTCCAGACTGGCTAGGAGCCCACATCTTTCAGTAATGATTGGGTTAATGCACTTTCATTTTATGGTTTTTGACGTGCTTTCAGTGTGTCTGACTGGTAGACAGTTTTCATCTTGGATGATGCACCAGGGATTGAGTGGGGGGTCTCCAGAGATGAAAGTGTAAATTTGGGATTAAGAGTCAGGCTCTCAAGCACTGGAAGTTGTAACAGACCCATATCCTCTGTCGACTGGGCACAGAGGGGAACACATAATACACACTGACCTGTTGATTACACAAGCATATCGGCCCCACGTTCTTTAGAGCAGTGGTCCCCAAAGTTTTCATGTCTCCCCCCCTGCCCATACCATCCCACCCAGGAGCCACGGTCAGGAACTGGGAGCTGGGCCATGGCTCCCAGGGGGGAAGGGCATGGACAGGGGTAAGGTGTCTGAGGCTGGGGCTGGAACCGCAGCTGAGCTGGGAGTGAGGGGCTGAGGCTGGGTCTACAGCTGGGAGTGGGTCTGGGGCCAGAAGCAGGGCCGAGCCAGGAGCAGAGCCACAGCCAGGGGCCAAGGCTGGGGCAGTGGCATAGCTAGGTGGAGCGAACAGGGGCAGCGGACATAAAAAAAAGGTGCCACCCACTTGTACTCACCGGGCAGCGCTCTGGGTCCTTGGTGGCACTGAAGGCCCCCACCACCGAAATGCCGCCAAGGATCTGGAGCGAGTGAAGGCCGGGGGTGATGCCACAGCCAGGCCAGGGTCAGGACTGGGCTCCAGTGATTGTCCCTCTGTGCTTCCCCAGGGGGGTGCACCCACAGTTTGGGGACCACTGCTTTAGAGTCAGTGACAATCTCCCATTGACTTCAAGAGTATAGGAATGGACTCATACAGCACAAGCTCCAGCCGCTACAGCATGCAGCTATCTGCCTTCTCCATGGTTTAGGCCACCATGAGCACATTAGGCCCCTGCTCAAGGCCCTCCACTGGCTCCCAGTGAGCGCCCAATCTCCACTTGAGACTTTAGTTCTAATCTGCAAAGTATTAGTGGATCAAGCCCCAGTTATATCAAGGACTGAAATTCAACCAGTGAATGACCATGACAGCTGCACTCCTCCAGGACAATACAGATCACAAAGCCCAGGATGAAACACATCTGAGCTGGGCATTCTCAGTTGAGGGAATCCAGGTAGGGAGCAAATTTACAGAGGACGTTAGATGAATCCAGAGTCTGTCTGTCTTTAGGAAACATTGAAAACCTTCTTCTCATTCCCCCCATAAGAATGACACTCATAACACTGACATCTCTTTCTAGTCAATGAACCCTAACAAGAACAACAAACATTTACAAAATCAAAATCCCAAACCCAAGCAGTTTCTGCCCAGAAAAGGGAGAAGTACCAGGCACTCCAGGAATTTCACTAACCACTTTGCTATTTCGATCAATTTCCAAGGACTTGTCTAAACAAACACTTATTTCCAAGCAAACTGGAGCATAAATCTACCCCCACACTAATGTGCCATGCACTAAGTGTCTGTGTGGACCCTGCTGCTGTGCACTAAAAGTTCCCTAGTGTGGTTTAATCTACTTCTGTTTCAAAACTTTCAAAGCGCAGTAAGGGAGCATTTAGTGTGCAGTTGCAGGGTCTACATCAGTGGTGAGCAACCTGCAGTCCGCGTGCCACCCACAGCCCATCAGGGTAATCCGCTGGTGGGCCACAAGACAGTTTGTTTAAATTGACTGTCTGCAGGCATGGCTGCCTGCAGCTCCCAGTGGCCACAGTTCACCATTCCCAGCCAGTGTGAGCTGCGGAAAGCGGAGTGGGCTGTAGGGACGTATTGGCTGCCACTTCCCGCAGCACCCATTGGTCAGGAACGATGAACCATGGCCACTGGGAGCTGCGGGAAGCCATGCCTGCGGACGGTCACTGTAAACAAACTGTTTTGCAGTCTGCCAGTGGATTACCCTGAAGGGGCCGCATGTGGCCTGTGGGACGCAGGTTGCCCGCCACTGGTCTACATGGAAGCGTAGTGTGTAGCAGGTTAGTGAGGGATATATTTGCACCGCAACTTGTCACAAACTTAGTGCTCATGGAGGGAGGCAGGGAGATAAATAGATTAGATACCTTCTATTGTCATTTGTGGTATTGCTGTAGCTATGTTGGTCTCAGGATATGAGAAAGACATGGTAGGTGAGGTAACATCTTTTATTGGACCAACTTATGTTGGTGGAAGGGACAAACTTTCAAATTTTGTGAAGCTTGAAATCTTGTCCCTTCCACCAATAGAAGTTGGTCCAATAAAAGATATTACCTCACCTACCTTGTCAGATAGATAAATAGACAGATCCAAAATCCTGTAGTTCTTCTTCTAGACCTTACTCAGACAAAACGCCTGTGTTACTGAGGCACAGGGAAGGACTGTAAGATTTTACTCACATAGATTTCACCTATTTGTGAGGCTGTTGTATCCATAACACAAGAAAATGATGTCTCTCAATTCACCATTATTTAGTCCAGGGAATAGGGATCGGCAACCTTTGGCACGTGGCTCGCCAGGGTAAGCCCCCTGGCGGGCTGGGCCAGTTTGTTTACCTGCTGTGTCTCCAGGTTCAGCCGATCGCGGCTCCCACTGGCCACGGTTTGTCGCTCTAGGACAATGGGGGCTGTGGGAAGTGGTGGCCAGCACATCCCTCGGCCCGCACCACTTCCCGCAGCCCCCATTGGCCTGGAGCGGCGAACCACGGCCAGTGGGAGCCACGATTGACTGAACCTGCAGATGTGGCAGGTAAACAAACCCGCCCGGCCCACCAGGGGGCTTACTATGGCAGGCTGTGTGCCAGAGGTTGCCAATCCCTGGTTTAGTCCACTAGGTCCAATGACCGCTGCTGTTTTTTTCCACCTCTTATGTTTTTCAAACCTCTCATTTTATTGTCTCCTCAATTCCTTTCCTTTCATGTCAAAACCCCAACTTAACATATGACTTTCCCTGTCCCTCCCTCCCCACCACCAAAAATACCTAGTAGATTTATTTTCAGGATTTAACACTGCTAAGTTCAAGTGCATCAACTCTGCCTTCATTAGTCTTGGTCAGTTTCACCAATCACTTGAAGAATTGCTAAGAGCAATCAGTGTTGACGATTAACAGCACTCAGTACAGAGCTGTTGCTGAAGTACCTCATCTGATCAGGGTTCAGAGATCATCACAAGTATAAGTCACCTGTAGACAACATGGAAACAGAGATCCTCCCACAAACCTTCCAAGGCAAGAATTGCATCTTTCCACCCATTCCCCACCCAGAAGGGGATAGCTATATTTACAACAGACTGATCTGTCAAGATTAGTTAAAAAGACAAGGTGGATGAGGTAATATCTGTTATTGGACTAACTTCTGTTAGTGAAAGTTGGTCCAATAAAAGTTATTACCTCACCCGCCTTGTCTCTTTAATATCCTGGGACCAGCGCGGCTACATCACCACTGCAAACAAGACTAGTTGAATGTTTTAAAATAAAACTATCTGATTGTATTTCACTTTGGACAGTATTCCCTCTGACTGAGGTTTGCAGTTATGCTGCAAGGACTCTTACCCACAGAGCAAACCCTTTCCTTTCCCCCTCTGAGAGGTATTCTTCTCAGTATGTTACTCCTCTTGCACATGTGACATTTCTGGAACTGAAAGAAGACTCTCTTTGTATTGTGAGAAGAACAGTAGGTGAAAGGGAGTACCTCTACCAAATCATTTTGTAGGGTCTTCTCCAAACCCTTTCCGACTGGCCACTATCCTTTTTGAAATGAAAAGTGTGTCTCCTGAATCTGAGCCATTCTGCATTTGAAGAACCCCATTCTTCAGCAGCATCAGCTATGGTCTTCTGCGGGTCAGGAAGAAGGGGTGCCATGACTTCGAAGTGGTACTCTCGCTCCCCCAACCTGGATCCAGCAAGCTTTGTTCACAGAAGCAGAGGCAGCTTATAGTTATTCACGTGTTTTTCATCTTGCCCCTACACTCAGAAACCTCCCTCTTCTTCCTTTCTTTTACATTTACCCTGCAGACCCATTTTGCCACTAGTTTTCCACACTTTTACTCACCCACCACTGACTGCTCTGGCACTTTATGCTTTGTAACATGGCCATTCCAATTTGATCCTCAAAGCAGGGACCATATCTACCTCTGTGTTTGTAAAAACACTATGTATATCTATGATTTACCACGGTGGTTCTCAATCTTTTTTGGTTCAGGACCCATTTGTAAATGTTTATGGCCTGTTGCAATTTTTAAATAAACTGGGGGTGGAGGCACTGGGGCAGAGCTGTAACTAGGTATTTTAGTGCCCAGGGTGAGCCAGCATATCTGTGTCCATGCCCAGAGGCAATGTGTGTGTGGGTCACATGGGGTCACATGTGCACACCCTCCCCCCATTTTTTGGTTGCATGCCCCCAAATGCAGACAAGCTAGGTGGCCCATTGAGGTGAGTCAGGGGCTGGAGTTGGCACTCCCGCCCCAAGCAGTGCAGTGCAGGGCTGGCCCCACTGAGCCCTGCTGCCTGGTCATGCAGGGCTGGCCCAAGCCACCTGGCATTGCTGGCCCGAGCTGCCCCCTCAGCCTTGCACCCTGGGTGGCTCCCCCACTTGCCCCGCCCTGGTTATGGCCCTGCCCTGGAATGGTTTTGGTTGGATCCTGCCCCTCAGGGGGATTGTGTCCTGCCCAGCACTCAACCCACACTGGCGGCTCCTGCAGTTCCTGTGCTGTGGGGCTGGCTGGGCTTGGCTCTCAGCTCCGGGCATTGCAACCTCCGGGGTTGCAGCATTGCTCAGGTTTGCCCCCCTTTCCCCAGCTGGACCAAGTTTGTGTGAGTGGAGTTGTGAACTGGCTCAAGGGGTTGCAATGCCGCTCACTCAAATTTGGCCTACCCGGGCTCCCATCATCATGATAGCTGGGCCAAACCTGAGTGGTGCTGGGACCCCAGAGGTTGCAGCGCCTGGAGCAGGGAGGCGAGCCCAGCCATCCCAATGGGCCAGGAGCCATAGGAACTGCCACATGACCCTTTGAAACATTCTAGTGACCCAAATTTGGGTCCCAACCCACGGGCTGAGAAAGCCTGATTTAACGTACATGATTTTATATATATATAAGCTGAGTAAATAACTGAGGGTGCAATCCCAAAATATCTGCAGAGCATCAAAGCTATTTTTAAAAGAAAACTGATTTCTAAGTACATCATTGCAACCACAAAAAGCAGCCTATTTATAACTGTGAATACTGAATATATTCTCTTTAGGATGAGTCACATTGTCTCTGCAGTTTCATAGAATCATAAGACTGGAAGGGACCTCGAGAGGTCATCTAGTCCAGTCCCCTGCACTCATGGCTGGAGTAAGTATTATCTAGACCAGGGGTGGGCAAACTTTTTGGCCAGAGGGCCACATTGGGTATGGAAATTGTATGGTGGGCCCTGAATGCTCACGAAATTGGGGGTTGAGGTGCGGAATGGGGTGAGGGCTCCATCTGGGGGTGCAGGCTCTGGGATGGGTCCAGAAATAAGGAGGTCAGGGTGCAGGAGTGGGCTCCAGGCTGGGGGAGGTGGTTAGGGTGTGGGGGGTGTGGGCTCTGGGGTGGGGCTGTGGATGAGTGGTTTGGAGTGCAGGAGGGGGCTCTGGGCTGGGACCAAGGAGTTCAGAGAGCAGAAGAGGGATCAGGGCTGGGGCCGGGAGTTGGGGAGCAGGAGGAGGTTGAGGTGCAGGTTCTGAGCAGCGCTTACCTCAAGCAGCTCCCAGAAGCAGTGGCATGCCTCCGTCTGGCTCCTATGCGGAGGTGCAGCCAGGCGGCTCTGTGCGCTGCCCTGTCCGCAGGTGCCACCCCTGCAGCTCCCATTGGTCATGGTTTCTGGCCAATGGGAGCTGCAGGGGTGGCACCTGGGGTAGGGGCAGTGTGCAGAGCCCCCTAGCTGCCCCTATGAGTAGGAGCCAGAGGGGGGACATGCCACTGCTTCTGGGAGCTGCGCAGAGTGGGGCAAGCCCCCTACCCTGCTCCCCAGCTGGAGTGCCAGAGTGGGGCAAGCCCCGGATCCCTGGTGGGAGCTCGAGGGCCAGATTAAAATGTCTAGAGGGCCTGATGTGCCCCCCGGGCCATAGTTTGGATCTAGACCATCCCTGACAGGTTTTTGTCTAAACTGCTCTTAAAAATCTTCAGTGACGTAGATTCCACAACCTCCCTGGGCAATTTATTCTAGTGCTTAACCACCCTGACAGTTAGGAAGGTTTTCCTAATGTCCAACCTAACCCGCTGGTTTTGTTATGATTATTAATTATTTATATTTCCATAGCACTTAGGAACCCTAGTCATGGACCAGTGTCCCATCGTGCTGTGTGCTCTATAAACACTGAACAAAAAGACGGTCCCTGCCCCAAAGAGCTTACAATCTAAATATAAGATCCACAAACTGATACAGACAGAAGCGGGAGGACAAGGTAACAATGAGACAATACTGGTCAGCTTGATAGACAATACTGGACTCGGTCTACCAGCAGCCCAGCTGTCAAGTTTTGTAGGCATCATGGCAAAGGAGAGTTTTTGGGAGAGATTTGAAGGTGGATAAGAGGTAGCTTTATGGGTGTTTATGGGGAGCAGTCCCTGGTGCTGAAGAGTTTACAATTTAAATAGACAGCAGCCTTAACTTTTCATAACACTAAGGAGTGACAGATCACTGAAGTCCGGCTTTTCAAGATGGTGATGTACCTTTAATTTTAGGGGATTAGGCAAAGTGATTTTCCCTCTCCCCTGATGCTTAGTTGCAGCACTTTACCTTTAATCAGACCTACAGTATAATCCAATGCCCACTTTTATAGTGTGCACTCAGACATTTTTGATAAATCCAAAAGGGAAAAACACCAAAAGAGAAGATGGCTTTGCAATGCAATTGTATTTTTGCTGCTTTTTACATTATCGCTCGGGCCCTATCAATTTCACGGTCGTAGGATTTTAAAAATCATAAATTTCATGATTTCAGATATTTAAATCTGAATGTTGATGGTGTTGTAATTGTAGGGGTCCTACCCCCTAAAAAGGAGTTGTGTGTGTGTGTGGGGGGGGGTTGCAAGGTTATTGTAGGGGAGTTGCAGTACTGCTACCCTTCCTTCTGCGCTGCTGGCAGTGGGGGCGGCTGTTGACCGGGCGCCCAGCTCCGAAGGCAGCGCCCCGCCAGCAGCAGCGCAGAAGGAAGGGAGGCAAGACCGTACCGTGCCATGCTTACATGCCCTCCGGCCACCCAGCTCTGAAGACAGTGTAGAAGTCAGGGTGGCAACACTGCGATCCCCTAAAATAATCTTGTGACCCACCCACAATCTCCTTCCGGGTCAGGACCCCCAGTTTGAGAAATGCTGGTCTCCCCCATGACAACTGTATAGTATAGGGTAAAAGCACACAAAAGAGCCGATTTCAGGTCCGTGACGCATTTTTCATGGCCGTGAATTTGGTAAGGCCCTAATTATAGATCTTATGATGGGGGTGGGGGGCCAACAAAATTGCTATGCACCACTTACGTCTCAGTTATGCTACCATAAAAAGGTTAAGTGGTACATGGTCCTTGTGCTGGCCCTCTGCTTAAAGGTGAATTTTACCCTTTCACAATATTTAAACAAGGCTTATTCATAGTAGTTATCAGTACATTTCCCATGGGAGACACTGCCTGGTACTCTAGGACCAAAATGTAGATTTTGTGCAGTAAAAAAGTGATTTTACAATAACCAAATACCACAGGATTTGATTTTGAAACATTTCAACAAAAGCAGTTTGCTTGGATTTGAACTCTTCCCCCACAATGCTTTCAACTCAAATACAGCCGCCTGGGACTAATGCATGAGAAGCAGAAAAGACAAGAAACAAAAGTAAACGGATTAGTTTATTTTCACCATTCATATGAAGAGCGTACAGGGTAGCATTAGCAAACATGGTAAAAAGTACATTCATTTTGCCAAATTCTTTGTTTTAATGAGCTGGTTTATTAGTAACATGGGTACTTTTATTTTGCTTTTATTTAAAAATTCATAGATGCGGGTGTAAATCAGGAGTATCTCCACTGAAATCAGTGGACTTACATCAGAGTAAATCTGGTGACATCAGAATCAGACCCAGGATTCTTATTTAATCTGGCTGACTTTTTAAAAGGGAAATGGGGCTCCCACAAAAAAACACTGCCCAGAGTGAAAAGCCACAGGGGCTGAAAAATGATGAAAATAAACAGTAGGGGGTGCAAATATGCTTGCTTGCCCCGGGCACTAAAATGCATAGTTACAGCTCTATCTGTGTAACAACAATAGGCAACAATATCCAGCTCCTGCCAGCTTCACATGGACATTAACAGTCTGGGGACATTTTCTGTGTGAACAGGAATTTAGGTGTGTCCCCTTTGCTCGTTTCAGTCCTGAGTCAAATCCCTTTAAAGAAATGGACAACACCTCCACCGAGGTCAGTGGAAGTTGCATGATTGCACCTTTGTGCAATCCCATGTAAGTGCCAAAATTGCCACAGGGATACCATTCTTTAACCCAGGAGAAATGGCTGCATGTCAGTGGCTTGGTACACATAGTGCTTGCAAAGCACTTCGGCTTCCCAAAAGTACTCTCAATTCTTGAACTCCACCGAGCCTACAAAAGGAGAAAAGCCAGAGTTACTTCCAAAGAAATGAGCTGCATTCTCCTCCTTATAGACTGTTTCCCGAACAAAGCTGATTTTACTATTTAGCAGAGGAAAAAGTTGAGGTGCTTAAAAGATCAAGCAGACAGGCCTATCATTTTGTTCACTATTGAATCACAAGGAGAGAGCCATGGAAGGGGTTACTAAACAATTTACCAAAAAGAACTGCACAGCGTGACAAATATTCTCCAGGTAAGTACTTATAGACTGTGGTCCCCTTAATTTTCTCTCTTAAGATCAAGAGACTGAGCTGAAGTCTTTCACTATAAGGCAGGTTTTCTAATCCTTTCGTCATTCTTGTGGCTCTTCTCTGAACTTTCTCCAATTTGCCACCATCAGCCCTGAATTGTGAAAACTTACCCCACTATGTCTTGCCCTCTGCAAATCTTTTTGACTCTGATCTCTCCAGGGCAGACAATGTTTTGACATTGTGTTTTGAATAGCATCCAGCACATTGCTGGTGTAAAGCAAATGATAGGTGCAGCTGAAGTCTAAGGGGTTGAGCATGGGTCAGGAATTCTAATCCCAGCACTACCACTGGGCTCTCTGCGTGCCCTGGAGTAAGTCATTGAACCTCTGTGCCTCAGTAATTCCAAAGGTAACATAGGAATAACTCTGACCCTCACTTCATAAGGCACTTTGAGATCATTGCAGAGCAATAAAAAATACAAGTCATTATCTGTCACTCTATATGCCTTTCACACTCATCCGTTCGCTTGCTATTGTGGTACTTCCCCTCTTTCCACCCTGGCTGTAGGCCAGCCCATTGAAGCATATTAATCCATCCTGCACTTCCTCACCACTTATTTTTCCATGTGCCTGACAAATCAGCTGCATGTTTACATGGGGCTTTACAAAGCAGCATAGACTATGGCATGGCCTCTGCCCCAAAGAGTTTAGAACATATACAAACAAAATAGAAAATCTGCGCGGGTGTGGAGATGTCTTTGGGTTAGGAGAAGGTAGGAAGGATTTATGGGGCAAATGCATTTTAAGGAGGAAAGAAAGAGCTGTCAGACAAGAGGGAGAAGATTGTTTGAAACATGGGGGCAGTCTGAAACAAGGTGCAAAGCTGAGAGGGAAGGAGGGGAAGGAGTAGTAGAGACAAATCATTTGCAGGAACATAGCAGGATGAAAAGCATCCCTAGGCAAAGTCCTTTCCTACCATCAGAGCTATATACCTTAAAGTATCGCTTCAAGGCTTTAAAAAAGAAAGGTCACATTTCTTTATTTATTACCAGTTTGCCTTTAACCTCCAAGCCTAGTTGCAAATGACCGAGTCAAGAATTGTTGAAATTAGTTTTAAATTACAATTACTTGTGAAACACAAAGCCACTCTGCTGACAAAGGACACAAAGATTGGAATATTTAAAATGATTTTAACGTGTTTGTTTGCTATAACATGTTTTGCAAATATTTTACATTTATATCACACATTTCACCCCGAAGGATCCAAAAGTGCTCGAACTGTTACATAACATTCAGCCTTCAGTAAATTTTCACCACAAAAACTTTATTGGCATCTGTTCATTTCCTTTTTCCCTGAGCTAAATCTAATTTATTTGTATAATTATACACGCACATACAAATAAAACTATGTTAAAAGAACATTATTGAGGTTGCAAAGTCAAATATTCAAAACATAGGAAAGGTCAGACTTACGGTTCTCCATGCGCCCTTAATTCACCCCCCTCGTGCATATGAAATTTGGTCCAGTCCTTATTTACATGACCACAGGCTATTTTTTCCAAAGATCCCTGCCTCATTTAGTGCACAAGCTGGACTGTGCTCATTTGATGAATAGCCATTCAGTAGCTTGTTTACTCCTCACTCGTCAGTGTGTGGTTCCATGCATTAATGACTGTACTGCTCTGAAAATAAAATTATTAATTTCCTCCTGAGCTTTTCTATGACATTCATCACTACCATATGAGTGCTTCATGACTATTAGTGAATTAATTTTCACAACATTCCTGTGAGATGGGGGGATATTATTATCCCCATTTTACAGATGGGGAATTGAGGTATGGAGAGATGAAGGACAAAAGTATCTGCTAATTTTGGGTGTCAAATCTGAGGTGCCCAGGGCCTTATTTTTCCAGGAACTTAGCATTATATAGAGCTTCATATGTTCAAACCACAGCTCCCAATGACTTCAGTTGCAGCTGTGAGTGCTCAGCATGTCTGCAAATCAGACCTCAGGGTCTCAAGGCAGATAGGCAGAAAATGCGGCACATCCAATTAGTGACCACCTGTGAAAAGTTTGGTTTAAGTAGCTTACCTAGTATTGCATAGAAACTCTGTGGTAAAGGCAGGGATATAAACCAATTATCCAGGGTAGCATTCAACCGCATTAACCCTAAAATCATCCGTTGTCTTCCTGCAGTCCCCTGCCTCATTCACTGTGTACTTTCCAAGCTCTGCAGTAAATAAAGCAGAGGTCCTACGGGCAATAGTCTCCTTCATGACACAACCCTGATGCATCCCTGGAGCAGATCCATCCCATTCACTAAACAAAGCAGGGATTTTGGGGTGGAGGGGAATAGTTTGATATGTAATTAAAGGCTGTATCATAATGCATGTATACCAGGGGGCTGAATTAAAGTTGCACAGGAACTTTAATTTTGGCATTTTTTAACTTTTGAGTGTTTGACTTTGCAATCTTAATAATGTTATTTTTACAGGTTTGTGTGTGTGTAATTATCTAGGGTTTTTTTGGAAAAAGCAAACTGAAAAAGCACAATTCCATCATGTGGCATCATATTGACAGCCACATAATTCATCAAGTAGGGTTGGAACCTTGGAAACCATCAAACAGACCTCTGCTGCTTGCGGTAATGGAGTAACATAGCAGTAGTAGGTTGTTATCCTCTATGTGAACCAGCACTAGACAGGGTTGAGGCACACACATTGGCAATGGGTTTCACAGATATTTGCTGACAGCAGAGGAAGGGGGAGACTGAAGGGATGTTCTTTACTGGGCACAGGCTTCTGCCAAGTCCATTCCAAACTTGATCGCTTCTGCCCAGAAACCTCCAACCTGTCCCTGTCCAGTGCTGGATCATCAACACTCCTGGCTCCTTGTCCCAGTACCAATCTCCTCACCTAGCCAGCCCCAGTCTCCACTCCTCAGGCTTCTCATCTCAGTCCTTGTCATTTCCAGTCTCTCCTCCTTGCACTCACCAAACCAGTCACCTGAACAACTCCCAGTCACCTTGCCCAGCTATCACCAGTTACACCCCCTTATTCCCAAGTCCTTGTTCCCGCTTTTCTTGCCCAGCCAGTCTCAGTTCCTCCTCTCCTCTCTCTCTCTCTCTATATATATATCTCCCTCATCCTGGCCTCCATTCACAGGCACACCCAGACGCCCAATCTCAATCTCCCTGGGCTCCTCATCCACTCTGTGTCTTCTCCCACACTCATCATCCCAGTCTCTTTGCCCAGCCAGTCCTGGTTCTCCCTCTGGACACTGTCTCTTCATCAGATCTGTCTCCCCTCCCCTCCCCGTAACCTCTGTTGTAATAATTGGGCCTACAAATTTACGCTGAAGGTGAGCTTAATTGTAAAAAGTATGTGAAAGTTGCTAACGATGTTACAATAAGTTACAGTAACAAATGTTAATGGAAAATAGGTCAAGTTGTTTTCAATAATTAATGTTACAAACAGGTGCAAGAGAACCAGACAGGGAGACTAAATTAGTCCAGACAAAAAAGGCCATGCTGCTGTCATTCAAGGACTATGTGGGAATCATTCTTGGTAAAAACAGAAAATGAGAACCAGAAATTAATGAACCAAAATTGGTGGGCCTAATTGGTAGACAAAATAATGAGGGGATGGGCTATTCCACCCATCATTCCCTTTTTGAGTCATTAAAGAGAGAGACTTTGGCGGGGGGAGGACAGAGAACGGATGGAGGCTACTGAAGTGAGCTTCACCATCATGGCTGCCGCCCCCACTGTTTCCTGGGATCTGGACCTTGGTCATCCTGATCCTGAGAGATGTACTGACCAGAGCAGGACCTGGATGACATGGCCACCTCTACCAGCTCCTGCTGAATCCCAACCACCACCTGAGATGAAATTGGATCGGACTTTAACATCAACCACAACAGCTCCAGCTCATCTCATCTAACTTCTCGTCCCCAAAAGGACAGTTACCACTATCTTTGATACCATCTAAGGGACTGTCAAATGAGGACTTTTTTCCTTCTTAAAACTCTCCAAGTAAAGGGAAAGGGAACAAGGGATGTTGTTAAAATGAAAACCTTATTTTATACTTGACATTTTAAATGTTTTAATGTTTTTTCCTCCTTTTCGGCATCTTTAATAAAAGGACTTTTATTAAACGGACTTTTAATGGAGTGTTTGCCATGGTACTAAGCAGGCTGAGATCTCCAAACTTTGTTTATCATTGGACAGTGACTGGGTTTACACTTTTGATCCCATCTGAATTAACACAACAGCTTCTTGCCCTCTCCTAACCCCTGCCCCGTTTCTCAGTCCCAATTTCTTTGCCCAACCAGCTGCAATTCCCTCCCAGTCTCTCTGCTCAGCCAGTCCCAGTCTCCACTCCCACTGTCTCATTATCTATCCCTTTCTTAATGATTCCCAACATTGTGTTTGCTTTTTTGACTGCCGCTGCACATTGAGTGTATGCTTTCAGAGAATTATCCATGACTCCAAGATCTCTTTCTTGAATGGTAACAGCTGATTTAGACCCCATCATTTTATATGTTGCATCCGATGAAGTGAGCTGTAGCTCACGAAAGCTTATGCTCAAATAAATTGGTTAGTCTCTAAGGTGCCACAAGTACTCCTTTTCTTTTTGCGAATACAGACTAACACGGCTGCTACTCTGAAACCTGTCATTGGGATTATGTTTTCCAATGTGCATTACTTTGCACTTATCCGCATTGAATTTCATCTGCCATTTTGTTGCCCAGTCACCCAGCTTTGAGAGATCCTTTTGTAGCTCTTTGCAGTTGGCCTGAGACTTAACTATCTTGAGTAGTTTTGTATCATCTGCAAATTTTGCCACCTCACTATTTACCGCTTTTTTCGGATCATTTCTGAATATGTTGAATAGGACCGGTCCCAGTACAGACCCCTGGGGGATACCACTATTTGCCTCTCTCGATTCTAAAAATTGACCATTTATTCCTACCCTTTGTTTCCTATCTTTTATCCAGTTACCAATCCATGAGAGTACCTTCCCTCTTATCCCATAATAGCTTACTTTGCTTAAGAGCCTTTGGTGAGGGACCTTGTCAAAGGCTTTCGGAAAATCTAAGTACACTATATCCACTGGATCCCCCTTGTCCACATGCTTGTTGACCCCCTCAAAGAATTCTAGTAGATTGGAGAGGCATGATTTCCCTTTACAAAAACCATGTTGACTCTTTCCCAACAAATTATGTTCATCTATGTGTCTGATAATTTTGTTCTTTACTATAGTTTCAACCAGTTTACCCAGTACTGACGTCAGGCTTACCAGCCTGTAATTGCCGGGATCACCTCTGGAACCCTTTTTAAAAATTGGTGTCACATTAGCTATCCTCCAGTCATTTAGAACAGAAGCTGATTTAAATGATACGTTACAGACTACAGTTAATAGTTCTTCAATTTCACATTTAAGTTCCTTCAGAACTCTTGGGTGAATACCAACTGGTCCTGGTGACTTATTGCTGTTTAGTTTATCAGTTTGTTCCAAAACCTCCTCTAATGACATCTCAATCTGGGACAGTTCCTCAGATACGTCACTTAAAAAGGATGGCTCAGGTTTGGGAATCTCCCTCACATTCTCAGCCATGAAGACCAATGCAAAGAATTCATTTAGTTTCTCCATAATGGCCTTATCATCCTTGAGTGCTTCCTTAGCATCTCGATCGTCCAGTGGTACCACTGATTGTTTAGGAGGCTTCCTACTTCTGATGTACTTAAAAAAAAAATTTGCTATTATATTTTGAGTCTTTGGCTATCTGGTCTTCAAATTCTTTTTTGGCTTTCCTACTTATATTTTTATACTTCATTTGCCAGAGTTTATGCTCCTATTTTCCTCACTAGGATTTAACTTCCACTTTTTAAAGCATACCTTTTTACATCTCACTGCTTCTTTTACTTTGTTGTTTAGCCACAGTGGCTCTTTTTTTGATTCTCTTAATGTGTTTTTTAATTTGGGGTATACATTTATGTTGAGCCTCTATTACGGTGTCTTTAAAAAGTTTCCATGCATCTTGCAGGGATTTCACGTTTGGTGCTGTACCTTTTAATTTCTGTTTAACTAATCTCTTCATTTTTGTGTAGTTCCACTTTCTGAAATTGAATGCTACAGTGCTGGGCCACTGTGGTGTTTTCCCCACCACAGGGATGTTAAATTTAATTATATTTTGGTCACTATTACCAAGCAGTCCAGCTATATTCAACTCTTGGACCATATCCTGTCTTGTCACTTAGGACTAAATCAAAAATTGCCTCTCCTCTTTTGTATTCCAGGACTAGCTGCTCCAAGAAGCAGTCATTTAAGCTGTCAAGAAACTTTATCCCTGAGATAGAAGTTGCCCACTGCCCAAATTCAAGTCCCTGCTCCAAAGCATAGCAGCACTAGAGCTTTCCAAAGAAAAGGTCCCTTTTTTTTTTTATTCATATGGGCAAAACAATGTATTTTTCTCTTGTCTTATTCTTGGAAAAAACTGAAAGATTTTGGTTAAAAAAAAACAACCCCAGCATACTTGAGTTAGAGGCCCAGCATAGAAAATTTCAACTCAAAAGTTTAAAGTTTGCCAGTTATAAAGCAGCTGAAAACAGGGTCTTAAAACAGGAAGTGTCAGGCAATGTTAATAGGCCTAAAATTTCTTCACACAATGCACAGTCAACCTGTGGAACTCCTTGCCAGAGAATGCTGTGAAGGCCAAGACCATAACACAGTTCAAAAAAGAACTAGATAAATTCATGGAGGATAGGTCCATCAATGGCTATTAGCCAGGATGGGTAGGAATGGTGTCCATAGCCTCTGTTTGCCAGAAACTGGGAATGAGCAATAGGGGGTGAATCACTTGATGATTATCTGTTCTGTTCATTCCCTCTGGGGCACCTGGCATTGGCCACTGTCGGAAGACAGGATACTGGGCTAGATGGACCTTTGGTCTGACTCAGTAGGGCCATTCTGATGTTCTTATGTAAAATTATGTACAAAAAGCTATGATAAAAGAATGTATGCAGTTTTGTTGTAGACGTGTAAAAGAACATTATTCACGATGCAACATCAAGCAGGTGAAAGCTCAGGAATGCCAGATTTCCAGTTGCCCATGCAATCTTAGCTCTGCCCCTTGTATGTCCATCCTGAGCACTGAGAGAGGCTATGATTCTGTGGAAAAATAGTATGCGTGTAATTAAAAACTGTATCAGTGCATAATCCAAGCCCATGCTTGACTTTGCAACCTAAACATTCATTCATTCTTTTAGGGTTTTTTAAAATGCAGTTTCCTAGGTTTATAAGGGGGAAAAAAAGAGTAAAAACAAGTTATATTATGCACAAATGTAACACTCCCACCCACTCCCACATTGTGCGTTATCAGGAGGGTTTGTATCTTGAACCTTTAGCACACACTACTACTACTTTGCTACAGGACTAACTACTTTAGTTGGCAGCAGTAGAAGGCTGTTATCCCAGAAATGGGGCATTGGCTGCCAGAGTTGAAGAGTTATGGGATCCCAGCCTGCTCTTTCCCTCCAACAGCCCCAGGGGTTGTGGGGAGCTCCTGTACTATGTGGTGCCCTCAGAAGGGTGAGGGAGCATAAGCCACTGGTGATACACATTGCCAAATTTCTCCTGAGAAATGCAAGTTTCTCTCAGCAAAACCTAAATGAAATTTCCTGGGACAAAGAAAAGGCATTTTCTAGCTCAATAGCTTCCCCCTGCCGAATATCAATGCCGTGCTGTAAACAACATAAATATGAGAGCTTCTCAAAAAAAAAAAAAAAAAGTCACAAGAAACTTTTCTAATGGAAAGTGTTAGAAAACCTAACTACAGGATTTGATACCAGCTCCCCAATAATTCACCCCCGACCCTTAGTTATTTTGGTTGGCTTTGTTACAACTTTCCATTACTAATAGCAATAGAGAGTTCAGAATTGTATTCAGTCTACTATTTACTTTCACAGCTCTTGAAAATCATTTAAGGTCTTGTTTCCATTAGTTTTTGCTGCTCAAAATACTGAAGACTTTTAGTTTATTGCTTCCTATAATAATTAAGACTTTCATGATTTTGTATTGTGATGTTTTAGACTGAAGTCATTCTCTGATCCCTAATCTAGCCATATATTTATTTCCTCAAGCTCCATGGGTCACTTGAGTACATAGGACTAATCTCGTCAGTCATTCTTCTATCCCAATGCAGAATTGAATCAGCTAAGGCAGGCAAAGATCTACTTCCATCTGAGACATCTTGCAGAACCACTGACTTGTCCAGAGGGCAGCTCCCCTTACAGATCTATTGTCTGTAGACCAACATTCTGAGTCTTGGTTGGGATAAAGTACCAGCACACCACCCCCTGGATTACTCAAACATGTCTGTCCTAGTGTCTCTGTAGCAACTGGCATTAGTAAGTTTATCCACTTATGACATGGGATATTTGAGATGACTTAGATAAAAAGGCAAAGGAAAGTGTTTTTTTTCATACTAACATTAGAGCAATCCCATTTATTACCTTGCTAACCCTGCAATCTCCACTGTTTATAAGGCCAATATTAGTAGGTTTTGCACCATACAATGTTTTGAACTTACAAAGTAAGTTTTACATATAGCACATTATCACTTTCTGCTGCTAACTTTGATGTCAAGGTATTATTGATTCCAAGAGTTCAAACATGTATTGTAGTTACACACTGCCGTTCATGTATGAAAACAAAGGCCTGGATTTTTAAGGGAATTTCAGCATTGCTGCACTCAGCAATGCAATGCCTAACTGATTTAGAAGCATAATTATCATTTTCAAAAGTGTTTTAGGTGCCTGAGGCTAAATCCCATTGACTGCCAGAGGAGCCTAAATTCCTTTTGGAAATGAGAATTATGCTCCTCAATCAGCCAAACAGACTAAGCACTACTACATTCGTAATCGTGCCCCTTACAGCTTCCAGTACCCCCCCTCCTTATGTCTTCTACATACACTTCAGTGAGACCTCATCAGTTGATCATACAGGGATGACTCATGGGATTACTAATTGGCTATGAAATTTTCACCTCCACATTTCTGGTTCAAATATGAACCAAGTCAGTAGTGACCACTATTTGCTGGCCTAAGTCAAGTGACTTGGTAGTTTCAATTCAGTTCTTAACAGACAGGTTTGTGTGGTGTGGGCAAACTGCCATAATTGGCAAACTGTTACCAATTGCAACAGATATTCCCAAGAATGAATACACGTAAAAACTAAATATCCCTCTCAGAAATTAGAGTCATAGATTCCAAGGCCAGAAAGCACAATTGTGATCTACGCCAGTGGTCTCCAACCTTTTTATGCACAAGATCACTTTTTGAATACAAGTGCAACCCAGGATCTACCCTGCACCTTGGCCGAGGCCCCACCCCTTCCCTGAAGCCCTGCCCACTCCATCCCCCCCTCCCTTGCTCACTCTCCCCCACCCTCACTCACTTTCACCAGGCTGGGACAGGGGTTCAGGAGGGGGTGCAGGCTCTGGGGGGGGTCCAAGGGGCTTGGAGTGGGGAGGGCTCTGGGGCAGGGGGCTGGGGTGCAGAATGGGGTGAGGCATGCAAGCTCTTGGAGTTTGGGTGCAAGAGGGGGCAAAGTATTGAGGTGCGGGAGAGGGTACAGAGTGCTGGCTCCGGGAGGGGGTCAGGGACTTGGGGTGCAGGACGGATCATGGGGTGTTGGCTCTGGGCAAGGGGCTCAGGGTTGGAGCAGGGGCTGAGATGCGGGAGGGGGTTTGGGGTGCTGGCCCGGGAGGGGGCTCAGGGTTAGCGATGTGGGCTCCCACCGGATGACACTTCCCTTGTGAGGTTCCCGGCCAAGGGGAGCTGTGCTTGCAAGCAGAAGCAGCGTGGAGGCCTCCCACCCCGCGGCCTTTGGGGTGTGCTGGCCGTTTCTAGGAGCGGTGTAGGGCCGGGACAGGCAGGGAGTCTGCCTTAGCTACACTGCCAGATTTTTAGCAGCTGGAGATCGCGATTGACTGGGAGAGTCTCCAAGATCGACCAGTCGATCATGATCGACCGGTTGGTGACTGCTAATCTAGTCTGACCTCCTGTACAATGCAGGCTGTAGAACTTCCCCAAAATAATTCCTAGAGCATCTCTAAGAAAAAGATCGAATCTTGATTTAAAAATGGCCAGTGACTGAGAATCCATGATTCTTAGTAACAGTTCTAATAGTTAATTGTCCTCACTTAATCTATGCCTTATTTCAAAATCTGATTTTATCTAGCTTCAATTTCCAGCCACTGGATCATGCTAAACCCTTGTCTGCTACACTGACGAGGCCAATATCAAATATCTGTTTCCCATGTAGCTACTTATAGACTGTGATCAAGACACTCCTTTACTTCCTTTTTGTTAAACTAAACAGATTGAGCTTCTTGAGTCTATTACTATAGGCAGGTTTTCTAATCCTTTAATCATTTTCATAACTCTTTTCTGAACCCTCTCCAATTTATCAACATCCTTCTTAATTGTTGTACCAGAACTGGACACAGTATTATAGCAGCAGGTCACACCAGTGACCAAGAGGTAAAATAACTTCTTCACTACTACTCAAGATTCCCCAATTTATGCAGCCAAGGACCACATTAGCCCTTTTGACTACTGTATCACACTGGGAGTTTGTGTTCAGCTGATTATCCACCTTGATCCCAAATTTTTTTCAAAGTCACTACTTCCCAGGATCTCTAGAAAAGTCCTCTAACAGGGCTGGAGGAGTGTGCACTTTGGCTTCCTGTGTTGTTCTTACCTCTAGATTAGCAGAGGCCTTTATCTTGCAGGGCTATCAAACTACTTCTCACCAGCATATTAACTAAAGAAAAATTACATGTTTTTAAATCAAATCTTAAAATATTTTAACAAATTAATATTTGTTAATCTATCCTGTATTCATTCCCCATGCCCACACACATTGCTTTCATATATTTTAGTCACATTTTGTTGGATTATAACAGAAATTTTAATTGCGTTTCCTTCTTGCATTTGCATCTTGTCTATATCTACCCAAGACAAAAGGTCTGCTATTTTTCAGTTCTGTTCTTACTGATGCTTATTTTGTTCCTATTGATTTTAACGGGACAGGCTTCAGCTATTTAAAGATCATCAGCAACATTATATAAGAAACCATGAACACAGCTGCACAAGCCACATAAGGATTGATTTTTTAAAAAAATATCTCATCAATAAAACAGAAGCTGAAAAAATGCTGGATATATAAAAGGGTTTAGATTAAAATTTTTATTATTTATACAAAACCAAAATAAATCAAAGCAAACTGATAATGGATTGAATGTATCATCTCATGTCCCAGCCTGTCTTCTTTTGTCAAGAATTCAATCTACAGTTCAATTTTAGATTATTCCATCTTCACTGAAAACTAGGAGGTCTCCATCTTGTATCCATGTTTTTCTAGTTCAGCTCTGTATAAAAACAAGAACCAGAAGTATGATTGAGGCACAATAAAATACTGGCAGATATTTGAAAAGCTCTTTAAACCACGACAAATGTTAATCAAGAACCTAAATATTATCTGGTAAGAAAACACTGAATACATATGCTACTTTCAGAGTAGCAGCCGTGTTAGTCTGCATCCGCAAAAATAAAAGGAGTCTTGTGGCACCTTAGAGACTAACAAATTTATTTGAGCAGTCTCCAAGGTGCCACAAGTACTCCTTTTATTAATATGCTACTGTCACTTTTGATACAAAAGAACAAATAAGTGTAATAATTCACATTTTTGCCTCACTTGCTTTACCTTCTTTCTACATTTCAGTTTAGTCACTCTTTTCAACATGGATATGAACCCCAGATAAAAATTCAAAGGCTTGTTTAATTATGGTCCCCACTACTTATTGATTAAATCAAGGAGGTGCTTTCTTTCACCCCATTTTTAAGTCAATAAAACTTCATTAGAAATGATAATGCAATACACAGATTTCACATGGGTAACTTGTGCATAAGGAAGTCTTGTGAAAATTAACTCTCTTACTAGCACAGATATTTATTTAAAAAGGCGGCCAACCATCTAGGAACAAAGCTAAAATTCTTTTTACAAAGTAAAAACTTAAACAAGTTTTGACACTGCACTCATCAGTATGGTATCTCTGATTCCTCCTCATTAATACAAGACTTGGGCCCTAATATATAAAAGGTCCTTAATCTTGTACATAGTCCCACTGACTTTAATAGGATTATACATGCTTAAAATTAGGTGTGTGTTTATACTTTGAATGAGAGCCCAAATGAACACAAAAGTTCAGATTCTGCAGTTCTTAAACAGGCATAACTTCCATCCAACTTGTTCTGACTGATGAATAATTGTGATAGTTTAGATAAGGAGGTTATCTGAATACACAGAATGAATCAATCAATCTTTTTTGACCCAATCCAGAAGCAAGGATGGATTTTCACTACTAAAATGTAAGATTCATTTTAGGACACTCAAGCCAGTTGTATTTCAGGATGGCTTAAACATAACAGGGATAGCCCACGGATTGTGGTAGAGGAATGCTGTTCCAACCTCAGACTGGAGTCTTTAATTTAAATACAGAGATGAGGACAGATTATGAATTCTTTACTATAAAATGTAATTAAGTTATAGTTTTCACAGTCCAAAGTGTCATGTATTGAACCTTCTCATACAGAATTTTCTGTCACACTTTGAGGATTCCTGTAATACTTTGACACACACTGTCTTTAGAGTGGTAATATATTTAAGACCTGCAATTAACTTGAAACTATCTTTCAACTTGACAATAAGCAATTACACGAACAGGTTTTACTTTGATACCCACTACCTGAGGGTCACCTTAACCTTGTGTCTAAAACAAGGGAGTCAGTCCAGTAACTGTCTCAAATCAGGCTACATTACAGATATTTCATTACGTGGACAATGTATGGAGGGATTAGTGATAAAGCACAAGTTTGTACTGATGATTCAAACTCCTTAAATTATAGTTAGGCATCAGTAAAAGATTAACTGAAACTAAAAGTGACCTGCAGAAAGGAGGGTTAAACAACTGGATTAGAAGTGCTCAGCTCCTATCCATAGGTATTTTTAGATTTTAAAAATTTACTTTGGTAATTCTTCCCCCTGTAATAAAGTCTATGACTGCCACTAGAACTGGCCGGGAATTGCTTCACTTAATCGTTCTTTGCTGGAAGACGACTCCTCACCACAAGGAAACTTTTTGTGGGAATGTATCAGTATTGACAAGTCTTTTGTCTGGAAAGGTTTCTCAGTTCAGGATGGAAAGTTTTTGAAATCCTGAAAAATTTTACAGGATGTGAAAGCTGTTTCCTGTCCCACTCTAATCATCACACATACTGAGAGGTAACAGAGTTATTTCAGTGTTTATAGCATTGACACTAAAGTACAGAGGCTGGTCACCAGTAGTAAGGCTTGTTGGGTTATGACAGCAAATGCTGCTTTTAAAAAACTCTTTGGGGCAGTAAAGCAGAGATTTGCTCACTTTTTCTTTCAAAAATTTTTTTAAACTGAACATTTTTTAAAGTCACAGGTTTCACCCAACTAAAAACTACAGACTGAAAGTTTTCTGTTCAACTTCTAACTGTAAATTAAACTCCAAGATTACCTTAACTGATTGGAGAAATCATCTTCTACATTGTCATCATCCCAATTGTCTTCCCAGACATGTGCATCTTCATCTTCATCTAAACCAGCCCAGTCTAAGGACAGAAAACAGACAAAGTCTAAATATTTTATGTTGTACTGCTTTGGTACCATTAGGTCTGGCCATTAGATACACTGAAATGTCATCAACACCAAACATTTCCTCTATGTTTATAAAAAAAAAGTTCTGATCATGTTAAAGTGTTTAGAAGAATAAAATCATTACAAGATGCTATTTAACACCATAACTTCTTGAATTATAATCTAATACAACTTTATATATAGCTATAAGCTTAATGTTCTGGATTCTAGGATTATTTATTCATAATGAGGACATTAATTAAAAAAAGATCACTCATAGAAGATCTGTAACAAGACAGCACAAATATAGTAGGTAACATGTTACCTAGTTTCCATTAATACACCTAAAGACTTTTAGAAAGTTTACATGAAACTCAGGGTTGCATGAAAATATTAATTTTAAATGCTGAGAGCTTTTATTGTCAAGAAGATTCAAAAAAACTCCTTTACTCAATCCGCTTAGACCTTCCATTTCTTCTTATGGAAAATACTGAAATTACAAGTAACTAAAACAAGAAGGGTATGCAACTATAGCTATACAATAAGTAGCTTCACATTATTTTTAACCCTTCCTCTCACCTTTAAAGCTACCAGTTCTATTTTTCATATAGGCAAAGTTTTGTGTTTTTCTACAGCTGCAGAAGTAAAGATAAATCAGAAAAGTAAACTGCAAGCTTTGTCCCAGTATTGCAACATGGAAACTGTTTTTGGTCCTCTTATTAATACAGAAAAGTAGCAAAGCACTGCATGTGAAGTAAGTTCTCCTGGAGCACCAGAAAGGCTCATGGTAGGGAATATATTTTTGGTATTTGGCATCCATAGTACAGATTTATAAGATTACCTGGCAATATTAGTTTTAAATGTGAGAACATTGCAGTGCTCCTCCCCAACCACCAAATGGTTTTGAATGGTGCTGCGTCCCACCATAATTTACAATCAGTTTTCTACCAACCCAGAAAAACCAAAGCTTTCCAGCAGCCACCAGAGTAGTATTGTACATACAAGTCAATAACAAAAGGAAACTGACTGTGGGAGGGTCACAAACAGATCCAGGTGGGTTGCAACCACCTTCCCCTCTTTATGAGTATAGGTGAAAGGGAGGTCCTGAAACTTTTTCCTATTGTAACAAGTGGTCACAGTATGGAAAAATTTGAGAACCACAGGAATAGAATTATCAATTCCTAGCCAGCCACACATGTAAAAGAATTTGCTGCCAAAGATAAGAGACTAAGATTTAGCTTCACAAGCCACAGGATGGATACTTTGTGTGTGGAAGGGCTGGGCTGGAGACCCTGCAGAAACTAGAGAAAGAAAAAAAGGGGTGGGAAGAGAAGAGAAACCCCTTGAGCCAAGGACCATCTTTATACTGTATTTGTACAGTGCCTAGCACAATGCGGTCCTGGTCCACTAATAGGGCTCCTAGGGGCTACAGTAATACTACTAATAATAATAATGCAAAAGAAATAACTAATTACTCTATTGTCCTTTTCACTAGGATAGTCACATTCAATTCACAAACAATTAAACTGAGTTACAAGGGAGAAAAGGGCCTTAATTCAGCACTACTTACAATAAACTTCATGTTTATTTACACACAGTGAATTTAACATTCAAATTTAATGTTCTTACAAAGACTATAAAACAGTACTATATCAACTATTTCATTTACTGTATTTATATTTCAAAGACATACTTATTCCACAACAAATAAAAATTTGCTTTTGTAAGGTAAAAATTGACCCAGAATTCAGGCATTATATTAGTTGGTGACAAGAGTCTCAAATGATTTGAGATGATACAATCAGGCACAATGGCTCTGAGAGGTTCAACCAAAAAGGATAGTTGTCAGGCAGACTGATAGTTCTTTATTCATGAAAACCTGCATCATGCTTCAAGAAGTGGGGCTAAGATGTCTTCCACATTAAAGTGGGTGAAAAACAGATGAAAGTGATAAAAAAAAAGCCTAAATTATGCTCTTATTCCTGTAGCTACAAGACTTTAAACTATTTGTATGTTGACACTATATACTAGGCTTGTGTATTGAAGTTATTATTCCAGTTACATTCTATGCCTGTGACTGGATAAAAGTAAAAAATGATATAGCATTATCTCGGATTTGGAAGTATCAAAAATGTTTTTGAGAGTTGACTACCATTAAGTATTATTACTATAAACTAAAGTTACAAAATCTATTTTGACAAACTAGTCGTGATGGGAGTCTTAGAAATGTATTTTAATATTCTGATCACAGCGTGGTGTGTTCCATACTTCAAAAATGAAGACAAAATAGGTTTTCGTACTCAGCTCTACAATACCAAAAGCCATATGATTTTATACCACTAAAAAGGATCACAGAAGTCAAAAGTGACCAATTCATATTATACCATACATCATATCATACTAAACTTGAAATGAAATGCTCCATAAAGATTGAAAACATCTGTTTCAGATTCAAGAAATAATTATACCAAATTTTTAAGTAACTGAGTTGAAGTAGGAATTAAAGAAGTAAAGAATGCTTATGTAATGTAATTTTTGTTATGCTTTAACACAAGTTTGCATTACCTAATTTCCCTAGGTCAGGGAAAGAGTATCAGACATAACAGAACTCTAACAACATGTACGGCTGCATAGACAAGTAGTATAACTTGGAAGATTAACAGTTTGAGATAATTTTAGTAAAAGTTTTTATAATCTAATATTTATCCAATTATTTTTGATTAAGCAATAAGAAAACAAAACACCCAAATAGTAATTCTGAACTTTCTTTATCATATCTCAGCACCAATATCTTATTGGAGGGTTTAATGATTGCTTTATAAGTTGGGGTTTTTTTTTTTTGCAAGCTACATCAAGAAGCCTTTAGTGCTTAATCAGCAGACACATAATATATAAAGAATGATTTTTAAAATGTATTTCAATAGTTAACATCTACATGAAACTTCAATCACAAACCGTAGGAGAGTCTGGAGTTACTTTTTTGATAAAAATACTAATGTCCTGTATGAAACATTTTCAGAATTTCTTAAAACTTAGGATGTTTAACAAACAGTATATCCACATTCAGTAAGAGGATTTCACCTCATTTGGTTTATAGGTATATTACCATATTCTAAGAAGGACAACATGGTGCCCAAATAACCACCCTCATTCTGACATTTGAGATGTTTTGATTTTTCCATTATATTATTTTCTCAAATATATCAGAGCCAGGTTCTGATATCTGGTTCTTTTTCTACTGAGGCAGTTATAAAGAGGATTTCAAGGAAGATCAGTTGAGGTTATTGCAGAGGTATAGGAAAACTCAAGTATTCAGAAAGGTCCACCAAATCCTAGTTTTCTCCCTGTGTGAGGGTGTGGTTTGAGACTTTTAGAAATAAAATCTGAAACATTCATTTTTAGTGGCCATGTTTGTCCAATTCAATATTTATAGTGCATAGATTCCCCACCATCCCGAGTCATTTAATTCACACTTAATGGGGGAGGGGAAGATCAAGTAGTAAGAAGCCTTTTCCCCTCCCATGTGTGTTTTCTAAACAAGCCTCCTGTGATCTTCTCAGTTCATCTAACCAGTTAATACAACAATTACAATAACCTGTTTCTCTTTCTAACTGGAAATACTATATTTGACACATTTGGAACTCAAAGTTATGTCAAGGACAATTAAGATAAGATAGCATAGCAAACACTGTGAACATCCCTACCCACCATGATCTACACCAGCGGTTCTTAATCTTTAGTAACCTGAGGGCTCCCTTTTTGATTTAAAAAATTTTGTGGATCCCCAAGTCCCCTGTTCAGCTCTTGGCCCTGCTCCCACTCTACCCCTTCCCTAGAAATCCCATCCCCGCCCCTCCTCTTCCCCGCCCCTCCCCCAAGCGCACCCTGTCCCCGTGTACCTGAACTAATTTGTTTCATGTTGTGTACCCCCTCCCCGCTCCTCCCCTTCCCTCCCAGTGCCTCCTGTATGCCACTGAACAGCTGTTTCCTGGTATGCAGGAGGTACTGGGAGGGAGAGGGAGGAGTAGATCAGTGGGGACAGCAGCCCCGGACATGATTCCACCCCCCCTCCCCTGAGAGCGCCCCATCCCTGCTCCTCCTCCTCCCTCCCAGCACCTCCTGCACACCACAGAACAGCTGTTCCCCGGTGTGCAGGAGGCTCTGGGAGGGAGGAGGAGGAGCTGGTCAGCAGGGCCTGTGGACCCCTTGGAGTACCCTCATGGACCCCAGGTTAAGAAACACTGATCTACCCCATCAGCAATTCCCTTCATTCACTAATACAAGCCATCCCTTTTACCACTAAAACTTTTAAGGGCTTAAAGGAAATTGACAATAATGCCCTATTCTGAAGTCTTCCAAGATTAAATCTAGGGCAGGACATTTTTATTTATAAGACTGTAAGGGAAAGTTCCTTATTTATAATTGTTTCTCTGCATATATAAAATGTGTTAGTAAAATCCAGAAAGGACATGTATTCCCTTTATTCACTAGCTTTGTAATGATCAAAAAAGCAGTAGAGTTTGTGTGTCAAGATTTAGTCTTTAAGATAAAGCTACTATCCACTACTTGTAATTGAGTCCTTTTATTACCCTCCCACATTACCCCATTTTACATGCCTCACTCCCTTCCTCACTTTTATTAATCTGGTTTGTCTGGAATTAGGAAATGTTTCTTAGTATTTGTTATTAATCATTTTGTGCATGATGGCAAAATCAAGCAGTTCTAATGAAGTCCAGCAACATGAAACAAATCAGTTTAGGTATACAAGGGCAATTTAGCAAAAACTTAAATAAAAAAATGAAAGGTTATAGTGCCCTAGCTTGTGACTTGTGTGCAGGAATGAGAAAGATACCTTTTTAATGAAAGATTTACTTTGCATCTATTATAGACTAGATTACAAATATGGAGAAAAACTAATCATTACATCACCTGCTTCCAAATTGTTAAGTACCTGCTCTGTGTGTGTGTGTGTGGGGGGGGGAATGACTGCTGAATTACTCCAATTTTTGCCTCTGTGAAAAAATGGGCATCCTTCACAACAACTGTAAATTAACTACTAATATATTATTTCCCCCTTTCCCTATGTTCTTCATATCTCTGTTGTAGCCATAAGGATCTCTGACGATTTGGAATGTTGATGAATTTCTTCAGCAAGGAAGTTTATTAACTATAAATTGACCCTGATGTCAACCCTTTCTGATTAGAGAAAATGCAAGTGCAGACTCTGGAATGCCTTTCACCAAATACAGCTGCAAGCATGACAGGTGTGTCTTGCTTTATTCCCTAATAAACTTAAAATATTCATAAGCAAAGATTAGTTTTTCAGAGTTTAACATACGCAGACAGTATTGTGACAGTGGTTTAGGATTTGGCAGAATAAACTGGCCTCTAAGCATGGCAGGCAGACCAGCCCAAGTTCACAGAGAGTTAGTCTAGTTAAGAAGTTAGCCAATAACAGGCTGTAGTTTTTTTCTTTTTCGCTGCAGCTGGACGTCTCCACGTCGCGCGGAAAGCCGCAGGTGTGGAAAGGCTCTCAGCGGGAGATGCCAGCTGCTCGACCCGCACACGGTGCTACAGGAATAGCCCTAACTGCACATGGCTCGACATGGTGAAGGGGGCAGCCCACATGAAAGGCGACCAAAGCCCCAGCCCGCGCCAGCGGGGTCCGTAGGCCCGGCTCGGCGACACAGGGAGGGGAGAGCTCTCCCCAGCCCTCGCTAGGAGCCGGCAGCTGGGGGGAGGTCAGAGACAACTGCCCAGGCGGGGAGCCGCGGCCCCCGCTCACACAGCCCAGCCACCCCGGCCTCCCCAGCCACAGCCCAACCCCAGCACCCGCCGGCCCAGGCCGCCGCGTCCCCACCCGGGCCAGGGCAGCCCTCGGGACACCGCCGTCACCTTCGGCCGGGAACTCCTCGAACTCGTCATCCTCCTCCAGGAGCCCCAGGTCCACGGGCTGCTTCTTCTCGGACATGATCAGCCGCCTCGGCCTGGCTGCTACCGCTGCCGCTCTAGCGTCCAGGCTGCCTGGGAGGCTACGTCTCGACTGCTCCGTGGGGCATGACGGGATGCTGGCGGAATCAACGATAGAAACTGCGCATGCGTAATAATAGAGTCGGCGAGTCAGGCGGCTAGTCCGAATCACCGGCTCCCCACCACACAAATACACCACTAGAGACTGCACCCTAGAGCGCTTTGGCCGCTTTCTCTCCACTCCCAGCCCCTCGTCCTCCGCCCCCACCCCGCACTGCCAGCCCCTCGTCCTCCTCCCTCCCTCCCTCCCTCCCTCTTCTCTCACCCCACCGCACTGCCAGCCCCTCGTCCTCCGCCCCCCCGGCACTGCCAGCCCCTCGTCCTCCTCCCTCCCTCCTCTCTCACCCCACCGCACTGCCAGCCCCTCGTCCTCCGCCCTCCCTCCCTCCTCTCTCACCCCTCCGCCCCCCCCCCCGCGGCACTGCCAGCCCCTCGTCCTCCTCCCTCCCTCTTCTCTCACCCCTCCGCCCCCCCCCCGCACTGCCAGCCCCTCGTCCTCCTCCCTCCCTCCCTCTTCTCTCACCCCTCCGCCCCCCCCCGCACTGCCAGCCCCTCGTCCTCCGCCCCCCCGGCACTGCCAGCCCCTCGTCCTCCTCCCTCCCTCCCTCTTCTCTCACCCCACCGCACTGCCAGCCCCTCGTCCTCTGCCCTCCCTCCCTCCTCTCTCACCCCTCCGCCCCCCCCCCCCGCGGCACTGCCAGCCCCTCGTCCTCCTCCCTCCCTCTTCTCTCACCCCTCCCCCCCCGCACTGCCAGCCCCTCGTCCTCCGCCCTCCCTCTCCTCTCACCCCTCCCCCCCGCACTGCCAGCCCCTCGTCCTCCTCCCTCCCTCTTCTCTCACCCCTCTGCCCCCCCGCACTGCCAGCCCCTCGTCCTCCACCCTCCCTCTTCTCTCACCCCTCTGCCCCCCCGCACTGCCAGCCCCTCGTCCTCCTCCCTCCCTCTCCTCTCACCCCTCCGCCCCCCCCGCACTGCCAGCCCCTCGTCCTCCTCCCTCCCTCCCTCTCCTCTCACCCCTCCGCCCCCCTGCACTGTCAGCCCCTCGTCCTCCACCCTCCCTCTTCTCTCACCCCTCCGCCCCCCCGCACTGCCAGCCCCTCGTCCTCCTCCCTCCCTCCCCATCATCGTCTCTCCCAGCCCCCTCTGCCCCTCGCACTGCCAGCCCCATCATCCTCCTCCCTCCCAGCTCCCTCTCTCCTCCCGGCACTGCTAGCCCCCCTCTCCCATCTGCGCCCCCCCGCACTGCCACCCCTATCGTCCTCCTAGGCGCCTCTCTCCCTCCCGCACCGCCAGCCCCATCGTCCTCCCTCCTAGCCCCTTCGCACTGCCAGCCCCATCGTCCTCCTCCTTCCCAGCACCCGCTCCTTCCCCTCCTCTACTGCCGTCCTCCTCCCACCTCCGCACCATACTGCCAGCCCCCTCGTCCTCCTCCTCCATCCGCTCTGTACTGCCAGCCCCATCGTCCTTCTCCCTCCAAGTTCCCTCTCCCCCCCGCACTGCCAGCCCCCTCTCTCTCCCATCCGCCCCCCCGCACTGCCAGCCCCATCGTCCTCCTCCCTCCCAGCGCCTGCTCCTCTTTCCTACCCCATTAGCCCCACTTCTCTCCCTATTACATTCAAACCATGCCCCCACCGCTCCTCCCCTGCTCCCACCATCCACCTTCCCTCCCTACTGCCTTCCCCCCACTGCTTCTTCCTCTCTGGCACTGCTTCCTACCCCACTTCTCCCACCATCACTCCTTCCCTCCCTACTGCTTTCCCATCACTGCCCTCCAGTGCTCCTTTTCTTCCACCAGTGCTATCTTCTTCCCCACTGCTTCTGCCATCCCCCTTCCCTCTCTACTGCCTTCTTCATGCTGCCCCTCGTTGCTGCTACCCCTCTGCCACTTCCTCCTCCTCCTCCCCCACTGTTCTCACCATCCCCGCTTTCCTCTTTACTACTTTCCCACCCCACCACTGCTCCTTCCCCTCTGCCAGTGTCTCCTCCCACCCCCTGCTCCCACCACCCCCCTTTCTTCCCTACTACCTTCCCACCACTGCTCCTTCCCCTCTGCCACTGCCTCCTCCTCCCCCCACTTCTCCCACCATCATCCTTTCCTCCTTACTGCCTTCCCACCACCGCCCCCACCGCTTCTTCCCTTCTGCCACTGCCTCCAGCTCCCCCACTGCACTCACCATCCCCCCTCCCTGTGTCGCCGAGCCGGGCCCATGGACCCCGCTGGCACAGGCTGGGGCTTTGGTTGCCTTTCATGTGGGCTGCCCCATTCATGGTGCCTCCCCCAATGCTCTCACCATCATCACTTCCCTCTTCACTGCCTTCCCATTCACCCCTTCCCAACAGCCATCTGTGACCATCACTTCCTTTCCTCTTCCTGCTGCCATCCTCATCCACATCACCTGATGATTTTCTTTGCCACCCTGTCCTCTCCCCTCTTTTAATGCCATCACTATCATCCCACCCCTCTCTCATCCTTTCTCTCCTGACATCTTTATCTCCGTTCCCTCCAGCTCTCTCCCTCCCCTCCCTCGCTGCCATCCCTATCTCTTCCTTCCTTCCCCCACTGACATCCCCATTAGCTCCCCCCTTTTTTTTCATTTTTATAACTCTGTAACTCTAGCCTCAACCTTCCTCATTGTGCCTCCAAACAATGCCTGATTTACAGCTCTTACTCTGCTGTAATGCCTGTCCACAATGGGATGAAGTTGAGTCATGCCTTTTTTTCACTTCAGCTTCTGAGAACAAATTGCTAGTGGTTGAGCCTTAGCTGAATCCTTGCAGAGTGTAGGTAAGAGGAGGTCATAAAATGTCATATGTCTATAACTGTATCGCTCTCCCCTTTTCATAAATATATTCTACAGTTACAGAACCAGAGGGTTACTGATTGGATTTGGTGAACTACCCACTGCAGCTGCTGGCAGGGACTGAGATTTATCATTTTAACATGAAGTTGGATGCAGCAGGAGTTAGTTGAAATGTAGCACTGACTGCAAGTGAGAGAGAGAAGATATATTGTATGGAAAAAGTAAAATGTATTTTCAGTAATGTAGGTAAACTATTGTCTGCTACAGCCACAGTAACAGATTAAAGTATTCAGGCCTCCTCCTATATCTCAATACAGATACATACTTTTTCTCTACAGTCTCTCCTTATGACAAGAAAAGGAGTACTAAGGTGCCACAAGTACTCCTTTTCTTTTTGCGAATACAGACTAACACGGCTGCTACTCTGAGACCTGTCCTTATGACAGTTATCTTCAATACGACTACATTACTTCATCCTACCTATCCCTATTTTTTCCTCCAGCATTTTAACAGTATTTCAAAACCTAGGTCTAATTTTTGATGATTAACTTCCATTGTGTATCACAGCAGAGGCAAGGGAACAGCTTGAAGAAGAGGATGAATGTAAAATATAAAATGAGTTAGGCTGCTATGTGAAAAATAAGTGATACATATATCGGGTACCATAAAGTAACATTAATTTGGCATAATTGTGGATTCTGCTGCTGATTTAGAGCAAGGCAAAGTTCAGTGCCTACTGGTAAGGACAAGTTTGTGCATGTGGTGGCTCTGATGTCTTCTCTCTAGGCAATCACTTCACTTGCCTTAACAGTATTGCCAGGTTGTTGAGCTTTTCCTTGAATGCTGAGAGGCTGATTCATGAGACAATGATTTGCACAGCTGGGTTATTTACACTGTGTCCTAGATTTAGAAAAATATGAGCAAGAACTGAGGTGGGAACTTATATGTAGTTCAGTTTCAAACTTGTGTGAGCATGTTCTGGTATGTGGTCAGAGTTTAGGGAAAAGTGGGAAAAATCAGATACGAGCACAAGCCATTAGCTCTTTTTATTAGATAGAAGATCTGGTTGCACGGTCAAATTTTATGCGATGGAAGGACTGATTGTATGATGAAATTTATGGGGACTCCTGTTTAATAAAATAATATGAAGAAGCCACTCACAGATTTACTGGAACTTTGATCATTCCCCGGCCCCTTTCTGCAGATGTCCTTGTGAGCCAGGACCCTTGGACAAATAAATGTCACCGTATCCCAGAGATTGCAAGACAAAGTCATAAAGCACTTAGGTTCCTGTCATGTTGGAATCTTACAAATATCTATGATTGTATTATTTAGGGCCACATTCAAGCCCTGGTGTAAAAGGGCTCAGAGTTCTAACTTATATAGGGCTAGACTCTGGCTTTTGCAGCCAATAAGGGGATGGGGAGATGTCACACTGCAGCTAGTGCCTCCAAGAAGAAATACGGCTGACCCAGCCAAAATCAGTCCTGGAGGCTCTCAGAGAACACACTGGACTCAATCAACCTAGGAGAAAGGGCAGCATGTACTGTGGCAGGCCAGCTCCATTGTTTAGTATGCAGACAAGTGAATTTATAGCCTCACCCTGTTTTTTTTTGTCCTTTAACTACTAGCGAGTTAGTTAGCGAGGTGCTTGCTGAGGCACTACCAGTGAGCAGGGCCTGTGCTTCCCAACAGGATTATGGCCAGCTGCTACATAGGGGCACAAGAAGAGCGGCAAGCTTGTGGAGCCATATCTCGTGGTTGACCAAAGTCTGTACAATAATTAGGTAATATGCTGTCCTATTCCACTCCTATTAGAGTCCTATTAGAGGACTTCCTGGTTAGTAGTGTCAATATTAAGCCAAATTTTAGTCTCGTATGGCTACATTAGAGTTGCCAGTTTTGGTTGGATGTATTCCTGGAGGTTTCATCACATGACATAATCTTTAATTAAAGATTAATCTCTAATTCCTGGGGACTCCAGAACAATCCTGGAGAGTTGGCAACCCTAGGCTACATTAAACTGTGGGGTTGCCAACTCTGATGATTTTATTCAAGTCTCAGGATATTTCATGCTGTTTTTAAAGCTGCGGGTCCTGGAGTTGTGTGAGTACATGAGAATTTCAGTTTTTGTTTTAAAAGGTAAGTTTCTAGCCTTCATGATTGCAGAGAAAAGTTTGAAAACATGATCCCAACAGGTTCAAAGACTACAATGCAAATAAAAATAACCCCAAATTTATTATTTTTTAAAACCCCATTATTTTAAGCCAGTTTCATGATTTTTAAACAGTTGAGACTGGCAATACTCCCCTCCAAGGGATAAAGTCTGTAACTCCACCTAATCTGATTACAGGCTTATATGATTGGATTCATTGTGATGAGGTCAGGAGATGCACTGAGCTCAGTCCAAGTTTTCTTAGTCTTCACATCTCTGGGAATTGAGTTCTTGTTGGATCATTGGTATCATCCTCTGAAGATTCCTATAGAGGCTATGGCCCAGATCCTCAAAGGTATTTTGGTGCCTAATTCCCACTGAAATCAATAAGAACTAGGTTCCTGATACCTTTGACGATTTTGGCCTTTGTGACCAGAAATGGTGGTCTCCTAGCTTCTTATAGGGAGACAGTTTGTCACCTCCATTGTGTAGTTATCCTCCATCTGCTCTGCTGTTAGGGACTTCTTGGATCACACTTTGTCTGGAACCTCACCCTTGACCGTTCTGCCATGGGTAGCCCTAAGGGAGTGCACGACTCCAAGCAGCATCGCTCTCGGGGTCATTGAGACATGCAAGCCTCTCCACCATTACAAGCTGGTGATCCATGGAGAGCATACTTCAGTATGCTGATGACAACGCAATATTTGCCTACTCTAAGAAAGATCTTCAAACTATCTTGAATGTGTTTGCTGATGCTTACACGTGTCTTGGTCTCACTCTTAATATCAAGAAGACTAAAGTGCTCTATCAGCCCTCTCCAAATGAAGTACATTCATCTATCCAAAATCAATGGAGTGGCACTGGAGAATGTCGATCATTTCCTCTACCTTGGAAGTCATCTTTCATCCAAGGCAGATATTGATGCAGAAATTCAACATCGCCTGAGCTGTGCCAGTGTAGCTTTTTCTCGTTTACGGCACAGAGTTTTTGAAGATCACGACATTCGAACAGACACCAAGCTTCTTATTTATCAAGCCATTCTTCTCCCAACACTGTTGTATGGGTCCGAAACTTGGACAACCTATAGACACCACTTGAAAGTCCTGGAGAGGTACCATCAACGTGACCTTTGTAAGATTCTGAAGATCAAATGGGAAGACAGGCGAACCAATATTAGTGTCCTGGAAGAGGCAAAGACCACCAGTATCAAGGCAATGATCATCCATCAGCAATTCCGCTGGACTAGTCACGTTGTCCGGATGCCAAACTATCGCCTCCCAAAACAGGTCCTGTTCTCTCAGCTGAAAGAAGGGTACCGTAATGTGGGTGGACGATGGAAGTGTTATCAGGACTTACGGAAGGACAACCTAAAAAAGTGTAATATTGATACTGACACCTGGGAGACACTTGCCCAGAGTCGCTTAAAATGGAGTGAAGTCCTACGTGATGGTCCCGTGCATTTTGAACTTGCTCGCCGACAAGCTGAAGAGGACAAGAGGCACAGAAGGAAGGAGAGACTGGTTTCCAGTCATGGTCAACAGCCTCCTGCTGAGCCTAAAAACATCTGCCCTCATTGCAATAGAACTTGTGGTTCAAGGATTGGCCTTATTAGCCATCTGAGGACACATAACTCCCATGGAAGATGATCATACTCAGTAACGAGTGATCGCCCATCATCACCATAGGGAAAAGAGTGAGTAAGGGCCCATGAGGCAGAAAATTTCCCTTCATAGGTGATCACAGTATTAAGGGTATGATTAAGGATGGAAGAAAGAAGAAAAGAGCTGCCCTGCCACAATTGTGATGGGGACTTGGGAGCCTCACCCCCTGCAAATGGGCAACTGGGGAAAAGAGCGTCACTCCAGTTTCCATCCTGCATGATTGGAGCAGGAGAGGTCACCAACTCCCAATCACAGTTTTGTATTGACAGTGTGTTTAATTTTATCCCCTCTGTGCTGCAACTTGTGCAGCCTCCATACCTTCAGTGGGACAAAAGGACACAGCCTAGGGAGTAGTGCTGCTTTGGAGAGAGGCAAGGAACTTCACAACTCCCCAACATAGAGTAGGTGGGCTGATTTCTTCCTTTTTCAGCCCCTGCATGACGACTTACATATATCTTGGATAGATTGAACAGGGTGAATGTGTCGTACATGGCCTTCTTGGGCACTTCTTTATTGAGGTCCAAATTCTATTACCATTGGAAACATTCCTGTTGATCTCAGCGGGATCATGATTTGGCCATGATTGTGTAAGCTAGACACTTACCTTAATTATAGTTTAACTAGTAGAATGTTTAATAGAATAAAGACTATGCTGAGAAACTCATTGTCAGTCCCTCTGTTATTCTTTCCAGAGATGTGCAATATTTATTTAAACAATATGATTTTCATGTGTTATGTTATTTATTAATCACCATGGTTTATGCATTAGTACCAGAAAAGCTGTATCTTCCTCTTGGTAAGTGTAACTGGAAGTTGTTGAGCCGGGAGGAGAGATTATGTAGATTTATTTATTCAAAGTGTGATTTGCATAAAGGAAGGATGGAAACAGAACACTTTTCTGAATTGAGGCCTGCTTTTTTTTTTCTTCATGATGAAATAAAAATTGCTTGTAGTTCATCAGTCCCGTTTTTGGTTTTTTTAGGTAGACTATTGGCCATTTGGATGCCGGGGCTTGTTTGAAGTGAGTGGAGTATCTTGGATCTACAGTGAACACATGAATGGCTAAAGCCACATTCTGAGGAAAAGATTAAAGGGAGGTGAGAGACAGAGAAAAGAATGAATGGTGTGGTGTAAGGTACAAATTGCCATTCATTTAGAGGTAACCTCTGTTTAGGGTGCAGGTCTGTGGAAAAAATAGCTCAATTAAAATACCAAAGGTTTGATGCAGCTATACCTTTGTAGATTAAGGTGGAAAAAATCCAAATCCTTTATTCATTGCTTCTGGAGGTTAGGAATGAATTTATTTTAGCCTGCCCTATTGCTTCTATCCTAGCTTTGCTGTAGCTCGTACCCATTGAATTATACCGGATGGTTATTGGACTCTGGATTTTACAATTTGTGGGAGTTCCTGGGGGAGGGTTCCCCCCACATTTATTTGTCCACAGAGGTTCTCCTTTTCACTCCATCTGTTTGTTCTGTGTGTTACATTTGTTTGGTTTTAAACAAATAGTATACCTATCTGTCTCATCTACAAATTTAATTTGAATTGCTTTTCCATTGTGTATAGTTCATAATTTATTTCATTTATCTTTCATTGCTGCTTTAATCCTGATATGCTTCTATGTTAATGATGCATCTGGCCTGTTAAATGTCCCTTTTTGTGGGGCTGTTGTTAAGTGCTTTCCTGGTGATCCTCTGTTCCAGCTTCTGTGCTGCCTGGGAATGTGGAGTGTTCATTTAAGATGCCAACATTGCGTAACAATAAAATATTGATGACATATCTAGTATAAAGGGCAGCATTACACGGCGTTTTGCCTGTTGCACCTAGCCGATGAGGAACCATTTAAGTGACTAAGGCTGCAGTATTATGAGGCCACACCTTCTCTGTGCTCCTCTTTCCATCCATCTCAGCCTTCTCTATCTTTTTCCCTGCAATCTTATCTCTCTGTAAGGGACTTGGAGACTAGTGCAGCACCCACTTCTGATACAGGACTTCAAACACCTCCTCATGGTTGGGTTAGCATGAGATAGATGGCTGCAGATCACAAGGAGCAGGGATGGGCTACTTCCACTGTTTACAGTCAATACAGAGTCTGATTCACTTGCTTGTTTTTAATTAATCTAGAGGTAACATTGGAAAATCTCAATGACCATTTAGAAATGTTTCATTTTGACTTTTTTGGTTTCAAAACGGCATTCCATTTAGAAATTTGCCCAGTTAAAACACACAACCACACATACACATAAAGGAGAAAAACACCTGAAAACAACCAAATAGAAAACAAACAAACAAAAAATCAAAATAAAATACATTTTGAGTTGAACGAAATATTTAGGTTGATTCAAGACAAGAAATTTTCAAGTTTTTCTATTGGACAAAAAATTTCAAAAATTGGTTTTGGTTTGAATCAAATCAATTTATTTTTTTTTCGGTTAAGCCCCTGAACCAAAAAATCAGTTATTGGCTCAGCTCTAATTGTTACAAAGCTCTACCTAAGTGTCACTGTAACAAGGTCACTATGTTTGCCTCCCTCAACCCGTACCTTGTTCCTTCCTCTGTCCATCTAAAGACAGTCTCCTCTGGGCTGGCAATGTGATTTGTTGGGGTTAGTCCTCCAGCCAAACCTTAATGAGAGCTCTGCCCGTCTTAGAAGATGCATAAATCCAAAAGAAAACAGACAGTCTTCCAGCCCAGTGATCCAGTAGCCCTCCTCCCAGACTCCTGATCCCCTTAATGCAGCCCTCCATGGAAGCCCCACCCAGGGCTGGCTGCTATCCAATGTCTGGTACTAACAGCAAGCTTCTCTGGCACTATACTCAGTATTGCCAATCTCAAGAAATCAAAAATCGTGAGTCAGGCTCCCAAAATCATGTTTTACATATATGTAGTCTTTTGATTTCTGAACTCCCATGCCCATCCCCAGCATGTGTGCATATGACAATCAGTGTTGGCCACTCCCCCAAATGTAGTGAGTAAGATGATTTTGACCCCCCTGCAGGACCTCTCACCCTCACATCTGCCCATCTCCCTGCACAGCAATTAATCCTGCCACCCCAGGACCTGCCTCAGTTCTGCTCGCTTCCACTTCCACATCTGCTCAGTCCCCACCCAGCCTCTCATCAGTTCAGCCACCCACCAGGCTCTTATTGGCCCAGCCTCCCATCAGTTCAGTCCTCCTCTGCCATGTAGCTCCAGGGACTCTCCCTCACTTCCCCTGCCCAGGCGTTGTGGGGATGGAGATGGGGACGAGGAAGGAGGAAGCAGAGCTTGGTGTGACATTCTGTACCTTGAGGGAATGCCCTGCACTCCCATGTTCATCCTTATAATATGATTATGTGGTATCCAATGCAAAGTTTGTCATGTTGGGTGTCTTCGGAAGGCTCATGATGCATGGAGCATTATTATAGTAATGTTATAGGTTGTAATTTCATGTATAGAGTTATGAGGCTGAAAATGTGTCCTCATGGCTTAAAACAAGCCCAGGAGCAGAGGGGCAGTTCACACCTCATCAGGGCATATATGGGACAAACCCAGCCCAGCCTCACAGGAACAAAGGATACTGGCCTAGGCAGCAACAAAGGATCTGTTGGATCCTCGAGTGAGTCACCCCCCTTTTCCTTGGTCAGTGTGGGACTACAATGAGGTAATGCTCACCTGACCCTGAAGGTGGGTGGCTGAACTGATAAGAGCCTTTAAACCTGGGTATAAGTGTTCCTTTCAGAAGGCTTTATTAAAGGTGGGGGAGACACTGCTGTAAAATAGAGTGCTTGGCTTCTTGATGGGGTGCTTTGAGTGACCTCCTTATCTTATTAAGGGGGAGAAACTGAGGTAGGTCATAGCAAAGGAACACTCAACTGTAAGGGAGTGCTTGGGAGTCAGTGGTAGTCCTTCTACAAAATCAGTATTAGTTGAACATAAGAACAGTAGCATAGTATGGTTAAGCAATATGTGCTATGTTTAACAAGCTCCATTTCCAGCAAAAATTTCAAGACTCGGTGCATATCTTGGAATAACTGTTGAAAACAGCATAAGTATCTCTTTCATATCAATATAGTGTCTCACCATGCAACTGATTTTGTATATTCTGGCAAAATGTATTACTGAAAAGTGCATGAGAGAGCTATGTAATGGCATCAACAGCAGCCGATAACCAATGGTATCTCAATTGCAACTGTGTATTTCCCTATGAGTCAATAGAAGCCAAGTAGAAAGGGCAGTCTTTTTTTAATATGCATGTCATCTCCACCTCCGCATCAAAATTGCATTGAACCTGGATGGGGTAGTAAGCTACTTACCCAGCATTGGCCAAGATTCGGATGTGGCTACAACCTAGTGTTCTGAAGCTCAAGCCAGAAAAAACTGAGGCCTATATCCTGGAAAAAGTTATCCGGGATTATTTCCACTTCCTTGATTGGAGGAGTATGTTAACTAATGGTTACTTGGGTTTACAACCTAGGAATCTTGTTAGATCTCCGTTTCTAAGTGTCCTGGAAACAGCAGTGGCTGAGAATGCTGTTTTCTATCTCTGAGTGATGAGCAGATTGTGACCTTTTCTTTTGGATCCTGTGAGTTAGCCATCTCTAGAAGAATTGCAGTGTAACCTAAGTGAGGCTATATTTGAAAAACATTCAAAAACTTCAGGAAGTGCAAAATAAAGCTGCCTGCTTTCTTAGTGGTGCACTTCTCATACCATGAGCTTCACTGGCTTCTAACGTGTTTCGAGGTTGTGACTGGCAGAAGAGCATTTTCCATTAGGAACCCTTAATTTTAGAACTTGCTTCTCCCATTGCTCTGCTGATCTTCAGGGTATGCTCAATAACTATCTGTCTAGTCATAGAGGACCTGATTATCCGGAGTACCCACATCTATTAAATAAAGTCAGTTCTAGGTAGGTAGCTTAAAGGGGTGATAGGCTAGGTGGGAGAAGAAAAGTTTGCTGTTTGGTACTGGTTTACTTTATAAGTTTGGAAGTGTTTTTATCGTGCAGACGCATCTGGAATGCTAAACAGAAAAATACAATAGAGGGACAAAGTAGCTGGACAAGATGCATAATGATGTTGTCTAAACTGGAGTCAGTGACATAATTCGTTGACCTTAGAAAGGACAGGATAGGGACCAAAGTTGTGGGGTTTTTTATTGTAGCAACAAACTGGAAACCTGCATGCTTTTGCTTAGTCACTTAAGGTGTGTCTTCAGCTGTTAAAACAGGATAATTTTCTCTTTGAAGACCCAATTAACTAGTAATGCCTTCCTCAATGCACTTAGAGGTTCTGATGACCCATCCAGTGGCTTTCCAGAGAAACAGATGATGAAAGACTGAGCCAGAACCAGGACTGTCAATTACAGTTTCTCTAGTGAAGAAACTTTAGAGAACTCTGCTCTTTTCCCATATTAGGTCATCCATTTTAGAACTAGAATTTATTAATTTTTACAAATCATAACTATAAACCCATCTAACCCTACTGCATGACTGTAAATGAGCAGATTTTGGCCAACTGTATGTACAGCTATACCAAGCTGACAGAACTTTTTTCTCATTCACTGACAACCTTTTTCTGAACAGTATTTTTTAAAAAAACTTGTTTTCTATGGCACACTGATTTAATATAACTAATTTTGAACTATGAAGCTAATGTGATGCAGTTGCAAAAAAGGGTTAATATTCTGTGGTGTATTAAGAACGTCACATGTAAGGCATTGTACGTAATGGTTCTCTTCTGCTTTGGCACTGGTGAGTCCTCAACTGGAGTATTTTCCAGATTTGGGCACCACATTTTAGGAAAGATGTGGACAAATTGGAGAGAGTCTAGAGGACATCAACAAAAATGATAAAAGGTTTAGAAAACCTGACTTATGAGGAGGGGTTACAAAAACTGGGTATGTGTAGTCTTGAGGGGGAAAAAATTAAGGGAGGGACCTGATAGTCTTCAGAGATGAAAAGGGCTCTTATAAAGAGGATGGTGATCAATTTACTACTTCTCCTACCTTCAGAGGACATGAAGAACATCTGCTTAATCTGCAGCAAGGGAGACTTAAGTTTTTCTTAATAGCTAACTTTATAGGGAGACTGTGGTATTCCTGTCACTGGAGATTTTTAACAAAAGATTGGACAAACACCTGTCGGGGTGGTCTAGGTATACATGGTCCTCCCTCAGCACAGATGGGTGGACTAGATTATCTCTTGAGGTCCCTAGCAGTCCTACATTTCTCTAATTTATATTAACTGTACACTGATAGTGACAATTGGGAACCTTTCAAAAGTGAATATCAGAGTAGACAAGCAAGTATAAGTCAAATTGCTCTCTGAAATGCTGCTCTTTTTTTTGTAGTACATGGAAAGGAGGGTTGTTTAGATTGTGTATATATATTAGGCCACAATTGACTGAGCATATGAGCTTTCAAGTTTCTTTAATGTATTTAGCAAATTAAGGCAATGTAGACCTGGATTCCATACAGCAATATATCTGATCACCAAGTTAGAATCCATTATTATCCCAGGCTGGCTGAGAAAAACTAAACAATCTAAATTGACTGTAAAATGAAGGAGGGCATTATGAAACAGCTATCCCAGTTTTACTGTTTCTAGGTGTATGTTTTGTAAAACACAATAGGGGAGTCTTTTATCTGATTTGCTTTTAGTGCTTTAGCACAATCAAAAGCTGACGGTATTGTAAGGAAAATCTGTAAACTGCAAGAAAATGTCTTGCTGTGACATCCTTGTATAGCCTATGGACCTGTCTGTCAAAGGTGCTGAACACTCAAGCAGAGCTGTAGGTGCTCAGCACATCCACAGATCAGACCTTAGCAGTCTAAATGTAATATTAAAGATTTTGTTCACATCTTGCTTTCATGTTCTTTCAAACAAGTTAATTTCTGGGTGTAATAATGGAGGCGATTTTATTAGTACTGTTCAGAACAGATCCTACCTTGTCTCTTAGAACAGATCTAGACATTCTAAGGTGTCAGTCCTGCAAGACTTGGGTACATGCTTAATTTTAGGTATTGAGTAGCCTCACTAACTTCACTGGGACTTCACCCATGCTTAAAATTAAGCAGGAGGAAATAAGACAAAACCCTGGCTGGGATAATTTAGTTGGGGTTGGTCCTGCTTTGAGCAGAGGCTTTGGACTAGATGACCTCCTGAGTTCTCTTCCAACCCTCATCTTCTATGATTCTATGAAGCGAAAATTTCCAGTGGTACCTCATACCAATCAGGTTAAAAAAATGTAGGTAGATTAAATGGAGGTAAATGTTGGAGAAATTGAGGGAAAGAGGAGATGTGCCTATATGATGGACACGTCCAGTCATTAGAGTATTGGGAGGCTATCTGTAACCAAATTTCACAAATGGCTGGATATTTATTACCAAATGACCGTTTGGCAATCCTCCTCGGGCTTCCTAGAGGAAATGGTCACAGAAAAATAAATGACAGAATTAATCGCTCATTTGCTAGTAGCTACTTGTTAGGCTCTCGTGGTGGTGGGAACAGTCCTACTTTTGAGGAATGATTAAAAAAATATGGGCAGTTGTGATTATGGAAATAATAGCACACCATTTTCATACCCAGCAAATAGACAGAGGACAGATAGATACTTTGATTTGTGACTGTCTTTTATTCAGTACACAAAGTACATTAACCAGCACACCTGTCCAATTTTATTGAATATTAACACTTGATTGGAGATACTTGTGTGTAGAGATTTCACTCAATTTAATAAAATCACTAGAAAAGACATAGGTATTATGATGCACATTCTGTAATGCAGTAACATTCTGTTAACTAGAAAATCTGATTACTATATTCCTGTATAATGGCTGTTTAAACAAAAGCTAACTGTAATGATAGTTTTGTTTCTGATATTTACATGGCGAGGATTTGTAAACTTCTGAAAAATTCCAAAATAAATAGTTTAAAAATAAATTAAGCACAAGTCCTTGCAGACTGAGACACTAGATAGGTTCTATGGCCTCCTTCTGCTTGGAAGTGTTGCAAGGGTTTTTCAAAACTTATAGTATGTCAGCATCAAATGATCATATATAATGGCATATGTGACTGATTAGTATGTCTGCACGTATCTATATCCATTTGCAACTTCCATTTTGTTTTGGAGACCATTCATCACGATTGTCTGCTTTCAGAAGTGGTTTGAGTCTGAAACACAACTCTGTATATACAATTTTCAAACTTTGTTTTGTTAATGTCTGTGTAAACCACACTGGGGAAAAAATAAAAAATTATGTGCAGGACTGAGAAATCCAAACTAAAGCAGGGTTCTCTGATTCCTATAAACATGCCTAAATTCAATATTTTATTTCCCAATCTGTTATCACACCTACGGTTCATTGGTACAAAATAAATGAACATACCCCAAACATCAAAATCTTGATTTGTATGAGCTGAAACATAGTGATAAATAGGGTACATTGCAAATAGTGATATGCTTTAGTGATCCTTGGATCAAACTACAGGCTGGTCTTGTGTGTGTCATACCATCCCAGTACTGCAAGACCAGATTTACAAATATCTTCAGGCATTTAAAGACGCAAATAGGTGCATAGTGGGATTTTCAAAAGTGCCTAAGCAGGTTAGCTGCCTAAATGCCCATTGGAGTTAGGTACTTAATCTGCTTGGGCACTTTTGAATGGCTCAGATCCATTTACAAAGATATTTATAGATACCTGTGTGGATCTGGGGCTAGGTGCCCATCTGTATTTCTGAGTGCCTCACTGCCACTGAAAACCTGGCCCCTAAATGACTAAAGATCCTATGTGTATCTCTTGGGATTAGAGGATATATAATCTATAATGTTTAAGGAGCACATTCCTTGCTGATATTCTGAACTTCTAATTAATAAGCATGTATGACAATATGCAGCAGTACCTCAATTTTAGACACATCAGTTATCCATGCTTTACAGAGCCTCCGTTCATCCAGCACTAGACACTCATGTCTAGAGTAGCATATAACAGCCATTCTGTGCTGGATGTACTAGACCAGTAACAGCTGTTCCTTATGAGCTAAGCTGTGTTTATGATGCCTCAGTTGACCTTCATGCTATGGGCTGCTTGCTTGGATGCTCCATTGCAGGGTACTGTATATGTAGGGTATCCAACTCTGCCAGGCATACCTGAAGCTTATGGGCTAGACCGGGAGCAAAGTCAGATTACCCTCTCAGGCACAGAATGGGCATCCTTCTAACCACAGACTCTGTTCTTTCTTCATCAGGTACCACCAAACTGATCTGGAGGAACTGAGTGGGGGCCTTGGGAGTTTGAACATAGGGTTAGGTCATAGGTGAGGAGGGAAGTTTCTGAGTGTGAGGGTTGGTTTGGAGGCAGAGGATTCTTAGCTTGGTGGGGATTAGATGGAAAAGGCCTAGAGGTTCTGAGTCTAGAGCTCTGAGCTGTGGGATGGTTGATGTAGGAAGGCATGAGAATTCTTGGTATGAGAGGGGTTTTGAACTTGCAAGGGGCAAATCTTGAGATAAGCGTGACTGGGGGTTCTTAGCTATAGGGGTGGCGACTTGGGGGGGGGGTTCTGAACTGGGATGGAGACAGGTTAGGTTGGAAAGGGAGAATGGAGAGAATTGGTAAATGGTGAATTAGGGTGTGTGATCGGTGTGGCAAAAGTAAGGTGACATAGGAAAGAAAAAGCTAGATTTTGGGGGGTCAAAAGAGAAAGAAGAGGCTGGGACAGAGAGAACAGCAAGTGAAAATACTGGGGAAAATACTGTTTTCCCACCCTGTCCTGTAACATGCCTCTGTCGTTTTTTATTTTAATCTGGACGGGGTGAAAGTAAAATGCAGATTTTACCGGTACGGGGCCACTCTGGCACCCCCGAAAGGGGTGAGGCCTTGGGCAGAAGGGGCAGGGCTGGGGGGTCAGCATCCCCCAGCCAGTATGTCTGTGCTCCCTGGCCCGCGCCACCTGTGGCTCCAGCGGTGATTTAAAGGGCCCGGGCCTCCGGCTGGCGCAGCCGCAGTAGCAGCAGAGGTCATGCCCTGCTACAGCCCTCCCCCCACAGTAGACTGCACCACTGTCCGTTTATTACTTTGAAAATATGGTCCATCTGCAGGGGGAGAGTTGAAGCTGGTGAAAGGAAGCAATGGCCGCAGTAGTTGCAGATTCACCACATCTCTGGGATATCTGTCACCACTGCACTAATTCTTAAGAAAAGAAAGAAGAACATAGCCAATGAAATACGTTAAGTAGGCAGAATACACGAACTGGAATTTGGCCAGGACATTAGAATTCACACCTCTGTTTTACCAATGAGTACCAAGCCAGATGTAAAATGGAGGTCTTTATAACTTAAGATTCCCTAGTGACCATAAGTTGGCAAAACCTCCATTTTACACCTCAAACCTCCAACAGCATAATGCTTCTGGTACCATTCTGGGGCACTGGCTAACCACCAACTTGCCAAAAATGGTGCTGCTGATTGAATCATCATTATCACTCCCTGTACCATCTGTGTTTTTCCATTGGATCTTTGCCAACCAAATATGGATCGGACCAAAGCCTGTTCAACATCCTGTGGTAATTTGAACTGTTTCAATGCTGCCCAACAGACAAGGCTCAGGCAACAAAACAGATACTATTTCAATGCCCCATGTACCTTGCAGTGCGAATGTTCCACTGAAATACTTACATTTTAAAAGAACATGTTTCTGATAGTCAGTGGCAGTGCATCAGCGAAGATGTCAACCGATGAGCAACATAACTGAATCCATTTTCTACACTTGTCTTATATTCTTAATAAAAGCCAATATACTATGTTTACATGACCTATGTTTTGTAGAGAGACAAGGTGGGTGAGGTAATATCTTTTATTGGACCAAGATGAGATGGACAAGCTTTTGAGTTTGCTCTGTGTAAGCTCAAAAGCTTGTCTCTGTCACCAACAGAAGCTGACCCAATAAAAGATATTACCTCACCTATCTTATCTCTCTAATATCCTGGGACCAATGTGGCTATAACACCAGTGTATACATGTATGTTGTAGGCAATTCCACCTTCTTTTCCTCCAGAAATGTCCATAAAGTATATGAGAATGTTCTTCTGTATGGCAGTTTGCTGATTTGACTAACAGAACCACATAATATACCTTATTGTTTTAAATGATATGACAATTAGAGCAACATATGGTATAAGTGAGAACAAATTATGGCTGTAAATGTAAACTTGTTAATACAGTGTTGTGTTCCCAGTATAATTTAGTCATCCACAGTTTTGCTTCCTGTTTATTTATATAACACAGATTATGTATATTTTTTTATGTAGTTGTGGTAGATGGTCCTTTGAAGCTTCTTTGTAAACTTGTTTTAGTTTAGAAAAGGAGCATATTTGAAACATAGGGTAAAAACCTAAATTGTATATAATGTTTTTGAATGACATTCTGTAATTTTCTTTCAAGATGTATAAATTTATATTAAAACATGACTGAATTGGACAATTTTCCAGTGGAGTTTACTTCATGCTAATCTATTCATTTGAGGGTAAATGAAGAGTTTAACGGTGAAGCGATATAACCAGAATGTATTCTCAAGTGGCGTGTTAGGTTTATCAATCAATGAAAATTGTGCACTTGAGTGTAAGAGCACATCTACCCATGTGATTCTCCCTACCTCAGTTAATTGGAAACATTTTCCTATCCTATTATCAATACTTGAAAAGTAGCTCAATAAAGTTAATAATACCTAGCTATTTTATAGCACATTTAATCATTAGATCTCAAAGTGCTTTACAAAGGGTCTGATCAGTATCGTTCTCTCTATTTTGCAGATGGGGAAATTGAGGCTGGGAGAGTTGAAAGGATTTGCCCAAAGTCATGCAGGAGGCCAGTGGCAGATCCAGGAATAGAAGCCAGGGTCTCCTGAGTCCCAGGCCAGTGCTCTATTCATGAGGACACACTGCCTTGAATAGCTGCTTTATCAGTTCTATATGTATTGCATGTGTTTGGCTAGACAGTGATGCTACTGCTAAGTGCCAGTTCTATAGGCTGCAAAAGCTGCTCTGTCAGGGGCCCTGGGTTGGGAAGGGCTCAAGCAGAGGGGTGTAGAAGTATGGGCATGCTCCTCAATCCTCTATATCCTATAAGAGAGTGCCCTAGCCTGTGAGGGCCCTCAGTTTCCATTGATTTATGTGGAAGCTGAGGGTTCTCAGTATCTCCCAGGATCATGTGCTAGAGTAAGCAGGTTGTGCTCCACTCTCTCGTGGGAAGACCTCTGATACCTGCTTGCTCCAAGTCTAGTCAACAAAACAGAACTTTCTGGAGATGCTCAAATTTGCTGCCTGCTGAGGCCCTCACCCCTCTTCCAGCCTCTTTTGCACCCCTTCTCTTTTCTTCCCTCCTCTACTCCCATGCCTATGTTTGCACACCATCTGTTTCCCCAGGGTCTGTCTCTATAGTTAGCAGACAGAGGTGGTATGAAACTCAATGTTTCAGTGGGGGAAGGGAAACAAAGCCTATGGGATGTGCCTGAACTGGCCCCACCACTGTCTTAATGAACAATGCTGGGGCAAATCCTACTAGAACTGCTTCCATTGAACTGACTACTCACATGAGTGAGACCATCACATAGAACAGAAAGGGAACAGCATGTACTTCACATCCACCAACTGTCCTAATGGTTTGGGGTGAGATTCTTCCCTACTACATGTATAATTTTAAAGCTAGCATGTTTAATATGCTCTTTTTTACAAAAGGGTATATCATAGGTCTGGCTGCAGGGAGAGTTTCTATATTTCTGAATTTGACCAGCTATAAGTCAAATATGGTCACTTGATAATTGCTGTCCTATATTTTTATCTGTTTTTTTTTCTTTTCTTTGTCTTCATTTTTACTGTGTGTCTTGTCCTGACTTTCAGATACCAAACTGGCTTTCTAATCTTTTCTATAAACATGAAATAACATAGAACATTTTACTAATTGAATGAACTATTTAAATACAAATACGTTGATCAGGATTATTTTGTCTTCAGGCTTAGCTGCTGGGAGAACACTGGTTTTATCTTTCTTACTACTAGGTAGGTCTGATATTGCAAAAGATAGGTCTAAAACTCTGGACTGGACTTTTTGGATACGCCAGAAGCCCTTAACAGAGTCACAAATGTTGCAACTGATGTAGATATGATGCTTAAAGCATTGTGTGCAGTTCACAAGGAAAGAGCAGAATGTGTTCAGGTTATTTTTGTGTGTGTTGCTCATCAACCAAGTAGTCCAACAGAGAAATAAATTAGTCCCATATATAAAATCTTACCTAGCTGTTACAGATGAATAATTAGTAATGCAGAGGGACAGGGAAGGAGATGAGTATGATTTGTGGCCCATCTAATGTAACCTTCTGGATCCTCTTTCTTGAGGCACTGAATGAAAAGGTTTGTCCCTCTACATCTTACTGATGCCACCAATCTCACCAGCAGGAAGGCTGAAGAAATATTCAAATCCCTGTTGTGGCACTTGAATTTGGCCCAAGGTAGTTGGAATCCTGGAAGAGTAATTATGGCTTTTTCCTGTTCCTAACATTTCTTATAGTCTTAATACAAGGCTCTAATGTTTACATACACTATATTTTGTTTACATTTCATATATGTGGTCCCATATATCTTTCACCTCTGTTCAGCGATTGCTAAAGTGATGCAGACTCTGCTTTACGTCCTTCTGTGACCATGCTGATATAAGAAAACCCACATGAGTTGAGGGCTCAACTCACTAGGCCAAAGGCAACTTATTTGGCATGCCTGAATAATGCCTCAATCCCTGAAATATAAAAAGCTGCCATATGGCTGTGAATCACACTTTTCCTTTGCACTATTCTCTTGATTTAGGGGCCAAGTCAGATGCTCACTTCAGGGGAGCAGTCCTTTAATTCAGATTTAAGTACTCCTCAAATAGGTTGTTACCACTAGTCAGTCTCCTAAGGATGAAGATTTGGAGAGACAATTCTCAACAGAGAAAGGAAGTTACTTATCCTTTGTCTGAATATATCACTGCTTCAGATCCACATTCTGTTGTCCTGCTTCTCAGTTCTTTGGAGCTATTCATGATCACTTTGAATAATGGATCCTTAGAGCAGTTTATTGCCATAGTCCTCTACATACCTTTGCAGTGATCGTTGGTGTCCATGAGGTAGCATGAATACCCATTCCTTGGTCATCACATTCTAGGTGGTTTAGGGCCTTATGGTGCCAAGATGCCTGCTCCATCACATGCAGGGTCAATGGGTCAGATACTCAGCTGGTGAGGACAGTCAATGGAGCTATGACAAGTTAGATCATGTGAGGACCTGGTTCATTATATATGTAGAAGCAATGTACTGACATAACTCCTATTACAGGTGAATAAATAACCTTCATTTCTGGCATAAAAGCATGATTCAGGTGGATTGTGGGATAAGTGAGAAGGCTGGTTTGAGACCATCTATCAGTAAACTTACCAAGAAACACATGGTGCAGCTCTTATGGCAGATTTTGTCCCTACAAGGGAAAATATGCTATATACAGCCCTCCGTATGAAAAGTCACAATGGGAGTTCACTTGCAGATCAAGGGCATTATATGGCTTAATGAGAGACTGATAAACCTAGCTTATATACAGGAAATTACAGCCAGGTGGCTCAATGTTATTCTTTGGTGGAAAAAGGGGCATAATAAAGATTGGTGTTTTACAGTATTTGAAAATGTGTGATTTTTCTAGTCAGGGGAAAAAAGCTATAGGTACAGTAGAAAGACAGGGCAAATCATAGCTGAAAGCTAGCAAAACTTGTGAAGCAAAAACAGTGAAGAACTTGCCATTTACAGCTCTTACATTCTCTCTCTCAAAGCAGATCATTGCCATAAAGATGTATTTTACCAATTTTAAAAGGTCTTGGCCCATCACAGCTAGTGTTAGATTTGGAATATAACTTTTGTTGCCAAGGTGACAAACACTTATAAATATAACACATCTTCTAATGTGCTTTTAACTTAGTATTTTTATGGCTTTTAAATCAGATACCATTAGCAAATATATTAGGTAATTTAGCTGAAAGACCATTTTCTACTAACACTTTTTGTTACATTTCCCCAGGTATTTCAGTAAATGTCTGTTGTGACATTCCAGTCCTGCTAGGCTTCTAAGGTGTAAGGATACATACAGTACATCTGCTAAAGATTAACATATTACCTTAGGGTTTTTTTTTATTGATCCTTACAAAATATATTTAAAAAAACATTTAGGATCTGATCCTACAGTCCTTGCTCAGGGAAAGTCAAGGGGAGTTTTGCCTGAGAAATGACGGCAGGACTGGCCAGAAGTCTGTTTGTGGATTGTTCCTATTGTTTTTGACTAAATCCCCCCCCCCCCATACACACTTTTTTTTTATAGCACAGGGATGTGGTTGAAAACACAGAAGGAAATGGAGCACTTCTATATTAAGGCCCATTCTACAACAAACAAACACCATCTAAATGTTTTTTCCTTGGCTATTGAAAGAAAAGCTATGTAGGAAAACAATTACAATAGCCCATCTGAACAGCACTAGCTACTAATAATATTAGGGACCAAATTCATTGTTTAAGGCAGAAAAGGGGGTTTAATCCTGTTACTGGTATAGTGGGGATTTCAAATGAGATGATTCCATTATACAATGGACATATTTATCTGCATATTTGGTAGGAAGCCAAGAAACATGTCATCAAAAGGCCTCTAATTTAATTTATTCTAAATAGTTGTAGCTACTTTAGCAGGAGCAACTGGAGTTGAAAGCAATATAGTAGGGGATTTTTCTTCAAAAGTCGGATCAATATGTTTGGTGTTGAATGAATCAGGTGAATGGGGAAGGAGTAAAGTATAAAACTCCTAAGTAAATGCTTCAAAATTTTGAAGCAGTAGTGATTGCAAACACTGTGACAACACTCTTGAAAGATGTGGTGTTGAATCATTATGGTACAACTCTGCAGGATTTAGTTTAATACGGGCAGGGAATAGTTTCTCTGTGAAAGGCAGTAGTTAGAACAGCCTTGAGCGCAGATTAAATACTTTTGCATTTGGCCCCAAGTACATTTTGCTCTCTTACCAAGATCTTAAATGTTTTAACCACAGACAGTTGTAGGCAGAAGTGCCCGGAAGCTGGGCTCATTTTTGTGTCTGCAAACCTGGGAGATGCTATCATCTAAGCGGGCAGCCTCTTTGTAACTATCAGGCATCTGTGTGTGTGTGTGTGTGTGTGTGTGTGTGTCTCTCTCTCTCTCTCTGTGCTGAGGCTGCCAGAGGTGGGAACGAGCTGAAACTGGCTAACATACCTGAGGCGGCTGTTATACCGGTGGCGCCTGGATTCTTCTCTCTCAGACACAAGGCTGGCTCCCCTCATCTTTCTCCTCCCTCTCTCTGTCCCACAAATCTTTCCTTTACCTTTCATGGGAGCTTCATTCCGAGCTTCCCATGCGCCTGGGATCCCAGCCCAGTCCTGCAGTCTGGCATTCCAGCGCTGTCTAGCTGGGTGATGATCGCACGCCGGCCATGGCCTGAAGCTTTGAGAAAAACGACCGTCATCGCTCTTATCGTCTCTCTCTTTCTCTCTCTCTTTGATCCCTGATTGAGATTAGGCGTAGTATTGTCATGGCAACTGGAGAAAGTGACAGTGGCGAGCCAGGCGTATCTTTTCCTGGTGCCTGGGACTTCGCTTGATCCTTTCCTCCAGGCTCCATCAACAGGCGCTTGTCAACTTGACCTGCCTGGAGAGCCCAGACTCCACCGTTAATTAAAACAAGGGCTCAAGATGGATTCCTGAATCTGGGGCAGTTTCCTCTGGGGAAATCCTGGAGCGACCCAGGAGCCACAAGAAAGGATGGACCGGGGGGAGGGGGGGAAAAAGCCCTAAAACACAAGTATCATTTTGCATTAAGGTCCGTGTCCCCCCCCCCACACACACACACACACCACTTCCCCGCAAACACACACACGCCCTTTTGGTGTCCCCCTCCCCCCTTTCCTATTCAAACAAATCCGCCCCTTTAGGGCCACTGCTGCGGGCCGACTGCGCGGCGAGGGTAACACAACACCCTGGGGAGGCGTCTCGTGCCAAGGTGCCGGGCAGCTCCCGGGGGACCTGAGGGCGCTGACAGTCCTAGCGGCCGGGGATCGCAAACTCCGGACGGTGCAGTCCTAAGAGGAGGGCGCGCCTGGAGCCGCTGCTGCAGCCATTGGGCGTAAGGAGGCCGCCGGGGGACGGGGGGGGGGACGGGGTGGAGAGGGGAAGAAGGGACCTGGTGACAGAAAAGAATAATTATTTCTGGTCGTAAATTTTTAATTTTGACAAAGATCGCAGTCACCGAGGCTTAGGCGGGGTTAAGAAGCTAATTAGTAAGCTGGCTACAATAGTAACTTGTCAGCTTTGGTGGGAGAATCCCGCTCCAGTGGAGACCCATCCAGGAAACGTCTTTCAGGCCTGAGTATTACATTTAATCTGCCACCCAGGCCTGCTAAGGCGTGGTACTCATCTGCCCAAGAAAAGATGCTTATTCTTTTTTTAAAGTCAGTCTGATTGAGCAGCTTGCTTGGTAAAGTTGATAGGTAGGCAGAGAGCTGAGGAGATACTTATTGTGTGGTTACAAAGAGCTGGTTTTAAGGGAGCTCCCCACAAGCAGTATAGTGTGTGTGTATTTCTTCTCCTTCTCCTTCCCCTCCCCCCATCCCCTTCCTCTTTTCATTCAGCGGAGTTATCTGTCATGAAGAATTTAAGTTTCATATTTTCATCTGTCAGTTGTGAAAAGGCCTGTCAGCTGAGGCTTACACTACAGTTTGCCAAAAGGCCTATAGCCCACAGCGACAATACAATCTTATATTTGTGCTTCCAGGCTCCAGATAATCCCTTCACTTTCCTCCTCAGCAGTCCAGTTATGATCAGGTTTAAATTGCATATTGGGGGGAGGGGGGTTAATCCAGTTTTTGCTGATAAATGCTATCAGCGAGAATGAAATGAAATATAGCTTGGTTTAGCTCTTATTACCAGCGTCCAGCCTGCTATGGGAGTTTTGTGCTTGCTATAGAGACAGTATTCATATTAAACAGTTTAATGTCTATAGTCACAGGAACTAAAGACAGAAATACTAATATCAGCTTTTACCTACTTTATCTTTTTGCCATCCCTGAAATTTATGATGTTTTTGAGTTTATTTCTTTAGTTTGGTTTTCAAAGCCAAAACTCATGGTTATAAATCCACACACAATTGTGTTCATGCTCAGAAATGGTAAAGAAATAGTTGTATGTCATGAAAGGAAGGAAGTGCTGCTATCGATCCACAAAGTACACTGTCAAAAACTAAATCCTGCCACATTTAATTTGCAGCCATATAAAAGTTGTTTTCAGAATTACCTAGAAACGCACAATAAAAAGGTAGTCACAAAACATCTCACTCTAATGTATGTTTTGTGTAGGAGAGCCCTGGAGAAACATGGGAGGTTAATCATCACTCAATATACATTTAGAACTGAACAATAAGCTTTGATTCTGACACCCAAGAAACCTCACAGTGAAAAATAAATTTGGCATTGCTTCTAAATCTAGATTGTTTCATCTGAGGACTACAGTGATGCAGAGAACAGTTACTTAGTTTAAACTGTAGCAACCTTGTTTGTTAGAAATCATTTATATAACTGTAATGCAATCATTTATTTAACTCATTAAGAGACTTTCAATTGCCTAATTTAACTAGTTATGATTCAATTATATGTTTTATGCTAGTAGCAAGATTATGTCTGTGTTATGAAATAACTTTGTAGTTATTCCTTTTTAAAACAACATTTATACACATGCTTAATGGGGAGTTCCATTGGCTGACATTACTCACGTGCTCAAAGATAAGCATATGCCCGAGTGGGTTTTTTTTGGTGGGGCGGGGGAGATCAGCCTAAAAGAGTCATGATGCTACTGAAATTTATTTGTTCTGGTAATAGGCAGAGAACGGATAAATGAAAATAGACGTTTGGTGTGGTTGGACTGGAACAAAGTGTCACAGTTTTGCTTCTAATGCATTATCAATTAATATTAACATTGTGGTAGTGCCTGGAGATCCCATTCAGGGAGTCTTTGTTCAAGTAAAACAAATAGTTCTGGCCCCCAGAGAACTCACAATCCATCATTATTATAACACAGAAGAGGATAAATAGACAAATAGGGATCAAAGGAGGGATAAGGTAACAGTAAAACTGGTGTCTTTGTGTAAATTTAGTGTTCATGTGGTGAGAGATGGCCACCAGGCTAACTGAGGCCAGATGGTAGTGATTTGTATCTATCAGGACAGAGGCAGGTTTTAAGTAGGGTTGTAATTGTTTTTGTCTTTCAGACTGTAAACTCTTTGGGGCAGAGACTGTGTTTTCCTAAACATTTTACCTCACCAAGAAGACCTGATGAAGAGCTCTGTGTAACCTCAAAAGCTTGTCTCTTTCACCAATAGAAGTGGTGAATATGGTCCAATAAAACATATTACCTCGTTCACCTTATCTCGCTAATATCTTGGGACCAACACGGCTACAACACCACTGCAAACTTATCTCACCTAGAACATTTTGGGTTCTACTACAATACAAATAATAATAATAATAATGCCATTTGTGGCTGAGTATGACTTGGCCAGCTGAAATTGTTGTAATTTTTGTAATTAAATCCATGTATACCTCTTGTGCACCTAGGAGCCCTAGACCCATTGTGCTGGGGCTGTACAAATGACATATGTTCTGTGAAGAAGGTGGATTAATTAGAACCAGGGAATCAAGAGGGTAATTAAATCCTCTGGACAACATAGGATTTTAGTTGCTATATTGTACAGTTTTGGGGTGGTTATTTAGAACATTTTTTGACTCACCAAATAGCTCTATTTTGCTCCTGAATTTCAGTGGAACTTTTTACATAAGCATATGTCAGTTACCCTCAATTTTTCTTCCCTCTGGCTCTTCTGTCCCTTTTGTTTTTTATTATTGGCAGACTGACTAACTCACTTGAAGAGTTATGAATGACAGGAAGCAGATCTCCTTTCTTTCTGATTTTGGTCTTGTCTTCACACAAGAGTTGAACTAGTTTAACTAAATCAGTTTAGAAACTTGATGTAGCTAAACCCATGTATCTCCCTTTTGAGGCCCCTCATAAATCAGTGTAAGAGTGGCCACACAAGGTGGTGGTGATGGGGTTGACCTGATTTAACATAAACAGTTTATAAACCAATTTAGTTCTATTGATGCCATTTTTGATCGAATACAAAGCCTTTCTTATCTTTTGCCTTTCTGTTCTGTTCTTCCTGTTCCAATCCCCTCCCCGCCTCCTTTTCTACTTCCAATCTTTTAAAAAGATTTGTTTTATTATAGTTATCATTTGAATGTGTTTTCTATCTGAGACAAGGTGAGTTGGGCCGCCATACTAGTATACAAAATCATCATACAAAATCACTTTGGTCCAACACAGTGTTTCCTAGGAGTGACAAAAGATCCTGTGTCTTGCCACAGACAGACAGGACAGTATGCTACAGATACCACTAGGACCAATTCAGGAAACATCACAAATGAAAAGTTCCATTCCATTCCCGTTGAAGTCAATAGCCAATTCAATTGACTTTGTGAGGAGTATAATCAGTTTATCTTATGTGTAGATTTCTGCGAGGCTTGGAGATGGATTTTTATGCCTCTAGTCCTTCTTCTGCCAACTTCTATAGTAAAAGTGTTTGTACCTCACCTTCTACCAACTCAGCTTTCACTGGAATCAATGGCAAAGCTGCCCTTGGTTTCAATGGAAGCAGGATTGGCCTCTTATTAATATTCAAATTCTTACACTCAGGTTAGCACTCCTTTTAAAATTCAGGGTTTTCCTAAGCAAGATATGTATATATATTTTAAGAACAAGATGATAAAGCCTGTGGCCAAACATTTGGATTAAGAGGATACTATTCAATTTGCATACTTTTTTATAGGGTTACAATGACAAGCTTTGAAGGATATGCTTTTCTTGGACTTTCAAAATTCACTATGTTTTTGTGCTTTCACTAACCAGTAGGCTGGTTGGCTTCCATTATTGACAAAATGATAGGTAACTTCAGAGAGAGGATGGAAAAGTGAAATGAAAGAAATGAAGATCACAAGTAGGGTCTGAATGAGAAAACAGATACAAGGACATTGCACTCAGTGTTTTATTGCATTGTTTCTCATTACAACCATTTAGCATCTTTATACAGTAAACACCTTTTTTCTGATAGAAACATTTTAGAACATCTATGCCTATCAGATAGGGAAGTAAAAAAGTAATGCTTTAAATGTCCTAAGTATATTTATGTCACAGTTCAGAATGTATTCAAGCAATAAGCAAAAGAGGTTCCACACACTTTCAGCTTCTTGCAACTTTCATCATGGTCTAGTTCTCTACTGAAGCCCCAGGGGAAGGTTTTATAATGATAACCCTCCTCATGTTCCCTACCCACAAGTTGACCTGGAAATGCTCAGAGAATTGTGCTTAATACAAGTCATTCCTATGACTTTTTTTCTTTCTTTTTTTTATTATCTATGTTTTTCCCTGCACCACACATACATAAAAGAGAGGGGATTTCCCCTTACACCAATTAAAAATAAAATCTCACATCTCCTTTTTTCCCCCTCAAGAAGTTAACCCCCTGCTGAGCTTTCCCCCAGGGCGTCCCTGAAGCCCCACAGGTGAGGCTGCTGCAGCCTTAATGAGAATGAATCAGCACTGATCTTCCAACAGATAAACACAAATCTTTTATTCCAGCCACCTGGTCCTGCACCTATCAGAGAAGAAAATACAGTTTATGCTATCTATAGCATGGTTTGGTTGGGTTTCCCTCTCTCTTCCAGGGTTTCCCTATAGTATTTTTGTAAACAAACACTCTTGGGACATTCCCAAATCTGCAAAGGCCTTATTTGTTCATGTGTAGTAGCAAAGATGCCTTGCTATGTCTTCAAACCATCATGAGTGTGGGATTTTCTTCTCTTCTAATATGCTTATCAGGGTGCCTGTCTTAGAGGCCATGGTTTTGTTTAGTATATATTCAGATCACTTGCATAAGTTTTCTCTTGTAGCAACTGCTTTCCCTGTGCTGCATGCTTCAAACATGGATGTTGCAGAATTGGATACAGATAATACAGAGATCATTATATATCAGTATGTGTTTAATTGTAATTAAGGCTGGATGTTTGGCTTGGCAAATGGGAAGTGTGTATACCTACTTTGGGTCAAAATTCAGATTTTTTTTTAACCTATGCAAAATCTGGAATCACAGAGCTTCAATAAAATATTTTTCTGTTACACACTAATGAAGAATTGTGCATTTGCTCATATCATTACCCCGTTAGCATACTTTAAAGCACAATTAGCAAGATGTATATAAAATCCTGAGAAGACTAGAGGAAAGAAAGAGCAGAGGTACCACACTAACCAGAATTCCTTTCACAGTGATTCCTGGGTAGGGTGTAAAATAGGGAACAATCTCCAGTTTCTACATCTTTATAGGCTTAATATTGCACAGGAGCCTTTTTCTGACCTATCTTCAGCTTCATTTCTGCCTCTGTAATGCAAATACAATCCTGTTGCCTTAAAATACTATCCGTTCTTCAAGGTGGTTTCTGTATTTGGGGGAGAATGTCATTGAATAACATTGAACTCCTGGTTTGGTGTTGTGTTTTATTTTTTTTAAAAATGCAGCCTTTCTGAAGGGCCTGTGAAATTCTAGGGCTCCAGAACTGGAACCCAGCTGTTCCTCAACCCCTCTGCTGGTTCTACAACAGCTAAATGGGACTGTGGTGAATTTTTGAGAGATCATGACCTTAAAAAAAAAAAAGAAGAAGAAGAAAAAGGCAGAAATCCCAGATCTCATGATCACCCAGTGCAGCCTGACAAACAGCCAGGCTTAATTAAAATAGTATGTATTTGGGTTCCACTGGTGTCCCTTCTGTAGCCATGCAGAAAAGAAAGAATAGGGAGTTCAAATATTTGTAAGCTGTTTTACGTGTATAGCTTTGATGTGTACGTTTTACTAAGTCCATTGCAGAGGAAACAGTTTTCCTGCAAGCACACAATAGGGCATAGGATTGGTGTTGTCTGTAATGGGGATATTTGTATCAGGTGATTACACTGATACATTGGCTACATCTATGCAGTTTACCCCAGCTTGAAACCAAGAAAAGCCCACAGAACAGCAAGCCCTTTATTAAACTGGGTGCAATGCATCTATAATGGGGAGCTGCATGGGTGTAGCTACACCGGTATAAATATCCCCAGTGTAGGCCCTAGCTATTGAAAGCTCTGTTGTTGAATTTATAAAAATGGCTATTGGTGATTTCCCCATTGAACTATCTCCTCTGTCAGGTAACACATTTGTTTGGTGTGGAGGCTTCTTTTCTGTATGTCATTCACTTACTCTCATTTTCTAAGTCCCATATATTGTATTTGATTACTGGACAGGTCTGTGCTAATTGTACTTACATGCTATTAATGGCATTATAGCCAACAAATGGATTTGTTTTGTTTTTTTCATTATCCAACACTTTTCCCTTAAGATGTTTTCTTTCTTGTGGACTTAGAGAAACATAATTACAGGTTTCAGAGTAACAGCCGTGTTAGTCTGTATTCGCAAAAAGAAAAAGAGAACTTGTGGCACCTTAGAGACTAACCAATTTATTTGAGCATACGCTTTCGTGAGCTACAGCTCACTTCATCGGATGCATACTGTGGAAAGTGTACAGTATGCATCCGATGAAGTGAGCTGTAGCTCACGAAAGCTTATGCTCAAATAAATTGGTTAGTCTCTAAGGTGCCACAAGTTCTCCTTTTCTTTTTGAGAAATATAATTGTCCACTCTTTCTTGATGCAGTAACAGCAAACTGCACCAAGTCACAATATAACCATGCAAATTATTTCCATGTAGCTATGAGAGGAGGAAGGAGAGAGAAATAACAAATGAGAATAAAAAGTAATCATAGAGACTGTGTGGCTCAAAAGCTCGGTAGTAGAATACAGAGTATTTTCGCCTCCCGATGTTCAGATACTATAATGAAGAACCCATCATAAATACCAAAAGATATAGTCCATTACTCTAACTGAGGCTTACATCAATACAAGTGACCAAAAGTAATCAGCATATGATTGTTGGTGGCCAAAGTTAAATAAACTAGTGTCAGGCCAAGTCTTATTGGACAAGCATCCATATTGCAAATGTTACAGTAGGTGCTAGTAGGCAGTTTCAGCAGATAGGCCAATGATGCTGGCGTGAAGACTGAATTCATTTCTCATCCCTACAGGCAGTCCCCTCCAGGTCAGGGTTGAGACATATTGGTTGCCCTGAACTGTGGGAAAGCCTCGATCTGAAGAGTCTGTAGGTGGTCTAACTCTCATTGATTTCAATGAGAGTTAAGGCCCAGACCCACAAAGAAATTTAGGCAGTATGATGCTGAGTCTTGCAATGCCTGACTCATAGGTGCCTACAAAAATCGGAGGAATACATTGCAATCCACAAAGCCTGAGTTAGGCACCGAGGGTCCCTGTTTGATGCATGGGGAGAGAGAGAGTCATCTAAGAACATGACCCACAAAAGCCAGTCCTCTAGGCAGGGAGCCACCTAAGTGAGCCAGTAGAAGATGTTGATGAGAAGGAGGTACCCTAAGCCCTGCCCCTCAAACTGAGATAGGCACCTAAGTCCAGGTTGCAGGGAGGCACCTATCTGGGCTTGCGATCCATCCGTGGGAATTAGTCTCCTGCTGGTGGCTTAGGCACCTTGTGAGAATGGTGAGGTGCTTGCCTTACTCCACACAAAGCAGGGGTGGGGAGGTGCCCACCTTATAACTTGGGATGTGGGAGATATAGGTTCAGTTTCCCCCCCCCCCCCCCCGCCTGAGGGGAGAAAGGATTTGAACAGAAGGTCTCCCACAGCTCTCAGAGTACTCTAACCACTGAGCTAGGGGATATTCTGATATGGGGCTCCCTCACTCTCTCATGTTGAGGCTGTTCCACTGTAGATAAATACTTAAAGTTAATAGAACTACAGAGCTTTGGATCTCCCACCAAACCCTTTCTCTCTCTGGCCCAGTGACTCCAAGTATTTATACCCGGTGAAACAGCTTCAACAGGAGAGACTGAGGGAGACCCACATCAGAACAGTCCACAGCTCAGTGATTAGCATACCTCTCTTCAGAGGTAGGAGACCCCTGTTCAAATCCTTTTTCCCCTCAGGCAGAGCAGGGGGCATTCAACCTGGGTCTCCCACATCCCAGGTGAGTGCTCTAACCAGTGGGCTAAAAGTTATGCAGTAGGCAGCAGCAGCACCACCTGCCAGATTCTGAACAGTATCTGAGCCAATAGATGTGGTCATACTGGGTCAGACCCCACAGGCAAAATAGGCACTTCTCTGCTTTTCTTCTACTGATTGTGGATCACTCTGGTGCTTAGGTGTCCAGATGCCTAGAGGGAGGCAGCAGTGCATATGCCCAGAAGCAGAAGAAATGTAGGCACCTCAGGAATTTTATCCTAAAATTTAAGGACCAAGTGAGGTTAGGCACTTACAGGATTCAGAGGGAGTTTTGTGGAGCCTAGAACTGGGAGTTAGGTGCCTAAGTCTGAGGGAGCTAAGCACCTTTATGGATCTGGGGTTAGACGCCTCAATACCTTTGAGAATCTGGGCTTTGGACTTTCCACTGTTAGGGACCATACTTCCAGAAGCTGGAGGTTTTTAAGAACAGGTTAGACAAATACCTGTCACAAATGGTCTACTTATTACTTAGTCCTGCCTTGAGTGCAGGGGACTGGACTAGATGACCTCTTGAAGTCCTGCACTTCTATGATTCTATAACTCTGGGATAGATCTGCCCACAGCATCACTGATTTTTATTCCCTTGTGTTTTGTAAATAGCAGTAGGATACCCTGTGCACTTTGACTGGGGGACACCTAACAAATATAGTGGTTACTCTGTCTCCCTGAGACTCTTCATGAGCCTACGTTGACTTTAAAACATTTGCTACAAAAATTAATCAAACACCCAAAATCGATATGTGAGTGCAACCATAAGTTAATAGACTAGACGATGCAGGAATCTCTGGGTGACATTCAGTGGCCTGTGTTATGCAAGAGGTTAGACTAGATGATCAGAATGGTCCCTTCTGGCTGCAAACTCTATGTATACAAAGAGAATTAAAACAAGAAATAACACTACATCCACAGAATTGCTACTCGCCACCACCTTCTCTCAATCTAAAAACCGGATGAAAATTTGTTCTAAAGGAAAACACAAACAACCCCCCTCCTCCTTTGGTCCTATCCTATTAGCACTGATTTCTATGGGAGCAGGATGGGGTTCCCTCCTGTGCATTATCCATTTGAAGGTAAAGATTCTTTCAAATTTGATCAAGAAAAAAATTCTTAAGTTAATTTAAGGTTTGTTTTATTGCCACTAAAAGTTTATCTAGCATTCAAACTCCTACTCTTGAGATAAGCAAGATATTTTGCTTAAAGAGTCATGAGACTCCTGAAATAGCGAGAATAAATTACTTTTAAATATGTCAAATGTGCTTTACAATTACTAAGTAATAAGAGTTCTGAAGAGAACAAGACTTTTAGAGCTTAACTACATATATATTTAAGTACTTTTAATTTAAAAAAACCCATTGTTTTCTCTTTGAGAATCAATTCACACTTTGGATTTAGAAAAGAATGTAACACTGAGATAATCTATCTTTTCCCATCATCATCCTTTCATTCTTCTTCTTTTCCCCCCCAAGACATAAGGTGACATACCCAAGTGCTTGTCCTTCATCAGATTCTTCAGTGAGCAACAGAGCAGAAAGCCCTAATATCTATTCATTTGTAATCTGTCATTCTTAAAGTATTAAGGACAATTGACTTCACATGTCTCAGGTAATTAGAATAGTCATCCATTGCTCCAGATTTTAAAGTAAGTGTCTCACATTCTTAATCAGTACATTTACTGCTGTCTTTGAACAAATCTGTGTACCTTGTCAACTGTGTATTAGATTTTTAAAAATCCTGCATAGTGAATTGTACATATAAATTATCAAAACATTTTTCTGAACTTTTTGTGTTCTAAGTGAAAAATAAATGAAACATCAGTCACCATATAATATTTCCATATTCAAAGGAATGAATCCCTTTTCTGAACATGGAAGACACAGGTAAAACATATGAATAACTATAAAAGCCAGGAGTTTCCTTAAGCACAAATGCTTTAGTACATGAGTTTCTTGGGTAATTATATTTCCACAGCAAGCAATATTAACCAAGACAGAAAAATAACCAAACAGCAACCATTTTGACCATTCTACAAAATTTAAGGATGAGTGGGATTCACAAAGGTACTTCACTGCCTAACTCCCATCATAATCAACTTTGAATGAACTAATCATTGAACTGAACTAGTTGAATAAACTGAAATAATGAAAATATTCCTTCTGTACCTATCGAAGAGGCTACTGCTGTCAAAGCTAGTTTTGCTCTTCAATAAACTCTGGGTTCCAGCTTCATAGCCGGTGACTTTCAGTTGATTTGACTTTCTTTAAAACTTGAACAACAAACATGTATGGCTTGAATACTTTAATTTAAATTATTTTAACAGATTATAGTAAATGTGGGCCTTAACAAAGACTGTCACGTTCAAAATTAATTTTAAATATTTTTTCAAAAAAGAAAAATATTTAATTTAAATTAAACAAAACTGATTTTTTAAAACCATCAGTTTGTATCTATCCTGCACTGAAGCCATTGGCCTTATATATCTTCATTAGTTTTGTTGGAAGATGTCTAAGCCCCCTCTATTGTTTTGAAAAGCTCAGCATATACATACACAAATGTGTATGTGACTATATTTGCCACTGGTTTCTTTTCAAATGAAAGCAGCTTCACCCTGAGACACAGATTCAAAAATCTTCCCACAAGAGAGACTAATTGACTTGGGCTCTTGTGGTTTATGATGTCACCAAAACCCCTTGATAGAATTATAGCCTTGTATTACATGGATGTTAATTTATTATTTTTTCTACCTATTGACTTAAACTTGGTGTGACATCTATCTCCTCTTCTATCTCCTTTGGAGATGCTTGATAACCTAGTCATGATGATAAATGTTGTATCATGATTGAAGCCATCATGATTGGATGAAAATCAACTTTTTCCTTAAAATTGTATATGTCAATGGCCTCTTTAGGAGAAAAGAAAAAACCCTACAAAACACCACCACCACTTTTTTAGAGATTTGTTACAAGAAAAAATCTTTGCCATTATTTATACGTAGATTTTTATTGAAGGACTGTCTTAAAACCCTGTTGAGTGTAGGAATGTGACAGAGGAAGCTCAACTGTTCATCACACAATTGTCTAACTCAGCAGTTCTCAAACTTCATTGCATCATGACCCCCATTAGACAATAAAAATTACTACATGACCCCAGGAGGAGGGGCTGAAGCCTGAGCCAGCCTGAGCCCCTGAGGGAGGTGGGGGGCAAATCCAAAGCCCAAGGGCAGGAGCCTGTAATCTAAGTCCCAACGCCCAGGACTAAAGCCCTCAGGCTTCGGCCCCAGGCGGTGGTGCTTGGGCTCTAGCTTCGGCCCCAGGCCCCAGCAAATCTAAGCCAGACCTGGCAACCCCATTAACACAGGGTCATGACTCACTTTGGGGTCCTGACCCACAGTTTGAGAACTGCTGGTCTAACTTGTTTACTTACTTGCAGTTCCACCTTTAGAAAAAGAGCCATAAAATGTGTTTTGGATTTTTTTTGTTGCATTATAAAAATGTCATTTTTTACAATTAAGATTGTAGACTCTCTTAGATATCACTACAATAATGAAATATGTGTTCTGTTTGGTCGTCAAACTGAAAAATCTGGGGAAAAAATTGTTTTGGGTCAACCCAAAATGAAACTTTTCTTGTTTTTTCTCACAAAAACTTAAAAAAAAAAAAAGTTGAAAAAGACATTCAGTGTTATCCCAAAGTAATGTTTTCCCCATTATGTTTAGTTTGGGAATGTTATAACACTTTTGATAAACTAAAAAAATGTAAAGATATTTTGATGTTTTTTCCAACCTTTTTTTCCTGGCCAAATTTGACCCAAATTTTCAAATAGTTTTGGTCTACCTGAAACTGCATTTTTTTTCCTCAGGAAATAATCAGTCAAAGTTTCATCCAGCTCTATTTACCACTGTTTTATTTCAGTTTTGCATCAGTAGAACTCAATTGACTTCAGTGAAGTTAATCAGTGTAAAACTGGGGTAACACACTGGTGATTCAGAGTCCTAGAATCTTAACCCCACCAAATTATAAGACGTTTGTATGTATAAGAATTGATGAAAGAGGGGAGTTGAATTTGAATCCTCAAACCTTCTTTTTTGGGTTTGGTTCCATGTACATTCAAACCTGAAGGGAACCATTTTTCAGTTCTGATTTGGATATGGCTCAAGCTCTAATGAATACAGCCATGTCTGCAAGATTTCAGTCCAAGATGACAGAAGGCTCATGAGAACAACTCCTTCCTTCCCCCTGGCAGAAGGCAATCAAGAACAGTGTCATATGTCAACCCTAAAATTGGGGCACCCTCCAGCAGCAGACCATAGCATGACCAGTGTGCCTGTCTCAGTTTCCCCTTTCTTCCAGAGTCCCCAAAAACTCCACACAAGCTTTCCAAGTATAAATAGCCCTATGCAGGGTTAATTTATTACAAAAAGTCCTACAGACAGAATGGAGTTTTCCCCAGCACAGTCCAAACAGCACTCTTTCAAGTCCCAATAGTACATCAACACACCAAGTATTGTTCCAGTATCTCTTACCAGTATCTCTTACTCCAGCCTCTCAAGCTGGGGTGCTTCCTTCCCTGTTTCCTTCCAAGGCATGATTTCAGCTCTTGCCTGAAAACATCAGTGGTCTCCCCCTTCCATTATTCCCCACCCTTCAGCCCTCTGTGTTCTCCAGCATAAGCAAGCAAGCATCTCCCTCTGCTGCTTCACCCCTCTCTGACCACGGCTTTCTGGTCTGGGGAAGTTTATAAATGCCCCTCCCTCTCGATTGCCTTCTACTTTCACCAGACTGATCTGGATCCACTGCTTAATTGGGGTGATCTCACCACTCCCTCCTTCATGACCATCCACTCCCTAAAGGGCATCCCCCCAGCCAGAGTATTTATAACTCCTAGGAACCGCCCTGCTCTCCTCATTATACCAAACTGGGGTGCACCTGGACTGGAACAGGAGCCCTGGGCCCGATTTCATCTAAGGGGCCAGCTACCCTGTCACAAACAGCTTGCGAGATGTTAACAGCATCAGATCTGAACCTAAACCCTAGGCCAATCCTGATTCATAATCAGATTCGGACATAACATCCCTGGCCATTCAGTATATGTTATGTGTAATGCAACAGTGTTTACATAAAAATGAGTGACCTTAAGTTAGCATTGCCACTTATCCTCTGCAGGGACTATCCCATCTATAATGTTTGGAAAGCATTAGCACACTGTACGTGTTACCGTAAAAAATTAATAATAAGGCATTTGGTATGAACATTTGTATCTTTATCCTGTCTGTCTTCTGACATGATTAGGATAAATAAAAGTATACAGGACACTAACTATACGGTTTGCATGGGGAAATGTGGCAAGTATAAATATATGCTCTGATGCTAAATAATAATCAGCATATAACACAAATAATACCTCAGGAAAAGCATAAGCTTGTAAAGCAGTGCATAATTTTGCCACTGATCTTTTTAGCTCTTCACAAAGTTTTGAATGGTTTTCCTAAAAAAGAAACTACATGCAAATGCATACTGACATGTGGATCAGTTTAGGGGAAGAGGGTCTATTTATGCATGAAATCCAAACACATTTCTTGAAAAAAACCCTACTCTTCCTTTCACCTCAAATAGAATACATGTGCAATGACTGAAAGGAATTCTGCGTGCCACCTTTATTACTGACAGTAAGTGATTTCCCAGTAACAATTAGCATGAATTGTAGAATCATAGTCATAAAAGTTTGAGATGGAAAAGACCAATTAGTTCATCTAGCCCATCCGTTGGCAAATGTAGGAATCTCCTAGCCAATGAATGAATGACAGTATCAAGCAGCACAGAGATGGCATATCCTTCAGCGCCACTTCACACGGGTATGATTGGCATTCATTGAAAAGATGTTCCAACAAATGCCATATCCATTCTTCACCAAAAAATAATAATAATAATAATAATCCCGAACTGCATCCAATTGTTCACTTTTTCTGTTACAAAAATGAATCTTTCTAGAGATATTTGTGATCTCATTGGTATCGAAATAAAATATGCAGTGTTGCTAACCATCTTTCAAAGGTGGGGACCTCGTCTGCCTTCACTTTCATGCCACACAAAAGAGCTTAAATTATGTGAGGAAGGTGCACAAATAGTTCATTTACTTAACAGCATCACAAAAAAGTAAGGTCCAGATCCTCAGAGAATCTGGACTGAACAAACTACAATGTCATGTTCTATTGTTGGCTGCAAGTTATGGTGGGAGGTGCAAAGGAGCCGTTTGTGGCTGCCAGATCCTGGAACTGCTTTCATGCCATCTCTCAAGTATACCTTAGAACAGCCTTGGGGCTGCTGTAAACTATGCTGGGTGTAACAGCCTCCCCTTGCCCCGCAAGGGACAAAGCCCTATGCACTGGGTTGGCCAGAATGAAGTTTCATAGAGCTGGCTATACTTTCTCAATTCCAGTCAAGGATTCTCCCACACAGAGGAAATCCTTTGCTGCCTATTTAGAGCTGTTTTAAGGCCGAAGCACAATGGAATCTTGGAATGGGTCAGGACTGGCCCTAGATATCCAAGGGATTGAACCTCTGTGGGAATTTTCGATCTGGTCTGACACTGAAGAACGCCATGCTCCCTTCCACATACCACAGATTTCCACCCAGAAATCTGATTGGCTGTGAATGCTTTTGAAAGTGTGTGAATTATATAGTATATTTAACATGAGGTGAAAGAAGCACCTCTGTAAACATGTCAGCTGAGGCTGACTGTAGGGAAAATAGGTATGTTGCACTGCTTGTATGCATGCACATACAATCTATTTATTTATCTGAATTTGTTTCCATTTATACCTGTGTAAAACTCCAAGCACAGTCAATGCATTTGAAAACACAAGGCCAGATCCTGAGCTCATGTAAATTGGTCTAGCTCCATTAAAGCCAATAAACATATGTTAATTTGCACCATATGCATTTGGCCCAAAATCATTTCCCCAAACTCTTAAAACAGGCTTCCTAAGTAAATCTGTCAATCTTTTCAAAACCCAAAAGGATTCAAGGTTAGGCGTTTTGCTGGTCAGAATGGGAGACACCCACAGAAATAGTGCTTTTAGGGTGCAATTCAGATCCTAATGAAGTCAGTGGGAATCTTTCCATTGACTTCAATGGGCTGTCGAGCAGGCCTTAATGATCAGAATAAACTCCTTTGAACTGGAGATTAGCAAAGTGAGAGTACAGTACAGTAAATGTAGGGCTGGGCCCCCTTTTGGGATTAAGTGATAGTACAAGGAATTTTATTGTGTTGTGATGTGCTTCTGAGAGCTTCCTGCATCTTCCTATGGAGAATTTGGAGTTAGAAAAGACATTGACATATGAAGTATATGAGGGAACGAAACATTATCATCAAAAGAGGTAAAAATCTACAGTAGGTCCTGATTAAGTGCCTATGACTGAATGGCACTTGTACATGTGAGAGTCAGTAAATGTAAAATGCCTGGAACCAGTGTGAAAATTGTCTTATAGTGTCCTATTGGAGGGAATTTTTTAAAAAGGCATTGTCACCTTGGAACTGGTTAGTTTCAACAAAATGAACTAAAATAATTTTGATAAAATTGACCTGCCCCCAAGCCCTTGACAAATTCTTTTTTAAAAATTGGATCAGGTTTCCCTGATTTTTTATGATTTTTCTCTAACCTCTTTCAATTACAGCAGTTTTATATATTCCTTGTAACAACAGGAAGTACAACATTTTCAGCTAGAAATCTGATCTTTAAGTAGATAGTGTACATGTAAAAATAGAGTGCTCTAGTCCTTACTCAAAACCTGCGCTGGGTGTTCTTGACTGCAAGTCACCACAGAAGTTTGCTGAACAATTCTAAGCTTCATGCAGCAGAGCATTTCTGTCCCAGTGGACCAATGAACTTCCCCATGGCTAGAGATATTTTTAATTCTGCTCTGGACTTTCTCCAGGAAATTGGTAATAATTACTAATTGTATTTTTGTAAGCTAAATGAAAGGATGCATTCTTTCTTAAAATTCTCCCTTAGCTTTTGCAATTAATTATGTTGTTCTTTTCTGTGATTAAGTGAAGCTGTAATACAAAGACAAGAATTAATCAAGATGAACTGGCTATGTAGCATGCAAGGAGTTCTTACATGTAAGAGATTTTCTCTAGTTATGTTGTCATTTTACCTTTTTATTGCTGATATTGCTGATGAACTTTAATAAAAAGAAGATGTTTTAGGGAAGAATTTGCATTTGAAATTCTCAGAGAATTTACATATGCCTGTTGTGCAGACTAAAGGCCAAATCCGCAGGTGCTGTAAATTGCCAGAGCTCCATTGACTTAAGTGGCACTACACTGATTTCCACCAGCTGAGAATCTGGCCCTATATTGTTAACAGGTACTAATGCAGATTTCTTATAAGCATACTTTAAAAGAATGTTGATCAAAATAATTAAATGACCACCATTTTTCTCTCTGGCTCACCTTAAACGATACATTAAAATTGTCTTCTTGCATCAGACCCACATGTGACATTTCAAGCAGAAAGGAGTTGGTTTCGAGTGGTTTACAATGGGTCTTAACATTAAAACTGTCTTACAACCTTTGGGCCAGTACTGCCTCTGCAACTATGGAAGGTTCTTTGGCAGTGGAATTTGAGCATTTTCATGGTGCAGCCCTAAGCATTCAAAAAATCATGACTCAGCTTCCCTCACCCCCCAAATTATGAGATTAGTTTAAGAATCATGAGATTAATAATAATAAAAAAACACTGGGGGTTCTTTTTCATTACCTTCTGGTGTCTCAGCCTTTAGGGTGCACTTGGGCCATATTTCCCAGCTTTTCTCTGCAACCATGGAGGCAAAAAAAAAAAAAGAGCTGAGATCCTCATCACTCCAGGGACTGGGGGGTTTAAGAGGGAGATCAAATATTGCGAGATTTGTGATGAAACAGTTAAAGTTGGCAGTGCCATGGCTGCTTAGGAGGTGCAGGAGTGCAGCTGTTTCCCATGTGCCAGCATGGTGACATGAGTGAAACCAGGCAAAGGTAGATGATCTGCTTCTATGGAGACCCTCTCCTTCTCTGCTAATACAGAAGGAAAGTAGTAAGGCTCTGGGCACTCTACATTGTAGTGCTGCAGTGTAGACACTTGCTACAGAGAGGGAAGGGGTTTTTCCGTTGCTGTGGTAAATCTACCCCCTCAAGAAATGGTAACTTGGTCGAAGGAAGAATTCTTCCATAGATCTAGCGATGTCTACACTAGTGCTTAGGCCAGCCTATGTTTTAGGTGTACAGCAGGCCTTAGAGAGGAGATCTCCTTTTCACGGAGCTAAGCACCACTAGTTGGGCTAAGTATTGGGCTGAGGATTTGGAATCACATCGGCCCCTATTCAGCACAGGCCTTAAACACATGCTTGCCCTTAACTGGGAAATCATCACTGCAACGTCATAATTAAATAGTAAGCAACAGACGGTGGTAGTTATGTCTGTATATATGTCAATAGTTAATAGATAATGTGCCAGTAGATGGGGCTTAAGAATGTGAACCATTGCTCATTGTAGGACCAGTAAAAGTTGTTGGGCCCTGCAGATGGCTTCTTCTGTGCAGCTCTTTACATGCAACTCTTACTGAAAGGAAGACGGAAGAGATAGCAAAAGAATAAATAAATAGAATGAACATATTCAGCTGAACACCTACTAAGCAAGTCCTGAATAGCAGCTTAAAATATTCTGACACAAAGGCTCTGATGCGGCAAAGTACTCAAGCACGTCTAATTTTAAGCATGTGAGTAATCCCCCTGGAGCTAAGGGAGCTACTTGCATGCTTAAAAGAAGGCACATGCTTAAGTACCATGCTGAATCAGGTCCTTCACGTGAATAATCAGCCACAAACATTGTACAGATCTATTTTATGATTTTTTAGCGGAGGATGGGCTGTCTGTATTCTGTATATTAAATCCTTCCTGCTGCTAAGGTTAAAGAAATGGGTTCTCTTGTAACACATATTTTCGTTTGAGTACCGTACCTTCCAAGTGCCATAAAGCACCAAAGCAGTTTACCTTGGCCTCACACCTAGTTACAGTAGTGCTAACTTTAAAATTGCTGCAGAAACCCACATCTGGAGCCAATTGAGTGAATTTTAACCAGCTTTGGTGGTAATATGCAAGTAATATTTCATCCTAGTGTGTATTTCAATCATTTTATGAAAAAGATGCCTCATTCCAAGACTCCTAGACATATTTCTTTGCTGTCTCATATATCAAGAGTATCAGACTAAGCAGACTGCTTAAAACTGAATATATCCAAGACACACTCTTATCCTAAACAACCAAGAATATTTTTGCCAACACTTCCATTTCCTAAAACTGAGGGGCATGGAGGGGGGGAACCAAAACCACACGTAAGCCAGATTCTGCTCCCATTGAAGTCAATAGCAAAATTCTCTGTGGAGACAGGATTGAATTTTGTGTGGGGGAAGTAACCAACAACAATACTGTGAAGATAGCCTGAGGTTCAGATTAGGTTTAGTCTAGCGTTTGGGTTCAAGAGCTGGATTCGGGTTCCAATTTGACTGTGCCAAAATCTCTCAAACTACATCCAGCATCAGAAAATAGGCCTCATTCCTTTCTGAATTTGGCTTGGAACCAAAACCAGAGGGGTGGGCTTAGATCCAGGAATTTGGATTTGAAACACCCGCAGGCCCCCAACTTCAACGATTTGCGATTTCAGTTTTATACCATCTCAAATAAGGCTAGTCTGATGTGAAGGGGAAAGTGTTTCATTCATAGAATGTGGTGAGTGTAAACAGTTAACAATAATTAATTTTCATCTAAAGGAACCTGTATGTATTCTCTATCCTAGAATGCCTGCACACAATATAACCAGCTTTTTGGAAGATTATCTGAACAAGACACCAAACTGTTTCTTTCTTTATCATAAGGGGCTGCCACAGACATCACACCAGTTTTGTTTGCTTCGAGCAGAATCACAAAAGGCTATTATAGGCAATGTAGGGGGGCTGTCATGCTGGACAGATTGAGAATTGAGAGCCAGATGCATCTTCCTATTGGCTTTACTGACATTTGCCTCCTCCGCCCCTGCTTTGACATGAATTTCACACAGGTGCAGACACAGGCCAACCATAAGGGAGCAATTTTCTGATTCATTCATGTCAGACCCTGAGGGACAGTTGGAACAAGATGTACAAAGGTAACATGGCATTGTTAAAAAATTAACTTTGCTTCTCTTTTTGCTGAAGCAATAACACTGAGCTGCTTAGTTACATGGAGCAGGAGTTTAACTGTAAACAAGGCAATTCTCTCCTCAGTGCCAGGGTTCTCAGCTCCATTTGAGAAATAGTTTAAAATGTGCCTCTTCTACCATGTCTTTGGGTTTTCCCTGGCCATTTCTGGTCCTCTTTGTTGTTACAGTGGGACTTGGAGAGGGAGGGGGTCAGAGAGGTGGCTGTGTTAGCGTGATGATTGCTGGGCTAGAGGCACACTCCCCGCTGAATGCTACATTTGTTCTGAGATGAGATGGAGAAGCTGGATCTCTCTTTATTTGTTTGGTTTATACAACTTCTGGCTTCAGGGGTTCAGAACCTAGAGACTGCCAGCTGAACTGTACAGATATTTAACTGGGTTGGAAGTGGAAAAGGGGTTAATTATCATGGTATATTATTACATCACTGGTGGAAATTCTTCTTTTGCCCTCAGGATCCACTTTGCTGTGTCTGCTCAAAGCTGTTAAATATGACAAGGTCAATAACCCTGTTTTTGTAACAATGAAGGCTAACAAATTTGGGGTTTACATGCATTGTCATTGCTTAACAAGGTCATCCATGTAACTGAAAGCATTGCATGTGTCTAGTATAATGGTTCTCAACCTATTCACCATTGTGGGCTTCATATGCAGCTCTCTATGTGTTACGTGGCCCACATCCACACAATGTATATACTACCTGACGATGTCACATGGGCCGCAGTTATGTGCTGATTGGGCCGCAAGTGGCCTGCAGGCCATGGGTTGAGAACCGCCATGCCATGCAGACCTCAGAGCAAGTAATATCCTATATTATACTGTATTATATTGTAATCTCTTTACAAAAACACAGTAAAACATATATTCCCTGCCCTAAAGAGTTTACATTCTATGACAAATGGGACCCTGTACAACAGTTTAGGAAAGGGAAGATGTGAAGAGATTACTGGGGGAGAGGGGGCGGGAGAAGGTAAGAAGCGGAGCCAGAGATACAAACAAAACAGACTAACATAACTTTGGACAAACTTCAGTGGCAAATTATTTCATGCTGCTATTGTGGCTGTTTCTAAAGATTTTCCTCTCTATCTCTAGGGAGTGGGGAAAACGATGTCCTTTACAACCCCATTAACTGAAATAGCACAAACTTTAGTCCGCCACTAATTACTAGCTCTTCATTAAAGTGAAAAAAGATGAGTTGTGAACAGTACTTGGTCTTATCCAGTGTCATTTTAAGAGTCATTTTTGTTTTTGTTTTTTGAGAAATAGCCAAATACATGTTTAATAGAAACAATAATATTTTACAGCCACAATCTTGGTGCTACAGTGCATGTTTACTTTGCACATCTAAGTGGTTAAAGTACCTTAGCTAATAGTTCTTATATTAATAATTAATACTTAATAATAATGATAATAATTAATTAATAGTTAATATTTCTTATCTTTTAAGAAAACCCCTTACTATTTACCTACATTTCTGATGTGCTGAGCACCTCCACTCACACTGTGATCCATGAGAGCTGTGCACAGCACTTCTAAAAATCGGGCTATTAATGGAGCTTTGTCGTCCAGCTAAAGTTTTATAAGAATAACACCATGTCCATTAAAGCAAACCATCATTATCAACATGGTTGCTCAAGTCGCTTGAACATGTAAGAATAGTCTTTGTGTTTCTCTAGTAAGGGAACTCTTCAAGGGAATATTTGAATGCTGAGGCAACCATTAGTAAGCAATGCACTTGTTTGGTTAAGACTTCAGCCTTGACCTCCATCTTTAAACCCTTGTCCTTTATTAATCACGTGTTTCCTGAATCAAAGAGAATATTTTTGGAGCAGGAAAATTGTTCTGGGACTGAAGGAGTGTTTTATATGCCAAACAGACATGCCCAGATGACAAATAGCCTTTGCATGATAGCCAAGGTTCATCCAGCTGCTCGGCCCCATATTATGTGATTGATGGTGTTGATGTTCTAAATAGGCTTAAGATATGCCAAGTATAAGAGCCATAACAAAGTCCTTCAGATTTATACTGTAGATAGGCAAGAAGGCATGTTCCCAGCATATGGCAGTTCTAAGAATGGTGTTGAGATTACAAGTAACCTTGCATGGTTTGTCTGGTTTCTTTCAAAGTTAGACAAAAACTATTTTCTGTTCAGGAATGAATAGGGTCACATAAGGTCTGTCTGAAGCTTCCGATTACCACAGATTCTGAGTAACTGGACACTCTTTGGAGCTATAACAACATTTGATTTCTTAGTAGAGATCAATAAACTGTTTTTCTGCCTGGGTTCAGAGAAAAAAAAAGTAAGACATGGTTGAAAGTCTGTTTTTTTTTCCCTTAAAGAAAGAGGATCATAGCTGAGGAGTTTTATCTTGATAACATGATGGTACAAATTCTTTTTTACTAATTCAAAGAACTGTTCATTTAGTATATCCCAAGAGCGCACGTAGTCACAGCACCGAGGTGCAATTTCCATTGGTTATTGCTTTCCCCCAAACAAGCTGCTTTTATTTTTTCTTCACTTTAGCATAACTCTGGTGCATTTGAATGTGAGGGGCTGACTGCGTTGGCTGATGGAAATGGAAACATGGTGTGGGAACTGAGTAGATATGATTGCTAGTGCAAATTATGGCCTGATCCTGGATTTCTTGAGCACCTGTAACTCCCGTTATGGGTGTGCAAGGAATACAGGATTAGGCCCTTATTCCTGACCTGCAGCTCTCTTACTGTCCATGATGAGAGAGACTCTCTCAAGGGAGAGACTCTCTTGTGGTGGATCCTCGGGTAGGTTTAGGAGGCTAGGTTGAGACCACAGAAGTCATTTTCACTGAGTGATCCCAGAAGGGTTTAAAGCACTATTTCCAGAGGTGAGAGGCTATTAGGTCCAGCTGTCTCTGCACAGAATTTTTAATCCATCCTCAGGGCAGTAAATCTGTCTTCATAATTGACCTTTTCTTAAAACAGGTGTTGCCCCCAAAATACCCAGACACATCTTGGGCCAAATTCTGTGCTCAAACATATTGCAGGAACCCAATTAGTTATACCAACAGGTATAACTGAGGCCAGAATTTGGTCCCTGACTTTTTCAAGGTGCAACTCGCCCCTCCTTTAAAGTGTAAAGAATAATTGGATGGTATGAGAGACACCTCTAATAAATACCTACATAGGGATGAGGAGACATTTATCAGTAAAGCATTGAAGTAAAGGTAAATATGATATTCTTGAAAAAAGAGATCCCCTTGACAGGTGCCATGTCGACACAGATGGTGCCTCTGTATGTGAGGGTCATGACACAGCCTGCTCTGTTTTAGCATAGTCCTGCAGAGGATAAGTTCAGTTTCTCTCTCAGTGTAGGCAATTTACATACCTGAGGGTCTGACTCAGGCAAGCACTTAAGCACATGCTTTTCGGTAAAGTGCCACTGTTCATCCCTGTCAAATGTGCCTACTTACTGCAGGTCTTTAAAAGTCAATGGGCCTGATTCACCGCAGCATTGTTCTGGTTTTACAGCAGTAGAACGGCACTGATGAATCAAAAGAAATGTTTATTTTAAGGTACAATAGAGAAAACATACACAAAATGAAAAGGTTTTAAATGTCAGCCATAAAATACAGGAACTTGGCAGAACTAGTACATGAAATTCAGTTTGTTACCATGGGTATTACTTTTCTCAGATATTATAGCTACCTGTTTATGACCTGTTGTATTCATTTAGATGGACTACATAGGCCAAAGGTGTTAACATAATGCAGTCACTGTCCCACATTAAATAGTGTTAAACAAAGTCTGGGGTTTGCTAGGCAGAGACCTCAGCCTGCTTAGTGCCATGGCAAACACCATTACAAATCCTCTTAAGTTTTTATTAAAGATAAAAAAAGAAAGGAAAACAGTTAAGCATCTTAAATGTAAAGTATTAAGTAAGGTCTTCATTTTCACAATATCCCTTGTTTCATTTCCCTTTAGCTGGAGAGAGTTTTTAAGAAGGAATAGTCCATCCCTTCACTATCTTGTCCATCACTTAGATGCAGTTTTGGACACACCAATTTTGGTTCACTGATTTCTGGTTCCACACTTTTCTTGTTTACCAAGCATGATCTTAACATAGTCCTTGAATCATATCAAGAGGTCTTTTTGTTAGGACTAATTCAGTCCATCCCACTTTTGTACCTTTTCCCATCAACATTTGTTGTTATAGGTTATTGGGACCTCTTATGAACTTTTTACAATTGAGTTCACAGTTAGGGTAAATTTGTAGGCCCAGTTATCATAACAGATCCTTCCAGGCAATTTTCCCAACCTAAAGACTGTGGGCTAAATTAAGAAGTCCAGACTGTGAACTCCTTATGCTGGTAAGCAGTTTTTTACACAGGCAGTCCAACTGAAATCATTGGGACTTCTCATGTGATAATTAATTGTTCCCTGTTATGGGTAAGAGGTTCACAATCAGCCCCAAAGGTAAATCGAAGAAATTCTAGAAGGACTCTAAGGTTTGTGTAACTTAAACCTTCTTCTTGGCTGCTTTAAGTATGTATTAAACTAAGTTAAACTAATTATTTCCTTTGACTGATTTAGTTTCGCACCTTCTCAATAAGATCCTCCCTTACAGTTCCCCTCCTCCCCCCGGCTTTACCCATGGTACCGTGCCCTTTTCTGATATTTCCATTGGGAAATGTGACTGTCCCTGTCCCTGAAAACTGTTTATCCACCATTGTAATATCACTTCTAGGACGATAATCCATGTCTCAAGCATGTGTTTGAATAGTTTTCTATGAAACTTATTGAGGAAAGTATTTTTTAGGAAAATCGTTGAGAGCTCCAGATAACTATTTCCTGAAAAAAGCCATTTCCTGAGGCATTTACAGGATATGAGTCAAGTTTACACACATGGGGCCTGATTTGCCACTATGTCACTCCAATTTTATGCTAATGTAACTCCACTGAAGTCAGTCAATGAAATCAAGATTTAGGGACAGATGCAGTGTACCATCTAGTTGCTTTACACTATCCTGCTAATACAAATCATCAATAAACCTGGGTTTTTGTCCGGGTTTATGGCTGCTTTGCAACACGGTGTAAAACAGCAAGACTACACTAGTACATCAAAGACCAAGTATTCCACTGGACAAGAATTCCAATGCGCACATGTATTCCAATGTGGACATTCTTATTGCAGATTAAGAGTGTTCTATTTTGATATAATTTAAATTGACTTTTTACAGGTTTAAATTAAATCAAAATAGGACATCCAATCTGAAATAAGAATGTCATACACAGCCTTGCACTGAAATAGGTAAAGATGTGCATTAGAATTTATTTCATTATTTTGATTCTGGTTTGTATGTAAACAACTAAATCAATTTAAGTGGTTAACCTTTAGTTATTTCAATGGAAGTCTCTGTGTGGATGTTCTTATTTCAGATTGAATTCTTATTTTGATTGAATGTAATCCTGTTAAAAATTAGTTTAAATTTAAGGTAAAATAGAACACTATTAATCTACAATAAAAATGTCCATACATACACTTGCACTGAAATTACTAAGGGTTAACCATTCAAATTGATTTAGTTTGGTTCTAGCTTGTGTATAGACAAGCTTTCAGTATGAGAATACTTGCCAAGACAAATTCTAATACTACAGTACAACATTACAAATTATAAGAACAGATGCAAAAGAGAATAATATTGGGCACATCACAATCCCTTTCTAGACTTCCATAACATATGTTCTCATAAACTTGATAGATTTGAAGGCCAGATGGAACCACTATGATCATCTAGTCTGACATCCTGCATAACAGAAACCAAATAATCTTACCCAGTAGTTTTTGTATCAACACCATAACTTCAGTTTGAGCTATAGCAGATATGGAGAGAGAGATCCAGTCTTGATGTAGGGCTGGTCTACACTAACGTTATAAGTCGATCTAAGTTACGCTAGTTACGTAAGTTATGTAACTGAAGTTGACATAACTTAGGTCGACTTACAGCGGTGTCTACACTGTGCTAATGTCAGCGGGAGATGCGCTCCCATCGACATAGCTTCTGCCTCTTGGGGAGGTGGAGTACAGACATTGATGGGAGAGTGCTCTCCCATCGAGTTAGCATGTCTTCACCAGACCCACTAAATCGACACAGCTGCATCGATCACAGCGGTGCCAAGTTAGCCGGTAGTGTAGACATGGCCTTAGTCTTCAAGTGATGGAGAATCCACCACATCCCTAAGTAGTTGCTCCTATTGTTAATTCCCTCACTATTAAAAATTTGCCCTTTATTTCTATTCTACCATATTTTTTCCAATTTTGACACTTGTTTTGCATAACAGTGAATTGTGTTCTTCCTTCCTCCACAACTTAATTTATCTCCTCTGGAAAAACATCATCATCTTACTATGGGTGACTTATGAATAGGTCAGTTACCAAATGATTCCATTTTTGATAGTGTCCTTACTATTTGAAAACACAAGGAAATATTTGCCTTTCTGAGCCTGATCCTGCTCTCTTGTATATTGAAGTAAATCAGGAGTAACTCACTTGAAGTCAATGCAGTTTATACAAGTGTAAAACCAATACAAAATCAGAATTAATCCCTTTATTTATCTATAGGCTTTTCTATGGTTTCCATCACTGTAATATATGAATGCCTAACCAATATTAATTAATTTATCCTCACACCATTCCTATGAAGTAGGAAATTACTACTTCCATTTTATTAATGGTGAAACTGAGGCACAGATGGGTTAAGTGACTTACCCAAGGCCAAACAGGAAATTTATGGTCAAGCTGGGAACCAAACCCCAATCTCTTGGCTTCTAGGCCAGTGCCTTAAGTACAAGACAATCCTTCCCTCCTTTGCCTCCTTTTTCCCTTGCAACTTTGTAATAGAGTACATTTTCCAGCACTTTTCTTTTTTGTGTCACTGCTGTAATTTAAACCCCATTAACTCTTGTTCTGTCCTTTTAGATTAATGAAAATAATTGGTCCCTGTCTTCCTTTTGTATCTGTAGAGAATTGTCATGTCTTCCCTCAAATCTCTTTTTCTCTAGACTGAACATACCAATTCCCTTAAGGTATTCTCATGTCAATTTACGCAAACTTCTTATTTTTACTGCTCTCCTGAAGTCTCTTTCAGACAATTTAGTGACCCTCTCACTATGTCTCCAAGGGTATGAAAATGGTTTGGAAAGAGATCTATATAGAGACCTGACCCCAGAAGTCAACCCCAGTCTTGAGGATATCAAAATTACAAACCTGATCCTAGTGCTTGCAGATGCTCCTATCTTTATAACGTGCCTAACCAAACTCTGGCTTTGAATACCCCTGAACTTTAGGTATTTGAAGTTGATCTGTTTTGCAGCTCAAGTCTCTCTCTAGTTACTTACAACTACTTATTTGTATACTCCACCAGTTCTATGGTGTTAGGAAACTGTTGTAAAATCTGTTTTAGAAGATGATTTCAGTTAATGTACTTTTATCAGCAGTATGGTCAGAGCATAAGTGTTTTTTTTTAATCTGGATTGTATGCAGCTATGTAAATATACCTGTAAACCAGAGTCTCTAACTTGCTGAGTGACTTCACGATGACTGCTGTTTTCAAATGAGTCACATATGCTATGTGGTCTGTGCTTTGCTTCCTTTTGTCTAAAATGAATGTAATGCCATGGATAAAACAATGTTAGCAGAATGGTTTCCTAATAATTTTTGGGTACTCATGTAGGTACCAATATGGCCCCTGTCATGGCAGTACATGGGCATTTCCTATATATTTCAAAGAGAATTAACAGTAATAATGCATGTGTGTGAATGTTGGGGAGAAGTACTCTGTGTGCATGCAAAGAACTTACTGAGGGAAAGCTACATTGAATAAATGACTTTTGCGTTTCATTCTGAAAGTGGCTAGCTCCATTAGCATTCTTCTTTCTGCAGACTAGGTTCAGTCCCTGTGGAAGTATCTTACACTCACAAATCTCCTTCTATTGATCAACATTTTCATTGTTGCAGTGGAACACCGTTGTCGTGGAGTTTGTGGTCACAGAAGGACAGGTGATGTCTCAGGTAGCTAGGACCATTCTTCTGGAGGATTTTGATTATCAAGACAGAAATCTTAAAGTGGATTATATTCACTGTTTGCAGAGAGAGGAGCATAGGATGTATTCATAGGACCTGTAGTGTTAAAGAGATGGGCTACTCTATTTCATACCAGTTGGACTATTTGAAGTTTCATTCCTAGATATGACAAATTGCAATAATCAAGCCTGGTGGTCATGAATGCAGGTATGGCTGGATCTGTGCCTAATAGGAAGGAGACAATCTTTTGATCGGTCACAGGTGGAAAAGGGTGTTTTTGACTGCCATGGTTATTTGGATACCCAGTAACACTGAAGAGAAAAGGAAGAGAGGATGATTGTTCCATGAGCAAGTGATATAATGAAATACAGTATAGAGAACTAGATTTTCAGTGTAAATTGCCATAAGTCTGTTGACTTACACTACCTGAACATCTGCCCCAAAGGATAGAATGACAGAAGAAAGACAAGGGAACAAATACATATTGTTATTACCTTATAGTATATTGTTGTTATATAATATTGATAATACATATTATTATCATTACTATTGTAATCTGATAGGTTAGTTGGAACCTCATTGTCTACTCCAAGTGTCACTGCAGTGCCATGAAGTTGAAATCACCATGCCTTACTTTGATTTCCCAATTGACTTGAGCTTCATCAGAGTCTGTGGTGAAATCATGTACCCAAAGCAGAGCCATCTCCTAAGCATTCCCCATCCCTACTTTGAAGATATTACGGGTGGATTTTTCACTCTGGACACTGCACTCACACAGCAAGGCTGAATGTTTCCAGATTTCCTGCAATCAATGATCCCTATAAATGTGTAGCGATTCACTTTCTTGGCTGAAAATTTGTTAATTGATATGTTTAAAGTATCAAATGTGTTAATTCTTATAAAGGCCTATACAACTTCAAGTTACTTGAGAGCTCTTTGAGATTTTTTTTTAAATCAGATCTATTTTTTCTCCTCCTGTAACTAAAAAAAAAATGATCTTTTATGTCAAGTTTCAGCCTGGAGCAATATTTTTTGGCCAAGTTATAAAACAGTCAAAATGTGGGTTTATGCTGGAAAAGCTGACACACACTTAACTTCTGGAGAGTGATTCAAGCGGCACCACTGTATTTGTAAGAATAAAAGAATATAAAAGTTCTGTGGATGTGCATTTCTGTGTGTATTGCAGCATTCATTTGATGGCCAAATCTACAGTTAAATTGTTTGCTGAAAGCAAATGTCTGGCCTATAGCCAGAGTCATTTAGTTGTATTGCAAAATTCATTTTGCAAGGTATAACCTGCTCTGGAGTGGAATCCATCTACAAGATGCCACAGATATGAGTGCCTTAAAATAGATACAAACTAAGCCTGACTTAATCCTCTAGGGCCCATTGTCTTTGATGAATAAGATTTGTGTCAAGTGCGGAAATAATACATGTGTGTAAAATATTCATCATGAAATTAAAAATGCCCAAATGTTACCCCTTCCAAGTTTGTGTAGACTCCAAGAAGTGCTGTATTTTTTGCAGAAATTTTTGAATCAGAAGTTGGGCACAAAGAGTTTTTTCCACTAACTCATATAAACAAAATGTTCAGTGCAGCTTTGTATGGTTTTGTGTTTCCAGATGAGTTGCTTGAGTTTCATCACATGACTAAAGTTAAATAGTATTTCTTGAGGATCCCTGAGTGGCTGAGCCTGCTCATTGTCATGTTCATGTATGCATTGGCAGCTGTCTTCCTTTGGTGTAGAATGTGATTGGACACTGAAATGTGGAGCCAATAGGAACCTTTGTGGGTGATCTTAAGATGGTCCATTATTCCAAGTCAGGAATAAGTCCACTGAAGTCAGTAGGATTACTCCAAATTTACATACATGTAACTCCGATCTGGCCCCCTCACCTCTCAACAATAGAATTTTTTTCAAATTTTCCTGCCCTTGCACGTCTTCTGTTAGAAATTTTGGAAGTGTTAAATTTCACATTTTTGTCTTTATTCCCTGTTGCAAAATTTGATACAAAACATATTTGGCAGGGAAAATAACATTTCAAATGCATGAAATGACTTAAAATGGAACTGGGGTGTTTTTTTTTTTTTTTGGCATGCTCCATTTTGCCAGAAAAATGCGCTTACTCTCACGCAGCTCTAGAAAATAATTTGGTTAAGAAATAAAGACACTAGAAGTGCCTGGAAAAGATGTACTGAGTCGTGATTTTTTCCCCCCTAGCAAAATATGTATGGAAAGTGTAAGTATACACAGCTGTGTTTATGTCAGTGATTAGACATTCTAGTCCTTTATGACCCCAATGTGCTGAGACCACGAGACACCTGGGTCTGCTTATGAGTGTCTCGATCAGACATTTACATTTGCATTTATTCAGCTAGGACCCTTCTTTCCTTTTTCTTCTCTAAAAAAACACTGAAAATCCAGTGCAATCCTCTTTCTCTCTTTCCTGCATTAACAAATTATCATGGTTAAGAATATAAACACACAAATTTAGAAATTTAAAAATTAAGGTACTTTCAGCCATGTTAACTTGCTCAAATTTTTCATATAGTAGGCACATATTTAAGATTTCATTTAGTTGTACAAAATTAGTATTATTAATAATTTTGTATTACACTGGTGCCTGGTTCCTGTTGAGACCGGGGAGCCATGGTACTAAGAACTACCCATCAAAATAGTAAGAAAATGTCCTGGCAGAAAGATCTTATAGTCTAGACAGTCAAAGATGTACTAATATCTCCCGTTTACTTATGGTGAACAGAGGCATAGAGAGATTAAGTGACTTGCTCAGTGTGACACAGGAAGGCTGTGATAGAACTGGAACTGATCTTCAGAGTCTAAATCCAATGACTTAACCATCCTTCCTTTAAAAATACAGAAGGGAACTTACTGGAAACCTAAAGTTTTGAATTTTCCTGAGTTGTAGCATTAAATACTTCAACTTTATTATAATCTTAGTCCTCCTCCCATTGCAGTCAATGGCAAAACTCTCATTAATTGGGAGTTGAAGGATTGATGGTTCAGAATTGGTCCCTGTAGGATTAATATGGTTTTTTAACCCCCGCTGAATAACTAGATAATTCTAGTGAAATGTTTTATTGGAATTTAATTTATTGTGGATCAGATCCTGCTTACAGTAACTCCAGTGTAAATCCTGAATAATTTCACTGGTTTCCTTGGAGTTACTCCAAATTTACACTGGTGTAACAGAATTTTTGACCCTCTATATACAGACTTAGAGTAAGTTGCATGAAGATCTGAAGCATCCATACATATGGCACTCATTTTCATTTCCTTCATGCTATCTCAAGATGTTGTGGCTAAACTTTATATAATTTAATGCATCCAATAAAACGTCCCGTATCTCCTCTGCTTGGTGAAATCACCTTTCTTTTTTTTGCTATGATTTTCATGCTTCAGAACCACACAAGTCATATTCTACCATGCTGTAACTGAGACCTGATTAAGGGTCTTTCTGGTTGTTCACAGCTTGGTAACCTGTAGTATTAGATCATCCACAAGTTTTTTATTTGGTTTATTTGATGTTGGATTTTAATTTTTTTTTTTGACCAGGAACTTTTTTCTAAGAATTAAAGGAAGAGTAGAGATTCTCTTGAATGATGATTCCTAATTTGCTTGTGACCAGAATTTGCTCACCCTCACCCCAAAGCTATCCTTCTTTTCTGTGGGCTCAGTCCTGCAAGGTGCTGAGCGCTCACAAGTTCCACTAACGTCAGTGGCAGTTATCCACTATCAGCACCTAACAGGAGTGCACAGCACCTTGTAGGATCAAGCCCTAAGTGCCTAGCAAATACATGTAAATAAAACAAAAGAACGTTGCTGAAGAGAAAGAGGAAAGAGACTTACTGCATTGCTGCAGCACACAAGGTCAGCAGTGCAAGCTACACATCCTATAACTTGGCCACAACAGAAGCAAAATGTAACAGATTGTCTTAAAATGCCCCAGTGAAATCATCCCTGGATATTGGAAAGATAGGCAAATTGAAAGGAGCTCAGAGAACAGCAACAAAAATATGAAAACAGCTAACTGTGAGACTGAGGTTATGTCTACACTAACAGCCTTTTACCTGTATAGGAATACTAGTATATTCTATTGGCAAAGTGGTTCTCATGTGAGCATAGCTATACCAGCAAAGCTTCACTTTGTAGTGGTACAGTAAAACCACCTCACTGCTGAGTGAAACAAGCTATTACACTGGAAAAGGGCCCGTGTAACTGAGTCCGCATAGCTGTGTCGGGAGAGGATCTCACCTCTTCATACCCCTGACCAACACTGCTAAACTAGCAGAAGTCTGTCGTGTAGACCTGGTAGAATGATTTACAGCATAATTGGTTATATAGTACTGGTTTGCCCCATGTTAATCTATGGAAAAGTGCATGCATCGACAATAAAGGAACTTAAAAACCAAGAGCTAAATATGTGTAGCTTGGCTAAGCCAGGTAGGATAATTAACAACAACCTGAACCATGCAGAGGCCTAGGCTGGAATAGAATTATTTAGGAGGATTAAATTAGGGTTATTTGTGTGAAGGAAAATAAAAGAAAAATTAGGCTGAATAGTATGAAAAATATCCTGAGAGTAAAATAGGTGACTGTGAGATTTTCTTTCAAAAGACGGGTAGGGAGCCTCTTTACTTGATATTTAAAACTGGACAAGACAAAGCACCTGCAAATAGACTGGAGGGAATAATGTTGCACTGGTAGAGGATAGATTAAATGGCTCTGTGGGTGGTTTTGTTTTTTGTATTTTTTTTTTCATCTCTAGGGTCTACTACCTCCTGCAGGTGGGATTTTTCAAATGTGGCAAAGGGAGTTAAACACCCAACTCCTATTGACAGTCAATGGGACTTTCAGCAATGTTCTTTATTTTTTATTCTGTTTCAAAGTATTTGGTGGGCATATAAGAATGAGGTGCCTATGGTCCCTTAAGCACTTTGGAAAATCCCCTTTGAGTGTACGGTGGAGATTTTCAAAGGGACAAAAGGAAAACAGGCACTTAACTCCCTTTGAAAATTAACTGTGTTCCTAGCTGCCCTTTGTGCCCAATATTCCTGTGTGTGTTTGGGATGTATGTGCGATGCTGTCCGTATAAAGATAAATTGTAGTTTTCATGCTTATAAGAGGGGTTATAACAAAATTCACCCTGGTGTGGACAGCTAGCTCAAGGCATTCTGCACCATATATACCCTCTATTGGAGCTGCATACAGCTGGGAAGCCATGAGCGGGACTACAAGGGGTGGTGCCATGAGCCATGGAATGCAGCAATAAGAGCATCAAGGGAGAGCCTGCAGCAACGGTGTTTATGCAAAGCTCTTGGACGCAATTCAATGTGCAAGGGGCACACGGGGTTGAGGTGGGGGTGTGCGGTCACTTTTCCAGCCCATAGTCTACAGCAGCAGGCATGGAGGGAAGGAGATGGAAACAGCACTGCAATCCTATGCCCTGGCCCCAGGCAGAAGGGTGGTGGATTTTACCTATTCACTCCTCCCACATTTCACTTACAAAAAACCTGATTACTCGCGCTTTATGCAGGTGAAGTGGATTTCATGCTCTATGTGGCTCATGGATTTGTTACCCTAGGGGCCAGACTATGCCCAACCTGCACTGACCCACAATGGGGGAGGCGGGTGTGGTGCTACAGGTGGGGAAAAAGGCACATTTGCCCCACTCAAACAATCTGCTGTGGGTCCCATATTATTGTCAGAAAGGCCAAAATCTGTTCAGCATTCTCCCCCGTGAAGCAAGTGAGCAGCAGGAGACTGGATATAGAACCCCATGTAGATTAGAAATCACTGCAAAATACTGTTATGCAGTCGCCAAATTTTACTTTTGTAAACGCTTAAAAATCAAAGATTTTCCAGAGGTCTAATTTGCCTCAGGACTCTGGGAAGATTGTTTGTTTTTTAAATAGCGACATCCAGGTTCCCCAAAATACCCAGTTACCCCCCACACTAATGGGACCCTTGAATCAGCTCTGGGGGGAGGTATTTAGCCATCCCATTCCAAGGGAGAACTCCAGCAGGGATTGTGCCTCAGAGCACTCCCCTAGCATAACATGCATCCTCATGCATAACTGACTGGTGCACAGAAGACAGCCCTGTCTCTTTGCTGTTACCCCTGGGCTGGCTTGTGCCTATAAGGTACTAGGAGGGGGTAATCCCATTGCTCAGGAGGGACTGCAAAGACACCTTGCACAAGCACCAGGAATAAACTGGATGTAGATGCTAAGTGATTTCTCCCCCTGCCCCATTAATTTGTTGCATTCTTTTACTAGGGGCAGAAGTTAGACTTATGGGATGATGACTGCTAGGGTCACTCTGTCTTTTTTTGGTAATTGTTGTGTTGCCAACTCATGATTTCATCATGCATCATCTCAATATTTGGTGTCTTAAAGTCCCAGCTGCTTGTAGCAGGAGATTGTATGAGAAACTCAGCTTTCATTTTTAAAAAAAATCTGTCCCTCTCATGCTTGCAGAGAAAAACTTCAGTCATGAAATGATTGCACCCATAAGGCTCAGAAACTAGAAAACAAAGCAAAAGAATCCAAAATATAGTATTATTTTTTTTAAATCTCATGATTTTGGGGGCCTGATACATAATTTTTGAATACTTGCGGTTGGTAATACCTAATTGTAATCAGCAGGAGTTTAGTTTGAACAAGGACTTCAGGACTGAGCCTCAATATTTACAAACATTTGGGGTTTTCTTTGTTTGGACAGTAGAGACACTTATTTCAACAACAGAAAAATAGAATGATTTATTTGCAGGTAAAGGAGTTCCACAGTACTATAACTACGTACAACAGGAGAGCTCATAATTGCTCCAATAAATATATTATCTGCATAATTGGATTATATTAATTAAATTCTAAGAGACATACAAGGGACCTGCTGCATGGGGTAACAAAGAATTCTGGGGTGAAGAGTTAAAACAAATGGCTTATGAAGTAAATAATTTGCTGGCCCTAAATATTTACTGCTTGTTTTGTTCATATGGCAAAGCCTGCCTTCAACTGGCTGAGGAGCGAAATGGGAAACACAGAGAAGAGGGGTGACAAATTTACTGTAGGAAGAAATCAAAAAAGAAATGATGGAGAAAATCCATTCCACCCACCCTGCCTGAAACTGCTTCTCTTCTTTGTCAGACAGGCCACACTGCCTCAAGCAGAACGAGTTCTGGCATTGGGAAGTGCAGAATAAAAGGAGAAAGAAAGAAAGAATTAGCTGATTTAGATTAGGAAAATTAGGGACAAACTAAAAATCTGATGGGAATTGGGGGTGGGGTCATATTTATTCTCCCTATTCAAATGCTTGTACTCTAGATTGTATCAGGTTTTTCAGCTGCAGGGCTAGTGCCTCTCTATAGTTCCCATCCGAAAGCTCCGTTGCTGGACCCCCACTGGGACCTCAGCAGTTCCAGCCCAACCCCTATGCCTTGCCAGGGGATATTTCAGTAGGGATCCTGAGAGCGAAACATTGCACTGACTGCACTAGAGATTGCATTTGGACATCTCTTTGTGGGCTGCAGGTTCATGCAACTGTAAATCAGATTTTATTACCATAATGTACCCACAAAATATGCAAAAACCTGCACATACAAAAACCTGCTTTTGTGCACACAAGTGCATTATTATCCAATTTGTGGATGAATATCTTTGTGCAACCATGCATGTTTTTGTGGGTGCAGCAAGTTCACTCTCCTCTGAAAATCTGGCCATGGTGTACAGAAGAATGGCTACAGGGGTGAGGGTAGATCATATTCCAGTATGGGTGTAATCAGAAGGGAAATGTGAGCTAATGAGGCTTGCACTGCAAATGTGAGACACGCAGGACAGCCACAGGGTGTGAAATCACAGAGAGTAATTCATTAGCTAAATCTCTTTACAGGTGCATTCCAATCAATTTTCCCCCCAACCCCAAATGAGACCTAAATTAGCTCCAGCAACACCTCTACTAACAGAACAACATGTCTGATGGGCGGAGGAGAAAGAGTGGGAGGGAACCACACTTAAAATGGCAGTTCAGTACTTTACAAATATTAAAATGTGGAAAATGGAGTTTCAGGTGCAGGCAGAAGTTCTTAGGGTTATTTTGGTCTGGTTTTTCTTTTTGCTTTTCCACTGGAGACTTACCATATTTGTTCATTATTAATGGGAATGCTCATTATTTTCCCATCTGATATTTCTTTCGTTACTTAAAAAGAAATCCCAGAGGCTTGCTTTCACAAAATAGTGATTGCATAATTGATGTGATTATGGTGTGTTTCACTGTGGCACTGCAGTTCAACTGATTACTTTGAGAAGCTCTGTATACTGTTAATATGTTGCTTTTGTGCTTGTTATTCCATAGCCCAGATTCCCACAAAATCTTGACATATCACAAATCGCACCTCACTCAGCAAGTAGTCCAGTTGAGACTAGACCTGGAGTAACATACTACTGAATGTGAATAAAGGTGTCCGTAATTGGCAATGTATCTCTAGTGCCAGTTAAATGAATGATTGTAGAGCCTAAGTTTACAATGGTGAACACTTACTCATGTGAAGTCACTGAAGTCAATGGATTACTTGCATGGGTGAGCGCATGAGTAAGAAGTCTGCAATTTGGCTCACAGTATTTTCACATAATATGGATAAAACTAACATATGTGAGCATTGGCCAGGGATGGGTCTGAGAAGAGGGGTTTGAGAATGGGGTGGGGGAGGGGGTTAAAGAGAAGTAAAGTAAAGCAAATAATTAATTGTAACCTGGGGGAGAACATGAGCAATTGAAGAATTCACCAAGGCAAGTTTTCAGTAAGAGCAATTCTTTCCTTTTTTTCATTTGAACTTGTTAATTATTATTGCCCTGAGGGCTAGAGAACATAATAATCATTTTCTTCCTCCTGATGACATCTTTTTTTATTCCTTCATCCACTGTATTCTTCTTTTCTTGACTTCTAATGCAGAGATGAAACATTAACCTTGTTAAGTCTTCTGAGCCTGATTGCCAGACCCCTAAGCCTTTGTTTTTTCTCAACATGTGTGCAATTTTCACTATTTTTGTCCAGAGTGACCTTTGGAATTCCAGAATAATTTTCCCTCCCCTTCCTGGTGCCCTCACATGACCCAGGAACACAAACATCTGAGAGACCTCTGGGCATCTTCACATCTGTTGCCATCTAAGATGAAGGCCATTGTGTGATGTATTTTTAACAGCAGGTGTTGGGCTTGGAGAAGGGTGTGTTGATTTTTGAGGGGATGGGCAGAATCTGCACTTAATTCTTAGTTCCCAGGCTATTTAGGAACAGCTTAAAAACATGCTTAATCTGTTTGTACAAATTTAACATTGTAAAACCATACTAAGGAATTGCTAATCAAGCGCTAGCCTGGATTTAGTTTCAAGCTGCTAAATTTGCGTCGGTTCACCGTCTAAAAATAAATATTTTAAATCTGACTCCAGGATTCCAGCTTATAAACTTATTCCCGTGAAATACTGTTGACTGATTAGTTGAAGCCTATTAATTATTAGTTCGTCACAGTTTTCAACAGCAGCAAAACAAACAGTGTGGATGTTTTATCTTTTGACAATCAACACAGTCCTGATCCTGACTTAAAAATAGGTTGTTAACTAAGGGTGTGATTCACCACTGTGTCCAGTTCTGAGCCGCTGGAACTCCATTGATTTCAACAGCATTCCCAGTACTTAGGTGTGAAATAGGAGTAACATGCCAGGTGAACTTAGCCCTCTGTGTAAAAGAATGTGTGGTTTAGAAAGACACATGGTTCTTTTATTTCCTGCTAGTAGTAAAGAGACCAACTTAAAGAAACAGTATGAGCGCAATGTTTTACCACAAATATCATTGAAATGCCATTTTAACAGAATCTTTCTATTTCTTTCAAATTTTGTCAGAGCAAGTACGAAATACTGTTTGGTGTTCAGTTATCTGCCAGATATAAATGGTGTAAATGGATGATTACTTTAAATACATCTTCTTTGAGAAGGGAGTTATGGAACTTCACAAAAGCATCAAGCTGTGTCTACTTGCAGTGAACTACCCAGAAATAAATAAACTGATGTAAAGGTTGTTAGCAAATCCTTAGATTCTCGTTACCCTTTTAGTCAGATAATTGACAGTGACTCTAATGTGAGCTGTAATTGCTTTCTAGTATAACTAAATGAAAGGATTATTTATTATCTGGGGGAATAGACCAAGTGGCCTACTGGTGCTGTTCAGCCACAGAATCTATGATTATCATTTGTATACCACCCAGTATGTTGGCATATCTTTTATAAAACAAAAGGGGTGAAATCCTGGCCCCATTGACATTAATGAGTTTTGCCACTGGCTTCAGTCTGGCCAGGATTTCAACCAATGTGATTTTAGGGATAGATTTGAGTTTTACAGTCTGCCCTCAGTATAGGGCTGTGTGTAGCCGCTTCTCCAGTAGGCCCTATGGAAGGAATCATGTCTGGTCTCTACTGTCCCCTAGAGCAAGGGGATCTGTTACTGGCTCAGGTCCTTGCTAGTATTCCTTACTAAGGCTCTGTACCAGCTGAGCTGTACTGGCTGGTACACTGGAAGAACAGAGCCAGAACACCACTCACTCTTCACCCTGTCTCCCCATACCCTACCCATCTGCTGAGAATGGAGAGTAGGAAGCATCTGCTTGCCCCTATGTACCTGGCCCCAGTGTCTAGGGAGCCCATGCAGGTGTTTCTTACTGCCATGACATCTCTGCCCGGCCATAAGGCCTGGGCCACAATATTTAATACTGCACGGGGCAAAAATTTGCTATTCCCATAGTCAACCCAGACACACATTTTATTTTATTTTCTTAACCACTAATGGCTTAAATCAGACACTTTATTTCCTGTTGTTAGTTTTAAACACTTTTGTCTCGAATTCTAACCAAAAAATATATTGTTTAAACGATGGAAGTGTTTCCATGTCCTTGCTATTTTAAACTGTTTTCTAATTGTTTCCTTGTTGGGTTATGAAGCTGCTCTTCAAACCTTCCTTTTAAGTCTTCTCCTTTTAAAAATGATCAGATGTGGAAACTGAGGCACATCGACTCTTAACTATATGCCAGTGTTTTCCCCTAGGAACTGAGGGCCTGATCCTGTATTATTATAGTCAATGGGAATTTTGCCATTGACTTCAATGTAAGTAGGGCTGGGATCAAATTAATAAAGGGCCAGATTGTGAAAGCTCCTTATTAAGGTGCACAGGCTGGAGCATTGCCAGAATTGTAGCCCCTGCAGTCCAGAGATCTAGGGCCTTTTTCTTACTGCCTGGCACCAGACTACAGAGTGGGACTTGCCCACAGTGGATAGTATTCTGCATCCCATAAGGAAGTGCAGAAGTGAGTGTGCACCTCATATTTACCCCAGGTTCCAGCCACAGCTTACCATGGGATGGAATGACTCTCCAAAGCACATCTGTGCCTATTAGGCATCATGGAGCCCATTCTTACTGACCATATTCATTGCATAGTAAAATTTGCACCATAATTGAGCTGAACTGACTTGAAGTGGCAATTAAAAATCATTAGACTAATACTGCCTGTCTGACTTACCCAAGTAACCCCGCTGATTTCAGTGCAACTACATGTGTAAGGTGAACGGGCTAGACCTAAGCATATGTTAATGCACAATGAATAAACATTATAACTCTCCCACTGACATTAGAGTAAGTTATTCTGACTTAATAAAATACCAAAGGTTTCATGCCAACATGCGGTTCCACCTTTCAATATTATAAAGCTGGCCCTGTTCTAACTAAAGTCGGTGGGAAGTTTGCCATTGATTTCAAAGTAAGAAGGCTCAAACCCTCCATGTGTTAATGAGAATAGTGTGTGAAATTCCATTGATTTCTACCTGGAAAAGAAAAAAATAATAGATATCACACTTTCAAATGAATGAAGCCTCCATTCTCAGAGTCTAATGGAACTAGAAGGGCTCCAATGGACCATTCTAAGGATTTTGCATGACTGTATAACAGGATTGTTATCATTATGGTAGCCCCTAGCTATCTTATTCCATGGCTTTGTCCTTATAAGTTACCTTGGACCAGGAGGGAAAATGTCTCTAGAGCACTGGTGGCAGAATCAACTACACTTTTAACACTGGTTGAAATCTTACTGGTTATCTAGGAAGCAAAGAAGTGGTTCTTTGCCTCCATTTTACCACCTGGAGATCAAGATTTTGGGGATTTGTTCTGGGTTGTGGGCAGCCGGATTAATCTATGTCTGCTGTAGTGTGGAAATTCTAGGCATTTTGCAGAGAACATTGTTCATATTTGGACCAAACTACCTGTATTTTCAGGATTTAAGGGTGAGATTTTCATGGCTGTCTAATGGAGTTTGGAATAGGAACTGGTAATTCAGCTCTGCAAGGCAGCTTTGAAAAAAAATCGCCTAAAACTATTCAGAAACTGAAACTAGTCCACCATTCACCGATTCAATGAGTGGAGTACCTTGTCAGGAATATATAACTCTTGTTCTTCATAAGGTACTCTGGTTGCTGAGTGGCTTTTGTATAGAATTTAAGGTGTTTATTTTGACATAGAGCCCTAAATGGCCTGGAACCTACCTACTTAATAAACCACTTTTCTGATTGCTAAAGATGCTGTCAGCAGAGGCCCTTGAGCTGCAGCTCTCTTGACATATATGTGAGTAAGCTGCCAGCAGGACAGTTTCCTTGAAGGTCCCTCAATTTTGGAATTTATTCCTTGCTTGGTCCAAAATAACCAGAATCTGTTATGGGTCCTGTGTGAGTAATGTTAGACTCATGCTTAAGTATTTGCACATTCAGGGCCAAGGTTTGATAACTTACCTTTGTTCACCGATAAATACTGAAGACAGTTGTGCTGTGCCTGATGTGCTTTGCAAAACATGGTTTTCTTCTTGGCCTTGTCTTATTTGTTGTGTGATGTATCGATATCTGAGCTAAAGAAAATCTATTGATATATGTATTCCATTTCTTGAGAAGGGTTTCTGCTTGACAGTTTGTTTTCACAGAGCCCAAGTGGTGTGCTGGAACAAAACAGTTTCTTTTTACCAGGCACAGATCACACTACTTCTTCCAAATCTGGCAAAATGAGCACTATTGTTGTTGCTTCTCTCTCAGCACACAGGGCAGAAGACGTGCTGCAGAAGAGAAGACATAAAATAGATTTTTCAAACAAATTCCAAACAGAACAAAAGAAGGAGAGCGACTCTGAAAAGGTTCTGTGTTACTGAATATTACGGTTGGCATTTTGAATGCAATAATAGTAGCTACACTAATTAGGGTCGCATGATGCCACAAACAGGTAATATGAAAAGACTGTATGTCTAGTAGGCACTAATAATCATATTCAATAGCTGTATTTTTGACATTCTTTATTAGTATAATGAGAGTTCTGTTCTGCACATTAATAATCATGTATGTCCTTAATAAAGAATGGAGGAGCGTGAATGTTATCTTCTTGAGTATCATATTCATTTAAAATCAAGTAGGCAACTCAAAGGTTAAGAGGTTTAATGCTCCTGATCTGTACTATTGAAGCACCATATAGTCCACTTTATTGATAGCAATTATTCAGAAAAATTGGGGAGAAAGATATTAGAAACTTCATTTTATAGACGAAAGCCCCACACACCTTTAGCCTGCTTTGCAGTGTCACTGGTTAACATCCAGATACGTTTGCACGCAGCACATCATCTGCTGTTTTCAGGGCATACCTTGCTTCCAGCTATTTAAAAACTTAAATAACTGCCCTAAACAACGTTCAGTCTTCCCTTAAGTTTGTAGCCTTCAAAGATTTCCTGCGGGATTTAGAAAGCTCAAGAACCTATATATTTACAATTTAATGTGATATATCTAATGTGTGTTGCAATTTATTTCCTCTTTAAAACCATGGTTGTTAAAACATGCAACATGTACTTGCTTACAATTCTACAAACTCAGTGAGAAACGTTGTAATGCCCAGATACTTTAATAGCTTCAGGCTGTAGCAAATCTCATGGAGCTGAGTTGCTTTCTAAGCTGCAATGTAAGCCAAACAAAGGGCTATATAATTCCTACTTAGTCCACTACCACATAAAACAGTGTGGAGGGGAATGAAACTCACAAACAGTAGCCAACTCAGGGTGGTAAGCATAGAAAGAGCAGTGAGCAGAGCTGGCCAGGCATAGTTTCCTTTCCCTCCATTCTTGTGCATGTATTTTATTCATTTATTTAGATTTTTAAGTTTCAGAGTAGCAGCCGTGTTAGTCTGTATTCGCAAAAAGAAAAGGAGGACTTGTGGCACCTTAGAGACTAACAAATTTATTTGAGCATAAGCTTTCGTGAGCTAGTGAGCTGTAGCTCACGAAAGCTTATGCTCAAATAAATTTGTTAGTCTCTAAGGTGCCACAAGTCCTCCTTTTCTTTTTAGATTTTTAAGTGTATTTATCCTGTGTCCATGAGCATACACATATTTTATATTAAAATGATACCAATTTAATTCTAATGGCTGAGCCCTCTCGGATCTTTTCAACTCCCTCCAAAACAAACTGTCCCACCACCAATACCCCACCTGCATGTTCCACTCCTTAGGAAAAGCCAGGGAGAACAAACGGGCTTTGTGGCAGAACCGGAAAGTCAACGAACCCAGGTGGTGGTGAACTGAAGCAGAAAGGTCATTCCACATCTACAGTATGGGCTCCTCACAGGGACCATTCTCCCACTAGCCCCCTCATGGGGCCTGTTAGTTCAAGCATGTCACCTGACTGAACCGGTGTGGTGTTAAGCCAGGAGAGAGGTAACTTAGACTCACCCATTAAGGATGAATAGGAGAGAGTGCAAACAAAGAGTATCGCCCCTATAGCCCAGAGGTTGATGGATTGAAATCATCCCCGGCCAGGTGACGGCTCCTTTCCAGGCACTCAGCTCCTCCAGTCCTGGTGCCTGCCATATAAGAACCTAGAGACGATTCAAAATCACCACCACCTTCAATTGCACCCAAAAACAAACAAGATGCTAATGCAGCTCCTGGAGCACAGATATGTAATATGCTGCCTGTGGGAACTACTCCTTCACAAAGAGTTTGCCAGACAATGCACCAGCTGAAGTTTGAGGTGTTTTAAGGTACATAGCCCCAGCTACACCACAATGCAGTAATCCAGTCGCTAGGTGACAAAGGTCCGGATGACTGTGATGAGGTCTTCATCCCACAGAAAGTCTCACAACCTTTTAGACAAGCGTAAGTGGCAAAAACCCCTTTCTTGCCGCAGTTACGTGATCATCCAGAAACAAAAAAGGAGGCAACAGGACTTTCTCAGGACTTAGGGTGACCAGGTGTCCAGTTTTTGACTGGAACACTCAGTGGAAAAGGGACCCTGTTGGTTCCGGTCAGCACCTCTGACCGGACAGTTAAAAGTCTGGTCAGCGGTGCTGCTGAGCTCAGTCAAGCTAGTCCTCACCTGTCCTGGCTCTGCACTGTGCCCCCGAAGTAGCCATCAGGTCCAGCTCTTAGGTGGGGGGCCACGGGGCTCCTCAGGCTGCCCCCGCCCCAAGCACCAGCTCTGCACTCCCATTGTCCGGGAACCACGGCCAATGGGAGCTGTGGGAGCGGTGCCTGTGGGTGAGAGCAGCGTGCGCAGAGCCACCTGCTGAGCCTCTGCCTAGGAGCCAGACCTGATGACCGCTTCTGGGGTATAGCGCAGTCCACAGTGCTAGGACAGGCAGGGAGCCTGCCTTAGCCTCCCCCGCTGCACGGCTGACAGGGAGCTGCCAGAGGTGAGCCCACGCCCCAATCCCTGCCCCAGCACTGAGCTCCCCCCCAAACTCAGAGCCCCCTCCTCCACCCCAAACCACTCATCCCCGGCCCCACCCCAGAGCCTGTACCCCCAGATGGAGCCCTCACCCCCTCCTGAACCTCTGTCCCAGCTCAGAGCCAGCTCCCACTCCCTGAATCCCTTGGCCTAACCCTCCCAGTCTGGAGCCCCCTCTTGCACCCAAACCCCTCATCCCTGGCCCTACACCAGAGTCTTCACCCCCAGTTAGAGCCCTCACCCCCTCCTGGACTCCAACTCCCTGCCCCAACCTGGTGAAAGTGAGTGAGGGTGGGGGAGAGCAAGGCACCAAGGGAGGGGGAATGTAGTGAGCAGGGGGCAGGGCCTCAGGGAAGGGGAGGGGCTAGGGTGTTTGATTTTGTGGGATTAGAAAGTTGGCAACTCTACAGGTATCACAGCTGCATAATAATAGGGTGAAAGTCCCCCAGTCCAGCTGAAGGAGTTGATACCAATTCTCTTGTTTCCACCAGATGGCTCCCCCATCATAACCCCCTCTTTGTCTGGATTGACACAGATCAGACGTCAAGAATTATAACATTCAAAAACCAGTCAGAGAACACTGCAACCTCCCTGGACACCCAATTACAGACCTAAAAGTCGTAATTCTTCAACAAAAAAACTTCAAAAACAGACTCCAACGAGAAACTGCAGAACTGGAATTAATTTGCAAACTGGACACCATTAAATTAGGCTTGAATAAAGTTTGGGAGTGGATGGGTTATTACACAAACTAAAAACTATTTCCACCTGCTAATTTTTCCCCTACTGTTACCCACACCTTCTTGTCAACTGTTTGAAATGGGCCATCCTGATTATCACTACAAAAGTTGTTTTTTCTCCTGCTGATAATAGCCCAAATTAATCGATGAGTCTCATTAGAGTTGGTATGGCAACCCCCATTTTTTCATGCTCTCTGCATATATATATATCTTCCTACTGTATTTTCCACTGCATGCATCTGATGAAGTCGGTTTTAGCCCACAAAAGCTGTTGCCCAGATAAATTTGTTAGTCTCTAAGGTGCCACAAGTACTCCTCGTTCTTTTTGCTGATACAGACTAACACAGCTACCACTCTGAAACCTGTCTCTATACAGAAACCTTTCCTTTCAGCCTTTGGGACAACAGCATTATATCAGTGCAAAAGAACCAGGATGTAAAAATGACTGTTGGCTCAATCCAAACCCCTTTGGACTCTATAAGAAGTCTCCCATTGGCTTGGCATCAGGGCCTACACCTTTGCATAGTCACTTATGCAAAATGGTGTAAAATCATGGAAATGTACTCCTGGAAGGGACCTTGAGAAGTCATCTAGTCCAGTCCCCCTGTGCTGCGGCAGGACCAAAGATACCTAGACTGGTATTTGTCTAATCTATTCTCAAAAGCTCCAGTGACTGGGATTCTACAACCTCCCTTGGTAACCTCTTCCAGTACTTCACTGTCCTTATAGTTAGAAAGCTTTTCCTAGTACCTAATCTAAATCTCCCTTGCTGCTGATTACTTTGTGTTCTATCTTCAGTGAACATGATCACCATCCTCTTCCTAACAGCCTGTAATATATTAGAAAACTGTTGTCAGGTTGCCTCTGTTTTCTTTTCATAGGACTAAACATGCTCAGTTTTTAAACCTCTTCTCAGAGGTCGGGTTATCTAAATTTTTATCATTGTTGTTGCTCTCCTCTGGACTATCTATTTGACCCTCTTTCTTAAAGTGTGGGGCCCAAAACTGGACACAGTATTCCACTGAGGCCTCACTAGCACCACATAGAGCGGAACAGTTACCTTCCATTTCCTACATATGACGCTCCAATTAATACACTCCAGAATGATATTTGCTTTTCTCACAACTGCGTCATATTATTGGCTCGCATTAGGTCTGTGATTCATTATACCCCACAGATCCCTTTCTGCAGTACTACTTCCAACCCAGTTATTCTCCATTTTGTATTTGTGTATTTGATTATTTTCCTTCCTAAATGCATTTCTCTTTATTGAATTTTATCTTGTTGATTTCAGACCAATCCTCCAATTTATCAAGGTCATTTTGAATTTTAATCCTGTCCTCTACAGTCTTGCAAGCCCTCTCAGTTTGGTGTCATTTGCAAGTTTTTTAAGCATACCATTCACCCTGTTATCCAAGTAATTAATGAAAAATATTGAATAGTACAAGAACCAGCACAGACGTCCTAGATACATCCTTCCAGCTGGACAGCATATCATTAATAACTACTCTTTGAGTACATGTTTTAACCAGTTGTGTGACCACTTTATAGAAGTTCCATCTAGACCATTTCCCTAGGTTGCTTATCAGAATGTCATGTGGGACTGTGTCAAAAGTCTTACCAAAATCAAAAATCACATCTACTGCTTCCTCTCTATCCACTAGACCACTAACTCTGACAAAGAAGGAAATTAGGTTGGTTTGACATGATTTGTTCTTCACAAATCCATGTAGGCTATTATTTATCACTCCACTAGTCTCTAGGTGTTTACAAATTGATTGTTTAATAATTTGTTCCAATATCTTTACAGGTATCAAAATTAGGCTGACTGGTGTATAAATCCCAAGATCCTTGTTGCTCCCTTTTTTTTTTTAAGATAGGTACCATATTTGCCCTTTTCTAGTCCTCTAGGACCTCAACCCAGCCTCCATGAGTTCTCAAAGATAATTGCTAATGATTCTGAGATTGCTTCAGCTAGTTCCTTCAGTGTGCTAGGATGAATTTCATCAGGTCCTGCTGACTATTACTTCTAATTTATCTAAATGTTCTTTAACCTGGTCTTTCTTTATTTTGGCTTGTGATCCTTCCCCCTTGTTGTTAATCTTAAGGGTGTTAAGCATCTGGTCACAATTTTTTTAGTGAAGACTGAAACAAAATGGGCACCTCAGTCTTCCTGGTGTTGCCTGCTAAGTAATAGACATATACTTTCCTTCTTCTTTTTCTTGCTCCTAATGTATTTATAGAACTGCTTCTTACTGCCTTTTATATCCCTTGCAATACATAACTCATTTTGTGCCTTAGCCTTTCTGATTTTATTCCTGAATACCTGTACTATTCTTTTGTACTCATCCTTAGCAATTTCTCCATGTATCCATTTTAGTAGAATTTCTTTTTGATGAAAATGCTACCGAAGTAGAAAGGTCACATTTTGCACCTACTTTGGACAGGTGTAAATGACCACACAAGACACAGGATGCAACCCAGAAAGTGAAACTCACCGGAGTAGGTCCCTCTGTTCATGCTGAGTGAAATACAAAAAGAAAACAAAGAGCATAGCCTTATGGCAAATAAATTATTTTGGCCTGAATCTCCTCTTACATTAGTAAAAAGAAAAGGAGTACTTGTGGCACCTTAGAGACTAACCAATTTATTTGAGCATAAGCTTTCGTGAGCTACAGCTCACTTCATCAGATGCATACTGTGGAAAGTACAGAAGATCTTTTTATACACACAAACCATGAAAAAATGGGTGTTTACCACTACAAAAGGTTTTCTCTCCCCGCACCCCACTCTCCTGCTGGTAATAGCTTATCTAAAGTGATCACTCTCCTTACAATGTGTATGATAATCATTTCCAGCACAAATCCAGAGTTTAACAAGAACGACTGGGGGTTGGGGCGGTAGGAAAAAACAAGGGGAAATAGGTTACCTTGCATAATGACTTAGCCACTCCCAGTCTCTATTCAAGCCTAAGTTAATTGTATCCAATTTGCAAATGAATTCCAATTCAACAGTCAATCACTGGAGTCTGGATTTGAAGTTTTTCTGTTGTAATATCGCAACTTTCATGTCTGTAATCGCGTGACCAGAGAGATTGAAGTGTTCTCCGACTGGTTTATGAATGTTACAATTCTTGACATCTGATTTGTGTCCATTTATTCTTTTACGTAGAGACTGTCCAGTTTGACCAATGTACATGGCAGAGGGGCATTGCTGGCACATAATGGCATATATCACATTGGTGGATGTGCAGGTGAATGAGCCTCTGATAGTGTGGCTGATGTTATTAGGCCCTGTGATGGTGTCCCCTGAATAGATATGTGGGCACAGTTGGCAACGGGCTTTGTTTCAAGGATAGGTTCTTGGGTTAGTGGTTCTGTTGTGTGGTATGTGGTTGCTGATGAGTATTTGCTTCAGGTTGGGGGGTTGTCTGTAGGCAAGGACTGGCCTGTCTCCCAAGATTTGTGAGAGTGTTGGGTCATCCTTCAGGATAGGTTGTAGATCCTTAATAATGCGTTGGAGGGGTTTTAGTTGGGGGCTGAAGGTGACGGCTAGTGGCGTTCTGTTATTTTCTTTGTTAGGCCTGTCTTGTAGTAGGTGACTTCTGGGAACTCTTCTGGCTCTATCAATCTGTTTCTTCACTTCTGCAGGTGGGTATTGTAGTTGTAAGAATGCTTGATAGAGATCTTGTAGGTGTTTGTCTCTGTCTGAGGGGTTGGAGCAAATGCGGTTGTATCGCAGAGCTTGGCTGTAGACAATGGATCGTGTGGTGTGGTCAGGGTGAAAGCTGGAGGCATGTAGGTAGGAATTGTCAGTAGGTTTCCGGTATAGGGTGGTGTTTATGTGACCATCATTTATTAGCACTGTAGTGTCCAGGAAGTGGATCTCTTGTGTGGACTGGACCAGACTGAGGTTGATGGTGGGATGGAAATTGTTGAAATCATGGTGGAATTCCTCAAGGGCTTCTTTTCCATGGGTCCAGATGATGAAGATGTCATCAATATAGTGCAAGTAGAGTAGGGGCTTTAGGGGACGAGAGCTGAGGAAGCGTTGTTCTAAGTCAGCCATAAAATGTTGGCATACTGTGGGGCCATGCGGGTACGCATAGCAGTGCCGCTGATCTGAAGGTATACATTGTCCCCAAATGTAAAATAGTTATGGGTAAGGACAAAGTCACAAAGTTCAGCCACCAGGTTAGCCGTGACATTATCGGGGATAGTGTTCTTGACGGCTTGTAGTCCATCTTTGTGTGGAATGTTGGTGTAGAGGGCTTCTACATCCATAGTGGCCAGGATGGTGTTATCAGGAAGATCACTGATGGATTGTAGTTTCCTCAGGAAGTCAGTGGTGTCTCGAAGATAGCTGGGAGTGCTGGTAGCGTAGGGCCTGAGGAGGGAATCTACATAGCCAGACAATCCTGCTGTCAGGATGCCAATGCCTGAGATGATGGGGCGCCCAGGATTTCCAGGTTTATGGATCTTGGGTAGTAGATAGAATATCCCAGGTCGGGGTTCCAGGGGTGTGTCTGTGCGGATTTGATCTTGTGCTTTTTCAAGGAATTTCTTGAGCAAATGCTATAGTTTCTTTTGGTAACTCTCAGTGGCATCAGAGGGTAATGGCTTGTAGAAAGTGGTGCTGGAGAGCTGCCGAGCAGCCTCTTGTTCATATTCCAACCTATTCATGATGACAACAGCACCTCCTTTATCAGCCTTTTTGATTATGATGTCAGAGTTGTTTCTGAGGCTGTGGATGGCATTGTGTTCTGCACGGCTGAGGTTGTGGGACAAGTGATGCTGCTTTTCCACAATTTCAGCCCATGCACATTGGCGGAAGCACTCTATGTAGAACTCCAGTCTGCTGTCTCGACCTTCAAGAGGAGTCCACCTAGAATCCTTCTTTTTGTTGTGTTGGTAGGGAGGCCTCTGTGGATTAGTATGTTGTTCAGAGGTGTGTTGGAAATATTCCTTGAGTCGGAGACGTTGAAAATAGGATTCTAGGTCACCACAGAACTGTATCATGTCGTCCTCTTCCCCCTCCCCCCCCCCCCCCCGACGTTCTTGTTAAACTCTGGATTTGTGCTGGAAATGGCCCATCTTGATTATCATACACATTGTAAGGAGAGTGATCACTTTAGATAAGCTATTACCAGCAGGAGAGTGGGGTGGGGGGAGAGAAAACCTTTTGTAGTGGTAAACACCCATTTTTTCATGGTTTGTGTATATAAAAAGATCTTCTGTACTTTCCACAGTATGTATCCGATGAAGTGAGCTGTAGCTCACGAAAGCTTATGCTCAAATAAATTGGTTAGTCTCTAAGGTGCCGCAAGTACTCCTTTTCTTTTTGTGAATACAAACTAACACAGCTGTTACTCTGAAACCTGTCTTACATTAGCGAAACTCAGTAGTAACTCTACTGAAGTCAGTGAAGTTAAACTGGTATAGAGCCAGTGTGAGTGAGAACAGAATCAGACCATTAGTTTTCAACTTGACAATGCACTTTTCACTTTGTATTTCAGCAAATTACGTGTACAGAGGGTGAGACACAAATGACTGCACTGAGATTCACCATGAAAGATAAATGCAAAGATGATATGATCAGACACTAAGCAGTTCTTAAGCAGAACTTGAGAGCTATCAGAGTTCACTGGAGCAAGCGTCCTGTGACAGATACTTGTCTTATTTGATAACAATAGGTAATCAGATATTAAATACTTATGAAAATATCCAGTACACAAGTCACATAGTACTGTGGAGAAAACATCTTTTACAATAATGTTACAGAAATTGTAAGTTGCTGCACCTACGAGTTATTTTAGCAGCACTACACCGTTAACATTGGAATTAAGCCATGTTTTCCTAGTTAAATGTTAGTTTAAAGTCCATTTGTATGGTTCTAACCGTCCAATACAAACGTTCCTAAGTGCTTCTCAAAAAGTGCTAAATGGAATTCACACTTCTCAGCTTTCTTCTTTTTGTTATTATCAGTATGGTATTCAAAAGGTAATTTTTTAAAGCGTGGTAATAAAGTAGACAGCAGTAATCGTAAACTGTGTCACATTGAAAAGCTTGTGATTTATGACTTTCACCTTCAAATTATAAAATAGCATACAATGAAATTAAAGTTTGCTACTTTGCTCTTTCTCCCTTAAATTAAATACTTCTCACTATAGTTTCAGAGAAAGATTTCCCTCCCCCCATTTAAAAAAAGATAAACAAAACCACATCTTCTCATGCTTAGGTCTCCTGAACAGGTATGTCACATTATGTGTTATGTAATTGGCATGCAGCCTTTAAAGAGACAGCAAAAATGTCAACACATGTCTTAGAAGTAAGGCTGTAAAAGTCAGGCAACTTGATACTTCAGAGTGTGGGTCAAAGCCACCCATCAAGGGCAAGTCTACACTTAAAGATCTGTAGCAGCGCAGCTGCACTGATGCAGTTGTGCTGCTGTAGCGCTTTAAAGAAGATGCTCCACGCTGATGGGAGAGACCTCTCCCTTCGGTGTCGTTAGTCCACCTCCACAAGAAGTGCCAACGTACCACCGCCTACAAGGGGGATTATATTGATATAAAAAGTCTGTAATGGAGACCAAGGTACGGGTCTCATTTTTCAAACCAGGAAATTTTGCTTTTAGTTTAGAATCATCTGGAGTTCACTGATTTTAGATAGCAACTGATTAAGGTAGGTATGATTAAAGCAGGATTAATGGATCTACAAATCCAGACTCTGCACCCAGGGAGCCAAAAAGTATGGATAAAATGATCAATGGAAGGTGAAGATTAACTTCCAGACAATGTTATATTCTGCCTTGAGGACTGGAGAGCAAGAAGTAGCATTGGCACGGTAGGGAGACAGGAGTACCACAAGCTCTTTCGCAAGGAGGGGAAACGTGCCTTTGCCTAGGTGAGATCTTGTTGCTTTGACTGGATCCAGGCCTCGTTTTATTTTTTACTCTTAACCCACCACTGGATCTAGGACCACGTTTTCAAAGGGGCCTCAACCTGACCTGTATTTATGGATAAGCACAAATAATTTGCATTCATTTGTTGAGCATTGTTGTTTGTACGTACTAATACTAGAATTTACCTGCTCAAAACTCATTTGTGCTCAGTTTTCACAGGTAAATGCATTTACAGATGAACGTTCTATCATTTGCATGCACAAGAAATAATGACCCAAAATTGTGTGAACGAGATTGAACGTATAAAGGTGTTTATGTACAAATGAAGGCCATTTTCTTAAAGCGTCCCCCTTAAAGTAAGATACAAAACCCAGATTTCATTGCCTAGACAGAAGGGAATTTACACTGATCATTCATTAAAATTAATCATCAAAAAATGAAAACATACAGCTAGATTAATTCATATTATTATTTGTCATGTGAGGATAGTGTGCTCACTATTACACAAGACTTAGAAAACTTGGTTTCTCCCCAAACGTACTTACTATCTAAACTAGAGGTGGGCAAACTTTTTGGCCTGAGGGCCACATCTCGGTATGGGAATTGTATGGAGGGCCGACTGGAGCAGGGGATTGGGGCGTATGGGTTGGATGATGGCTCTGGCTGGGGGTGCAGACTCTGGGGTGGGGATGGGGATGAGGGGTTTGGGGTGCAGGAGGGTGCTCCGGGCTGGGATCAAAGGGTTTGGAGGGTGATCAGGGCTGGGGCAGTTGGGGCGTGGGTGGGGCTCAAGGGTGCAGGATCCGGGAGCCTCCTGGAAGCAGCGGCTCATCTCTGCTCCAGCTCCCATGCAGAGGTGGGGCCATGCTGCTCTGCACGCTGTCCTGTCCGCAAGCACCGCCCCCATGGTTCCTGGCCAATGGAAGCTGCAGAGTCGGCGCTTAGGGCGAGGGCAGCATGCGGAGCCCCCTAGCTGCTCCTGCTTCCGGGAGCCACGCAGAGCTGCTGCAGAGCTGCTGCACATGTGGAGCAGAGCAAGGCAAGCCCCGACCCTGCTCCCGGTCTGGAGCACTAGAGTGGGGAAAGCTCCCAACCCCGCTCCCCGGCGGGAGCTTGAGGATTGGATTAAAAGGTCCGATGGGCCGGAACAAAGTTGCTTTGAAGTTAATTTTGGATGTGGAAGCAAAACCTGATCACAAATATGGTTTCAAAGGGTCACAGGGCTACAGCAGTTGTTGAGCTGTTCTGAAATTTGCTAATATTCGGGATAGGAAAAACGTCTTCTACCATGATCTAATTTACTGAATTTACTCAGGCTTTATGGGTTAAAAATATGGTAATAGAATTGACTTTTTGAAGGGTTTTGTTGAGTTGTTTTCACTGCTCCTTTCAGGTCTTATTGATCCCATTACTGCAAGAGTGAGTCTAAGCTGAAAAATTAGGATATATAATTCTCGATTAACACAACTTCTCCAGCAATGGCAAGCATGGCAGCTGTAGTAAAGTAATTGGTACCGTTGTATCATCTAACCCAATAGTGACATAGCTAAATACACTCACAGCCTAAACTATATATATGTCTCTTGATAGCTCTCTGAAACTGACCTTTCACCTTTCAAGTCACCTGCTTTGAATCACCAAACTCAATCACAAGTATACTTTAAAAAAAGGGGAGAAGAGATTTTCTCTCTCTCTCTCTCTCTCTCTTTCTTTTTAAATCCCTTCAATAATGATTCTTGGCTTCCCAAAATTTCATTCGTGTTTTCCTAACAAACTGGTGGTTGCGAAGGAGAAAGATTAACTGGCACCTCCTTTCTGTCCCTGCTCCCCACTTCCTGCCATGCTGGCAAGTTTCCCCTATAAAAGCAATGGCTGTTAGGTCCACGCCCATCTATAAGGCACTTCCGTTCACTCAGCAATGCAGCCCCACCACAATGTCTCCAGAAGGATTATTGCACATAATATTATTCCCCAAATGCATAGTCTATATAAACCCGTAGATATTTTGGTCAGGTTCCCACAAGGTTAATGGGATATTTGGTTTTATAGAAAGAATTAGGAGGGGAGGGGGGAACCCCACGCAAACAAAAAGGCTGAGTTGTCTCCAGCCTATGGGGGGAAGGGGAGAAAATCTCTATAGGAATTTCCAACACTAACATGAATATTTTACCACCTTTCATCCCAAAAGAGCCTGAAGCGCTTTATGAACTATGCAATGCCAAGTTTCACCACTGAAATGCAGCCATCTCAGGGGTGGAGGGCAGCAAACAGGTACACAGAACAACAGTGGGGGGAAAAGAAATTTGGGGCAAGCCTCTACACTGAGAAAAGTGCCATATGGTCTTTTATGTCCGTGCAGAGCAGTGGGGATTTTGGTTTCTAAAGTCTTAAACTGGTACCACTCACTTTACTGTAGGCAAGACCGTGTGCCATGTAAGCCAGCAGCGGCTTTAATGGTGTCCCACTGCACATCCACAGGAAAGCCCACCTTGTGGGTGCTCTGTATTTAATTGTGAATTTGATCTCATTATTGTAAGGACCCACAGGGTAAATACAGGTGTCTGCTCACTCTCAGTACATGTCTCTGAGCACACTGGTAAAGCTTTCTTTTTGGATATGCATTTATTTTATTCTGGCTATTTCATATGATAACTGACCAAAGTGGTGACTGCACCTAGATTATTCTACAGTATCAGGTCCAGGTGTGACTAACTAGGGGATTAATGTCACAGGATCACAATTCACATCAGTCTAATCCACCACATTTAAAATAATCAGTATCAACTTGTATAGACTGTAAAAAGCATGAGAAATCCAGCCCCCCTAATCCTCGCATTGAGAAGCCTGGGGGATGGAAATATGGACCCTCTTTTGATCATCTAAATAAAAACAGCCTATGAAGTAGAGTAAAGAGTAGGAACAAACTGACCCAGGTGAAAGCAATTAGAACAATAAAACCAGTGAAAGCTTCTGCTAGCACCTTGCAGTGTTATTGACTGACTCAAGATGAACAGGGCTAAAAGTGTCCTATAACTTTCTGTGGCAAAACCTGCAAGGTGTGACTGTCCAGGTCTCAGCCCCAGACTTCTCTCTGTCATATCTGGTCAGCCCTTACTCATGCAGTGGAACCATCGGGGCGTGACTATACTCAGCTTTTTTGCTGTTGCTGCTACAGGTGCATCTCCATTGATGGTGAGAGCACTAAGGTAAACCAGTCTCCAGCTTTGTAAACATTGTGACATCTAACCTGAGTCAATAGGATCAGATGACATGGTGGTGAAAATCCCAGAAGCCTGTGGTTCTCCCACCATTGCTACTATCTTCAGAGCTGCAGCAATGGTGGGAAATTTTAGGAAAAGACCCAAGGCACAGGAGACACCGAAGGTTGCACTTCCATGATACAGCCTCGACAGGCTTTTCCCAGAATAAGGCAATGGTTTTACTATGCTCTACAATCTATTTCCTGTCTGCCCAGCTAATCTGGTCAGAATAGCTCTAACCAGACTTTGCTGACTCTCTTAGATAATGTTACATGCTTCAAGGAGATCCGAGGCATGGAAACGCTTTTAAAGATGGTGCTGTCCAAGTGAGTTATAATGATGGTATTTATTAACACTGTTCACAAGGTAGAAATCATAGCACCAGGAACAAAATAAAAAGGGAATGTGTAGAAACTGTGATACTGAATCTAAGGAAACGTTGCTTGTGCTCTTATAAAGCTTTGTAGCAGAGAAAGGTCAACTTAATAAAACTTACAAACAGCCATTCTTAGTTGTCCTAACCTGATCTCTTCTCTGGAGTCCAGAGATAGGTTGGCACCTGCATGAGCAAACAGTTTATAGGGAAGGATGGACTCGTTTGCAGCTTTTCACATGAGTGAGGATAGGGCTGTGAGAACCCCTGGCCAGCCACCTTGGTATAGAACTTTCTGTGGAAGACTCTGCAGGCAAGCCCACTTCTATGTTGGCAGTGACTCCTGATTACATGTGTGTGGGAATGACAGGTCAGAAAGACTTCCATGTTTTCCTGCCCACGTTGGGGCTATTGAAGGCTCTGAATCATGGGTGCAGTTTTCCTGTGCAGAGAGGACAAGATAAGAATGATAAGGCTCACAGCTCCTGGTTGCAGCTTTTGTCTACCTTTGTGCAGGGCTATTAGTGGGACAGCAAGCCAGGAGTTGAGCAGAGCACATACCTATCAATCTCCAGCTACATGAATCCACCAGCCAAACGAGATATACTGGAGCACTTCAGCGGTTACTTAGGTTACTGAAGCCCTGAGGTTGCTGGAACAGTTGCAGAGGTGCAGCCTGGGAGCCCATGCTATCATACATGCCCATCGTCTATGGAAACCTCTGCAGAGAGCTGCAGTTTACACTCTTTAACGTTCCACAACTGATGCAGCCCTGGATAATTTAAGGGGAATGTTACTGAAATACTTTTGCTTCACTTGTTTCTAATAAGCTGTCTAGCTATCTCCTCCCACTTTGCTCTTGTAGGAGAGCTAAGAATTCATTCTTTCAGCCCTCAGATCCAAATGAATTTCAATTAGCTTCTTTCTTCCTTCTCATAATTAAAAAAAAAAAAAGACAAAGGGCCAGATTTTCCCTTCAGTTTGGCTTTACACCAATGTTAATATATCATTGACTCCAGTGGAATTTCTCCTGATTTACACTGGCATGAGAAGAGTATCAAGTCCCCAAAGTTGCAAGTAAAGGTCACATCAAATCTTTATACCTATATTCATCTATAGTAGATGATATAGCAAATGTCTGTAAACATTTGTCTCCTGTTAACCTCATGCTGTGCAGCTTTAAATTGGCTGTAATATAAGTATAGTGTAATGGTTTCATGGGGTTAGACAAAAATTTACAAACAAGCATTGCTTTTGGTCAGGTGCTTCAGGCAATTCTGGATGAAAAAAATATTACACAGCTAATTACCACATACACAATTAGAAAGCAGGATTTCCCATTGCATCTGAATTGATGGGAAGCCAAGATTTGGAAATAAGATTTGCTTTGTTTGGATTTACTTAATTAATCTATTTCTGCTCCCATGGGGTTTGGTGGCTTTGGAATGGTTTTGAAACAGTGATATCTCAAAGCGTTAACTCCGCTTGGAGCACTAGAACTGTAAACAGCTCTTCGCAGCCCCTATGTTTTTATTGTAATCGTGGTTATATCAAGAGCTCTGTGGCCATTTCCCTTTTGACGTGTGCGAACACCAGACCTTATAACATTTTTTTTTTGTATGAAAAAACTCACACTGCTGACAAAACTGGTGAACAATCATGTTTCCAGTCAATTCCTAAAAAGCAGAAACAACAGCGGTGGTGAAAGCCTATGAACTCCACCCCCAGCATTGCACCACACCCAGACTGTTTTGATGCTGTAGGTGCAGGCATATAGGAACAGCAACCCTAGGTGTCTTCCTGACTCCTCGGCAACTAAACTTGAGCTTTTAGAAGTCTTCACTCCCTGATGGAGTAATGGGAATGTCCCATATCTTTCCTGCTGGTGGTCCACCCCAGAGTGGAATACATCGTCAGTCACTATGCTTTTGAGGTGTGAAGGCTCTGTGCTAAAAGCATAGAGCCCGGAATGAGGAAATGTGAGTTCTTTTACGCAATTCTACCACAGACTTCCTGTGTAAATTCCTTAAGATATTTGTGCCTCGGTTTCCTAATGTGAAAAATAGGGGAGGGAGTGTTCTGACAAGTAATAAATATAAACGTACGGGTAATGCAAAGGATGGGAGATATTATAGGCAGAAGATACTATTGGAGTGCAAAATAGCATTGCCTTGTAACATCTCCAAGCGTTTAAAGAATGCACTTGAGACTGCAGGCGCAATCCATTTACATTTGCATAAATCTTTATTCACCCCCCAAAAATAATTTGTGACGCTAAACAGGGTATTTAGACTCTTGGCACAGAAGCATCCTTCTAGGCCTCTGGCTGCATATGACTGATGTTAGTAACATTTTTACCAGCAAGCCAAGGAAAGGATTTGCTTCTTTTAGTAGCTTTTCTTTGAAGTGCAGTGAAATCCTACCGCTTTTATTTTCATGGTGAAAAGTGTGTGAGAACTCCCCTAGCTTTGACCCCAGATGGAGTCCTATAATCTAGTCTCTCTTGGGGCACCAGAACCTTTTAGTCCATCACTGCTGAAATTGGCACTGAAAGGGAAAATAACATCTCTTGGAAGAGTCAAAAGAGGAAATTCTCAGAGAGGAGAATGTGAAAAGGAGAGAGGTGGTTTGCTTCTTTGTTATTCTCATTTTAAATTTAACTCTTTACCGTTCGCAGTAATCTAATCAGGCGAGTTTTGACTGGACAATTGGTATGGATAGAATGGCTGTTAGTGGTGGATTCGGCTATGTGTGCATTTTAAAATAAACTGTCAACTTGAAGTGTCTGAGAGAAAAGGGTGCTTTTGTGTAAAAGTCTGATAGATCTGGGGGAGAAAGGGATTTGTTTTGGTAAATTGTAAATTCCTTTTGTGATAGTTGATGGGCTTAGTTGGTTTAATAAATCTGGCACTGATTGTGCAGCAAGTTGGGAGGCGGGATGTGAACTGACTGATTTTTACATTGTGCTTCATTATGTCTTTGTTCTTTTCAGATGATGCTTGTGTGGGATCTAGGGACAGCGAGAGCTGCGGGATTAGAGAAGTAACATGAAGAGCAGCACTGCATTTTGAACAGTGAGGGTTGGGGTTCTTTCTGCGTAAAAACATCAGTGTAGGCAGAGGCAGAATAAGGTTTCGTGGGGCCTTGGGCCAGAGCACCCCTTCCGCCTGCAGTCCTGCCCCCATTTCGCCCATTCTGCCTGCAGCCCTGCCCATGTCCCCACACCATTCTGCCCCTTCCTCCCGGGGCCCTGCCCCTGTTCCACCCCCAGTCCCACCACATTCCGCCCCTGTAGTGTGGCCCCGCAACCCATTTGCTCCTTTCTGCCCCCTGAAGCCCCAAGACCAGAGAAGCTCTGTCCCTCGCACCAGGCCTGGAGGCTGCGGCAGGGAGTGAGAGGTCCCCCAGCCATGAGGCCACACTAAGGGTTTTTAAGACATTGATTGGTAAGTGGCACAGAGACTGATTCCAAGGAGTACTAGAGATGATCGAATATTTTCAAATTTTTGAAATGTTTGTGCAAAAATTTTCAAAATTTGTAATGCATTTTTTCCCTTTTTCCCCTGTCAGCTTTGAAAGTGGTTGAAACGTTTGGAAAATTAGAAATTTTCAATGAAAACATTTTACAACTTTTTTTAAACTTTCCCTAAGCTTTTTTCCTTTTTTTTTTTTCACGCTGATGTTATTGTGTTCTAGGACCATTTCTCAAGGATTTTTTTTTTTCCTGTTGTGATGCTGGCAGACCAGGTGCCAGCTCTCGCCAAGGATTTAAGTCTCAGCCAAGCACTGACAAATTTGTTGCTGGAAACTAGTCCAGCTCACTTGTGTGTTAGTATGGTTAAGATGTGTACTAGATTTACAACAGTGTGTTTAGTGTTAGACTTTATGAAATGCTTGTAAGTTGCTACATGTATTAATCCTTCTTATAATTTCTTTATCACATGCAATAAGGTAATATTTAAGCTTTTGCTTTATAGCTGTAAAAGATGTTTGCCCTGAAACTGTCAGCCTGTCAGAAGAGATCTCTCCTGTTCATTAAGAAGGCTATCAGTACTAAATGGGCCATTGTGGGGCATCACAATACAAAGACTTTGTTAATTGCCCCTTCACATCCATTCAGAGGCTATGTGCAAAAGGGCATGTCCCATCAGCATGAATTCTGGAAGAAGGAAATAAAGATAGCTGACAAGAAAATTTTTCAACCCTTTTGCTGTTTGGACTCTCTTGGGGCTGGAGCAATGAAACAGAAGCAGAGATCCCCAGGGTCAACCTGGGGTTCACCCTAAAAGGCATTCAGTGCTGACAAATTGCTACAACTCTGTCACCTTTTGGAACCATAGATTGTAACTCAGTTGTGTAAGTATGTTGCCTACTTTAACCTGTAAATAACTCTCTCATTTCTTTTTCCTTGTTAATAAATCCTTAGTTAGTTTACTATGGGATTGGTTACATGTGTTGTGTTTGGGATGAAATCTGAGGTACAGATTGACCTGGGGTAAGTGACTGGTCTCTTGGGACTGGAAGCAACTTGAATATTTTGTGATCTTTGATGTATGGCAACCAACTATCACTCAGTCCAGCTTGCCTGGGTGGCAAGATAGACTGTGACTCCACGGTAAGACTTACAGGGCTCCAGGAGTTCACAGTCGTTACTGGGTCGGTGAAATCTAATTCTAGAACATACCACGAGTTTAGGGTGTCTGCTTTGCTTTTTTGGCAGCCTGCCTAGAGGCTGGCACTCACGGTGGTGAACCACTCCAGATGGTGTGACGTTACAAATTTTTCTGTTACCAATACCATCTGTTGCTTTTACATATTGAGCCCCAAGGCATATTTATTTATCTGGAGATATTCAAATGCTCGAAAAGGATGTCTGTTCATTCTCTCTCTATCCTTCTCTCTCTCTTGACATATCTCACAAAACCCCAGCCTAACTAAATTGCGGCAACATCATGCAGTCTTCCCCAGCTTTACTTCTCCCACAATTCACCACCTTCAAAATTTCCCTAGTCTGAAACCTAAGGTGAGCCACAACTAGGAACAAATAGTTGTGTCTTGGAATAAACATATGTGAAAGGTCTACATGTGTATTTACAATCATATTAGTTAAGTCAAGTGAACTGTCGATCAATTAACTTGAGTTACAACATGACCAAAACCTCTCATCTAGACGGGGCCAATGTTTCCTGGTAATTATCTGTTTAAGATCTGTCTGCTACCCTTTTCCAATAGCACAACATCTGCTATCCTGCTGTTGAACAGCTTGTATATTCTAGCAGTTGAAGGTTCCAGCTTAGATTGTTGTCACATATAATTTTTGTATCGCACATTGTTAGTTACACTCTTAGTTTTGATCACTATAATTTACTCAGGCAGCATAGCAGGTGGAAGTATTTGAGTAATTGGCTATTTGATAATTTAAAATGTTGGATAAGATCTATGAATGTTGTAATATGGTGGTTAAGTCTGTTAATCCTTTTATGTGCCCTTGAGGACCAAAGCACAATTAATACTGCAGGATTACGCCAAATAGATACATTTGTGATAGTTTATATGCATATATAAATGTCTACGTGTGTGTAAATATAGACAAATACATATCTATCATATATTGATAGTCGTCGTAGTAGTATTTTTCAAATTACACTAAGATTCCAAGTACCTGTCTCTTAATTACACTTATTTAAAGTGTGATTATGGACAGAAAGATGACTAGTTTCAAATGACATCTTTTTACCCAACATGTCTATCTCATATGTATTCAAATTGACAGCTGCACTCTTGTTCCAAAAATAAATTTAAATTTCAAATACACTAAAATAAAATTTTACTATTTTTTATCTCCGTTAATAAAGCCCATTGAGCTACTAATACATGAGAGAGAGTGAGATTCTTTTCTTGCTCATAAATCTTCAGTGGAATTGTTATTTGAATTCTAGCTGTAGAAACTTTACTTAAAAGTGTACACAAGTGTATAGAAAAGGAGTACTTGTGGCACCTTGTAGCTCACGAAAGCTTATGCTCAGATAAATTGGTTAGTCTCTAAGGTGCCACAAGTACTCCTTTTCTTTTTGCGAATACAGACTAACACGGCTGCTACTCTGAAACAAGTGTATAGCTAACTTGTGCCTTAACTACAAATATAATACACCTGATCTGGGTCAAATTTACTGGTAGGGATGCCAGCAAGATACAGCCATATTTCCATATTCTAGAATGAATATGTAGTGTTGGCAATTAGATCTCAGTTACACTGATATGGGATGAAATCCTTATTCCATTGTAGTCAGTGGGAATTTTGCTATTGACTTCAGTGGGGCCAGGATATCACCCCTGATGTCAAGTTAAACCAGCGGAGTTACTGAGGTTTACATTGGCATAACCGAGATAAGAATCTGGCCCACATTCTTTTTTCTTGTGAGCTGAGAAAATGCCCTGTGGAGATACAATGGACACAGAACCATACAATTCCATTTTCAAAGTCATTTTCAGAGTACAGGTTTCAGAGTAGCAGCCGTGTTAGTCTGTATTCGCAAAAAGAACAGGAGTACTTGTGGCACCTTAGAGACTAAGAAATTTATTTGAGCATAAGCTTTCGTGAACTACAGCTCACTATGCTCAAATAAATTTGTTAGTCTCTAAGATGCCACAAGTACTCCTTTTCCATTTTCAGAGTAGAGCTTCTCTTTCAGGTTGCACAGGTTTTAGACATGGCAAACCTTTGTGAGCTACCCTGTTTAGCCTGTAATAATCACTGCTCTTCTGATTGGAAAGCTTGACAAAGGACAGCTGCCTTTACAGAAAGCCAAATGAAACTAGGATAAAGGAGTATGCAAGCCTTTCATTTCTGGAGACTCCGTTTCAGATGCTTATATAGCGAGAGATCACAAGCTGAACTGAGTTTGGTAATCTCAACTAATTTAGCACCAAACAATTGAAAGTAGTTCAACATAACTAAGGCCTGCTCAAGTGAGACCAAGGACTAAAATAGCAAAGGTGATACTGGTCAGAATTTAAGCATCTGAGGTGTATTGGAGCGTGTATCCACTTTTAGTGTTTTCCTACCACTAGTCAATGTTATGAGGCCTTCACTATCATGAGCATCAAATTCATTTACAAATTTATATTTTTCAAAGAATGCTTATGCTATAATGTCAGACAATACATCCGAATGAATGAAAAACGAATAATTGAATTCCATTAGAAAGAGTTCTGAAAATGAAAAAGTGGTGTAAAGGTTACTTATAAGCAGTGTATGTATCTGACATGGGATGGAATATTTACAAAAAAGTGCCACATGATCGCAGAGTAAGATAATGAACTCTTGCTACTGGTGCCTTCAGTACTCAGTACTTCAGACAGAGAAGTTCAGTCATTAATGGAAAAGAACTAACATGAGATGTCCACAATTAACTTTTTTTTTTTTTTTATCGGCACTGACAGAAGCCTGATCAGCAAAGAAAATCCATGCTGGATCTAACACACTAATGACATTGTCCAAGAAAACTTACACCATAAGGGCTGGGTTTTGTTTTAAATTACATCACAGTGAGTCCAGAGTAACTTGGCATTTTAAAGCATTATTCAGGATTTACATCTATGAGGTCGGACGCTTGTCCTCTGCACTTCGAGACAGAAAATGTGTCTGCCTTTTGTTTGTGTAAATTTCCCAACAATTCTATACATTATTTTTAATACTAATATCCACCTGAAAATATGACTCTTGGGATGCAATTGGGGTCAGGGAGTCCTAGTTGCTACTGAGAATTAACAGGTTTTGCAGGTGGAACCTGCCTGAAGGCAGCTTCATGCTACACACCCAATTTTTACAAAACATCCCTGGAGCAATTTCATTGCATCCAGTGAGTTGACATAACGAATGAAGTTGTCCCAGAAGAAAGCAATCCATTGGCATTTTCTCAATGGAGCCAGTTTTTCCCTCTTTCTGTGTTCTTTATTTTCCTTCATCGCATCACAACCCACCTTCCTCATTACAAGCACAGCCAATATCTTAAGGCGTGCACCCAATTCTAGTGAGGAGGATGCCAGCTGTGAGTAATTTGAGCAAGAAAATGGCAGCTCCCTTCCTTTAGCTTGCAAGTGATATGGAAATCTGAGCTATGCGGTTTGTACGTCATCATAATAGAGACCTAATTAGTGGGGCCTGTATGTAAGTGGTTTGGCCAGTACATTGCAGAAAGGCCATATAGTTGTGGCTTGGAGCACCTCAGCCTTTCCATCCACACAATTGATCTCCTGCGCATTGTAGGATTGTGTGAGCCAAACCTGGAATATATCAACTACTTACTGTGGTGGCTTCAGTTTCAGATTTGAGCATGAGTTACTACTTTATCCACATGAAGAGATGGCCAAGTTCATTGCTGCTTTGCTGTGTTGTGGTCATGCTCGTTTGTTACTCTACCTCTGAGCCTCAACAGTCTCTGATACACCCATTCAAACTGTGCTGCCGTAAAGGAAACTAGCTGATCCAGTTATAATGCTCAACTTGTACTGTCAGCATAGTAATGCAAACGTAGAAAGTGTTGTTTCTTGTTGCTCAATGCACAAGAGCTTGAAAGGGCTGTTGAGTGAATGTGGAGCCAAAGTGTCTGGCTCCTCCTGCTCTGGTCTTGCCAAAACGGCAGGAGGAAAAAAAAAATCCCCCTGTTGTTTTCTGATTTAAATGGACTGGTTGCCTTTGTATGTGTGTGTGTGTATGTGTTTGGGAGAGAAAGAAGTGGAACTGCTATAGCAAAATATCTCCTCTATTCGAGGAGAAGGGACTCTTTTCAATATGCGTATTTGAAGCAGAGATTCATTTGTCATGTAAAAATAGGTTCAAAATAACTAAATAGCAATACATTGAGATTAAATGATGAACATAAAATACAGGTTTTTTTCCACTGAATGCATCCGATGAAGCTTATGCTCAAATAAATTTGTTAGTCTCTAAGGTGCCACAAGTCCTCCTTTTCTTTTTGCGAATACAGACTAACACGGCTGCTACTCTGAAACATAAAATGCACTGTAAAGGAGATTTCAGCAGACTTGACATGTTCCTCCTTCAGGCCTTGTCGACACTGCAGAGCTGTGTCAGTAAAAGGCAGCTTTTGGTGGCAAAACAGTGGAGGTGTACACAAAGCAATGCCACTTTTGGCGACAAAACTCTTCCGTTTTGATGACTAAATAAAACCGCCTCAGTGAGAGACATAGGGCTTTTTGCACAAAAGTTTTGTCAACAAAGTGCCAGGATAGATGCTGCCATTCATTATGTTGACATAACTGGCCTCCCCCAGTATCCCACAATGCCCGCTGTGACCGTTCTGCTCGCTGTTTTGAACTCGGCTGCTCTGCAGGCATGCATCCCTCCCCTTTCAGAGCTCCAGGAAGCTCTGACATTTCTGAGCCTGGAGCGCTCACAGAGCTGCTGAGGATGCTGCTCCTGGGAGCTGAGGAGGCTGTGGGAGAACTCAGAGGGAATCACTGAACCATTAATGTGGAATCGGCGGGCAGGCAGAGTGGGCTGCTGCTGCAAGAGGGGAGAGGGGGGAGAGACTGCTGTGCTGTGCAGAGCTGGGGGCTGATGTGGGGGGGGGGTGTCCCCTCCCCCCAGGATTAGTTGTTCAGGCTGCTGTCTGAATTTAAAGAGATATCATGCTGACACACTCCCCCAACGCATACTTACCCAGCACACACGCTGTCTCTCTCACATATACACTCCCTCCTCCACAATCTCTCACACACTTTCCCAACACACACTCTGTTTCTATTTCTCCCCCCACAATACACACACACACACACTCCCTGGCACAACTTCCCTCCCCCCCACATACACTTCAGTTGAAAAGCAGCTGGCAATCTAGTAGGGTGCCCTGGAAGGATGGGATTGAGAAACCTGCATCACTTGATGCTGTACCTGCCCCATGAGGCATTGCAAACCCTTCCCAAAGTACCCTGCGGCCAGTTGCTCAGTGGGATAGCTTCCCAGGGTGCACTGCTCTCTGTGTTGATGCAAGAGCTGCTAGTGTGGATACATTCAGCTGACACAAGGAGCATAGTGTGGACATGCAACAGCAGTTTAATTAAAGCGCTTTAATTAAAGAGCCATAACTTTTGTTGACAAAACTCTGCAGTGTAGGCAAGGCCTAATGGAGTTAGTTTATTTTATCCACCTGGAGGACTGGATCCATCAAGTGGAGATGTATAGTATCTGGCAACTTCAGTCTTGGGCCTGGTCTACACTGTGTGTGGGATCGACCTAAGATACGTAACTTCAGCTACAACAATAGCGTAGCTGAAGTCGACGTATCTTAGGTCGACTTACCTCTCGTCCTCACGGCATGGGGTCGACTGCCGCTGCTCCCCCTTTGACTCCGCTTCCACCTCTCGCCACGGTGGAGTACAGGAGTCGACGGCGGAGCAATCGGGGATCAATTTATCGTGTCTACACTAGACACAATAAATTGATCCCCGATAAATTGATCATTACCCGCCGATCCGGGTAGACAGTCACTTAGGCCCCAATCATGCAGTGTATGACATGTGGGCAGACTGTCTGCCACACATTGTAAATTACAGGATTGAGATCCTAATTTTCAGCTTGCCTAGCACCAAATCTGAGACTAAAAAGAGGGGCAAAGACAGAAAATGAGAGACATGCCAAAATAGCAGTGAGGAAAGATTAAAAAGTTGTAGGATGCATTTCTTTAATATGAAGTAAAAGTTGATAAAAATAACGTTTTTCAAAAACTCCATTGTCATGCGTCCGCATTCCTGCTCCAGATAATTTACACTAATTTTGGATAGGATTATGTCGGCTCCCTGTGGGTGGAAGTAAGGACAAATATCTGAGAGACAGCTGTATATTTGGTGGGCCTTCACAGAACTCTCCCCCAAATTCTCCAAGAGGATATCAGCTCAAGTGGCAATGCACTTAACCTATGAAACGCTAAATTGGTAGCATTACATTATCAATAAACTGGGAATAATGATAATTTCCTGTCTCTGGAAAGTTCTTTGAGGTATTCAGAAGAAAACCCTATATAAATGCAAAGTTTTATGATAGGTACAATTATTATTTATTATTCAAACATTTTTATGTACTAGTAATTCCTTTGATTACCCTCCAAAAACGAAAATATACCTGTATAACATTGCATCTTTGAGGAACATATTTGTGTTTTCAAGACACTGGAGGAAGCCAATACTTCCCTCTCTGCCAAAAAACTGGAAAATACTGACCTGACCATACCTCTCAAATGTTCTTCATTTCATGGGATCTCTCTAATATTAGCTCCAAAGTATGTTCCACAAAAATTGGTGTCTCATTTTTATTCTTGAAAATCATTTACATTGGAAGTAATTCTGAAACTGAAGTTATAGAAAGAGTTATTTACAGGAAAGGAAAGAATCCAACAGCATTTTAAGTTTCTTGCACATATTATTTTTAGTATCCCTCCTTTTGGGTCTTTGACACATATTGTATCCTGCAACTGAGTCTGGGCAGGCTAAGAAGAATGGGCCTTAACTGGCATTCATGGTGCTACCAAAGCTCCCACTGAATTTAGCAATTGTTTTAGGCGCACAAGAAACTGGCATTGACTTCAGTGAGCTACACTGAGTTATGCCAGCTGAGGATCTGGCGCATAATCTTTGAATTCATTTTAGAATGTGCTATACTTCTTACATTTTGTTTATTCGGACATTTTGGGGGAATGGTTATTGTTAGAGAAATGTAACGTCTTCAGTTTTGTTCTGGGTTACAGCATGTGTTGTAGAATCACTGTAGGGTCAATAATACTGGGATAAGGATTTGTCAGTCCTGGGTTTGAAGGTCATGAGCTTTTGGATTCTTCTTTTTGGCGTTCTTCAGGGAACCATCGAAGTTACTTGGAGGTGACATGTTTGTTTGGAGATTATGGCATATGTCATGGTGGCACTGCTTTGGGGTTTAGTTAATATTAATTTTGTTAATATAGTTTTGGTCACTGACAGCCATAAATAGTAGACATATGGGAAGAGCATAGTGACAGCCAACCATACAGAGGGGATCATGAACCTGAAAGAGAACATTGACCCCCCCCAAAATGGAGAGTTCTTTGTTCCATTTAGATAAGCTTTGATTCTCTTTAAAATAATCACTGCAAACAGCAAACTGAATAGAATGCTGTGTTTAAAATGGTTGCAACTTAGTAAGATTTTGTTTTGTACTGGAACTGACCTGACTTTAGTCATTTGGTTTTAGCAAATAATATATGTTAACACTTCGGTTTGTAGAAGTATCTCTAGAATACCCCTCCTTGTTGTGGCCAGAGGAAAACTGCATTTCACTTGGATTTTGTGAGGAAACTCCTGGAATTTATGCAAAAGCTTAGGGAGAATGTTCTTTGTGTGGCTGATTTTTCAATACATAAAGGAAAAAAATACATTTTGGTTGGAAGAGAAAAGAAACTCTTTGCCACCAGAAACCCTGCATTGTCACATTAGGATCACCCTGGCTAGCAATTCTGCAGAGTTCTAGTTTCAAGAAAGTGGCATGCATAAAGAAGTTGGAGTATTTTTAAGTTTAAAAGTTTTTGTAGGTCTAAAGAAGAGATTTTATTTGATGGCTTTTTATACAGTGATCATTATTGTTGTCTCACAAACAGATCAGAACCCCTGTTGGGTAGGCAGGTATTATTATTCCCGTTTTACACACAGGGACTGAAACACAGATAGGACACACATCAAAACAAGCAACCAGGTTTTCTGAATGCCAGCCCTGTGCCAGGACCATTTACCCCTTTCAGATAAACTCCAGCTGCAAAATTTGGACCTGAAATGTTGGCCCCTCTTTCCCTTGACTTTTTGGTGATGAACTAATCCATGGTTTTGAGTCAGCCCAACTATAGGGATAGTGCCTAGCCATTAAATTCATATCTACTCTTGGGCTGAATCCTGAACTTAACCCCACTAAGCTCTAGACGTGTTTGGATTCGGGCATTTGTTTCAGGGTTATCTATGCTTAAACACTGAAATTCGAACACATCTTCAACCTCGTTCCTTCCCCCTGAGCAGTCCAATAATCCCTCCATGTCAGACATGTCATACACAGTATGATCACAAAAACGTTTTCAGTTAGTGTAATGTTCATGGTATCTGGGGAGCTCCTTAAATTAAGACACTGAGACTCACTTGAGAGGCACCACACACAAACTCTGAGGGACACAATTTCAGAAGTGGACTCTAATTCTGGATGCCTAGACATGCAGGACCTGGTTTATGAGAAATATGGAGCACCTATGATGCCTAGTGAAGTCAGTGCCCTAGGACAAAATTTCAAACTTGGGTGCCTAAATATAGGTACCCAAATCCATATTTAGGCAGCTAAATAAATGGACTAATTTTCACAAGTAGTTAGCACCTGCCAGGGATGGAGGGGTCTTTAGCATTTCTTTATAGTATTTCTTCTTTTACCCTCCCCCATACTCTCAAAGCTGTCATGGCATCTCTTTCCTTGCAAGGAGGTCTGTATACAGCCTGTTCTGAAATTCTACACAACCCACTGCCTCAGTTTGCCAAGGAATGTTGTTAGAGACTGACACAAGGTGATCCTAGCAGTCCCATTTCTGGTAGGCTCCGTTTCTGCTGGCTAGGCAAACATGCTCAGAATCCATCCCATACCTCCAGGCTGTCCCATACAGGCACAATTACAGTGTAAAAAGTTATGCCTTGCAGGAGGTGATTTAGTCCTTTACTATCAGTCCAGTTTGTTCAAGTATGGGTTTCAGAATCATAAAAATTAGAGATGAAAATGCCCCCTACCAAGTCATCTAGTCTGCCTTCTGTCAATGTGGGATTCTTCCCTAGTATATATTTTTCTGGTGCTTTGTCAGACACAGCATAGTTCGTATCAGACTTGCTGTGAATAAGTTAAACAATTAAAACTAAAGAGAGCTGATCTGGAGTTCTTGCAGGGTTCTGTTCTGTTGTTCTGCATCTTGTCTGTACCAAGCAAGCTGGTCCATGCTTTTGTCATGATGACTAATGACCTGCCAGAAGAAGGAAAATAAGCCTTACGAAACAGTGCTGCATGCAAGAGAAGGTGGCCCTGCCCTGCCCTTCCAATTTCTTTGAAGGCAGACTGTTATTTCTAACCTTTGTAAAGAAGCTCTTTGAGATTCGGAATTCAAAAATGCCATTTTCCTAACAATATTGATGACTCAGCAGTCATAAGGAAATGGTCAACTAAAGCTTTATTTGTGTCTAAAACATAATCCAGGCTTTACTTTAAAATGTGTCTGTGGATCAAGAAGGTAATTAGTACCCATTAACTGTGAACCAATTTAATTAAATGACAGCTGTTTGAAAAAGTTATAGTTAAGTTGTATTTACTTCTAGTCCGTCTAGTCAAGACTCACCAAGAATAATTATAATGCTTACATCTTACCTAATTTTAACATCCAGACATCTCAATGCACTTTAACCCCATTTTACAGATGGGAAAACTGGGACACAGAGATGCAAAGTGATACCTATCAGGCCAGTGGCAGAGCTGGGAATAAACCCTAGGTCATAAGAATGGATCATCTAGCCTAGTGTCTTATTTCTCTTGTCAGATGCTTTACAAGAAATGAACAGAAATGGCAATTTTGAGTGATCCATCCACTGTCATCCAGTTCCAGCTTCTTGCAGTTGGAGGTTGAGGGATACCCGGAGCAGGGGGTTGCATCCTCAGCTATCTCGACTAATAGCCATTGATGGACATATCTGCCAGGAGGATAAGTGTCATAGATCATACTCCAGAACACTGCCTCTCATGAAGTATAAGGGAAGATGAGCAGTTAATCTTATTCCCTCCACAATACACAATGGGTTAAATTTTGCCCTTCCTTATCCCCCTACAATAACACTGACTCCCCTAGTGGCAGCCCAAAGAGGTTACACAGAAAAGTAAGTAAGGCCAAAATTGATCAATTATGGCCTTCCTGTGGAACTCATTTCTTCATGGGCGGTGATTCCTGTCACACTTACATTGTGACTTTATTTCTCACTCTGCTTATTTTCTGGTATTCACAGCAATGATTGAACCCCTTTTGATTTATCTTTCAGAAGGGGAAACTCAATGACTGATAACGACCTGAAGAAGAGCTCTGTGTAACTCAAAACCTTGTCTCTTTCACCTACAGAAGTTGGTCCAGTAAAAGTATTACCTCACCCACCTTGTCTCTCTATTTACTGTATGCATCATTTAATTAAATTGAAGTAGGACAGTAATATCCATAATCTGACTCTTCTAGCTTTTTAAGCCTGGTTAAGAGTAACCTTTCGAAGTATTGCTATTCAGCTGCAAATGCAAAGAAGGTTTCAAGGACTTGATGAATTTGTGACAAAGATGCCCTATGTATATATTAATTCTGAGTAACTTATGCTGGACACAGTAGATTGTTTAAACTTGCTATGAAAACCAAAACTACTACATCCCTAGTATTCCTCATTGTTAGTATGTGACTGTCGTCCACTGGATCAGGCATGACATAAGGAGTCAGGAGATCTGCATTCTATTGCTGGCTCTGCTGTGTCACCTTGGGCAAGTCCCTTCACGTGTCTTGTCTATTTAGATTCCACAGTCATTGGGGCAGAGACTTTCCCTTACTATATATTTTTGTTCAGTGCCTAGCACAATGGGGCTCTGACCTCACCCCAAGAGGCTACTCAAATACTACTAATAATAATCGATTGATTATACTTTAACAAGAATTTTTTAAAAAAATCTATTCAAAATTAGCCAATATATTCAAGATCTTGTATACTCTGTAGAAAGCTACATCCACATTCTGGGGCAAGGTTCCTAGATTCCACAGTGCTTTGGCATGGCAGCTTGCAAAGTTTGCAGCAGCTTCACTTGACATTTTAAAAAATTCATCTTTAACAAATTAGAAATGCAGAAGCACACATGTTATTTATTTTGATATTAATTTCAGTTTATTTTGTCCCATTCCCACATTTCCACTTTTCAGTATGCTGCAGATTTTTGCATTCATGATGAAGGACTACATCCTAGAAGTTATCATAGGGAAAACTAAGGTGCAGCCCCATATGAAAAATTGGGGATACCTGGAATGACAATACATGAGTCCAGTAGCTGTATTAAGAGAGGGATCAACAAGAAAGGGAGAATTTAGGAGCACTTCATTTACTGAATGTCATCAATGTTCCAAGGCACATGGACAGTCATTCCCTGAGCCAAGCAATTCATACTCTAAGGGGCAAATTGTATCTCTAAAGGGAAAACCCTTACTGAAGCTTAGAGACTCTTACTGAATTTTCTTTGAATTCTTCCATTGGGGCGAGAGTCTGCTTTCCCCACCACAACGAAGAAAGAGGCAAAGGTTTTGCTTCCCCCCCCCAAACCCCCTCAATAAATCACACGTCCCTTAGAGCCAGTGTCATTCATACACATGCCCTAAGCCACTTGTGCTGTCTTCTTGAGTGCCATAGGGAGGAGCATCTCCACACTCTGTTTTGGTAGAAAAGGTTCAATGCATTTTTTTCCAGGTGAGGAGAAATGTGGCAGCCCAGCAAAGGAACTCTCTGCAGGAATTCCTAGTGACACTAGTATGCTGTCACCTACACAGGCAAAATGTCATACTCACACACAGGCATGTCGGTATGTATATGATAATGTCTGTGTAACAATTGTGGAGGAATTCTGTTTGCACACACGGGCCGGTTTCGTTCAATATCTTCATAAATGATCTGGAGGATGGTGTGGATTGCACTCTCAGCAAATTTGCGGATGATACTAAACTGGGAGGAGTGGTAGATACGCTGGAGGGCAGGGATAGAATACAGAGGGACCTAGACAAATTGGAGGATTGGGCCAAAAGAAATCTGATGAGGTTCAATAAGGATAAGTGCAGGGTCCTGCACTTAGGACGGAAGAACCCAATGCACAGCTACAGACTATGGACCGAATGGCTAGGCAGCAGTTCTGCGGAAAAGGACCTAGGGGTGACAGTGGACGAGAAGCTGGATATGAGTCAGCAGTGTGCCCTTGTTGCCAAGAAGGCCAATGGCATTTTAGGATGTATAAGTAGGGGCATAGCGAGCAGATCGAGGGACGTGATCATCCCCCTCTATTCGACATTGGTGATGCCTCATCTGGAGTACTGTGTCCAGTTTTGGGCCCCACACTACAAGAAGGATGTGGATAAATTGGAGAGAGTCCAGCGAAGGGCAACAAAAAGGATTAGGGGTCTGGAACACATGACTTATGAGGAGAGGCTGAGGGAACTGGGATTGTTTAGTCTGCAGAAGAGAAGAATGAGGGGGGATTTGATAGCTGCTTTCAACTACCTGAGAGGTGGTTCCAGAGAGGATGGTTCTAGACTATTCTCAGTGGTGGAAGAGGACAGGACAAGGAGTAATGGTCTCAAGTTGCAGTGGGGGAGGTTTAGGTTGGATATTAGGAAAAACTTTTTCACTAAGAGGTTGGTGAAACACTGGAATGCGTTGCGTAGGGAGGTGGTGGAATCTCCTTCCTTAGAAGTTTTTAAGGTCAGGCTTGACAAAGCCCTGGCTGGGATGATTTAATTGGGGATGGGTCCTGCTTTTGAGCAGGGGGTTGGGCTAGATGACCTCCTGAGGTCCCTTCCAACCCTGATATTCTATGATTCTATGATATGTTATTACTCCCCAGTTGAGCACTACATTAATTTCATAGCTGGAGTGGATCTTCATCTTGTGTTACTCAGAACAGTGGAGTGATGTCAGTTCACAGCGGCTGAAGGTATTTGTGTCCATTTAGTCAGGACAATGTTCTCTACATCCTTTGAACTCTCTTATGGGTATGTCTATACTAGCCGCTGGATTGGTTTATCGCGTCTAGACCTTTCCCCCCAAGCACTCTCCCGTCGACTTTGATACTCCATGCGGGCTAGAGGCACAAGCGGAGTCGACGGGGGAGCGGCAGCAGTCGCCTCATCACAATGAAGACACTGCAGTAAGTCAATCTAAGTACATCAACTTCAGCTACGTTATTCACATGGCTGAAGTTGCGTAACTTAGATCGATCCCTCCCCTAGTGTAGACCAGGCCTGTCAAGGCTGAATCCCACTCTGTCATTTCAAGTGCTGAAATGGGGCCCGCAAGGATTTAAAAAAATTAATATTGGCCACTCCAGGCTTGAATTAAACTCCCAAGGTTACAGCTTTTCTCAGACCTTGGCTTGATAAACGCTGCCACCATCCAAATGCAACAAAACCCCCTTTGAACCCAGGAAGGAGCACTTGGGAATTCTTCCCTGTGGGGTGCCCTCAAGCCCTTTCACCCCCCTCCAGGGGAGAGCTGAGAAATAAAACAAAGGAAATTAGTTGTGGCTACCAGCTAATCAAACAACACGCACAAACCTCTTAGGACACCAAAAATCCAATCCTGTTCTTAAAAAAGGTAAATTTTATTAAAACAAAAAGAAAGAAAATACATCTGGAACTTAGGCTTTTGCTAGATTTTAAAAGAGCAATTCCAAAAATCAAGCACCCAAAATAGCTTCGTGGGGGTTCAGCTTAAAGGTTACAAGCAAACAAAAGCATCTGGGGTTAGCACAGAAGAGTCCACAAGCCAATAAAAAATAAAAGAAATAACCCTAATCACATCTAGCTAAACATTCTGATCTACTTACACACTGGCTTTCAGATAAGTAGTTCTAGGCATGATCTGATGACTTATAATCATACCTTGTTTAGCTGCTTATAGCATGGCTGCTCTGTCCCATCAGCCTAGAGTAGGGTGACCAGATAGCAAGTGTAAAAAATTGGGACAGTGGGTGGGGAGTAATAGGTGCCTATATAAGAAAAAGCTCCTAAAATCAGGACTGTCCCTATAGAATCGGGACATCTGGTCACCCAAGCCCAGAGAGAGAGACAAAGGGAAAGTTTCTTTCCCAATTTTAAAAAGTTCTACCTTCCCATTGGCTCTTTTGGTCAGGTGCCCACTTTTTTTTCTTTACCTGGGGGACTTTTAACCCTTAAAGCAAGTAAAGAACAGCTACCAAGAGGGATTTTACAGCTAACTGGCTGGCTGGGTGCCCATCAAAGGGAACTATTCCCCCTTTATTTATTGCAAGGCCTATGGGATATCATGTCTACACTTACAAGCTTACAGCAGCACAGCTGTACCGCTGCAGCCGTGCTGCTGTAGGAGCGCTCATGTAGCCACGTTATGCTGACGGCAGAGAGCGCTCCCGAGGGCATAATAAAACCAGCTCAGCAAGTAGCAGCAGCTATGTCGGCGGGAGAGCGTCTCCTGCTAACATAGTCTGCGCACTCGAGCGCTTATGTTGGCAAAACTTGTGTCACGCCGGGGGCTGAAGTCTGGGGTGCCAAACCCTGCCACTCAGGGCTGAAGCCGAAGCTTGAGAAACTTAGCTTCACAGGGCCCCCTATGATATGGTGCCCTGGGCAATTGCCCTGCTTGCTACCCCTTAATGCTGGACCTGCCTTTTATATGCAGAAAAGCAGCTATTGTGGTACAGGTGGGCTGTGGAGCTTTTATACCACATTGTGCGGGGCCTCAGAAAGAAAAATGTTGAGAATCCCTGATTTACAGTTCACTCCCAGCATCGTTCCAGCCCGCCAATCCTACTGTAATGGGTGTGCTGAAGAAGAAAGGGATTAGAAAATCAGTGGGCTTGGAGGAGAGAGAGAAAACGCAAGTAAAAAGGAGAAAAGGGAGGCACAGAGCAGAGGGAGAGAATGAGAGAGACAATTACAGGACAGAGACTCAGAAAACAACAAAAAACTAAAAGGAGAAATGGAGCCTTTAAAGCAAAGGGGGGGGGGAGAGAGAGAGAGAGAGAGAAATGTGTGGCCCAATAAGCAGAGAAAGTGGGAGATAGACAGAGGGCCCTGTAAACAGATAAACTCTTGGAGCACTATTCTCTAGCCACAGGATACAAATAATACCCCATTGAAGAAAATAATAGCTACTCATATCCTGCTGTGGGAGAATATGGCCCCTAGATTCAGAGCAAGAGGGAGAGATAAAGATATGACCTTAGAAGCATAGGTGGGCAAGTCCTATGCAATCCAGCCCTAAGATGTCCCTTAAGCTAAACAGGCTGCTGATCTGAGATGTTTGTTTTTCTGTCGACAATTTTCATGCCACAAAATGCAAGCTTATTAAACAACAGTATTGCCTTTTCAGGAAATAAAAAGGCGGCTATGTCAATCAAACCTGAATATGAAACAAAAAGAAAAGAGAATTCGCTTCTGGTTTATAGCTGTTGCCTCAATAGCAGTAAAATATTAAAATGGTCTATAGAGTATTAATTATCAAACCACAATCACATCACACTCCACAAATAAAGAAAGACCTAGCGAAGAAACATCAGTTCTGCTGGAATAGTGTTAAAATATGACTTCTTAATTTGGTCTGAAACCAAGTGCAGTTTTGCCAATCTTACAATACAAAAAAAAAAAGCGTACAAAAATCACAAGCAGTGCCCCCAGGAAATTGGCTTAAAAGTTTTTTAAAATAGTACATGTTGGGTTCATAGTACCCAAAATAGTACATGTTAAATTAAGATTTTTAAAATAGTACATGTTGGGTTCTTTTTAGCTGAGATTCTCATGAAATCAAATAACTTCAGTATCTGGGGCTATAAGAAAAAAAAAAATCAAGTCACTACAAATGCAATCAAATAATGAAAGTTGATAACACTGTAAGTGTGAACTGGACCAGAGTGAGTAAGAAAAGGAAAGCACAGGGGATGTGGCTGGCACAAAGAGCGTGGTGTGGACCAGGACTTTGGACAGAACTTTGGCAGTTTGTGCTGGATGAATTCTGATATAGAATTTATATACTGTACCATCAGGTCTCAGTACCTTAATTTAAAGATCTCCGAGTAAACTGAGATATAGCAAGAGTCTGCTTGGTATGAATTTTTTGGATGCTATTCTTTCACTTTGTTGTTATAAAGTGCCATCTTTTGTTTTATCTCAAGAGAATTACTAATCTTTTCAGCTAGATAAATACACTTCTTAATATGTTCTGAGCAAATTGCCTTCGAAAACAATGTTTTAGGGAAATAATCTGAAAGTTCTTAAAAGGAAAATGTCAAGATATTTTTCATAATTATTTCAATATGTTTCCTGCAGATGTTTATAGGAAACACTTGAAAGTTAGAAACCAGCATAGAGCCTGAGGTTGTCTAATCTGCCTATGGACACCCACGTCCTATTAAAATGTATGAGAATTGCGCATCCAGATCCCCATGGCACTTTTGAAAATCTCAGCTATAATTCTAACCAAATTCTTGCACGCCCACACTAGTTTGATATTCTAGGGGTTCTTCTGGATGGTGGGTAGGAATCACTAGTTTGTTTTGGGAAAAGATTACATAAACCCAGATTCAGCAAAACACTTAAACACATGCTTAAATCCATCCCTGTTCATCAAGGCCCTGAATCCAGCAAGACGTTTAAGCATGTGCCTATAACATCGAAGTAATTGAGACCATTGAAATCAATGGGACTCCTCACATGCTTAAAAGTAGGTACCTCTCCGAATCAGGGTGAGAATACTTTCTTTTTAAGGAAACAAAAAACATAACAAGGATTACATGGAATTTCCAAACAAATCCTCCTGTTGACTTCACCGAGACTTCCATGTGCAGTGGCCTTGCAGAATCCAGCCCAAGGTGCAGAAAGGAAGGTCAGTTGTGTGCCTACCAACTTCAACAGTGTCTGGCTTTACATATTATGTGAAGTATTAACAACCCTTCAGTTATATTTTAATAAATCCATTCTAATCAAAATGTGTTAGGCTGTTCCACACTGTGCTTAGAACTGAAAATGCAGCCATGAGCTGAGGAGACAACTTTCAAATGCAGGGCCAAATGCTAGCCTTATTCACACTAGTAGTCCCATAATCTTGAATATTCAGGTGATTACAGTGAGCAAGACACAGAACTTAATCTATATGCAGAACTGGTGCAGTTTGGATTTGTTGTCAACAACTATTTTTACTTGATATTGTAAAACTGTTAAAACCATCTCAACAAGGATGTTGATTGAAAATTCTTATCTGCATCTGGACCTTTGTCAAACATGGTGGGAAAAGAAATTTTAATAACTCTGGACCCCAATTCTACAAACACTTAATGAGTACCACATGCCCCATTAAATGGGGTTACTCACATGCATAAAGTTATTTATGCGCATAAGTGTTTACAGAATTGCAGCCTGGGGTTGTATCAAATTTTAACAGATTCAAAGGCTCATTTGCATAATGGCCAATTCTGATGACATTGTCACAAATCTTGTGATATTTGGCATTTTTCTTAAGGCCCCAGCTCCTGGAGTCTTGTTATTATTTAGGAACCTCAACTTTTAAAAGAAGGGAAAATAGAACATACCCACATGGCATACAGGCCCTTGAACTCAATTATGGGCCTACTGGTGGCCTTCTGTCAGCCTATGATTGATGGAATCCAACAAAAGCCACCACAGCCATCAATCTCAGTAAGGCATTTGATAGAGATGGTGCCATGCTCTTAGTGAAACTCAGTGGGTTGGGAGTCTGTGCTAGAATGTACCTTTTGATAAGAGATTTTCGATGTTATAGGAAAAAAAACCTGTAAGACTAAATGGCATTTTTTCACAGACCAGCCCATTCAGGATAGGAGCTCCTCAGGGCTCATTTAAAGTCCTATTCTTTTCCTCTTGTACTCCTCAGGACTGTCAGGCTGCTTGACATCATCTGTATTCACATATGCAGATGATTTTGCACTTTGTATCACAGGTCGTGAAATAGATGTATTGGAGTATGAATTGAATGAGGACTTGGAAATTGAAACTAGATGGACAAAGGGACATAGACTCCAGCTGAATCCAGCAAAAACCACGTCCACCTACTTTACCCAAATCATAGGAGGTTTAACTACAATCCAAAATTGATATTGGATGGAGACGCTATTGCCATTGAGAGTAACCTGGTTTATCTTGAGTGACCTTGAAGATGGAACTAAGGTTTGGCCCACAAGTCAGAAAGATGGCAGCCAAAACAAAGAAGAAATTGAAACTTCTATGATGTACTGCCAGCACCAATTGGAGTTCATGTGTTAGGACACTGAAAACAACATACAGCATACCTGTTTGGTCACATACTGCTCCCACTAATCTTCCGAAGATCAACCTTGTGCTGTCATCTGCAGTTCACATGATAATTGGAGCTGTAAGATCACCCTAACAGCAATTTCTGAACTAGGGTCTCAAGTGTAACCTCTTGAGAATCAGAGAAAAGAACAGTGAATTCGGTATGGACATCATCTTCATTTCCTACCAGAATGTCATCACTGTTCAGGTCTGCTGAGAAACTGGAAAACCAAATCAAGGCTGAAACGATCATCTTGTTTTGAAAGGTGTGAAAAGGCTACTGAAGAAACAGAAGCACTTGATAATGTCAAGAGGATAGAGTGCAGAAAGAAATTTGTATGCCTAATAATTGCTCCACATGAACCTATTTGCTTTAGATAATGTCTCTCTTTTTGGAACCTTGCTCAAAGGAACACATCGTCCTGGCCATGCTAAGGAAAACTGTAGAAAAGACCACTCAACAGTATTAGTCACAAGGCAAATAGATTCATGTTTACACTGATGGTTCACAAGAAAACTCCTTCAGGATTATTGGATGTGGTGTCTTCAGCCAGTGGCCTAATGGAGAGAATATAAGAAAGAGCACCAGTTCAGGATACAGTAGCTCAAATTACATGGCTAAGTTGAAACTATTCTCACTGCACTGCAAGAAATAAACAGAGCAGAAATAAAGGCAGGTGCGGTGACGTTTGTTGTCTCCTTGGTGATCCTTGGTTCCTTTAGAACAAACCAGAATGCTATCAACAATGCAGTCTGTAAGGAAGCTCGAAGGATTGGAAAGCGAGGCAATAAATTGACTTTTCAACGTGGGAGTGAGATAGATGGTGACCTGCCAAAACTGGAAGATTGGAAACTCAAAATGGAATGACAATGGTGGAGGATGTTGACACCGCCTCAAGGAAAATATCAGCTGAAAAAAATGGTCAAAATAGAAAAGATCCTCTGACTGATATCAAAGCATCTTGGAAAATGACACCCACTATCATAAGACTGCAGACAGGGCACACTGCAGGAATGAAAATCAATAGAGATGGAACCAAAACATAGGTACTCTGCAGGATGTGTCAGGAGCAGGTTTTGATACCAGCCAATGCTTTATATGTAATAGTACAACGAAAGGGAAGCTTTTCTGGTTGGACATCTTAGACCAAACCCTTACAAAGGCCCCTGTACAAGTTGTTGAATAAATTCTTGAGCTTCATGGCCTCGTATGATTATTGTGGGACAAGACAGCAACAAACATCAACTCAGCTTGCTTTTTTTTAAAAAAAAATATTATTTTTTATTTTTTTTTAAAACTTCTAGTCCTCTTGGTTGTGGAGAAAAACTCACCACCATGAGCCCTAAAGACTCAAAACCAGAAGGTAAATCACATGAACTCAACATTTGTTATATTTAAAATCTCATGATTTTAAACCAGTCTCTTCATTTCTGGGGCCTAACTCATGAATTTTGAATGCCTGGGGTTGACCATACTGTGTTTGTGCCTCCCATTGAAGTCAGTGGCAAAACTCCAGTGGGTGAAGGACTGGGCTGAAATCAGGAACTTGCTCACCTTTAGAACTCATCAAAGACATTTTGTCAGCAAATGCGGTAGGTTTTTATTTTTTCATACAAAGTGCTATGACTAGTTCCTTTTTAATCTAAGTTTTTACATTTATTGGTTTCAAATTTATATATAAAGTTTCAGTAAATACATTTCATTAACAGCAAGATGAACTAGCAGAAGAGCAATAACACTGTCAAACTACAGTTATCACTGTATCTATTTCTAACTAGAGGTTACATTCAATCACATACATGTTTTCTTGTGGTTGTAGAGAGCCATCACCTTTTACCTGTACTATAGAGAAATCACCATAGCACTGGTGAACTAATAAAAGGAAAATGTAAAAAATAAAGAGTGTTTGCATTCCTCAGTCAGCATTTCATTACTTCGTTCTCTGTAAGAAAAGTGAAAAATGCTGTCAGTAGGGGCATGTATTTTTAAACCTCAAGGTTTTTTTCCTCCTATGACTCTGCTCCTGTTCTCTTTCATTGTCTTTGCAGATCAGCACAAGTTTGGCTTGAAGAAAATCATGGCACAGGGGTTTTTGTGTCTTTGTTTGTTTAAATATTTCAACCAAAAGATAATTACCTTTTCCAGTATAATATCTGTTTACATTCAGTACAAATAGAAGCCAAAAGCTTGTGACCAGTCTTTTAGGATGGAAGATTAAAAGCTGACCTCAGCTACCAACCCCTGCAGCCAGGTAACTGTTATAGAACATGATGTTTACAGCAGGATGATTTCCTAACTGATAAAATCCATGGATAAATAATGGTACTCACAGTTCTTAGCAGAACTTTGTATGCCTAATACAAGGTGAGTCTACCTTTCTGGTTTCTGTTCTTACTTAGCACTATCTGGGAGTTCCTTCTCATTTCTGGAAGGAGAAACCCTATTATATTATCATAAAATTATCTTTTTCTGGGCTAAATACCACATTTGTTTATGCATGTTTTACTCAGCAAAACTCCCATTGATTTCAAAGAGCAATTTACCTGAGTAAGGACACTGGACCCGAGCCTGTAAATCCCTAGTAATCCTCACTTATGTGAGTAATCCCATTGACTTCAACAAAGCCATCTGACCTCAGAGGAACTACCTGCAAGTGTGAGGGTTTGCAAAACAAGCCCAGGAAAAGGATTGTAGGATTTAGTCTTGTCATTTTTAAAAAATACACAAAGAGAAATCTGGAATTATATATAAGTAAAGTTGCTTTTTGATATTACCACTTAATTTCCACTTCTGGCAAAGAGACTTTGCGGAGGCTAATTTGGACACATTTTCAGTGAGCACCTTGGCACTCTGATGTAATTTTCATAGAGGTCTTATTCACTGAAGAGTTGTGGCTGCCCGTTCCCTAGTTCTTCAAACAGAGCTATTTGTTGAGTCTCTTGAACTGCTGTATGAACAGATAAACATGTTACACATGAAGTACATTAGGTGGAGGTAAAATACAGATGATTATATTTAAGAGCTTACAATAGTCATTAAGAGCTTCTAACCACAGGCTCTGGCAGAGCTAGTCTTGGGCCTGCGCTGCATGTCTTGGCTACATCCTTAACTGGCTTTCTGTTTCTATGCATTGACACATGGCCAATCTTGTCAGTCTGGTGGCAATGAAAAATGAAATTTTGTTAATAGGATTATAAGATTTAGGGAATATAATGTTGTTGCAGATGATTTATTTTGAAAGCTGATTTTGTTTTAGTCCAAACAAGCTCAGCCCAGCACACTAGGGGTTTACAGCCATTATGCCAAACACAATCATTGCTGGTTTGAAAGATGTGATTGCTTTTTAATGTGGAAATTTCACAAGGTTACAAAGAGGAAAAAAATTAAACTCCTTTCTTATAACAAAGTCACTTTGGGATATGTGCTACAATGCCCTGACAGTGTCCAGACACCCTGGCCACATTACACATCAGAAATGTGGATCTGTTTGATTTACACCATTTCTCAATTGTGTTTCTGCTATGCCTTTGAAAGAGCCTATGTTTTTAGCAAAAATAAATATGGAGGTTTGTAAAATGTATTATGAATTGCAAAACCACAACACAAGGGCCAACCAAGAACAGGATGGATAGGAAGAGCACAGACAAGCAAATAGATATTATGGGGACAAAATAATCTCTCACCATTTCATAGCTGTGGGTCCAGAATAACAGCTGACAATTTGGCATACGCAAAACTAGTGGGATTGTCTTGGTTCTTCAGGGCACTAGACAAGCTTCTTTTAATTGGCTAGCAAGATAAACAAATATAGTACTAAACAGCCCAATCATTTCCCAAAGCAATTTCCCTAAGGATGTAAATAGATTTCCGAAATGATGGCTAAGCCCTGTTTCTCCCTGAGTTTTAGCAGAGATTGTATCGCTGGCTTTGCAAAATCTTTGTTGTGACAAGAGCCTAATGGCACATACTGGATGGGGCTTCTTAGGAAAACATGCATTGAGCCAGGATAACCTACATCAAGGAATTAAGCAGCAGAGCCAGAAAAGAATTAATTAATTCACATCTTTCAAGTGTGCCCTTAAAATAATTATGTGAATGGAGTAGCTATGCTGTGTGTATGGAGTGCAGGATGCAATAACTGGACCTATTTTCCCCCTTTCCAGCAAAGACTTCCTATTGCTCTTTAGTGCAGGAACTTCTCCTTCCGGAGGGAAATTGGGGTGTGGGGGGAGGGCACACAAATGATGAAGCTGAAACCTTGCCTTGTAACCGTGGGTTGAATTGACATGTGCGCTACGGAACCTTTTTCTTTTCAAAGTAATTTGCTACCATTATATTGCCTGTGCATTTTGAATCCGTGTCAGCCTGTTCTCTTTTACCTTGGGGGAGGGGAAGGGGATAGTATTGCAAGACTCCTTGCAAAAGCTCAGCAGCCATTATTATTACATCTGCTGGCTGCGGCAGAGAGAGCACAAAATGATACGTGTTTATTGAAGGGATGGGGGAAGAGGGAAGGAAATGCATTCAGTTGTTTTTAGGGAAAGCTGGGTTGGGAGAGGGGTTGAAGGATTTAGCATGAAGAAATATTCCAAAGACAAATTTAGGCTGGCTTCCATCTCTGTCACTGCCATTCAGCGTCTAGCTGGTGCCATTGAAATACATTCGCCTCATTTGCCTGGGTGCATTCAATGGGAGATATCCAGAGACTCTCAGCAACAAATCTGACCAAGAGTTTAATTCAGCTGTGGCAAACAACAGGATTCCTATTGCCTCAGGTATTTTCATTAAGACTCCCCTTCTATCCCACAGTCTCCTGTTCTCCTACCTGGCTGGAAACATTGTGCGGCTGTTTTATCTGTACAGTCCACTCCATTTCCAAATGGCCTGGGAACATCCAAAACTTTCGGATAACTGGGCGTCTGGATAAACAGAAGTGCTATTTTGAGCTGCAGTTTCACTGAGCCAGAAATATGGGGAACAAGGATTAACACTGATGCTTGCTTAATATTTTGCACTTGATGAAAGAGTTAGAAAACAACTTTATTGATCTTATTAAAATCCCAGAATGGGATTAAAGCCACTGTGGACCTAATTTAATTCTGAAGAATTTATCTTTAAAAAAAAAAAAAAAGACTAATCACAGTCTGTCATTTGTGAGCATTTCTTTTTTGTACACCCTTTTGATGGAGTTGACACAACAGTAGAATTTGTACGTCATCTGCGTCAGCCTGCTTTTCTAATCAAACAATAGCTTTCTCCAGGCAACCGTCAGGACTCCCACATCACCAGTTTCACGAACTTCGGTCTGCTCCTGCTGTAACCCAGATTACACAAGCTCACTGCCGGACTAGTCTCTGTACCCCACATCAGCTTTGTCTGTCTCAACCCGGTTTTCCGCCTCCTGGGCATGAAAAGAAAATTGTTTGCGAATGGTGCAGAGGTTGTGATTGCTTCTTGCTCTTGATCAGAGGCATCAGATACACCAGGGGTCTGGGAGCCCGATATTCATAGGTGCTGGAACTAGGGATGCTGCTGCACACCCTGGTTTGAAGTGGTTTCCATCATATCTAGGATTTGCAGTTTGGTTCAATGGCTCTCAGCACCCGCACTGTACAAATTGTACCAGCACCCCTGCCTATGTTTCCATAATCTCCAGCAGTTGGCTACAGAAAGGTGTGATTGGAATCATTAGCTGTGCTCATTATTTCACTGATACTCATCTGATGGGTGCCATGCCGCTGTTCAAACCAGTTGAACTGTAAAAACTGCCTCTTGGCCATTCAGCTCTCTGTGGAAGTGCTTTACCTTCTCTTTAAGCCCAGAGCCGGATATCAGGGTACCTTTCATGCAATTGTGTACAACCCACATGTGTACTGCATAATCCAAGGCCTTGTCATGGCACACATGCATGGTTTTCCTTTCTTTCACCCAGACGCTGCTGTCCATGCTCACAGCACAGCTCTGCAGCTTGTCCCTCACCTCCCAGACGTTGCACATGGTGGAGTGATCAGTGTTGCACCCAGGAGTGGCAGAAGCTTCCTAGAAGTGGGAGAGGGGCACTAGAGCCAGACTGGTGGCCCCTCCCCTTACACCACCCCTCCCTCCGAGGCCCCGCCCTCACACCGCCCCTTCTCCCCGAGTCACCACCCGTGCACCACCCCTTCTCCTCTAGCCCTGCTCGCTCCTCTCCTCCCCTTCCCACCGTCTCTCACCCTTACAGCCAGTAAAAAGTAGGGCGGGGCCGGGTCACCCTGTTCCGGCACCCCCGATTGTAACACTGCATGACGTCAAAAATATCAGTAAACAACCTCAAGAATCTGTGGTTTCTGCTCTAGATCCAATACAGATCTTTTTCTTTTTGACATTGTCCTGCAGCGCTGCTGTTGCTGCTGAAACAGAATTAGGTCTCACTAACCACAGGTAACCTCTCAGAACCACTATACAAATGCAGCACTGTTTATTAAAGCGAACAGGTGCTAAGAAGCTAATTGAGAGGTTACAGGTGGATAACAAGGATTGTCAGATAAAGGGCATTTGGATAAATGGGAGTGGAGTGTATATATAATAATGAGTGGGGGTGTGTTTGTGACAAAGTGGGGTTTTTTTCACCTTGTTATGTTGCATGTGAGTCTTATTGTCCTATACTAATACTGTGTGTACCTCAGTTTCCCTCTGTATTGCACCAATGCCTAGGCGGTGGGAATTGGGTGTGTGACTTTTGCTGAGGCCCTCAGGGCATGGGAGGCTGCTCAGAGGTCTGCACGTAGGTGATGGCTGACACCCTTTGTAACCTGAGATCCAGGAGGGGGATGCAACAAGGTGACACCTTTTGCCAGGGAAACAGGACAAAAGACCAGAGGAGGAGCAATGGGCTTGTCAGAGGCCAGGCAGGAGGATGCGGGGCAGTCTGCTGTGGGGGACTGGAAGAGGGGGAATCCAGGCCAACTGGCCTGGAGTTCCCCCAAGACGGACTCTGCTGAAAGTCACTGACTTCTGAACAACCACACTTTTTGTGCTATGCTCTGTTCCTGTTGACCAGTAAAGCCTTCTGCTTTACAACGGTGGCTGCGAAGCACTGATGACTGCAGAGTTGGGGTGCGGGGCCCTCTGGCTTCCCCCACCAAGGTGAAGTATGTGGCGTGAACCGGGATGCTGAATGCTCCAGGATCAGACCAGGAAGGCCATTGCCAAGGTGGCTTTTTGCCCTGGACAGCATGCCCTGAGTGGAGCCACGCTACCCAGAATCCTGTCTGGCTTCCTACCAAGCAGTTCCAGAGCATCGGGCCTGTGACTCTGTCACAGAGTTGGGTTAGAGAGAGGGCAGGATGTGTATTTTGGGGGCAGAAAAAGATTTTAAATAAAATGATAATGTTTCACTTCTTCAGCTGTTTCCCTTCCTGATCAGATCCATGGTAGTAGAGTCTATATGGCAATGTTCCTGGGGTGAGCAAGTGTTTGCTTTGAGGCCTGACCTATATATTCAGTATTCGGAGGTTTTCATCTCCGTTTCTGTGCTTCTACTTATTATGAGAAGGAAGGGCAAATAGATCAGGAAATCTAGTTTTGGTTTATGATTCTATTTTCCCCTCGTGTTGATTTGACTGAGAATGACTGAGCTATTTCTACAAAAAGGCTTTCATTCTCTTTTTGGATTGAAAAGTTAATAATGGTTGGAAGTGACCTTCAGGTGAGAGAAGGGCAAATCGTGACCATCTCTGACAGTTTTGCTTTCAGCTAAGAGATTCTACTTAGGGTTCTTAATGATACTGAGAGGTGATACAAATTCATTAGCTTCTCCTGGTCAATTATATATAGCATGAGTTGCCTCTTCCTGGGTTTCAGTGGTTGACGAGATATAGGATACTAGAATAGAAATCTTATGCAACCAAAACCCTACAGCAAAGACCATTCACCAGAAAACTGCAGTGGTATTTTGCAATACAGACCCATTAAATCCTTCTGCAATATTGCGGTTCAGTAGTTGACTTCCTTTTTATTTTAATAATAATAATAAAATGGTGGTGATTTACATTTGTCCCCATCTGTCTCAGAGCCATTGACAGAAATCTGAAAAGGAAGGTGGCATTGATGCCTGGTGATGATGCCTTTAATACTTCACTCTGTAATGATAGCCTCATAAAGTGCTTTAAAAGGACTTGAGTGGTCAGGGCCAGGATTTGGGTTTGGAAGGAGAGGCAAACAGGCCTCGCTCTGTGGTTTGTCATGCGATCCTGGAGGAGTGTTGAGCTGTGAGGAGCCTTTGTGTGTGTGTGTGTGTGTGTGTGTGCACAGAAGGCCCAACGAACATAATGAAAAGCGGAGCTTGAAAGGACACCACTGCATACAGGTTTCTTCTGGTATGACAGGCTATTGCAGCCCTAATGGTAGGCTGCTGGACTAGAAGCAGTCTTTCATTGAGTTTGTCTTACTGAGAGGAAAAACTGCTTTGTGTAATAACTTTATGGCAAATGTTGGCAGAAGATTTGCGCTGCATACTGAAAGAGAGACATTTCTGACCGCAGCTCATGAACCACACGTATTTACTCTGGCACTGGTCCATTATTTGTTCACAGGCTTTCTGTCTCTGCTAAATGTGTTCCAATTTTGGGGGCTAAATCGTTGCCAGTAGTTTCCAGGACATTCTGCTAGGCTAAGCAAAATTGCCCTAAGCAGTAGTCAGAAACCACTGGAGTAGTATTTTAAATACAGAGTATTTGCAGAAAATGAAAGATACTGAGTGCCCTATCTGTCTGGCTCATGGCGCTTGTGTGTTGTAAAAAGTCATGTAGGACAGAAGAGGAGGGATTCAGGCTATATGTCTTCCTTTAACCATTTCTTGTCACTTCACTTTAAAACCGGAATAAAAGGGAATGTTTTAAAATCTGCATCAGTCGTTCCCCAGGTATAGCATATGCTCACATTAGCAAACTGTAGCTTGCAGAATTCTAATTATTCAATCATAAGATCTCTTTGTTGCCAAACACATGAAGAAAGCCATGGCTGTTGTTGACAGTCAATTGATATTATATAGCCCAGCAAAAACACCTATCTAAGCTCAGACGGCATATGAAAACAGGAACTGCTATAATGGATCAGACCTATGGTCTGTCTACTCCAGTATCCTGTCTCCAACTGTGGCCAGCACCAGATGCTTTGGAGGAAGGTGGAAGGAATCCCACAGTAGGTATATGTGGGATTATTTCCCTCCCTGGAAGGTCTCGACTTAATCCCTAATACTCAAAGATTGGCTCAAAGCATGAGATTTTATATCTTTCCATACTCTTTTTCTTAGCATCAACTATGATAACGCTGGATATTGTTGTCCATATGAATGTCCAGTCCTTCTCTGAAGCTTGCTGAACTTGGCCTCAGTGACATCCTGTGGCAAGGAGTTCCTTGGTCTAAGTAAGCACTGTGTGGGGGAAAATCTTTCCTTTTATCAGTGTTAAATTTGCTGCCTTTTATCTTCATTGAACGTCCCCTTGTTCTTATGTTAAGAGACAGGTAAAACAGAAGATCCTGATCTATCTTCTTAGACAATTCATTATTTTATATATTTTTAACATGCCTCTTCTTATCCTTCTCCTTTTTAAGGTGAACAATCCCATCTCTTTCGATATGAGACCATTTCCATCATTCTTTATGTTCATCTCTGATCTCCCTCTTATTCCGCAATGCCCTTTTTAAGATGAGGTGACAAGTCCTGCACACAATATTCCAGATGAGGCCACACCATTGATGTATATAATGGCATTGTAATATTTTCTGAATTATTCTCCATCCAATTTCTTATGCTTCCTAATTTTTCTATTTTAATGCAGTTGCACATTGAGTCTTCAGTGAACCAGCCACAATGATGCCCAGGTCCCTTTCTTCAGTCAGTATTGTTAATTTAGAATCCTGTAAGCTGTCTGAGAAGTACAATTTTTTCCCCTTCAATGTGCATTACATTGCATTTGCTAACACTGAATTTCATCTTCGACTGTATTACCCATTTACCTAACTTGGTTACTACCCTCTGAAGTTCCTCACAGTCCTCTCTGAATGACTAAGAAATGAATGACTAAGAAAAATAATTTTGTGTCATCTGCAAATTTTCTAGATTCCCCTTTTCCTGATCTTTAATAAATAGACTAAATGTCAGGCTCTAGATTCCAGATGGTCAGGTCTGGTGGTTGGAGCAGAGGTCAAAAATAGTTACCAAGGGTTGAGGCCAGATGTAGAGTTGGAACCAGGCCAAGAGCAGTGCTGAAACTGAGGTCCAGGGACAGGTCAGAACCAGGATCAAAATCCATAGACAAGCCAAATCAGGATTGTAGTCTGTCTGGAAGCAGGCCAAAGGTCAAAGCTGGGTTGGAGTGAGTCCAAGGGTCTGGGTTTCAGGAGGCAGGTGCAGGGCTGGAGTAGGTCAGGAACAGGATATGGATAAGATGAAGTGGGCTGGAATTAGGCTCAGGCAGGGACAGGATCAAGGGGGTAGGTTGGAAGTCTAGGGAGTCTGTAACACCATGAGACAGCAGTAGGTTTCCTAGCACAGATTAACCTGTGGCTCTGGTAGTAAGAGTGAAATACCTGTGCCCTGGGGTCATCTGACCCAGGCTCTGCCCAGGGATAGGCTCCTGCAGCGTGCCTGAGAGATGAGTCACTGCACGTTCTGCAGCAAGCGGTCCTGGTCCTGCTGCAGGTTTGCCTTTGCACTAAATGACATTGGTTCGAGTATGGAACATCGACATATCCCACTCGTAATGTTTTGCTCTGCTGAAAACTGACCATTTAATCCTACTCTTTCTTTCCTGTCTCGTAGCCAGTTTTGGATCTATGACAATACTGTACCTCACCCCCTTTACTAGTTTGTTTCTTCAGTGGCCTTTTGTGGGGGACCTTGTCAAAGTCCTTTCATAGATTCCAAGACCAGAAGGGACCATTGTGATCATCTAGTCTGACCTCCTCTATCCTCTAAAAGGCAAACTGTAGAACTCCACCCCCCTCCCCCGCAACAAAAAAAAATCCAAGAGCGTAACTTTTAGAAAAGCACTCTTCTTGATTTCAAAATTATCAGTGATGGAGAATACACCATGACCCTTAGTCAATTGTTCCAAAGCTTAATTACCCTCACAGTTAAAAATTTACACCTTATCTGTAGTCTAAGGTTGTCTAGCTTCAACTTCCAGCTGTTGGATCATGTTATACCTTTCTCTGCTAGATAGCAGAGCCCATTATTAAATATTTGTTCATCATGGAGGTATTTGTAGACTGTAATTGCATCTCTCCTTAACATTCTATTTTTTCAACTAAACAGATTGACCTCCTTGAGTCTACAAGACATGTTACCTTACCTTTTAATCATTTTTGTGGCTCTTCTCTGAACCCTCTCCAATTTATCAACATCTTTCTTTTAGAAGACTAGATACAAATTTAAAGAACTCTAAGAGACTGGTGAGACACAATTTCCCTTTGCAGAATCCATGCTGGTTAGACTCTATCAGATCATGATCTCCCAAGTGTTTGATTATTCTATTTTAACTTATCTTTTTGACCAGTTTACCAGGGACAGACCTAAGGCTTACTGATCTGTAATTCCCTGGATCACCTCTAGAATCTTTTTTATTTTAGGTACAACATAATTGCTACCACCCAATCTTCTGGAATAGTAGCTATTTTTGCTGGCAGCTCTGCCACTTTATGCTTACTCCCCTTCATGAACGTGTACCACCCGGCTCTGACGACCTATTGCTTTTTAATTTATCATTTTGCTCCAATATCTTTTTTGACAGCTCAGTCTCTGACCATACCTTCTCTTTATTACTAGGAGAGAACAGGGCCAGGGTAGGTTTCTTCCCAACATCATCTGTAATGAAGACTGATGAAAAGAAATCATTTAGCTTCTCAGCCATTTTCTTATCTTCCTTAATTGCTCACTTTATCCCTGGTGATCCAGTGGATACGCTAGTTCTTTTGCAGGCTTCCTGCTTCTGATATACCGAAATAATGTCTTGTTAGTTTTAACGTTTATAGCTATTTGCTCTTCAAAATCCAGCTCGGCCCTCCTACTTTCCCTCTTTTATCTTGCCTGCTGTAATTCGGCAGCACTACAGTCTGCTGGTGTATTACAGTTTTCTATTTAATAAGGGAAAGGGACTGCAATGGGAAAGCGAAGGCATCTGGAAAAATCAAACAATATGAATTAACAAATTCTTTGTGGGCTAGAGGAAGCAATGGAGTTCAGAGAGGCCCTTGGATGTTATGTTTTACAATGCCTCTTGAGGCTTGAGACCCACTGAAGCCTGTTTTCGGCCACCTTTGACTGAACTGAAATTAAGTGATAATAACCCATAATTAAAAGTGTGTCCCCTTGCTGTATTTCATTCCTTTTGTGCATTTTAGCTTTCAAAATTAGACAGAAATGAAGAAGAGATAGGCAGGTATACAGAGCAACCACATCTCTTAGTGGGGCCGGGGGAACATTTGACACCTCTTGGTTTCAGGGCCCCCTGACTGTTTTAATTTCACTAAATCATTCCCGGCTGGGGATTGTGTACTTTCAGTGGCCTCTCCCAGCAATGTGGAGGTGCATTGTCCATGTGCCAAATCCATCTAAGCTCCAGGGAAGTGTTGCAGTTTTATAAGATGTCAGGCACATGAGGAACGAAGGGACTCCTCTGCTCTGGGGACCAATCATTAACAGAATTTAACTTGGATCTAGAAATAAAGCCAAAAAAATCTCACTTTCATTTTTACCTTAAAGCTATTTTAACAGAGCAGGTGAATGGTCTGTGTAACAAATAGGTTAGTAGACTTTTTCCATGATGGCTTTGAAAGCACAATGGTGGTGCTTTGTGTCTGAAGGTTCCTTGTTAAAGAGCCCATGACTGCCGTGGTTTTTATGCAGGCAAACAAAGCTCCTACTGCCTTCAACAGATCAGGATGGATATGGCTGTAGGTAACCTACAAGAAAATGGGTGTTGCAAACAAGGAGAATTCAGATGGATTTCACAGTGCAACTACTAGGTAGGGTGGAGAGTCTGGGCCCAAATCCGTTCCCACTGAAGTCAATGGAAATTTTGCTAACAGTGTCAATGAGGGGAAGATTGGACCCCAAGGGTACAGCCACGCTGCTATCAAGGGGTGTGATTGCAGCTTACATAGACATACCCAAGCTAGGTTTAATCTAGCTAGAACAGGTACCAGAGCAGTGAAGCCACAGCAACTCATATTTCAATGAGGGGTAACCCCACCAGTAATTACCCAGGTACACCCTGAGCTGCACTATTGCAAATTCACTGCTCCTGTACCTGAGCTTGCTAGAGTAAAGTTACCTTGGGTTATGTCTATTTGAGCCGCAATCACATCCCACAATTGCAGAGTAGCCATGCCCAGAGTGACACAGAGCGTGAATAAACTTGGAAGAGGCACAGACAGAGGGAGACTGAGCAAGAGATGCCGATAAATAGGAAAAGACATAAAACTCAGTCATCTGCTCTTCAGAAATCACATATTGATCTCGGGCTGAATCTTGTTCCTGCAGGACATGAGCCAGCAGACCCTTGCTGAGGAGAGCAAGCCTCATCCCGCGAGCACCCCACCGACAAATCGTGAATGATGAATCGTGAATTAAAAATACGCTTGTTTGTGTACAAATCCTCCTGTTCATGTGTGAATCCTAATAATTATATGACTAGCCATCCCCACATATACTTGTTTGAACAAACAAGCTGGCGCCTGCTCATGAATAGAAAGGGGATGAGAACATAGAATCATAGAATCATAGAATATCAGGGTTGGAAGGGACCCCTGAAGGTCATCTAGTCCAACCCCCTGCTCGAAGCAGGACCAATTCCCAGTTAAATCATCCCAGACAGGGCTTTGTCAAGCCTGACCTTGAAAACATGCTCATGTGGGACAGTCATTCAGAATTCATATAACCATTCACGAACAGCTTTTGTAATATCAGAGCAGCTCTACTCATGGGAGTCAAAGGGCCAGATTCATCCTTGAGAGAACTCTAACTCTACTGAAGCCAATGTAGTAGGGTGACCGTATTTCCCTAAAGTGAAAACAGTACATTGGGTAAGCAGCAATGCCAGGCGGCTCAGGCAAGCACCCCGTGGCCCTCTGGGGTGGCCGCTTGCCCAAGCCAAGGTCATGGACGTCATGCCTTTTTTGGCAAAACTGGGCATTTGTCCCATTTTCTCTTGCCCCAACGTTCCTTCGTGGCCCCATTTTTTTGCCAATTTTGCCAATGATGTCCAGCACAGAGCTTAAAAAGGGGACTGTCCCAGCCAAAACGGGATGTATGGTCACCCTCCAATGTAGTGACTCGAGGGATTATTTTGGTAATGTGAGCAAGCAGGATTTGGCCCTAAGTACTAGCAAAGATCTCACAGCTAGAGTATGCAGCCTTGGGAAATTCACAGTGCTGCTGTATAAATGTTCTCTTAGAATAAAATGAATGACACACGTGACGTGATGGTGAGAAGATGAGACAATAAGATACCAGAGCCTGTGCAGTTTCATTAACTGAAAGTATTTTTTTTCCATTCTAAAAGATTTTTTCTTCCTTGAACTCATTGAGATTCTCTGTGCCTTTAGCATTATAGTGACTTTGACTGTAACAGTAATAATTATTTTCCAGTGCTAATGTTGTGATCTTAATGAAAGGAAACAGAAAAGGGGGTATCATCTCACATACACAGATCTGCACTTCATTTACACAAAATAGCTTCTGAATGGCTTTTCTCCATGTTTTTGGTCAACATCACTCTTTTGGAGAAATGATAAATGTCTAGAATTGTTGGCTGTTGAACAGACGAAGCAGATGCTAGTCATTACAGTCTTTGCAATGCATGTTTTGCTACTTTCCAACAAGCAGCCACTGTGGGTCATATGTTTACTTTTTTTTAAAGTTCCTTTGTCCTTAAATTATTACCCTTTTCATAATTAATTATTAATATTGCAATAGCATTATTTTATTAATGAAGTCACTGACACTTTATAGAGTTATCAAGATAATCAATAAATAAATACAAGCCACATTTATAAAGAGTGCGTGTGGATAAAGATGCACTGGGAGATCACGTTAGAATAAACTGCCGTGATTTTGATTTGATCACAGTAGACCTTTCAGGCAGGCATAAGATAAATTAAGAAAACCATAGGATTACTGATCATGCAGATGTTTTGAAAATCTTGCACTAGTGTAGCAAACGAAAGAAAAACAACATCAATTTGGACTCTGAATTGATGGGGGCATTTGGAGGGAATTATTTGGCTTAAGTAGTTTATATGATTGCAAAGAAAGAGGCATTGGGGGTTTTAAGGTTTTGATTTATTTAAAGAATAAAGATTTGGAGTTGGAGCCTGAAAGGGAGCTGTTCAGCACCTCCCAGAAATCCAGGCCAGCAGCATGAGCAGCCAATAGTAAGGAAAAGAGAGAGGAACTCTTTACAATCACTGTTGTACCACTTGCTTTCTGTTTTGGGCATGGAATTAACCCTCAGTTACACAGTGAGTTTATAGTCCTTACTAATGCAAAATTCCAATTAAATTTACATGAGTAAAACAGCTAAGACTGGGCACAATTAAGATCATCCAACCTTCCTGTGTGAAGCCAGGAGGAGAAAGGAGTGCTCTAAAGTCTTCCTGTTAACCTCAGCCTTTCCTGCTGCCTGTACCCAGTTATTCACACGGCATAACTGGTGGTGGTGAGTCGAACACAAGACTCAATCCTCAAATAAGCCCACTTACCCCAAACTACTCTAAACTTCACCGATCTGGCTATGGCTCTCACGTACCAGCCAGGGATCTCCAGATTGCAGTGGCATTTGAGCTGTGCTCCCTGGACTGGGGACCAGAAAGGGACATGGCAAAGTAGCCAACTACTCTGGCTCAAAGCTACTCGGGAATTCTTCTACACCAGGAGAATTCCTGGAAGATCTACCTGAGGAGCAACAGGCCAGAGCATGACTCATAATTGAACCAGAGGATCTGTTTCTCTACTGCTGTATATAGTCACTCACACCTGTACCAAGTGAGTGTAAAATGAGACCTAATCAGAATTCTTAATGGTAGCATTTTGTATCCACTTTACACAAATATAAATACAAAAGGTGCAGAGCAGTGGAGTATCTGTCCCGGAATCTTAGGATCCTCCTGGTTTAAGATCTGAAGGGAAAAACCCATCTGGAGCGATCACTGTGTATTGTTTAATAGAGGTAATAATCACAAAGTTCCTCAAGAGGGACTGCCCTGAACATGCTACAGAACCTTCTCTTTCAGTTGTTCTTTTCTTTGTGGCTCAGTTCATAATTCTATAGATACTGAGAGACTCAGGTTAGTTGCTTATATGTACTCTGCAAAGTAAAGGGTCCCCTTATTGAGTGTTGTGTGCTTTCCAGGCTGTTAAATTTATAATGAATTATTATTTTCCTGCACCAACTTGCTCCTTATCACAATTAAGGTTAGATCTTCAGAGACACACATTTCAGGTCTTCTCTCTAGGAATTTTCATTCTCTTGGGACATTTGTCATCAGATACTGCCATGTTGGCTGCTAAGTAAAATATCACAGACAATTAGGTCTGGCCCTGACAATGATTCTATTTCAGCAGTTCTCAAACTGTGGGTCAGGACCCCAAAGTGGGTCACAACCCCATTTTAATGGGGTCGCTAGGGCTGGCTTAGACTTGCTGAGACCCAGGGCCAAAGCCCAAGCCCAAAGGCTTCAGCCTTCCGCAGCAGGGCTCTGGTTACAGGACCCTTGCCTGGGGAGACGGGGCTTTGGCTTTGCCCTCCCCCACCCCCAGGGCAGCCGGGTTCGGGTGGGCTCAGGCTTCAGGCCTCACTCCTGGGGCCTGTAGTAATTTTTGTTGTCAAAAGGGGGCCACGGTGCGATGAAGTTTGAGAACCCCTGTTCTATTTCATCATAAATAAAAGTTACTGTGAGGTAGACTTCGCCTTCAAGCTCAGCCCGGCATAAGGGACATGTAACCGTGCTACCCAAGGGAGGATCTATGACCCTCTCTGATTCCCTCCCCTGCTTGCTCCAGCAGGAAGCAATTTGCTAACGCACCTTACCAGGTGTGACATATTCCCCACCTTGCGCTGGCTCAGCAGCACAGGCTGGTGCATTGTGGGGGAAGACTCAAGGTTCCATCCTCTCCCCACCTAACTGATTAAGGGTCTGGCACAATAAGGGCCATACTACATATGGGCCCATCACTCCTTCTAGCACCTAGAGTGCAATGCAGGAGGGCCAGGCAGCAGTGGGAATGCCTTACTTTCTCTTATACCCCTGAAGAGTCACTTCTGGATGAGCTAAAATCTGGCCCTGTGTCAGATCAATCAGTCTTTACTATATTTGCTTTCTTATCATGGTAAGCCTTGTACCTGAAAATTTTTGTTCCTGTTCCTGAACCTGTGTCAGGCAGAGGGAGGGCAGGGACTATTAGAGCAGGTGGAGTTCAGTTCCATTTTCCTTCTCTTTTAAGCTTAGTGCTGCTTTTGGTGCTCCAGCTACAGAAAAGCTGTGTTGATTCTTTCTCAGAATGGTGCTTCCCACTGCTACCCTGGGCAATACAGAACATCCTGAGCTAGCAAGAGCTGTTTGCTGAGAGAAAAAAAAAAAAGCAACAAACTAACAGTAATTGCTTTAACGAGGTAAAACCCTTTAGAATGCAAACATGCTTGACAATATAAAGAGAAACAATCAAAAAGAAAGTGTTTTTATACAGGCTGCTGTAAGAGAAGGTAGTAGAAACCTTTGTGCCACACACACGGTTGCATAAACACTCTCACAATGGAAGGCGTTTGTGAGTGAGCAGGACTCTGAACATGTAATTGCTCTCACTAGTCTTACTTTTAGTATAGAACAGTGCACTCCGAACCTAATCTGGGGCCTGATTTTTAAACAAAACATTTGTTTTTCAGTCATGCTGTAGAAAAGATAGTGAAATACAGTATTTCTCTTTGAATGCTATTTTATTGCTTAAAATGTCTAAGGGATTATATTAATATAATAATATCTATCTCTTATTTTGCACTTTTTATCTGGAGATCTCAAAGCACTTTACAAAGGAAGTCCATATCATTATTTCCGTTTTATAGGTGGAAGGTAAAAGTGCTGGCATGAGACCAAAATGATGGACAGTTCTTCATTCATGCTACTGGATCTGATCCAAAGCCCAGTGAAGCCAGTGGGAGTCTTTCCATTTACTTCAGTGTTCTTTGGGCCAGGAGATGTAGCATTCAAATGTTGTTGTTTTTTCATTCATGAATCTGTTACCACGAACCCAATGTACACAGAGAAGCAATAGCAGTAAATATCAAACATGCTGATTAGTAAGCTGCAGAGCACAAGAGTGCAAAAGGCTTGCAATGCTTAAAAACGTTAATTACACTCATGAAGCATTAATGTGAATATTCTTTGATGTATCGGGAGGTCATTCTCTGCATTTAGTGAATTCTGATATATACTCTTATAGTTAGTGCATCAGTTCCATTTGGCCCAGAGTAGTTTGTACATGGTCAGAGACAGGTAAACTCATTTGCCTCTTTCCTCTCTTGACTTTTCGTCTAAGAAAAGTATAGAATTGTCAATGTGGCGCTGTGCACATAAATCAAAGGACAAGTATGAAAAGTTCCGGGGAAAATGGCTTTCTCATGCATGAATATGAATGAGCCAGGTTAACTTAATTAATGTTTGCATGTATTTCACTGGCTGTGTAAGTTGCTGTACAATTTATGTAGTACTGTATGGGCCTTATTGTGCCAGTCATTTGTAAGCAGGACTCGGCACGGAAATCAAGGAGGAGTTCTGGTTCCAAACAAATGGTACAACCTGGCAGTAATCTTGACTTTCTTTGCTCATGTTCATTCTTATTTTTAACAGTAATTTACAGAAAGAAGAAGCCCCTCCCATATAACACATAGTAACAGCGTGAGGGGGTTTCTATTCTATAGGTTTGTGCTCGTCCTCTAACCTACAATAATTGGCACTTTTGCCTTTGGACTCTACTTTGGTGCTCAATTCCACCTAATAAATAAGAGCTGTAGGTTGGGATTCACAAAGGTATTGAAGCACCTCACTCCCATTGATATTAATGGGAGTGGGGCACCTAAGTAGGTTTGTGAAACCCATGCACGGTTATGTTCATTATCATCATTACCACAACCAACCAACGTAGTAGTATCTCTCATCAAAAGGATGCTACTAACTGTGCACTGCTCTTGGGGTCATTGTTGCATTATTGCTTTATATCACGGCTGCCCAAGTGCAGGTTGTTCCTGAAACTATGGAATTTGGTAAGAAGCATGGACCTTATTCCCCTCCCTTCAAGAATTAAGTTACCCGCAAAATTCCACCCCAATGCACTCGACTGGGGTGTCCAGGAGGCCACCAAGCAGCTCAGTTATGTACACCAATTTAAGAGTAGCCCATCAAAACAGCATGGCACTCTCATAGTAACTCTCTCTCTCTCTAATTTATGGCTTGTTCACTGCAAGGTCAAGTATGGTTTCTAATCTCCCAGTGTATGATCTCTGGACCCAAATGGGAAAAGTACAAATCAGAACAACATGGATTCTGGAAGTTCCATAGTGCTATCCAGTCCTACTTTACTTTAACCAATGGCTTGAAGCTGTTTCTTGATGATGGTGGAAACTGCTTGTGCTGCATGATGAGGGTCATAACACATAATCCTGGTCCTTTCCTAGGTGATCCAGATTATGCCTTCATGGTATTGCAGCTGCGAGCCCAGCCTCTTGGTGGCCAGGAATTTCTAAGCTCAGAAAAAAATTCTATGGTCAGCAGTCCAAACACTCCAAGGGAACACCCTGTAGAATAAAATATAGTAGAACAATTAGAAAGGTAAATCTGTGATTTACTGTCACAAAGCCTTTGCCACATCCTGGCAAGGACATACTCCACTGTCAAAAGAAGCAGTACACCACATTTCTGTGCTACCCACACTTCTGCCTGCCTGGTGAACTCCCTAAGCATGTTCATAGATTCATAGATATTTAGGTCAGAAGGGACCATTATGATCATCTAGTCTGACCTCCTGCACAACGCAGGCCACAGAATTTCACCCACCACTCCTGCAAAAAACCTCACACCTATATCTGTGCTATTGAATGAAGGCACTGCTTGCCTGAGGTGGAGGAAGGAGGTCATAGAGACTCTGGAGCAGCTGCAGATGCTCTGGCATGGTATTCTGCCCCTCCATCCCTACTCTCCATGTACCTTGATGAAGGCAGACAAGTGAGCTGAAGCTTTGCAATAAGCACAAAGCCCTGTGGACCGAACGGCCGCTGAAGACTCTCCTAAGGAACTTGGAGTGCTGAGTTGCCTCCCAGGAGTCAGGGCCACTGTTAGTACCAACAGCTACATCCCACAAGTGTCTCTGAGCAGCACTCTTGCAAACCAAGAAACACTGAGGATTAGTAGCCCATGAAAGTGCTGGCAGCACCTATCAAATTGTGTGAGGGGCTCCAGGGGTGACCAAAGAAAGTATGGGACAAGCAGTGGAACCCAGGGCCAGGAGCAAAAGGCATGGTGCCTTAAGACTTCCATAAAGTTAGACCAGCCAATGGAAAGATCATCTTAGTCCTTTTCCATAATGAATGCCAGTCAGAGGCAAGCTGGCCACTTCTTCAGTCCACAATGGTCCTGAGACGCAGCAGGGGAAAACAGAGGCAGCCATTGCCATATGCAAGCTTGGCTCAGATGGTGGGCCAGTTGTATTCAGATTTCTGGCAGTGACCCATCATGTTACCATACTCAGTGATTAGCTTTATTTAGGGCCTTGAAGTTGCACGAGATGAAGCAGACTTTAATTCCTTAAGTCTTATGCATTTGTTTGTGTTGTTAATTATGTATTTTAAATAGTAGACTCAGTATTGTTTTCTGGAAGTACACAGAAGAAAAAAGCCAAATGCCTGATTTTGCTCCGCATGACACCATACAGTGAACACAACCTTTAATGTTTGTAACTCCCCTCTAGATAAAAGAAAATACACTGAAATTCCACATTGCATAATCTCTAAAACAGGTGATTTACAAAGTATTGCGGGCCAGATCCTTGGCAGGTGTTCGTCGGCAGAGCTCCAGTGACCTCAGTGGATCAATGCCAACTGAGAACAGCTGAAGAGCTGGCCCTGTGTCTTTATTTTTAACATATCTGACTTTGTTAAAGTTGCTGACAGAATGAAAGAAGACGGCAGACTCATTAGAAGAAATGTAGCCCAAGCGAAGTTTACTTCTCACGTTATTTGGAAGTCATTCCACATGAACCATCTTAATGATTGGTTTTCCTGGACAGAGACACTTATTAGTAGCAGTTAATGTTAACAGATTGGAAGAATGCCTGAAAATGATGGATGTGCTTTCTGAGAATATAGGTTTCTGGTCATTTTCCATGGCAGCTGTAAACATTAAAATAATGTCCGGTTAATCAACGAGTAAAGAACAGAATTTTCAAATCTGATACATCTGCTGACTTGTTCATTAATCATTTGCACTGAATATCCTTGTTTGCTGTGGTAAATTGAGTCACGGTGGATCTGACAGCAATCTCCCCACTTATTCTAAAATCTGCATCATGTCAACACCCTCTGGAAGAGGTGTGTTTTGGCACAGAATGAAGATGTTTATCAAATGCTAAAATTCCTCCCATGCTACAGTACCATATTTCCCAGCAGACTTTGACCTAAAGTAAAACATTGAGGAAATAATGTATTTATCTAAGCCTTTTCCTCAGAAGGATAGCCAATAAGTCACTGTTTGGCCATGAATTTAAAAACCAGCAAATTAAATCAGATTTAAATGACACAGTCTTGCACTCAGAAATATCCTGGGGATTTCTGATATTCTCTGGAGAATTTGGAATTCATGGGCCAGATCCTCTGCTTGTATAAATTGACATAGCTCCATTGAAGTCAATGGAACTATACTGATTTATCCCCTTGAAAGATCTGGCTAATACTGTGTGCTTCATAAGTTATTTCAGTCTTTGAGGTCTATGTAAATCTTGATTCTACTGTCCCCGTTTTCTGTAACCTAACTTGTCAGATCGCAGTATGTGTGAGAGAGTCCCACAATGGAAACTACTTACAGAAAATGTTGCAATAAAGCCATGTCATGCGTACTGTGTGGCTGAAGTATACTTTAGGTTTTAAAAAAGACACAATTAGGATATTGCCAATTTTTAGAACAAAATTTTCATATCTTGGCTTTGCATTTCTTGGTTATACATTTTTGACTCCTTCTTCTGATAAAATTTTTGGATAATTTCCCAATACAGATACATTAATTACATAGTAGTTACACAATGTAATTGCAACATAATTAATTTGTGTATGTTATTACCATTAATTTACATAAACAGATTAACTATGTGACTGAATTACTTATCATTACTGTTTAGTCTGATATTTAATGTATTTTTAAAATCTAAGTACTGAGTACCTTCAAAGTAATACTTATCGATACATGTATCTACTCCAAAATCAGCAGGTATACTTCAGGGCTGAATGACTTGTGCGTATTCCCAGAGTTTGGCATGCAATACTTTTTTTTTTTAATCTTGGTATTTTTTACATACCAAAGACACAATTTAATGGAAGTCAATTTCCCTGGAGTTATGTTAGATTTATTGTGGTAATATATGTTTCATTCAGTTATGTAACTTGAAGCATACCAACAACATAGATCTCTTGGTGTTCGGTCTATGTCATTTTAGCATGTACAATGCATCAGCTTTTAGCATGAGATATTCAGATCCCCCAGGCAGCTTTGAAAATCTAAGCCTTAATCTATAATGTAATAGGGGCTTTGTTTCTGAATATAATTAATGTTTTTTTCTTTTCTTTTGTTTTGTTTGTTTTTTACATTTTGCTGGTTATATTAACACATGTTTTTGCTTAAACATCTGTGACAGAATTTAATTCATAATTCATGTTATGCAATTATTTATTTAGATTTATAAGTACCTCTGTGGGTACCAGCCTTATGCTCTGGAAGCCCATATAAATTAATATGCACAACACAAAACACAGTTTAACAGGCTGCTCATTGTTTTGACCTGGAAAAGGGAGAAGTGCCAGAGACTGCATCAAGTCCACTGTGGACTTTGCTCTTGCTATTGATTTTATGCTTAGATAGTTCTAGTGATGGGCAACATCTACCCTAAGGTAGATAGATCCACTTGGCCACATAAAATTATAGAAAATATACCAGTTGAAAGTCAAATTCATACAAAAAGCTTCTCTCTGGCATTAAGGCTGCTTAGAATTACTTTGATTCAAAGCTTCCTAAATCCACTGTGCCTGGCTGCAGGAGAATCATACCAACATAGCAGGACTTCAAGGAAGGAGAAGAGCATATTTGAACACAAACTGTCTAACCTAGTGAGGAGGGCTTTAAACTAGGGTTGACGGGGGCAGGTGACAAAAGCCCACTACAACGGAGACCTGGAAGAAGAGTCAGAATCAGGGGGGAGCATGGTCTGTTATAGCAGGTATAAGGGAGGGAAGAGAGAACATAGGGAGGAAATCAAATCAGTATCTTAGATGTCTGTATACTAATGTGAGAAGTATGGGGAATAAGTAGGATGAATTTGAATTCCTAGTTAATAAACACCACTATGACATAGTTGGCATCACAGAGACTTGGTGGGATAATATGCATGACTAGAATATTGGAATAGAAGGGTACAGCTTGCTCGGGAAGGGCAGGCAGGGAAAAAAGGGAGGAGGTGTTGCCCTATATATTAAAAATGTATATACTTGGATGGAGGTTAAGATGGAAATAGGAGACATGCTTGTTGAAAGTCTCTGGATAAGGATAAAAGGTTTAAAAAAACCAAGGAGATGTCATGGAAGGGGGTTTCCTACAGACCACCTAACCAGGAAAAAGAGTGGATGAGGCTTTTTTTAAACAACTAACAAAATCATCCAAAGCACAGAACTTGGTGGTGATGGGGGACTTCTACTACCCAGACATCTGTTAGGAAAATAACACAGCAGGGCACAGATTATCCAACAAGTTCTTGGAATGTATTGGAGACAATGTTTTAGTTCAGAAGTGTTGCGGTTCAAATACAAGACAGAACAAGGCTTTAAGCAAGCAAGCAGGCTGGTCTGCCGACAGACTGCTCTGCCTGTCAAGCTTTCCACCCTCTCTTTTATTTCTCTCCCTCCTCCTGCGCATTACATACTCCAACAGATAAAAGGAATACACTGGCTTTGTTTAATATTCTTATTTACCAATTTCTATCTACCGCATTCCTTGCTCTCGGGCCTTGAGCCCAGTCCTGGGAGGCTTCCCACGGTTCATGTCATCTGGGCGAGTTCCAAGGTTCATGCCCTTGAGAGGAGCCATGTGTGCACTGCTCCTACACAACACTCCAGGTGTGCCCTGAATGTTGCCAAGTGCATGAACCCTGTATGAATCCTACACAGAAGGTGACAAAAGCTACTGGGGGAGGCTTTTCTAGATTTGATTTTGACAAATAGGGAGGAACTGGTTGAGAATTTGAAAGTGGAAGGCAGCTTGCATGAAAGTGATCATGAAATGGTGGATTTCATGATTCTAAGGAATGGTAGGAGGAAAATGGTACAATAAAGATAATGGATTTCAAGAAGGCAGACTTTAGCAAACTCAGGGAGCTGGTAGGTAAGATCCCATGGGAAGCAAGTTTAAGAGGAAAAACAATTTAAGAGAGTTGGCAGTTTTTCAAAGAGACATTATTAAGAGCACAAGCGCAAACTAGGCCACTGTGTAGGAAAGATAGGAAGTATGGCAAGAGACAATCCTGGGTTAACCAGGAGATCTTTAATTATCTGAAACTCAAAAAAGAGTCCTACAAAAAGTAGAAACTAGGTCAAATTACAAAGGATGAATATAAACAAATAACACAAATGTGTGGGGACAAAATTAGAAAGACCAAGGCACAAAACAAGATTAGACTAGCTAAAGACATAAAAAAGTAACAAGAAAACATTCTACAACTGCATTAGAAGCAAGAGAAAGACCAAGGACAGAGTAGGCCCATTACTCAATGAGGGAAGAAAGACAATAACAGAAAATGTGGAAATGGCAGAAGTATTAAATGACTTTTTTGTTTCAGTTTTCACCAAAAAGGTTAGTAGTGATTGGACAGCTAACATAATGAATACCAGTGAAAATGAGATAGGATCAGAGGCTAAAATACGGAAAGAACAAGTTAAAAATTACTTAGACCTGTTAGATATCGTCAAGTCCCCAGGGTCTGAAGAAATGCATCCTAGAATACTCAAGGAGCTGACTGAGGATATCTGAGCCATTAGCGATTATCTTTGAAAAGTCATGGAAGAAGGGAGAGATTCCAGAGGACTGGAAAGGGGCAAATATAGTGCCAAATCTATGAAAAGGGAAATAAGGACAACCCAGGGAATTACAGACCAGTCAGCTTAACTTCAGTACCCAGAAAGATAATGGAGCAAATAATTAAACAATCAATTTGCAAACACCTAAAAGATAATAAGGTGATAAGTAAAAGTCAGCATGGATTTGTCGAGAACAAATCATGTCAAACTAACCTAATAGCTTTCTTTGACAGGGTAACAAGCCTTGTGGATAGGAAGGAAGTGTAGATGTGGTATATCTTGGCTTTAGTAAGGCTTTTTGATACTGTCTCACATGACCTTCTCAAAACAAACTAGGGAGATACAATCCAGATGGAGCTACTATAAGGTGGGTGCATAACTGTCTGGAAACTGTTCCCAGAGAGTAGTTATCAGTGATTCACAGTCAAGCTGGAAGAGCATCTCAAGTGGGGTCCCCCAGGGATCAGTTCTTGGTCCAGTTCTGTTCAATATTTTCATCAAAGATTTAGATAATGGCATTGAGAGTACACTTATAAAATTTGCAGATGATACCAAGCTGGAAGGAGTTGCAAGTGCTTTGGAGGATAGGATTAAAATGCAAAATGATCTGGACCAACTGGAGAAATGGCCAGAAGTAAATAGGATGAAATTCAATAAGAATAAATGCAAAGTACTCCACTTAGAAAGGAACAATCAGTTGCACACCTACAAAATGGGAAATGACTGCCTAGGAAGGAGTACTGTGGAAAAGGATCAGGCAGTCATACTGGATCACAAGCTAAATATAGTGTAACACTGTTGCAAAAAAAGCAAACATCATTCTGGGATGTATTAGGAGGAGTGTTGTAAGAAAGACACAAGAAGTAAGTCTTCCGCTCTTCTATGCACTGATTAGGTTTCAGCTGGAGTACTGTGTCCAGTTCTGGGTGCCACATTTCAGGAAAGATGTGGACAAATTGGAGAAAGTCCAAAGAAGAGCAACGAAAATTATTAAAGGTCTGGAAAATATGACCTATGAGGGAAGATTGAAAAAATTGGGTTTGGATTGATAGATCATTTTGATCATCTCAGAACAGAAGGTTAAATTAATACAACCTGCAAGCATTACCATGAAAATTTACCATGTTTGACAAAATCTACTAATCTCCTACTATACTGTGATTAATGATAATGAAAAAAAAGTCAATATTTTACTCATCTGTCAAAAAAATTACATGTGGGGCAAGTGAGCAAGTAGAATTTTGCAAGGCTGGATCAAATGTGGACTTCACTTTTTATTTTTTTCTACACTATTATTTGTTAAGAACTGTCTTCCAAGGAGGTGGATTATTTCTGTATGATCCCACCTGAAGGGTTGTTATAAAGCAAGAAGTTTATCAGAAGTTTAAATAGTGTAACAAAGCATAGGTGACAATTTGTCTTGCAACACTGCAGACTGTAAGATAGATATCAGCTGCTCTGTCTTTGTTATATATAATCCTGAGGTGAGATTCAGTCAAGGAAGAGAACTAATCTTAATTTAGAAAAATCTGTCATGAAAATATTGCCAGCATATATTTATTGAATTACACAGTGGTATAAAAAATATGCCTCAATACTAAATTTAGAAAACAGTTTGTACCACAGTAATACCTTCAGACATGTCCTGCTTCTGTCAGAAATGACAACTACATAATTAAGCACCAGCACCCTTCACAACTCCTACTTTGAAAAAATATTATGTTTTGTCTGCTGCAAACTTGATGAGCCAGATTCTCATCTCAGGCATGCTGTCATAAATCTGGAGTAAATCTATTCGCTCCAGATTTATACCAGTGTAACTAAAAGCAGAATCTGGTTATTTGCTTTATATGGCTAGAATGAACAATCTGCCACCAGATTTAGAACTAAATAGCATCTTTCAGTTAGTTCTGAAACTTCTGAAACAATTCTGTCACTGGATTTAGAATTAAATAGCATCTTTCCGTGAGTTCTGAAACTTTTGGCAAAGTCATATTACAATGTCACTGTGACATCGGATGATCTGTTGCGCCTATGTAGAATTACCGTGATGCCTGACCAGTGAACACTGTAGCTTTTGTGTAGGTACTAAGGAGGTCACTAATGTACAGCACAAGGAGCACTGGCCTGAAGATGGGGCTTTGAAGAGCAAACGCAGTTAAAGATTGCACAGAAGACATTAGACATTATGTGGTTGACAGCTACTTACAATAGCAATTAAAATGATGTGATTCCAACCACATGACAGTTTAATACAGTAGATCCTCAGTCAAACAATCTATCACTTTGATTAATGGTAGCAGCAGCCTTTTTTGAATTTTATAGATGTACATCTTTACTATTGTCTAGGAAATCAACGAAGACTAAGGCCCAGCAACAAGATCTACTAGTATAGACCTGATTACAGAATCAGGGCCTACATATGGTCTCTGTGTTTTTTAATTGTGTTCAATATACTAATTACAAATATTTATTTTAGCATGAAATATGTTTTCGTAGATGTTTCTTCCACCTGAATATTTCTAGCTGCAAATATCTTAGCTGGTGCTTAAGCCAATGATTTTAGTGAAGACTCTAGAAGGTGTCTTCTGATGAATCAAAATGATTCACCCCAAAGTCTATATTTTGGAAATACTGGCCCAGGCCACACTAGGGCTCCTATAAAATGCTGAGCACCCTGAACTACTGCTGAAGTCAATGTGTCCATGGGAATAGAGGCCATAACCAGAGTATAAGGAAGAAGCCAAGGAACTCCCATTCCTAGTAGCATTATCCCACTTCATTGCAATGCTAACCAGTGTAAAAAAAAGGACTGAGCTAATGATTTTTTAAATTAGCACTACCATCCTGCTACGGGAGGATTCCCAAAGAACAGTGTATATCCAGTGGTAGCTCAGCCAGTAGGCACTTATATTGCCAGTGCTGCCAGGAGAGACCTGCAAAGAGCATTGAACAAGAAACCATCCACATGTCTGGCCAGGGATTCAAGGGTTTCCCATGGGTTGCCAGCCTCCACTTATTTCTTGGCCCTGCTTCTTGTTACCTTGTCCCCTAGACCCACCTCAGGGTGCAGCCCTAAAAGCTGAACTGTAAAAGCTGTATAAGAGATTCCTTCTGTATATTTTGAAGAAAGAAGGCAGCAAAGCGGCCTGGTTTTCCACTATGTAAAGAAATAATGCTATGCATTTGCTGGAAGGATTGTTTCTGCTACTGTAGTTATTAAAAGCAAATCAAAACAAAAACCACACTTTTCTGCTCAGGTATCTTCACCGAGATCACAACCTCTGAGCTGGAAGACTTCTGTGCATGACTGTAGTGAATATAGTTCTGCTCCCATTGTAGGCACAGCCATTTTGTAGGAATGCAATGAAAAGTGCAGTTAAAATTAAGCTAATGGAAAGGTTTTGTCAATGGTATCTGCCATCTGCAACAGTCCATTCTTCTGTATTTGTTATTTAGATTGCCTTCACTGTCCAAGAGACTATGCAGTGTTGTTGTAGCTGTGTTGGTCCCAGAGTATTAGAAAGACAGTGTGGGTGAGGTAATATCTTTCATTGGACCAACTTCTTTTGATGAGAGAGAGAAGTTTTCAAGCTTACACAGAGCTGTTCTTCAGGTCTGGGAAACTTACTCAGAGTGTCACAGCTAAATACAAGGTGGAAAGTAATACAAAGTAGTGAAAACATATCTCAAGGGACATTCATGGTGAAGTGGTCCATTAACAACCCTCCAGTCATAGGGAGGAAAGGAAGGGAAGGGGGGGAGCTGCTGGGGAGGGCAGCTATGCCATCTTTCTCAGGATGTTGGTGTATACGGAGGTGACATCCATGGTGGCAAGGAAGGTGCTCTGAGAGAGGTTGTTAGTGCTGCGGAGTTTGTGGAAGAAGTTGGTTGTGTCCTGGAAGAAGCTGGCCCAGTGTGTGGTGAGTGGTTTGAGGATGGTTTTTTTGAGTCCCAATATATAGCTGTCTGCCTCAAATATTTACAAGACAATGGACAATCCTCAGATACCCACCCCAAACACATAGCCAAACTCATCCATGTCATCCTCACCCTTAACAATTTTATATTCAACAACAAAACTTTATCCAAAACATGGGAACAGCCATTGTTATTAGGATGGCTCTTCAATATGCCAACCTCTTCATGGACTACCTTGAAGAAGAATTTCTGGACAAATGCACTGTGAAACCAATGATATACCTGAGATACATCAATGATATTTTCATCCTCTGGACAGACAGCTTAAACTCCCTCATAGAGTTCCACCACAACTTCAACAACCACCACCCATCCATTAAACTGTCTCTGGAACACATCCACACCAGCATCAACTTTCTGGACACCACAATCAGCTTCAGCAATGGAACCCTACAGACAGCTACATACAGGAAACCCATGATCAGCACCCCTATATTCATAGATCCAGTAACCATCCCAAACACACCAAGAAATCTGTTATCTACACCCAAGCATTCAGATACCATGGAATATGCTCTTAGGAGAAAGTCTGGGATATATACCATAACACACTCAAAACCTCCTTCACCAAACAAGGACACTCCATCAGAGAAGTAGATCACACCCTGAAACAGATCACCCAAATACCCTGAGAGAACCTACTTCAATACAGAAATAAAACCCCCTCCCACCACACACCTCCAGTTGTCACCTATCACCCCCCACTGGAACCTATATGGGGTATCATTAAACAGCTACAACCCATACTTGTTGGGGACTACATCCAGAAAAAAATCTTTCCTGAACCCCCTCTTTTGGCCCTCAACAACCCCCAACCTCTCCGAGCTCATCATCAGATGTAAGATTCCCAAAGACCAGGACACACCAACTCAAAGCAGCACCAGATCCTGCCAAAACAACAGCTGCAAAACCTGCAGACATATCTCTAATGCTACAGTGATCAACACCCCTCACAACATATCTTTCAAGATGTGTGGGTCCTGCACATACCTATCACAACATGTGGTGTACCACATCCAGTGCACTAAATGCCCCAATAGCAACTATGGGTGAAACCAGACAATCGCTACGCTCTCGAATGAACTCCCACAGGAAAATGATAAAAGACAAAAACACCGCATTACCTATGGGTGAACACTTTTCACAAAGTGATCACTCAATATCTGACCCATCAGTCCTCATCCTCAAAGGAAATCTGTACAACACTTTCAAAAGAGGAGCCTGGGAGCTTAAATTCATAACTTTGCTAGACACTAAAAATCATTAACTGAATAGAGACACTGGTTTTATGTCTTATCAGAACATCTGATAATCCACTAACATAATCCACTAACAACTCACTCCCCCGCTCCAGCTGCTTTCCCCCCTTCTTTCCTCCCTGTGACTGGAGGGATGTGAATGGGCCAGTTCACCTTGAATGGTCACTTGTTAACTATGCTAAACAATCTGTTCCACCTTGTATTTAGCAGTGACACTCTGATTAAGTTTCCCAGACTCGAAGATGAGCTGTGTGTACGCGCGAAAGCTTGTCTTTCTCACCAACAGAAGTTGGTCCAATAAAAGATACTACCTCACCCAGCTGGTCTCTCAAGAGAATATGACAATTCAGAATCTTGGGTGGGTTATCTTCATATGCATTTTAGAACAGATACATGTCAAATTTAAGGTGTCTTCTTGTGGGGCAGCTAATGCATTAAAACGGTTCTTCCGTTAAATATAATAGATGTACTGCAAAGAGATGAACAAAGTACTAATGGGCATTCATTAGTTAATGCAGCTAAGCAGCTAGCCATAGTACCCGCTAAGTTGCCCCTCCATCCCCCCAGGTTAACACTTCTACTATATAAACAACAATGTAAATAACCTTTACTGTAAGTTGTAGTCATTTGTTTGCACAATAGATGTTATGTTATAAATGAAATACATTCACATTTTAATTTTCTAAAAAGAAGTCTGCAGGCTTGCTGGCAAATTTTTTGGGGGGTGGGGGGGAACTTGCATATCATTAGACCTATATACTGCCTCACTGCAGAAAAAATATACGTCAGCTGTGTTGACTCACAGGAGCCTACCTGGCAATCAGACATCTCAAGTTGTACCACAACATACTGCATTTCCCAGAAGACCACCTGAGCATCCAGAACAGGGATTATAATCAGCAAGAGAGAGTGAAAGGTCCCCCAAATCCATACAACCAGCCCCCTATGTTTTCAGCACTGGCGGCTTAACCTCTTCTGTTGCTCTGGGCTAATTAAAATGGTTATTCTCTCAGCCTCTTAAGCACAGATAATAAAAGCTTGCCAACAACAACCAACCTGTGTTGGTTTCCTAGACCTTAAATTGAGCAACAGACAGAGCCACAATTGAGTGCAAGAATGTAGTGGACAAAGTGTCCAAGTGATAAGAGAGCCATCCAGTGGACCATAAAGAAATACACAAACAAGTCAAATCTGAACAAAAATGGAAAATGTTTATGAAAATGCCATCTCTGTGTTTCTCTGTTGACTGCTGGGTATTGCCTCTCAGCTACTGTTGCCCGACTCCATGGCCCGCAAGTTAATAGAGCAGGTGTTGTAGAGTTGTCCTGAGGACAGATCCATAGCCCCAGTGTCTTTGGTAATATCACTCTCCACACCACGAGTGCACATACCAAGTGACAGCACCCCTGCTGTAGATTCAAGGAAACAAATCACACAGCTCCTCACAAGGCAAGAGATAACGACAGCCAATAGACTCTGAGAGCAGGCAGAGCGTTTGTGAGAGCTGCTGGAGTATAGGCAACAGATTGCAGATTAGTGCTGCCTGACGCATGTGCGGACATTGCATTCTCTGTTGATTCCAGGAACTACGTTATTACAGTAAAATAAACAAACTGGAGGGTCTGCAGACATAAGCAACGAAAATTACCAATAGCCATGAAATACTGACATGATGAAATATTAAAACATCGAAATGTGTTTACTACCGCTTGGTGATGGCTAAAGGCAGCACATATTTTAAGAGGAGAAATTGTTTAGTGTGGCACATGGCAACATATCTTGGAGTAGTGGGATGAAATTAAGAGAGGGGGAATTTAGGCTGAATAGAAGGAGAAGCTTCCTGACAGTGAGATGCATTAGGCTTTGACGTAGTCTCCAAAGGGAAGTGGTGGAAGCCCAGTTGCTTGGGCTTTTAAAATTAGAATGGACAAAGAACTAGAAAATGTGCTGTGGGGAACAATTTGGCAGGGAGATGGGCTGGCTGAGCTAACAGATCTTTTCCATTTCTAACTTACAGTGTGATGCAGTTGGATGGTATTTAGCAAGTAAAATGCAGGTTCTTACCACGGGCTTCATTGTGCCTTTGTGACAGAGCTCCATATTGGAAGTGGTGTGAAGTCTTATCACCCCAGCAGGAGCTCTGGGCACTACTCTGCCACTAGGAGGCAGGGCGTGGCCTGGAACAACTCTGCACCTAGGCAGAATGTGCCCACTATATATCCCTGTAGGGGCTGCAGCACACTCCCTCCTGCATGGCCAGTCAGCTGGACATTACACATGGGCTCAAGACCATTGACTTGCCTCCTCTCATCTCCTCCCCATTCATTTGGAGAGTATCATGTCCCAGAGCAAGGAGTCCCTTGAGCAAGGACTGTACTTGTATACCACCGATACATAGCTATGCAACCGGGTGCTCCTTGTGCCTTCCTTACCCTGTGTACATACTGAGCAGCAGGGAATTAGCTGTCCCCATGTCAACTGAGCACACTTACAGCTTCTGATTAGCTTTGGGGCAGGGGCCATCTTTTGCTCTCTACAGTCTCTAGCGCAAAGGCACCCTGATCCTGAGTGGGGTCTCCAGGTTCTCCCATAATACAAATGCTAAATAATAACAGGGACAGTTAGTTATGCCAATCCTTGCCCATGTATCCATTATAAACACATAAATATGCAGTTATCTAGTGTAAGTGCACAGGTCAGCACTCTTTAGCCATATTACCCTCCTCCACAGACAAAAGAAGGCAAGAAAATTATGGAACTATATTTACTGGTTGTTTAATAGTATCTTTTCAAATGAACATGACAGGGATTTTAGGAGTCTGGTTCCTAACATATATTTATGTATTTATCTAATTTCTGAGGATAACTTTAGCAACATTGTTTGAGATGTTTAGGTATCTGTCATTTATTTGGTGAGAGTATACAAAATGCTTGAGATTTTCAAAGCAGTATAGAGGATTTCACCACACATCTCCCATGTCTGAGAGCTTGTCTACACAGTGGGGAAATGAGCACTACAGGAGTGGGATTTCTAAAGCCGCTAACTTGGTGTGCACTGATTGGTCCATTACGATCCTGCTACTGCACACCATTGGTTCCCTATTGTGCTTTAGCATAGTATTGTCTCAAACAGCCCAGAGTCCTTTGCATGGCTTCAGAAGTGTCAGCCAGTGTTCTCACAGCACCTGTATGTCACAAATCATTTGAGGGCCTCATTCCATGGTTAGATTCACATTGTGGATGCCCTGTTTTGGTATAAAGAAAGCAGGTGTGCAATTACTATTCATTTGTGATAGTTCCCACAGAGTGTTAGGTCCTTTCCAAACATACACGAAAGGATGGTCCCTGCCCCAAAAAGCTTACAGTCTAAGTAAGGATAGACAGGCAGACAAAGGCAGGGAAGTGAAACAATAGAGGGGTTTTTCTACACAAATCAGTGAGATTCATTATAGGCATCATGAGAAGGAAATTAGGCAGTAATTTAAAGTCTAGAAGATTGGCGTTAAACTCACACGTAGTGCTGCACTAGGAATTATTTTGGGGACATTCATTCTATGGCCTGTGTTATACAGGAGGTCAGACTAGAAGTTCACATTGGTCCCTTCTAGCCTTGAAATCTATGGATCTAAGACACAGAGAAATCATCCAGCTCTTGTTATCTTCAGATCAGAAGGAAGTATGCTGACCTCCACAATTCATGAAAAGCTGCGATCTAACTGGTGTACATATCTGTGGAGGTGGCATGCCAGAAAGCACTGGGTGATATTTTTGCAAAAATGATAAAAATTATCAAAATTCTGAAGCTCTTCAAGGGCTAAACTCTTTTTCCCACTGGATCCCTCCCCCCCTATTTTGGCTGTCTGAAGCACAAGTGACCTCTGATGGAACCACATGTGCATTTGGGCTTCTTCAAAGTTGTAACCAGTTGGGAGCTGCTTCCCTACATGCGGGATGAAAGTCTCCTTGCTTGGTAATGCACTTGGGCTGGCATCTGAAATGACATTTGAAATCTGCCCATGCCTCTTCAACCTTGGTTGGGGGTTGTTGTTTTTGCGGGGGGGTTCCCCCTCCTTGTTGTCAGACAGATCATGATGACTCATATCTCCAGCTTGATCATAATGGTTATTCTGAAATGTCAGCTGTTGCTCTTTTCACTCTCACATGGTTTCAGATTTAGGTTGAGGTTTCCCTAATGCATAAACAATTACTAAAATTGTGGTTTTTGACAGTCTAGGTACTGCAAAGATGCTATTCCATTGTAAAAACCTATATTTTCAAAGTTGTAATGAAAGGCTGGATCAAACTGACCTATATGTTTCTTTGTAGTTCACCCAAAAGGAAGTCCGTATATGTCTGTCAAATGTGTTTTGGCCATTAGATGTTATCTGACAGGAGAAATAGCTAACAGTGTTATCATGTAGTCCCTTACTAACTGTAAAGAGCATTATTTGAAGAATATGACTTGAATATTCCTAAAGATTATTGCTTGATTAAGAAACGTGGTCATAATTTATATGATCTTCCATATGTGATATAGTTCCCTTGTGATTCTTGTACAGACCTCTCTGCTCCAGTGATGCCCTTTAAAGTCAGCTTTTGGAGCCTTGTGGTTTCAGCAGAATAAGGATTGGTTCTCTGCCAATGGTCTTACTAAACTGGTCCGTGTTATTGCAGGTAATGAAATGATTCTTCACTCATTTACATGAGTGTGTGAATCAGGAGCCAGTAGAATAACACAAGTGGAAGCCAGCGTGAATGAGAGGAGAATGAGGCCCTAGGAATCTCATTTGTTACCTTAAAGCCAAAATAAAGCACACTTGAGAAGCAAAATATATGTAAATAGAAAACCTTGCTGGGACCAATGAAGGGGGTGAACAGTACCATGTTATTATAGATAGATAGAAATGCACTAAAAGAGTAATGCCACTCAAAGCCTGATCTGCCAGTGCAGAAAACTAAGGACTGAATACCATATAATGTATAGAATGTGCCTATCCCATTTTCTAGCCACAATAAATCCTGCAACCACACACTAAACTAAAACACTGCAAAACTGACATAAGTCAATTGACCAGAACTCAACCAACCCTCCAGTAAAAGAAATTCAGCCCTATCTCTCCACAGGGATAAACCACCCCTCAACATACTCCTGAGTGACTAGGTAAGGCTTGCCCTGAAAAACAACATGCTCAGGCCCTGTGAGATCAATGAGAGAAGCAAATTCTGGATTTGTGTGTCCTCCAGTGAGAAGACCCTGCCTCCAGATCCAACATATGAAAATCTAGGGATTATCTGTGAGAGCATCTCCTGATCTCATCTGTTGGGATAAAATAACAAGGAGAGGTGAGTGCTAGGATAACCCTGATAATAACCTACATTCTGTATCCTTGTGGCATACAGTTAGCAATACTGCTAGCTTGGTCATCATTAAGAAATGAACCTAGACCTCCACTGTTAAGAGCATATTAAGCCTCTACAGCTTGAGCTAAAGGGTTACATGGCTTTTGCTGGTAGCTATAACAAACCCAGATCCTCTCCGGATCAGTCACAAAAGGAAATATGTAACACACTGAACAGTGGGTTACACAATCACAGATGATTTTTTTTTTTTAGAAAAGGGTAAGCTTTTCACCAGGATCATCTTTCTTTGTCCCAAGGTACTTCCTTTGGATGACCTTTCTCTTCCCCATTTTCTGCTTTACATTTGCCCCCTTTTGTGTTACTGCTGAGTGAAGGGTTTGGCATCCCCTCCCCTGAACACTGCTTTTAGGTTCTCATACCACACTTAACACAGCTCTTGTCTGATCCTGTGTGTTTAACAAGACCCCACAAAAGGGTGCACCACCTGAGATGTAACAGGCTTTGAGAAGGACACCCCAAACCAGGACTCAATAAACGTGCCACTTGGAAAGGAATCCGGTGAGCAGAGCTGAATCAGCTTGTTCCTATGAACAAGTGCTGCTTGTCGTTCTGTGTACTCAAAAGACGTGAAATGTCACAAAATGAAATTCTGCTTCTCACTGCTCTCTAATGTTGTGGTCACTGTTATGAACACATCGCGGATGGCCATGCAGTATATCATAAGCTCCCAATCTGTACAGGACTCAGAATTGTCTGACCTGCTGTGTGCCAGGGAAAGAAACAACACAGATTACTTTTGGCATTCACAGAGCAGCTGAACATGGTGCACCATTGCTTTTGGGCTCAGGAAACAAGCACAGAGTGGTGGGATTGCATCATTATGTAAGTCTGGGATGATGAGCAGTGGCTGCAGAACTTTCTGATGTGGAAAGCCACCTTCCTGGAACTGTGTGTGGAGCTCACTCCAGCCCTGTGGCACAAGGACACCAAAACAAGAGCTGCCCTCTCGGTGAACAAGTGCGCGGCAATCACTGTGTGGAAGCTGGCAAGTCTACAATTCTACTGGTCAGTCACAAATCAGTTTGGAGTTGGGAAGTTGGTACTGCATTAATGCAAGTGTGCAGGGCCATTAATTGCTTCCTGCTACAAAGGACAGTGATTCTGGGAAATGTGTGGGAAATAGTGGATGGCTTTGTGGCAATGTGATTCCCTAACTGTGGCGGGGCAATAGAAGCACATATATCTCAATTTTAGCCCAGACCATCTTGCATGGGAGTATATTAATAGAAAGTGGTACTTCTCTATAGTATGCAGGCACTTGTGGATCACCATGGGCATTTCATTGATATCAACACAGGGTGATCAGGGAAGGTGCATGATGCACGCATCTTCAGGAACACTGGCCTGTACAAAAAGCTGCAAGCAGGGACTTTCTTTTCAGACCAGAAGATTCCAGTGGGGGATGTTGAAATGATCATAGTGATCCTGGGAGACCAAGCCATGGCTGATGAAGCCTTACACAGGAAACCTGGACAACAGCAAGGAGTGCTTCAACAATAGGCTGAGCAAGTACAGAATGACTGTGGAATGCACCTTTGACAGATTAAAAGTGCACTGGCGCTGCCTTTATGGCAGGTTAGACCTAAATGAGGAAAATATTCCCATGGTCATAGCAGCCTGCTGTGCACTCCATAATAGTTGTGATGCTAAGGGTGAAACGTTTTCCTGGGGGTAAAATGTGGAGGCTGATCACCTGGCAGCTGATATTGAACAGCCAGATACCAGAGCTATTAGAGGGGCATAATGGGGGGCTATTCGAATCAGGAAGGCTTTGAGGCACCATTTGGACAATGAGTTCCAGTAAGGTGTCTTTCTATACAGCATTCTGCCATGCTTTGTTAACTTGCAGGAAAATGTTGATGATTCCTGACCATGATTTGTACTCAGCAAATGATCAGATTGCTGCTGTGTATTAATTCCAGCAGCAACCACCATGTGTAGGACACAAATAAAGATTGGTTATTTTTCAGAGAGTTTGTTTTTATTAAATACTAATTAACAACACACACAAAAGGCTTGGTGGGAAGGGAGATAACAATGAACATCAATGTAGGCTCTTATAGCTGTGTGTATGTCCAGCTATCATTTTGAAGCTGTCAGAAGGGATGGAATAAATGGGGTACCTAGACAGGCCAGGAAGTTGCAAGGAAAATATGGGAGGAGTTTCAGGGGGGCTGGAAAGCAGTTCTGTATCGGCTGTGGTGGCGGGGAAGCATCATGAATGTTGCATGCAGCATGATTAGGCACTTCAACATCTCCATTTGCTCTTCCATCACTTTTATAATCTGCTCCTGAACCACTAAAATTCACTCTTGACTCTCCTTTCTGTCCTGCCTGTATATTTTATAATTTTCTTTTAAAGTCTCTCTCCATGCCCTGCATTCTTGTTTTTTGGCCTCTGAGGATTGGAGCACCTCTTGACTCATGTCCTCCTTACTCTTCCTTGGTTGCTTCCTTATCTGGTGGAGGCACTCTGCTGTTGTGTAGGAGGTTCTCCTGAAGGCCACATCTGTGGAAGAATGAGAATCAATAAAAAGAAGCATGATTTTTAGTTCGTGCACAACATCAAATCATTATAGTAAAATGCACTTCTTTTTAAATACAAATCAGTTTCTCATTGTCCCTTGACAATCTGGGTGAACAGGGTGAGTTTGGCCCCAGGGAGGGGGATGACCCTGCGTACTCCACATTGTCCTCCTACTCAAACTCCTCATCCATGACTTTGTCCTTGGGGTTAATTCTGCTGTCTGCTGTGTCCAGCCCCACCAAAGTATCCATGGGACTCTTGGTGATGGAGGTGAGGTCGCCACCAACGAGGGCATCTAGCTCCTTATAGAAGCAGCAGGTCTTCAGCACAGCACCAGAGTGATGGTTTGATTCCCTTGCTTTCTGGTATGTCTGCCTCAGCACCTTTGTCTTTGCACAGCAAAACATGTTCCATTTGTATCCCTTATCCAACATGCCATGAGAAATCTGCCCATAGGTATCGAAGATCCTACTGTTGGAGAGGATCTGGGACTGCACAGTCTCCTCTCCCCACAGTGCCAGCAGATCCAACAACTCATGTGTGCTCCAAGTGGGACAGCGTTTGCTGCATGGAGCCACCATGGTCAGATGGGAAGATGCAATGTGAGCTCTCCATGCCAAGCAAACAGGAAGTAGAATTTCAAAAATTCCCAGGCCTTTAAATGGGGAGGGGTGGATACCTATATACCTAGGTACTGGGCAATGGAGTTCGAACTGCTGACCAGAGCAGCCAGGATGAGCATTGCAGGAGACCTCCTGGAGGCCATTTACAGTGACATAACCAAGCGCAGTGTCTACACTGACACTTTGCCGCAAAAAACTCTCTGCCTCTCGTCAAGGTGGTTTTATTTTGTCAGCAAAGCAGGAGATTTTTATCATTGGAAGGAGCACTGTAGTCTGTATGCTTCCACCATTTTGTCAATGAAAGCTGACTTTTGTTGACAAAACTCTGTGGTGTAGACAAGGCCTCTGTTTCTCCAAGCGGACAGCCAATCAGATACATTTCATAACCTCAGAAACAAGACAATTTAACTATTCTGCCTTTTAGAATGAAACAAGGACTAGAAAAGTATCATATCCACTATGATATGTATATGTGACTATGTTGGACAACATATTTCATATGTAACAGACATCAGTTATGGAGGGCAAAAGCATTTTTCCCAAGAGAAGCATGTTAAATTCAATATGTTTCCTTACATTGAATGGCTGAAATTTTGGTGCGAAGTGTACTGGTCTGGCAAGGAGGCAGGAACTAGGGTGGGACATGTAAAAATGAAATAGTGGAGCAAAGAGATCTAACTTTGGAGAAAAACTACTTTTCACAAGTTGGGTAACCTTAATTAAAAGCCAAAGGGCTCTGTTCTCCTCTTCCCATGCTTAACTCCATGAACCAAAGTCAATGGAAAGACTCCCAATGACTTTAATGGGCATTAGACCAGCCCTTATAGAGGGAGAGGAGAATAGCTGATTATTTTCCCTTTTTCAACAAACCCCTATATAGTAGTTAAAACTGCTTCCATTGGGCAGTCCAGCAGTATAATGGTTTGTCTCTTACATGCGGGAAATTGTTCTAAATATGCTGATCTGAAAAATATTTTTCAGACAGTGTAAGCATTTAGAGGCAGATCCTCAGCACAACTTCATTGACTTCAATGGACTGGTGCTGATTCGCACCAGCTGAGGATCTGGCCTAACCCATTACTCATTCTCAGCCAAAATTACTATTTGATTTCAATGGACAATTTTATCTGAGAATTGCATGTAGGATCAGGCCTACAAAGCAATAAAAAAGAAGCCTTGTTAGGTATGATTATGATTAATCACTGACTTGGCTTTTCCTTTCTCTGAATCCAGCTCACATAGACAGATTCCTGCCACATGTGCCCCATCCCTCCTGGGGATTTAACAGACAGAAGCTGAAAGAATTAGATGGAAATATCCTATCTGAGCACCTCATAATCTTTAGAGTGGAGCCGTGTTAGTCTGTATCAGCAAAAACAACGAGGAGTCCTTGTGGCACCTTAGAGACTAACAAATTCATTTGGGCATAAGCTTTCGTGGGCTAAAACCCACTTCATCAGATGCTGATGAAAGCTTATGCCCAAATACATCTGTTAATCTCTAAGGTGCCACAAGGACTCCTCATTGTTTTTTCATAATCTTTAGTGTGCTTATCTGCATAACAGCCCTGTAAGGTAAGGGAATGTTGTTAGTCACATTTTAAAGATGGGGAGCTGGTACAGAGAGACTAAGTGACCTACACAACATCACATAAGAAGGCTGTGGCAGAATGGAGAGTTAAACCCAGGTCTTCCAAATCTGAAATTAACACCCTACCCACTGGTCCATCCTTCTGCTCCTTTCTTATCACTTATTCATCCTTACAACCTCTGCTATATAAATAAATCCTGAATAAGATCTTTCTTTCTCCTTTTAAAAAAAGAAAAGGAGTACTTGTGGCACCTTAGAGACTAACCAATTTATTTGAGCATGCTCAAATAAATTGGTTAGTCTCTAAGGTGCCACAAATACTCCTTTTCTTTTTGCGAATACAGACTAACACGGCTGTTACTCTGAAACCTTTCTCTTTTTGTCTCTCCTGATTAGATATTCCAGTTGGTGGGTCTACCATCATCTAGGCCATGGTATCTCAACCTAAAAGTCACAAACATGTTTCAGGGGATCATGACCACCCTGCCTTTCCATATGATTGGCTAAATGGGAAGTGGGTCCTGAAATATTTTCTGTTGTAACTTGGGGTCATGATATAGAAAAGTTTGAGAATCACTGATCTAGTAACAGGTTTCAGAGTAACAGCCGTGTTAGTCTGTATTCGCAAAAAGAAAAGGAGTACTTGTGGCACCTTAGAGACTAACCAGTTTATTTGAGCATGAGCTTTCGTGAGCTACAGCTCATCAGATATCTGATGAAGTGAGCTGTAGCTCACAAAAGCTCATGCTCAAATAAACTGGTTAGTCTCTAAGGTGCCACAAGTACTCCTTTTCTTTTTACTGATCTAGTAGAATTTCACGTTTTGTATATTGTTCTTTTTTTTTTTTTTTTTGTATGTTTACTCTGAAGGCTTAAGTACAATTTTTTGCAATGTTTGGCTAAACTTTGTCAAACAGTGTTTTGAGTTTCAGATCATTACAAAATTGCTCTGCCTTGAAATGTTAACATGTGTGTAACATTTCTTTGTATCCCTCTAGCTAAAAAATGGTTTGTGACTACTCCAGATTTTCCACATGGTTAAATCTCCTTAAAAACATGTGCAGACTGTATTAGAAGAAGAAAATAGGTTGTAATTAAGTACAGTTATTAATAATTGTATCTAATTATAATGGTTGTAGTGCGTGTATAAGTAGTTTGCCTTCTGGTGGTTGGTAGATGAGTGGTGGTTTTGTGAATACCAGCGGGGGCCTAAATGTTGGACTTATGCACCTAAAGTGGCAACCCCCTTGTGAATGGATCCCCTTGTACTTTGTGGAGTTCATGACATCTGCAGGGCAGTGGAGTCTGGTGGTAACCAGGAGCCTTGCAGAGCTCATGGGATCTGTGTTATAGAGACCCTGTGGACCTCTTACACTCTATATTAGTCCTACATAGTTATTAAAAAAAACTTAACTCCGTTAAGGTTGCTGCTACAGGATGTAGTAGTCTAAGGAATGCTACTGTTAATAAAACCTAAGCATTTTGAGGTATCAGTAATGAAGAGCTAAGGAAAGATAGATAAATATTCACCTCCTAAACACTCAGATATGTGATCTCTTAAATAGTGGTAGCTGAGGAGGTGATGTTTTGATTCACATGTAGATCCAGTTTAGGCCAGGTTCCAAGCTGTGTTCAAATTCATAACAATGAGATTTCATGAGCTATTGCCATGAGACTTTGGCTATATTTGAACCAGAGTCACAAAACAGGATTTAGGCCAGACCCAGACACAAAACTGTAGGAACAGATATGTTCTTGATACTCAAATCCAATGCATCAACAACCTCAGATTCAAAGGGATTGACAGACAAGGTTCCAGACATATTCATTTTGGTTCAATTTATATAGAGATTACACACACACAAATGACATTAAAATAATGCTAAAGTTGCAAAGTCAAGCATCCAAAAGTTAGGAAATTCCAGAATTAGGGCTGTTGATTAATTGCAGTTAACTCATGAGATTAACTCAAAAAAATTAATTGAGATTTAAAAAATGAATCACAATTAATCATAGTTTTAATCACACTGTTAAACAATAGAATACCAATTGAAATTTATTAAATATTTTGGATGCTTTTCTACATTTTCAAATATATTGATTTCAATTACAACACAGAATACACAGTGTACAGTGCTCGCTTTACATTATTATTATTATTATTGATTACAAATATTTGCACTGTAAAAATGATAAATAAAAAATAGTATTTTTCAATTCACTTCATACAAGCAGAGTAGTGCAATCTCTTTATGTGAACATGCAGTTTACAAAAGTAGATTTTTTTGTTACATAACTGCACTCAAAAACAAAACAATGTAAAACTTTAGCACCTATAAGTCCACTCAGTCCTACTTCTTGTTCAGCCAATTGCTTACATTTATGGGAGATAATACTGCCCGCTTCTTATTTACAATGTCACCTGAAAGTGAGAACAAGCATTCACATGGCACTTTTATAACTTTTATAATGACTTTTATCACTTTTATAATGACTCAGGCCTTGTCTACAAAAGACTATTATACAAAAGACTTTTATACAAAAGTCTTTTATAATGACTTTTATCACTTTTATAATGACTCAGGCCTTGTCTACACTACCCGCGTAAGTTGACCTAAGTTATGCTACTCCAACTGCATTAATAACGTAGCTGGAATCAACGTAGGTTAGATTGGAGACGCTTTCCCATTGACAGGTTTCAGAGTAACAGCCGTGTTAGTCTGTATTCGCAAAAAGAAAAGGAGTACTTGTGGCACCTTAGAGACTAATCAATTTATTTGAGCATGAGCTTTAGCTCACGAAATGAGCTGTAGCTCATGAAAGCTCATGCTCAAATAAATTGGTTAGTCTCTAAGGTGCCACAAGTACTCCTTTTCTTTTTCCCATTGACTTACCTTACTCCTCTCATTCCTGTGGAGCATCAGAGTCGACCAGAGAGTGCTCTGCAGTCAATTTATCGGGTCTTCACTCGACCCACTAAATTGACCCCTGCTGTATTGATTGCAACAGCGTCGATCCCCAGTAAGTGTAGATATGGCCTCAGATGATGAAAATGAATATGCATCGGTCCACACTGCTTTGGATCGTTATCGAGCAGAACCCATCATCACCATGGACATGTCCTCTGGAATGGTGGTTGAAGCACGAATGGATATATAAATCTTTAATGCATCTAGCATGTAAATAGCTTGCAACACCAGCTATAATAGTGCCACATTAAGGCATGTTCTCACTTGCAGGTGATACTGTGAACAAGAAGCGGGCAGAATTATCTCCTGCAAATGTAAACTTGTTTGTCTGAGGGATTGGCAGAACAAGAAGTAGGACTGAGTGGACTTGTAGGCTCTAAAGTTTTACATTGTTTTCTTTTTGAATGCAGGTTTTTTGTACATAATTCTACATTTGTAAATTCAACTTTCATAGAAAAGAGATTGCACTACACTAGTTGTATGAAGTGAATTTGAAAAATACTATTTCTTTTGTGTTTTACAGTGAAAATATTTGTAATCAAAAATAAATATAAAGTGAGCACTGTACATTCTGTATTCTGTATTGTAATTAAAATAAATATATTTGAAAATGTAGAAAACATCCAAAATATTTAAATAAATGGTATTCTATTATTGTTTAACAGTGTGATTAATCACTATTAATTTTTTTAACATCATGATTAATTGCAATTAATTTTTAAATGCTTGACAGCCCTAGCCAGAATTAAGGTTGTCTGTGTAACCTTAATTCATTTCCCTTGTGTGAATGGATTATGATATAGACTTTAATTATATGATCACATTCTATTTTTTTCCACTGGACACGAAAATATTCAGCGTGAATGGTTAAAATTTGTCACTGTAAAAAACTGAAAACAGGATTTTACAATGGGAAGTGTCAGGCAACCTTAATTATAGGCAACACTACCAGCTCCACTAGATAGATAGATAGATAGATAGATAGAGTGGACTGGGCATGGTAGTGTGCCCTATATCAAATACCAAGGAAGAAATGTGCAAGACAACGAGTGCATGTCTGCATTAATGTTTCTCCTTCGTTTATAACACATTTCCTTTTTCATATTATAAATTCAGTATTGACAATGTTTTGACAATGGCAATGGCTATGTTTTGTTGTTGTTTGAAGACTCGGCGCACCACTTCTGAAAGGTTGCCGGTCCCTGTTGTAGACTCTATTTGCAGGCAGTTTTCGTGACTTTTGTCACCTCTTCTTTCAATATTTCGTAGTCAAAAATTCAGTCTGGTCTTTTGAAACTTACCCAGGTCTTCTCATCTTTGTCTTGGTAGTTCTCTCAACAGATTGGGTGCTATTGCACACACACGGTGCTCTATGACCCTGTCTAGCCTAGCGGAAAAGGAGCTTTAAAAAAAGTTAGTTAATTTATTTTAATTAATTGATGTTAGCACCAAGGTGGTCCTCCTTTACAAATAAGTAAACTGTTCATAATCAACCCTAGACTCTCACCCCAGCCCCTCCTCCAAAACCAAAGTGAGGTTTAACCATTGATGCTGTTACTTTCCAGGCCATTAAGCTTGCATGCATCATCTTATATTTTCTAAAGTCCAACAAGTTAATACCTTTCGGATGGCTAGGGGTGGGAAGCACAGACACCGGGCTGTGAATCTACTGGATAATAGCAAGTGCTTGGATTGAAGTTGCTTCAATCTCTACCCGCAAATTGCAATTTGTTCCTTTATATTGACACGTCTGCGGTTTGCCACCTGGCAATGGAAGCCCTGAAGCCAAGGGAGATATCCTGCAAAAAGCTCATTTCCACAGCGGTGCCTGTCTCTGTGATGACCTGATTTCTGCTGTGATCATCCTTTAGACTAGAGATCAAAGCGGGATTAATGTAATTCTTTACACTTTGCATCGCACATCACCCAACTCTGGCGAGGGGGTGGCAAATAAGGACGAAGGCAGCCTAGAGATGCTGGGGGAAATGGAACTTGGCGAGTTTTGAATTAAAGGACACCAGTAAATGCTGACAGGCATTTCCCCATCGAGTAGTTTTTAACTCCGTACCCGTGTAGCGTCCTTTCCGTTTCTTATGCATCATGCTAATACCATCCTGCCATGGGGCTGATCCAAACCTCACTGAACTCAGTGGGAATCTTGCCATGACCTCAATGGACTTTGGATCTGGCCCTTCATGTGTAAATATCCCAGGGGGCTGAGAGTAGGTAGTGGGGCTGGCGGAGTTCGGGCCAGGCGGTAGGTTCCAAGTTCCATCAGAACTAAGTGTGTGTGTGTTTGTGTGTGGGAGAGAAAACATTATTAACATGATCGTTCCGATAATGACTTTTTTCTGACACATACACACACAGCTGCTGTTGCTGCCCCTGTTCAGCGATGCAAGGGCAAGGGAACTCGCGGCGGGTTTTCACACTAAAGCGTTTTAGCGGAAATCTGACTCCCCACGACCCCCAAATCCTGTTAAAGATTCACAGTGTTTCGCTTTTACATTCGCTCTGGGTGTCACATTCTGGGGCGCCGCGAACCCCGAATGGGCTTGTGCGACTCCAGCTTTTTTAAGCCAACCCCGAGAATAAACGCCACGCACGTTGTCTAGAAATTGCGGGACGGTGATCAAACCCGCCCCCGTTACTAGTGCATACTGTACACCCCACCGGGGACGGGAAAGCGATCCTTCCTCCAAAGCTTTAGTATTTTAACTCCAGTACCTATCGGAGAGCCACCCCAGTGCAGCGGACCCGCAGCATCGGAGATGATACAGGCGAGTGTTGATGGTTCCGATACACAGAACTGGGTCCCCTACACTCACACACAGAGTCAAGTAGCTAAACTCTCGCTTTAAATGGGTAGGGAATTGTGTACAATTGTACCGGCTGATGGTTCTTTGCACACAAAAAAAGTATCTAAAGAGCTCATTTATACTGAAAACTGAAGCGATTTCTCTTCCTCTAAGTGTTTCAGTCACTTTCCTGACTTTAGCAGCCCCGATGGGTCGCTGGCTGTGTTTACGATAAGGCTAAGGTAACAACACTGCAAAAATGTGTGTCTAGGGAACAGTCAATTAATCCTGGTCTCTAAACTATTGCATACAGACCGGGAGACAGTTAATTTCAATGTCTCCAGAGAGAAACTTTTATGCAAGTGTAGATTCAGGGCTCCATCCTGCTAATCCTTATCAGGGGACTAGCCCGTTGACTTCCTTGTGATTCCTCTTGAGGGCAAGATCTAGTCGCTTGAGCAAGAGTTGTAAGATCAGCGACCCCTTAGCTTTATGGACGTAGTACAACATTTGCAAAGAAAGCATTTTGCTTCCCACGGGGCAGACCGTCCATTCCCCCACAACAGCAAATCAAACTATCTACGCTCATTCTTTCATTGGAAGGCCAAACTGGCCAGGACGTATCCTGTCAGCGTAGGGAAACGACCACAGTCCATCAGAGGAAAAGAGTCTCGCAATGTGTGAACACAATTTAATGCTCCGTAGTCTAAGGTAGCCTGGGAAATGCATACACTGTTCATGTACTGCACTTTGGGGATACAAAGGTCATTCCACAGTGGCAACTTGTTAGTTGTGATTCTCCTCTGCAATTAGAGAAAATCTGAAGAAAAAGAACAAGGAGGGAGGGAGGAGATTTATTGGCCTTCCCCAATAGCTTTTCCATGAGTGTCCAATCCAGGAGAAAGTGTGTATATATGCATATACTTTTCATTAAAATATCCCCAGAGACCATATTAAATTAGAGTGCGAGCTTGAGCCAGCTAGGTGTATGCTGAGCCATATAGATGGCGGTTTTTTTTGTTTGTTTGTTTTGTTAGGATGTCCCATTTGCAAGCGCTAAAAGTCTTGGACCACAATAACAAACGCTTCGCAGAGTGCAAACAATTAATATGTAATTATTATATATGTACAATGTATATATTGTACATGAATATATCCAAAATTGCCTGTTGGGCAGATAGTTGATGTGTATGCTCAGGCACAAAGGCATATCCCCAGCAGGCAAGTCTGCAAGAAACATCACCTTAATCATTTAGAAAAATGAACACTCTTGAGCCCTTGGATTTTGTGTATTTAGTATAATCTAATAGCAGCAGTGATTATATTTCATTGTTATCTGCAGTGTGATACTTTCAGCTGAAGAGAGATTTAAAAATCAATAATGAAGTCTTGTGCTTGGCTGGATTGGACACGCAGGGAGAAGCTATTGGTGAAGGCCAATAAATCAATGTCTCTCACTCATAGTTCTTTCTTCTTCTTCTTCAGGTTTTCTTCAATGCAGACGGGAACCACATCTAACAAGGTGCCACTTTGGAATACATTATACTTGAAGCCAACATGCTAATTATAGATTAATAGGAGGCAAAACTCGGTTGAAATGACATAGTGAAAAAATCCCAGCGGATCAAATTTAGTATGTCACCATATACATTATGGTCACTTAAAATTCTGTGTTTAAGAGGACGCTGCATAATCTGCAAAACCCCATGACTCACTGGCACCAGACTTTGCACAGACCAGTGCAGTTAGAATTCTTTAAAAGTTATTTTGTGGTAAAAGGGCGCTTTGGGAGCTTTTACAGCTTCAGTCAAGGTATGGCCAACGTTTCTAGCCTGATACAGCAGCAGCCTGTAAAAGAAACAAGAGATTCAAATTGTTTAAAAAACCTCTCCTCCGGTTTCATGAATTTGTTTTTAAACTATTCAGCTGATCTGAAAGTTGGATAAACATCAAGGAAGAACAGAATTATTTATCATTTTAATAAAAGTGGTTTACAAATATGAGGCCCAACTTATTTTTGCCTTTTCTAGCTTTTAATGTAGGTAAACAAACCTCGCTGGGCTAAATATTGAACGTTAGTCATGTGCACTAGTACATAGCTGTTTGGCAATCAGAAAAGATCTAAAACATAACCAGTGTATTACATAAAGTGAAAATAGAGGATCAAAAATAAGCAAGTGGATAAGAAGTGTAAATACTCCGATTTAAATACTTCTGTTTTAATAGTCTTAGAATGGCATATGTTTCCATAATAGTCAACACTTAAAAGCCTTGGTAGATAATCATACTTATTGAAAGACTGTTGAAAGATCATTTTTGCAGTTCTCTCTCTCTCTCTCTCTCTCTCTCTGTCTCTCTCTCTGCGTGTGTAGCTATAGACATACAGATAAAAACTGTTGGGTGGGTGTGTATACACACACATATACATACGTTTCTTTAAAATGTTTACATGTTCAGTAGCGTTAGCAGCTCCAGAATAAATGTCCCTTGATTTACAACACTTCACAGGTATTCCAACTACTGATTAACAAAAAATGTGATGTAAGAAATGAAGAGCTTCCCCATCCCCTCAAAAAAAGAGGGAGGAAAAGAAAGAAAAGGGGAACTCCATTTATTCTCATTTGTTTATTTCTAGATCCCCCCCCCCCTTTCTACACATTCATTTGAATAGCTTTCAAGCTGCAAAATGGAAATGTGGCTCCTGCCCTCTATTTCAGCAGCAGCGTCCTGGCAACAGAGCAATTTTCTATCATCAAGGATAAATGGCATCGAACAGAACATTCTGATAAAAAAGAAAAAAAGCTTTAGCCCAAGAAGCCCATGATTGCTGCCCTTCCTGTCTGTCATCCCTTTACAAAATCCTCTCCTCCAAACCTGAGCTGCATGCTGTCAGAGCTAATAATGTCTTCTAAAGAAAAGGGGAAGAAACAGCATTCATGCACAATGTTCCCATTTATTACATAGAGGGCTTATCTAAAAAATTGCAAATATCTCTGTTTGGTTCCCTGCAAATTAAAACCAAGATGTAGGAAGTTACATGATGCAACAATTATTAATGTCACATCAGAGCATCAAAACCCCATATCTTACTTTCTACTGGTTAATACTTTTTTTTTTTAATGTAGGAAAAGTCCCTTGTTATGAAAATACAGCCACACTAACCTTTCAGGTATGTTCATGTTACTTAAATCCAAAATAAATAATTATTGAAATAAAGTAAGTGGTATATAAAGACTTTGCATATTACCACTTACATTTATGTAGAGGCGCATGGCCCCCAGCTGATAAAAAAACCCCAACAACCCTTTAAGGAAAGTATAGCTTCAAGGAATTGTAATGCTCGAGCTCAGGTGGCATAGGGATTTTATAGTAAACCAGTAATATCGCGTGTCAGAAATCTAGGGGCCGATTCTGCGTCCTTAAGCAAAACTCCCCATAATGGGGTCCTTGGTTCCTGTGCTGAATTATAAATAGATGGCGGCAGTTCGGGGCTGCTACTTCGTAGGCTGGGGTTACAACAAGTGGAGCTGCAGTAAGGCGAGTGAATCTTTCCCAATTAAGTGGCCGATGTGACTGCCATGCACGACAACTGTTTGCAGAACAGGCTTTCAAAACGTTCACGGTGTTAAGTGAAAGGAGCATCTTCGTTTGACAATGGCCATGGAGATTAAGGCACGAGCCCAAGCCTCAGACAACTCCCTTATGCCGAAACATTGCAGTAATCGGGGAAATTTCATCCCCTACCACAAGCTGTGGCCTTGAGGTTGGGGCGCCCGCTTCTTGAACCGGGGAAGGTTTAAAGCTAGTTTGCGGGTTGGAGAGAAATCGCGGCGCTCACGCCTGCTAGGTTGGAGAAGAGTGTGGGGGCATTTAGACAGCTCCTTAAACACGTGCTTTAATTCGTGAATGGCAATAACTGAAATGAGGGGGCCAACAACAACAAGAGCGTGAGGGTCTCCCATGATGGTCTACCTTCTCGCTTCTCTCTGTAGATAACAAGATGTTATTTGTCAGCTGAGATGCTGCAGGCCATTAGCCCAACGGGTGGATTACTGAAGGCGGGGAGCAGGGGGGGGGGAAGAGAAATGTCCTAGATTATACGAAAAATCGGTTACTGAGCATGCTCGCTCACTTTCTTTCGACAAAACCGGGGCAAGGCTGTTTCTTGCTGGGCCTCAGCGCGCATGCCCAGTCGCTGAGTTCACACGAGGAACTGCCGCGGCTCTGAGAGCTCAGGGGCGGCGGGGCTGTAGCAAGGCCTCGGTGAGGCCTGTCCATAATCCCCGGTGGCGGCCGCACTCCCTGAGGGGCCGCGGTCGCCGGGCAATGGGCAGGCGGCGGTTCTGAGGGGGCCGCTGATCAAGCCGCTCAAAAGCCCACTCAGGAAAGTGGGGCTTTGTCGCCTGTCGGTGCGGCGGGTCGGTCAATAACCCACGTGTTGGTGCGGGGGAGGGGGGGAGAGATGGGAAATGCAGGGGCGTGCGGGCAATGCTCGCCGCCCGTGGAGGGGCAAGTGGCTGTTTGGCAAGCCCCCTGAGAGCACGCTTCAGCAGGCTCCCTGTGCAGCGCCGGCTGCTGCGGGGCCTGGGGCTCCCGCTCCCTCCTCGCTCGCCGTCCCCGGTCCGCCCGGGAGCTCTGCTGTCCCGTCTTCGGGTGCCCTGCTTGCACCGCGGCTGGCAGAAAAGGGAAGGGCCGCCACCGGGAGCGGGGAGCTAGGCGGCCTGCGCGCTCCCGGGAGCGGTAGGACACCGCGAGCTCTGTCCCGGCTCAGGCTAACTGAGCCGGTTTGACTGGAGGCACGGGAGCTGGGCTCAGCCTGGGGGGCAGGGTGGGGGAAGCAGCCTGGTCCCCTGCACTGGCTGGGCAATGGAAGAGCAGCGATTTCAAGGACGGGTGGCCGGGTGGGCTCTGCAGGTTCTGCCTTCTTCTTCAGGTTTCCGTCGGTGAATTAAAGGAGAGTCTAACTGCACCTAGCAGCAAGGCCCCTCCCTGTATCCGGTCAGACGTGACGTTTTCGCAGATCTCCCCTCTGCTCCTGGGCTCTTATCTCCGACGCTTTAAGGGGCAGAGATCAGCGGATCTGCCCGAACGTGCTTTTGCGTTTGGCAAACTTGGTTCGGCAGTTGCAGAAGTTTCCTCGCCAGTCCGCTCCGGGCCCGATCCTGCGCTCTCTTAATGAGCCCCACGAAGCTCGCCAGTGGCTTCCCTGGGCATGTAAGAAGTGCAGAATCGGGTTCCATATTGTGGGGCGGATTTTCCTCCTCTTCACGCAGTCACCAGTGTAACTCCATTCATTGCAGCGGGTGACTCCAGGTAAGGGGAGAATCAGGCCCAGTGATCAATGCCTTGACAACTTGTGAAGAGCTGTTTGCGGGCTAGTTTAACAGGACCTTCCTGAAATCAGGGATGAGGAGGGGCAAGGCCCTTAGGACACACCAGTAAGAGCTGAAGTGACACGTCTCTGCCTCCTTTGCTGATAGCAACATTAATGAGCGCTTTCAGAGAAGCAGCCCTGTTAGTCTGTATTCGCAAAAAGGAAAGGAGGACTTGTGTCACCTTAGAGACTAACAAATTTATTTGAGCATAAGTTTTCCTGAGCTATAGCTCACTTCAGCGGGTGCATTCAGTGGGCTGTAGCTCACGAAAGCTTATGCTCAAATAAATTTGTTAGTCTCTAAGGTGCCACAAGTCCTCCTTTTCTCTTTATTAATGAGAGCTGTGGCTTTCGGGGGAGGAGGGGTTAACTTTAGTCCTCTAAAACTGCACTTAGGTCATTTAAAACGCTTTCACCGACTTTTGCTTAGTGCCACATAAAAGTGAATTTTTTTTTTTTTTTTTTAAGTAATGGAAACGATTTTTTTAAAATCATTTCTTCGGTCTTGGGAAACACTTACTAAACAAATTGCCCCTTTGAGCGTCCTATCAGCCCAACTTCCACTACTGCATGTTAATGACTGGAGGATTAATGATGCTTTTTTACCAACACTTGTCTTCTTCAGCAGTCGACACAGCCAATTAATATTTTTAATTACCGCTACATGGAGACTAACCAGAGCCTTTCTGATTTGATTTGACCGCTGAATTTTATCTCCTGTGAAATGAAACAGTCACATCCGTGAGGTAGGACTGCTGCTGTTTTCTTTTCACGCCTTTATAATGTCTTGATACCACCTTAAAGGGAAAAAAACTAGCTAAAATATCTTAATTACACGTTATTGGGGCACAGACAGTCATTTTTAAGGATATCAAACCGTACTAAGAGCACCAGTTACAAAAGCACACACAGAAAGGAGAAAGATCTAGCAGCCTGTGAGACAAAATTTGCTGGAGACAGAATTATTACCTGGGGCCCGATCCTATTCCCACACATTCCCTGGAGTTTTTCTATTCACTTGGACAGAAGAAAGATGGGGGAGGGGGAGAAGGGGCTTTATAATTAATTTATAATTAAATATCCTTGCCTGTGTAAGTATTATACACGATAACCAACAAGCAAACCTTGCAGTAAGGCTACTGTTTCCATTTGGAATTTACGAGATGATCTTGTGCTTTTACTTTAAAAAAGACTAATGATGAATACTCCTTTCTGAGCAGAGCAGCCTTGGTGTTCTGCTGAGAGTTCTTTACCAAATGCATACGTTTTGGAATGTGGGTATTTCTCCCCTTTCTTTTGGGGCTAAACCAGTATTATGACACTGGATTAGTCAAAATCCTGAGTGGGGAGGAGGAAAAAACTTCCATAAGAAATTTATCAGCGGGGCAAAACTCTTCTGGGAATAAAAGCTTATAGATCCCATGACGGTACTGGTGTTGCTGGCTCTTTTCATACACACACTGATCAGCCGTGTGTAATACAACCATTTCCAGAAGTCTGACGTTTAAATGAGCAGACAGGCTATTTGGAGTTTTGTGTCTGGTTTTCTAAGAACTCGGTCCCTAGCCGCTTGTGCACATGCACAGAAAGAACATTGGGCTAGGGGCAGGTACTAGATGTTGAAAAAAACAAGTGCATTCCTGCCCTTTTTTCGTATGAACTGCAGGAAGTTTCAGAAACGGCCCAAGAGCAACCCGCTTCCCCCTGAAATGTGCCATATATTCTAGACCCGATGGTGTATGTGTTCCAAAACAGTCTTAAGAAGACATCAGCGCCGCAGAGTGAAGTGATAACATCATACAACTGTCCCAGAGATTTAAACTGACCTCCATCCTATACCAACCGTTATCTTATTTGTATTCCTCTAAATTATTTTGCTCGGAAATTCTGAATCATGAACCAGAGAGCAGTGGTATTTAGGCAAAATAAAGGAACCCCATTTATTAGCGCTTCAAGTACTATCGTTTTTCCTGACGTCCTTTGCGTTATTTCTGGTGTTTCCAGGCCTCGGAGAAGGCGATATACTACAGTAAAACAATGTGAATTCTGTCCTGAATCCTGAATGTGAATGAGGTTATGTGGTGATATGACTTCGCTTTTAACTGTACTTCTCGGAGTATGGCTTTAATTAAATGTCTTCCGGCTCTGAGAGATTACATGTTATGCAAAATATATCCTAGCATGAAATTTACTTCCACGATATGAAATTAGGTTACTTATGTTTTCGTTAAAAAAAAAAAAAAACCAAAAAACCCCAAACGTTTCTACTTCTTCTGAGCTTTTTTGTTTTATTTCACAGAGAGTGGAAATATTCCAATGTGAGAGAAAGGAAGGGAGCGGATCTTTAAGGAGGGAGAGGGGGATCCAACATTTTTAAAGGCGCTTTGTAACAAAACCTGCCAGGGGCAGAGTGGAGGAGGCCTGGTTTCTCAAATGCAGACAATTCACAAAGCAGGCACGTTAACCCAGATCTGATACGTTTCAGATCCATCTGTCAGAATCCTTGGATACCTCCCTCCTTTCGTGCTACGGATACCTGGCCTATCCCTACCCCCTTCCCTCCGTCCCTCTCTTATTGCATTTGTTCAGTGCACGATGCTCTTTGTCGTGGGGTGATGATTCAGGGGGCCATCCAGGTTGGGAAAGGTGACGATCTCCACTCACAGAAAATTAAATCTCAGTGTTGTATATGAGAGCAATTAATCCGGCAGGCGAACTCAATACTCCAGTGAAAGTGAATTAGTGACGTTGTCAGGATCTTTTTTGCTCCAGATGATCAGACCATGAGGAATTTGGGGGAGACGGTTGCTAAAGAGGGTTCTACCTTTTTTAAGTCCCAGTCACAGGTTTCTGTTTAGGTTTTTCTCCAGAGAGTTTTTAGATAATGAATCCCTCTGGGAGACCTATTCCAGTTTTATTTTAAGCTTTGTTTTTTACTCTCTACCGAGATCCTGAAAAAGAAACAACAATATTGAAAGGAAAAATAGGAACAGCTCATTGCAATCTCTTCCAGATAATGAGGACGGCCTGAAGAAAAAGTAAAACCACGATGTTTACCTCCCTTAATATTAAATAAACCTCAATAACGGGATTGACTTTTTTCAGTGTTTACTACATTGCCAGTCAGTGGGTAAATGCATCCCTAAAGGTAGAGTAAATAATTGCACTGATCCCAACAAGGGAAATGTGTAGGCATTTGAAGCACACTAAAAATAAACTGGGGCGAAACAGAATGAAAAGAGGACCTCGCGATAATTTGCTGCAATTAAAGCGTCTGCTTTCACTTGCCAAGGAGCTGGCGATTTTGCAAACGGTGCTGAAGTGACATACTAATCGTGAATGCTACTAGAAGCCCTATGTTTTTAAGAGACACGTTCCGCTGAGCGTCTAAAACATTGACGAAAGAGCTGCAACTCGATCAGAGGAAGGTATAAGAATTCTTGAAACCCTGAGCCCTGAGTTTGGTTTGGGGGTAGACTGGCTGGTACCGCAGAAGAAATTGTAGCCTGTGGCTGACTTAAAAGGGCCTAGAGTTTATATTAGGTTCTGAGCTTTTCCAAGTCGGGCATTTCGGAGTTTGAAAGTTTGAAGTGTGTTTTTCAGAAGGGTTTTTTCTTTCTTTCTATATAATAAAACATTTATTTCAGCACCACCAGAGCACTAGGGGGGCGTGCCAAATAAAAAAGCTTTGGAGACATCTTGACAGAGATCTTGAAATATTACTCTTAATTTTTGGAAGGTTTTCAAAAAAAAAAAAAAAAAAAAAGGAGGGGAGAGGAGCAGGGTAGGGAAAAAAAGAACCACAAGTTTCTCTTGTCTGTCACCCAGCTGCTAATAGAGAGAGGGCACCGATCATTTACACTCGGGGGAGCATTCAATCTGAAATTGTTTCGAGATAGACTGGGGAATTTTCCCTCATGAATCTGGGGACAGACGTACTTGTCTGTGTGTGTCTGAGAGAGAGAAAACTGAACACGATCAGTCGTGTTGGTCTGTTTTGCTCAATCCTTGTATCCTGGCTGTTTGCATGGCAGGTATATATTTACCCCTCACTGCCAAAGCCACCATGCTTAGCTCCCTGCCCAAAGCATTCTATGGATCCCGCACCGATCATGTTCCCCAGCCAAGTCGACCCCTGGATCTGGTACCTTGGGAGAAGACAGAATGTGCTAGGCAATAACATTATCTTCCATCCCCTGACAAATGCGAAGAGCCTCGCAGAAATAGTCCTTAAACCTAATTCAATTGTAAAGCGGATTTTGACTATTAAAAGAAAACCCGCTGCAGAGCAACACATTGAATTAATCTGGCTGTAAGGTTTTAATTACAGCGCAGGCTTCGCTACAAATCTGTACAAGAGACAGTGGCTGGCTCTCTGCGGATCTTTCCCTTCTGAGTTCTATTATTTTGACCCACGTTACAATACAGAAAGCTGCGTGTGTGATCCATCTGCAGGCTCGGAGGGTTTTTTCCCCCCCCTTGCCACTTCCTTCACACTAGCGGTATGGAAAGCCATCGACGCCTGCCTGTCTGTTATGATGCTAGTGGGTTGAAATCCAGAAAACCTCCACGCCGCTCTTACTCTTGGACTGGCAGCGTTTAACTCCCCAGCTTCTCCTTAAAATAGCTTGCTTTCATATTGAGGAGGTGACCTCTTTTTGTGGGATCCTTTGCTTCCCACTCAGTTGCTATTAAGGCGATGGCAATATGACATCCTGGCAGAAGAGACCAGTAATGTGTTTTGGGGTAAACAGGCGTATGAGCCTGAAAAGAGAAATGTGATCAGCAGATGTAGGGAGAGAGATTTTGTTTAGCCTTTCTCTGCTCTCTGGGAGCAGTAAATAATGAAGGCAGAGTGGTGCTGCCAAGGAAGGACGGTTTTAATCAGGCATATTTTTGCTTATTTGTTGTGGAATCGTCATTCCCGGGCAGTTAACGCTTGTGAACAATGTCAAAAGTAAAGTATGTAGGAAACATGCCTCCCATGTGAACCAGTCGCCTTCAGACCGGGCTGTAAATTTAGAATTTATGCACATGCATAGTCCGTGTATTTAGTTAGTCAAGAATTTACTGTCAATAAAGGCAATACACAATTAACGATATATAGATAGATAGATAGATAGATGATAGATGATAGATTAGATAGATAGAGCAGGGTGTATTTTAATATATCTTTACCAGGTTATCGCCAGGAGCAATATTTTCCTCTCTCTCTTTCTCTCTCTCTCACACACACACATGCTTTTTCCACTGCTTAAAATAAATAACCTCCCTTTTTAAGCTCTTTTCACTACATCACCGACAGCTCCATAAAGAAATCATACAATATTACCGGCCTTTTTCCCCTCAGAAACTAAGATGCATTGTTCTGATAACTAGAAAATACACATGATAATAGCTCTATAAAATTAGTTCCTATCTGACTTTTCCAGCAATTCTTGGGTAAATAATTCCCTAGCTCAAAATGTGTCCATGTTTGTATGTGTTGATGAGGGTTTACCATCTCGCGTGTTGGCCTATGGGGGGGTGCGCCGATGTCCAAAATGCATAGAAAACTGCTTTGAGCCCTTTTTACAATAAGACGGTCTAAAATGGTCATTGAGCTAGCGCCTGTTTTTACATGCTTAGGAGTTTAAACTAATTAAAGACTCGATTTCAAAACAATAAACAAACAAACAAACAAAAAGCTTCTGGATTTTAGGTCCCTGATACAGCAGAGAATAAATCTCAGAAATCCATCCCTATATTGTCAGAATAAGCCTTAGTGTAAAGAAAAAGAATAAGAAATACAAATGTGGTGTTTTGTTTTGCTTTGGTGTTGTTGAATGAATGAATGAATGAAACAGAAGATGCTTGGAGGCATTTAGGAAGACTCTGGCTGATTATATAACTCCATATTATACCCTAAAAATAGATTCCTGTTTCCTGTTGTTGTCAATTCCTTCAACCGGTTGTGTCCGTTGTGTTACATGTAGCTTTTGTGGGCAAAGAAACATGACTTAAAATAACGTAAAAATCAAATAAAATAGGAGAGAGAGAAGTGGCTTTGTTAGTACTGCATGCTTTACATTTTCGTTTAAAAAACTATAAACAGATGTATACACGGTATGTTCATACGTGCATATGCAGATGAGGATAGTGTGTGTGTTTGCAGATGTGTAAGAATGAATGTACCTCATCCATTTATCTCCAATTAATTATTTTCTGTTTCTTAAGGCCTAAATTCCATGGTGGACTTTTCTAGATAGCATTGAGTTATTTTTCCATCTAGCTGCCAGTACCGCTCTGAAAACAACAACAACACATCTCTCTTTAAAATGCCAACTTGCCAGGCATTTAACTTAATGTTTCAAATACAGTGGCATCACACATGCCTAATGCATTTTATTTCTATTATATGAAAGTCATTGTGTTTCGGTAAAGCTGCAATGAAATCAGCGTTGGCCTACTATTGACTAAAGGCCGGTTAAACCTTTGAAATGGTTGTAGTTTGGGGTTTGTGGCCGTGAATAAACATTTTCTGGAACTGGTCTTTCTACCTTGCTTCGGGAGCTCGAATTTGGCAGTCAAAAGAAATGTACACAAACCAGACAATTAGAAGAAAGATCATTAATGATTAACTGCTGCTTTTCATTTTTGGGAAATATTTGTTAACGGGTGATGATATTTAAAAGTGGCTCTTTAGCTTTTGTCTAAATCCCAGAGAACCTAGTTGATGTCTACTGAAAAAAAAAAAGTCGAAATCTTGAACAGTTCCACAAGGGACTGAAATGTACGAAGAGCTTTTCTAGTGAGGCTAGACCCTCTCACAACCCATCAAAACTAACTTTGCACACCTCAGTCCCGAGAGTATCTGGAAAGGAGAGCAAACTTGTCTTTGCTTCAGGTTTGGGAGCAAGGGATTTCTTTCTCTGTGCGGATTCACGATTTGCTTATTGATTTTTGATATATTTTCAAACACTTGAAGTCCATACTAGAAAGAAATGAAGGCTTTTCCCATAGCATCTGATTCTTTAGTGACCAGGTAAATTAATACCAAGTTATTTCTGTGAATTCAAAGGCTATTTATACAGGTCTAATTTCTTTAGAACCAACCTGTTAACTGAGCCCAACTTGGCAACCAACCACTTCTCTGCTTTACTAGAGAGAGCTTCGTACAACACATTGAAGGGCACACACACATCTCAATGATAAAGAGATAGATTCTCGGTTCAAGACTCTTGTTTGAGACAGAAATTAGTGTGAGAGCCCTTTTCAGAAATTTCTTTCTTTCTTTCTTTCTTTCTTTCTTTCTTTCTTTCCCACCCCCCAAAAAGCTTAGGCCTCAAATCCTGCCTTTCCGTATGAGAAGAAATATCGTCTACACCTGCCTCCTCTCCTCTCCCGTCCTCCCCTCCCCCCCGAAAGGCTTCGGCATCCAATCTTCTCCAAATTGCCTTACGCCCCCCCCCCTTTAGAATAATAGAGGTCCCTTCCCGGGCAGGCATCGCCCTCCCTTCTCTGCGGGGGAGAGGACACCCTGAAGCAGTGGGGGCCGCAGGGACAATGGGGCGAGAGAGGCGCAGCCTAGCTCCTGCCGGCGATGAAACCAGAGTTCAGGAAAGAAAAGACACACACACACCCCTTTTGTGCGGCATTACAACAACCCCCTCCCCCCCCCAGCACTCTCCACTCCCTAAAGGTGTGGTCCCCCCCGAACTCGAGGACAAAAAGAAAACAATCAATATTTACAACCACAATCGCTCCTTTTAGTCAAGAGTTATTAACATCAGCCAATCAACCCTGAAAAGCGCCCGCTCCATACTGACACATTTGCTTAATTAAATTGGGGGAAATTACCAGTATACGGCTTGATGTATTCAACCCTCCTATAGAAAATGCCAGTCCTTACTCTGTAAATTGCTCAAGGGGCATCGTAATCTATATCTAGATATACACCTTGAGAATGTGTGTGTGTGTGTGTGTGTGTGTGTACACACCGTGAGCAATAATAAATCACTAATAAATAAAAAGTATATCTCTACTTTATACTTTTATTGTTATTTATACTCCTGTATTCTTTTATTCTTCTAACGTGAAAGTTTACACACACACACTCCCCTCTGTGTTCTAGGTACAGGTGCACACCCGTCACTTAGCCCAAGATTTGAGATGAAACACAGCTATACCCCTAGGTTGCCTATCCATGAAGCAGTTACTTTAGGCTATTCCTGTCTCTTGTTTGCTTGTTTGTTTTGCTTATTTGTTTCAGGACTAGGATGTCTAGTTCCTTCTTAAGCGTGGCATGTAGATTTTACTAAAAAAAATATGTAAAGCGTTCCACCTGTCGCAGGCTCGAATCCAGAGCTATACAGCATGCAGCCAGAGTCCTTCCAAACAAGGTGCTGAAGAATGCATTCTTAGCCCGTTGTCTGACATCTTTTGTCATGCATGCTTTTGCTGTTGCCGAAAAGCGTGGAGAAAATGGTAGTATGCGCACCTGCAGAAAAACGCCTTCTTGATGTTAACAACAGGCTGGAGGGTATAAAGCAATAAAACTGCCAAATGTACCTGTTCCTATTGAGTACGTTACCTACACCCTATGAATCAAGAGTCCCAATAGGAACTGGAGGCTGGAGCACGAATGTTATAGTCCGCTCTTTCCCTTGTCTTCCTCTCTCTCTGTATTACTATGAGCATTTTTATTCATTGTAGACTTGTAAACGCGTGGATCGGATTACCCTTTCGCGTGTTAACGTGGAACTCCTGTTAAAAGAGGAGAGCAAAAGCGAGACACTTACAACTGCATTCAGAGTTACTGAACCGACTCCAGAGGCTCAAGAAGTTGAACACCGATGTGGTTGGGGGGGGGGGAATAAAACATCCCAGCCTCCCTAAAAAAAAAAAGACACCCCCCTCAATTCCCCCAAATGATCAGATTGCACTATAAACGTCGAGAGATTAGGGGCTATGCACCGGGTGGGGGGGGGGGTGGAAGAAAAATATCTTAAACCCATCGACTGCATGTACGGTGCAATATGCAAATGGTGAGATCACGTTCTACCACTTCCACCTCTTTCCTAGGGCTAATAACCGTGCTGAGAAGCAAAGCAACGGTTTGTTTGTTTTTTAAATCCCTCTTGAAGTTTCCAAAAGCGATGCGTTTTTAAATATTCTGCAAAGGTTCGAAACAAATCCCCTGGAAATGTCGCTCTGAGAGATAGTGTCAGGACATGTACTTCGTTTTGGATACGTTTCTGGGCTTAATCCTGAAAGTTGTTTTGCAAATTGCGGCTGCTGGTGGTTTTCAAAGCCCGAAGATTGATCCCATTTCCCAATCTACAGAACTTTCAGCTTTCTCTAGGTTTAACCAGTTGCACGTCTCCTTTCTTTCTCTACCTGGGTCCTCTTCGGTAGGGTCTGGCTCTGGAGTTCATGCTTTCTCTAGCTGGACGCGAGGAGATTTAAACAGGGGAAGCAAAAAAAAAAAAAGATAGATCCACAACAGTGCTGGTTAAAACTAAATGTCTTTCCCCAGTCCATCTTTGGAAGAGAAGTGGTAATACCACCTGGATGTTCAGATATAAATCCCCTAGCAAATAATAAATGGATTAATAATAACAAGGTATGAAGTTCTTTTTATAGAAAAAAAAGGAGAGAATTGAAACTAAATGCGGCAGTTAGACAACCATTTTGATAAGAGGATAATTGAGGCGACACTGGTGTATAATTAGAGGATAATTTATGCTATATCCACTTTTATTCCACCTCCCAAAATAAATCCAGTCCATAATCATTACAGGCAAATTGTTCTGAATTTTATAGCAGCAATTTGAACAAAGTACTGCAGTTAATCATGGGAGATTTTTGTGTATTCCTGATTAGACGTCTAATTGCCTCCTTCCAGAAAGTAAAAATAACCGTAAAACGTCTCTATTTTTATCATTAACAATGTTGACAATAAAATAAAATCAACTGGAATTGTAATCTAAAGACAAATTTAGGAGGAAGGCACTTTTTCTTGGGTAGTTTATATTGTAATCAAGATTTGCCAAACCACTAACCGCATGTATCATTTGCATATATTTGAAAGCATTACAGTAGCTTCTGTTTTCAATAGGAAAAAATGCACAACTGTCAGATCTCCAACGATTCGCTGCTGCAGTGAGCAGGCTGCTGTTCTTCCTAAAATATTGAAAATATTGTCTTGATCAATAAGGAGCGAGTCCCAGGAGGAACAAGGCGCTGGAGCATGCACTTGGGTTCTGTTTTTTCACTTTTAAATTTTCCTTGTCACTCGTGTTTACTGCGTGTTTTCAAGTACAGGAAAGGGAAACCTAAGGTGCATTTCAACTCTGGGCTGTATAGATGGACTGAAATACCTTTAGTAGGTTAGTAGCTGCGTTACACTTGGCTGTCTGCTACATTGGCTCGACAATGCACACGACACGAGCAAAAAATGCCCCCCGTGACAGCAGCATACACGCCTTTTGTCTCATCGGTGGCTCGGAGGAAGCGAGCGGCGAGGAAGCCTGCGTTTGCAGAGGCTGGGGGGCTGCTGGCTGGCGGGGAGCGGCAGAGCTCCGCGGCAGGGGAAGGCAGGCGCGCGCGCGCACGCCGCCTCGCCGCGCTCGAGCCGGGCTTTGGAGCTGCCGAAAGCGGGCTCCGCTCAAGCTCGCACAGACGCCAGTCGCAGCCTCCGGGATGGTGACGTCAGGGGTTGACTGACCAATGGGGAGGCACTGCCCTTTGGAGACAAACCATTCGACTTGTGGCGTCTCTGCCTCAAGTCTAACAGCAGAAGCTCAACTTTACCAGCATCCACCTTCGAAAATCTCCGCTTTAAACTCCGCCAGCCAAAAAACAAAAACAACAACCCCCCCCCAAAAAAAACAACAACCCCCCCCAGCCACCACCAAGGGGGGAATGGAGGGGAAGAGGAGAGGGAAAAAATCACAGGACTAGCCCCCCCTTACACACCCCTCCCCTCACCCCTCCCTCCGGGAACAAGGCCCCTCTCACTCCTGCTCTCCCCCCCCCCGCTCCAAAAAAAAAAAAAAAAAAAAAAAAAGCCACCTCACTAATTCCCAGCGCAGGATAATAGGCTCTAAGGTGGCTGGGGAGAGAGCGAGCGCGCGGGGGGCGAGCCGGAGGGATCCGCTCTCTCACTCCCAAACTTTGATGATGACCATGACTACGATGGCTGACGGGCTGGAAGCGCAGGACTCCTCCAAATCCGCCTTCATGGAGTTCGGGCAGCAGCAGCCGCCGCCGCAGCCGCCGCCGCCGCCGCAGCCCCACTCCCAGCAGAGCTCGCCGGCCATGGCGGGCGCCCACTACCCGCTGCACTGCCTGCACTCGGCGGCCGGCTCGCACCCGCACCACCAGCACCACCACCACGGCGCGCCCTACCCGGCCAGCGGCAACTCCTACAACCCCCGCTCGCTGGCCGCCTATCCCTACATGAGCCACTCGCAGCACAGCCCTTACCTCCAGCCCTACCACAACAGCGGCGCGGCCAGCCAGGCGCGGGCGGACGATGCAGGTGAGCGCGGCCGCTTTCTTCTCGCGTTCGGCTCCTTCCTCCGGCCGGGCGCCGCGGCCGCCGCCGCCAGCCTGCGGGGGCCGGCTCCGGCGCTGGCCCCGGAGCAGCCGGGGCTCGCGTGTTTGCACAATGCGGTGCTTTCCCTTCGCTTCGCCCTGGGAGGGGGGGGGGGGGGTGTGCAGCGGTGTGCATGGCATGCAAATGCAGGAGCCGGCTTATGCATTGCAGACGGTCCCTATAGCTATGCGTGTCTATGCGGACATCCCGGTCTGGGTGGCCTTCAGGGGGGCACATCTCTTCGTGGGGCTATAAAGCCCGGGGCGTCTATTTCCCAGGGCGATGTCAACAGCCCTTCCTTGCTTTGCTGCGATCTCTCCATCCCGAGAGCGCTCTTTGGCGGTGGGTTTGCACTGTTGAGGTGTGGGTGTGTTTGTTTGTTTGTTTGTGTTGCCCATTAATACACTCCGAGCGCTGGCCTACTGCTCAGCTAAATTTAACGTGAAACTGGCCATTTGCATTTCACCAAGCGCCCTGCTTCTGCAGCCGCCTCTTTACGGCTGGGGAGCAATGCTATAGATTGCAGTGATCCCAGCCTCAGCTAAGGGGTACGAGACAATGTTTGTTGCTCCTTTGTGACACTCGGCAAGGGGATCGGCATTAGGCAAATGACTGTAAACACCTGATGAGTGAAAGTTTCAAGATGAGTTTGTTGTGATTCCCTCCCCCCGAAGTTAGCAGATTATTTTTATGTACTGATCTGAGGGGGGGGGGGGAAAGCATTGTTAAAACTGCGACTGGTGATTCACTGACCACCAAACTGGCGACATGAAGTCAATTAGCAGTGTAAATGGCCAGGCAGCTAGCAATCCATTCATTAAACAAATACTGTGTTTTTGCAAGTAAAACAAGCCATCCAGCACACAGGCACGGCTTCTTTATGTCCGCTGATTCGCACTATTCTAATAAGAGGTATTCCGGTGTGATGCCTTTAGGCACTCAGACCGTGTGCATACTATGCCAGTGGGACTGAAACAGCAATGGGATTATTGCATGCGGGCTGTTCTGGGGGTGGGGGGGGGGGGGAAGAGCAACAAAATGCCCAAGTTAAACAGTCAAGGAGGGTTATCTGCATTCTCTGCGGTGGTGACATTTCAAATGTGTTGCTTGCTTGCAGATCAGCAAAAAACAACAGTGATTGAAAACGGTGAAATCAGATTCAATGGAAAAGGAAAGAAGATACGGAAGCCTCGAACCATTTATTCGAGTTTACAACTTCAGGCTTTAAATCATCGCTTTCAGCAAACTCAGTACCTGGCACTTCCAGAGAGAGCTGAACTGGCAGCTTCCTTAGGACTTACTCAGACACAGGTAAATTATGGGAAACCCAAATCATTGCAATCCTGATCAGACAATACAAGGCCAACCAAAGAGAGATCTTCACTCGCACGTACATGATAGTAGAAAAGGTAACCCACATGTTACTACTATGCCAAATGTGATGTGAGTTATCTTATTACACAGTACAAAGTAACTGGCTTACTACTGAAATAACTGACTGAATCTGCACTTTCCCCTGCCGACTAGTTATCAAATTTTACCCTTTGATGGCACAAATAGAAAAAATAAATGGCTCAAAATAATTACTGCACCAACATGAAATTGTTCAGTTGTGACAAGAGCACAAAACAAAGGCAAGAAAACCTTAGGCCTGAGGCAGAGGTAAAAATAAAAAGCCAGATCGTGGCAACCTATAGAGACAGAGAAAGCAAGAGCGCATTAGAAAATACCTGTAAAATCAATAGTTAATTCGTCCTGGATGACTAACTCAAATGCAGTGATTACCCTTGGGCAAAATGTACAAAAGGTGATAATAGATCTGAAGATCAAAGACAACCGTGTACAAAATTATAGCATGTTAAACCATAGTTAATAGTGGCTGGTGGAGCTGTCCTAGCTTGGCTAATTTAAGCTTGAAAGACACATGGTGGCATTACAGACTTCACAAGCAGGGGTTAGTAGAAAAGCAAATGGATAAATACTATCAATTCATTTAAAATATATTTATGTGCATTTATGACTTTAATAAAAAATGTATATATTTCATAATTGCAATTGGCAACAATAGCTTACCTGGGCAATTGAGCGGATATGAGCGGATATGAATTTTGAGCGGATATGAATTTTGAAAATATGTTTGCTTATTGTACAAATGGCATTTGTTCTGACACACACAAGATGTGGGCTTGATCCTGAAAGTCTACAGACAAACGAGTAGTCCCACTGAGATAGTAGCCTTGCATAAAGACTAGGGTTGCAGGATCAAGAGTTTGAATCTCTAAATTACACCCATATACCTTTTGAACATGGAGGGCCCGATCCTGCAGACGCCATGCAGGGAAAACTCAATTTAGGGGAGTTTTACGTGTCTAGAGAGGGCAGGATGCGACCCAAGATGATTTATATCAGTTGCTCGTTCTGAAAAGGCAATTTCCATGCAAAATTGGTTTTAAAATGAAGATAAAGCACTTGCTCTAGTCAGCCCCTTCCCCAAGGATATAAACAAGGACAGCTTGGTGGTACAAATTGTCTGATTCAGGTTTTACTTTTAAGATGCCCTTTGACTATTAGTGGGTCTCCTAGCATAGGGTGATACGCTTCCCTCTGTTTGACCACAGTTTCTCCAACTGATCAAACGACCTCCAAAATAGGGAATGAGGAATATGACACGTGTGTGTACATGTGTGTATTTGTATCTGTGTGTATATATATATATGTCTGTGCATGTAAGTAATTAAATGTACACACATAGGTAGGTGAGAGAGTGAGAAATTAAAACAGAATAAATTCTACTGTGCTCTACTTGTGGTCTGGGCAAGAAAATGACACTCAATTTTAAAACCTACATCTCGATTCCCAGCGTCACTATTCCTGTTATTAACAATAGGCTAGTTCCAATGCTGGCGTGTTTAACCCCCTAAAAATGCCAGCTTGACCCCACATCTCCATCCCTACCATTTGGAAACTCAGGACCCTCTATATTTCAAAAATAACCCCCTTCGGGTGCTTCCTGCTGTCAGCTAGGTGCTCCTCAGCGGCCTAATCTCTTCTGCCTTTTGATTACAGGTGAAGATCTGGTTTCAGAACAAACGCTCCAAGTTTAAGAAGCTGCTAAAGCAGGGCAGCAATCCTCATGAGAGCGACCCTCTGCCAGGCTCCGCGGCCCTGTCCCCGCGGTCTCCAGCTCTGCCTCCAGTCTGGGACGTTTCAGCTTCTGCCAAGGGAGTCAGTATGCCTCCCAACAGCTACATGCCTGGTTATTCTCACTGGTATTCTTCTCCACATCAAGACACAATGCAGAGACCACAGATGATGTGAATTGTCCAAGAGAAATAATCTATCAAGAAGCCCTAGTCTCGACATGGCAAGCAGTCCGCTGTCTTGCCAACGGTGCCAATTTAACAGGCTCTGTGTGAACTTGTATGTGTGGCAAGGAGACAAGGTGGGGCTTTCGTTTTGTTTTGTTTTGTTTTTTTTCTTTTAGTAACCTCAGTGATTGATCTTGAACAGAAAGAGACTTTTTTCCCCCATGCTGGCGCACATAAGACACTTCTCTTTAGGATATTTTAATTTGGACTCGAAGGAACCAACCTCGTCGCTTTGGAGTATACTGTCAAAGCAAACTTTTTACAGACTTTTTCCCACCAGAAGAACCTGAGTATACCCGGCAACGTTTTTACTTGTTTAATGAGCTAAAGATATTACATGATGAAAGGGAGGCTATTCAAGCTCCTGCATTTGTATTCACCAAACCCAGACTGGAGGGGAGGGGGCGCGAAAGTGCTTGAAAAGGAAAATATACTGTACGATTAAAACATTACCACGAAGCAAAAACTGCATGCTTTATCAAAATGGAATGGACAGCAACCAAGAAGAAACCACTGTCTCTCCCTCAGATCTCTCCCCCCAACTTCCCCCTCCCGAAGTCCCCTGAAATCTAAGAGGGAAAAGGCAAAGGAGGAACCCACCAAAACAACCATCCTATGGCTTTGAAAGGTTCAGTACTTGATTGGTGGTATTCTCACCAATTCACTAAGCTATAGAGACGTTTATATCGAGCAACCTTTTCTGTATATATTGCTGAATTTTAGTTGTAAATATACTTTGTATGTTTTTGTCTTCTTTCATATATAGAGTAAAAGCCACAAAACGTTCCTGTGTCCTGTATTTCTCTCTATATTATAAAGAACACCCGCTTAAATAGCTAGCTAGATATTCACACATTTTGTGACATAGAGAGCAATATATCTAACAACAAACCCTTGAAAAGATTTTTCTTAAAAAGAATAAACCTGAGACAATATATACGTAAGTATTGCAAAGAGAATCGTGGATGTTTCTAATCGCCCGGTCATTTCTTAGCCTACGTTACTTCGGTAATTCCAATATTTGAAAAAACATTATGGTGTCATTTAATCTGAGGTTTATCTCAAAGTAAAATTCAGTACTTTGCATTACTTCCTACACAAGTAGGGCGGGGGGAGGGTAGAGAGAAAGAGCTGCCCTCCTTTTGATTTTGATCAACAGACAGACAATTAAAGCTGTGCAATATTTTGCAAAGCTTGAAAGGTGCATAGGTATACAATGCACTGACCAGGGCGAATTATATCTTTATTATATTGTATAAAGCACAGAAATAATGAAAATGAAAGTCCTTTCGTCACACAAGCCCCATACTGCGAGAATTAATGGCTAGAGACCTGGGCATCCTTCAAATTATGAACCTTGAAACCACTGAGCCATTTATCAGAAGTCAATAGAGATGCTCAGAGTGCTCCATATAATGACAGCTACATACAGTCGTGCAAAAGGACAGTCACTATAATTAGACACAAAGCAAAGACTACTTACCAATATACGAGTTCCTTTTTTTTGTTGAGCAACTTCCACGCTCAGTCAGTCTTCAGAATGGTTTAAAACCGATCAGTCTTGTCATTTTCTACCACTCGCATTGTTACATTAAGAAAAATGTTTTCTTTTCTTTTCCCCCCCTTCCTACTGTGAAACTTTGGGTTCAGAGCTCCCCAGGATCAATTCTGAACAAAGCCTCCAGCTGCAGTGCCATCCAATTTGAAGCAGACATTGGGGACAATTTAAGGTTTTTATCCACAAGAAGGTTTTTTTCCATTCTCTTAAATGCAGCCATAATTAGAGTAATTTTTCATGTAGCCCGCTGATTACAGCGTTTTTACCGTCAAAGATAATTACCTGTAATTTTCTTCCACTTTTAATACTAAAAAGCCATCTTTATTTAGATTCAGGAACAGGAAAGGCGAAACAAAAGAGGAAAATTATTCTGTTATTCATACACAAATTGCAGAGACGTAGGACCTAAAATTGAAAATTAACCAAAATTATAATGCTGAAAAGAATGGAAGAGGCTTCAGAAGTACAGCTGGTAGTGGGTCTCACTGAATTATTCAAATTACGTGAGAGAGAAAGCTACCATACATTTAAACAACCGTATTTTTTCTTTTTTAGACAATCCAGTGCATATCTACCTAGTCTCTATTTATGCAGGTTAATCCTAAACCAGTTGAAACGTTGCAAATGTATGTTAGATCTATCTATCTATCTATCTATCTATCTATCTATCTATCTATCTATCTATCTATCTATCTATCTATCTATCTCTTCACTCACACATACTATATCCCAAGAGGACCATTTCTATCAGAATCCAAAGATACAGCAGTTGTCCCTTAACTGCCTGGGCTAATACTTAACCCTTTCCTAGCCACTGACTTAATCGGTGTGAGTGATCCATAAATATGATGAATCAGAAGAGCTTTACTGGTGTATTTTGGAGTAGATGTTGCTGCTGTAGTGTAAAATACATGTGCACGCTTTGTCAATAGCCATTGCGTTGTGGAGTACTGCATAGAAAAATGTGATACAATTTTTCTTGTACTTTATGAATATTTCAAGGATAGACTTTTTTTTTTTAAAAAAAAAAGCAATGAACCCAATACAGACATGTACGATGACACAAGCAGGCCTTTCCAAGAGTAATATGGTGAGCAAATGATAGCAAAGACAGTGTCATCTAACATTATATAGCTGCCACCAAAAGAGAGTTGCATGAAACAGCGTCCTCTATAGATAGAATTGGAACAAGTCTCTCTGTATTCTTTCCTTATGGCTTCCTACAATTTTGGTTTCACGGAACGGTTGTTCAGCAGCACGTTTGTATAATATTCGGTAAGCAAAACATTTTTCTTCTAAAACTTTGGGGTGCATTAAAGTTTGGACCTCAAGAAATAAAATGATGGCTCCTTTCAAAGCCCATCCCTTCTCAGATAAAAGGGGAGAGCTTTGAACCAAACCTTTGGCAAAGGGTAGTTTACATGTGCCTCTTTGCAGATGGAACGGTGCTTGCCTGATCAGAAACTCTACCGCCTTTGCAATAACAGTAAGCAAATCTTCGGAGTTAAAATGCAAGGTTAAAACGACAGCCTGCCTCTCAAAATGTACGGTGTATTGATGACAATGAATACGAGGTAAACGAGTACATAATACATGGCATCAGGGAAAGATTTGAATGACTATATCGTGCGCTCTTTGACTAGCAGTTCAAAAAAATGGACTCACGATTTACACTCAGAGTTATTGCGGTATAGCGATCAACCTTCTTCCAACTCATCTAAATAGAAACCAAGTCCACTCTGAACGTCTATCCAGCCGACTAGCAAACCTACCTAGAGAAAGAGAATTTCCTATAGGTCCCCAGCTTCTGGAGCGAAAGCCATTGTCACAGAACTTGAACCAACCCAAATCCTATCGACTATGTAGAAATACTAATAAAAAGGACAGATTTCTGAATCTATGAAACAGCGGTCTAATAGGATGACAGAAATTACAAAAACCGCAAAAGTAACCACGAAAGTGTGAAAAGATAAAGATGAACTGTGCGTTGAAGTATACAAAAAATAAAAACTTACCCCCAGTGAAAATCTGTTAAGCAATGATCAGGGTCTAGAAATCTATACTGAACAGAAGCAGTCTCAGGGCAGAAGCTCTTTCTCTATATTCTTGGTTGAGTGAGCACATCCAGGTGTGAAATTGTTTGCACACCCCAGCACCTCTTATATTGCCAGCAAAATTAGCTGTTATTACTGTCACTGTTTAGTGATGGTTAGCTTGATAAAAAAAAAAAACTGCTGTAATCAAGACCTGGCGCATCTTTGCAAATTACAGATAATTGTAAACGTCCAGATTATGATAATAGCATCCTAATCCAGGCTGCAATATAATTATTACAGAGTGTTACATCTGAAACTGTCCAGTAGGGCTAATTCAGCCATTATTTAGACCCTATTTTTGCACTGCAAATGGGTTGCTGAGTTGAAAATGTAGGATTGTAATTTCACGGGGCACTCAATGAGTAATGGTATAGGAAGAGAAAAATACAAAAGTGAAATGTGAACAGTAGCGATCAAATCAAACTCTGAAGGACAAAAGACTGTTTGATTCATAGGGAATAGGAAGAGCGGGAATTAAGAAAATAGCAAATCAGTGGTCTGCAGTGTTACGTGTCCAAATCTCAGATAGTGTGAGTCTCTTGTGCATTCAGGGGCTGATACTTCTGCTAGCTGCTGTCTGAAATCATTCTTTTTCTCAGCTCATCTCGTCCCAGGCAGTATTTCCCTAGGTTTTTTTTAAACACTCCTATGGTCCCTCCCATCCCCAAAAGAAAGCAAATTTGTCAGTGGAGTGATTGCTTTCTCTCAGATGATTTAACCATCTGCACGTCACCTTGCTAGGAACAGAACCATTTTCTTCCTAATAATATAATAATAATTAATAATAATAATAATAAATAATAATAAAAGATCCATATTGAATTTACATCCTATCTGGCCATCGTGGAAAAAGCACACGAGTATCGAGCCCATAGGCCTAATTCCCTTTCTCGTTCACTCAGTGGAGAAGTCATCAGGAGTCCTATAGGAAATTAGCAGAGAATGCCTTAATGGTAATTAATTAAACAAAGGAACCTGACTATCACGGCTGCCTAACAGCTAGTCAGGTTGACTCCATGGGCTATTGGCTCTAGTCTCACGATTAGTTTATATTAACCCCGAATGTGAAGCAAACCATCCTGCTTCGTTTTTAATGGGCCAAATCATCGAAGTGCTTTTGTTTGTTTGCTTGTTTTTAATAACCACTGTATTAATGTTAAGCCTTTTAAAACAAGTTGATCCAGGAAATAGATGTTGGGTTAATCACTGTAGGTTTATGGTAGCAAACGGGGTATTTTCTTGCCTATAGTGTTGGTCCCACTCAGTATTAAACCTGGAAAGGAGTTCGAACTGTTCTATAGGTAAATTCCTATAGTTCCTGCAGAGTCCATTGTCCTGGGCTCCTTATAGGGTGGAATTGATTAATGCAGTGTGGATTTATGACCTTTAAGGACTAAATTCGTTCTTGGGAATGTTAATAATGCTACTGTTAGTGAATATTAATAATATGCGATTTGTATGCGCCTGTTCCTCATGGAAATCAATAAGAATACCCTGTAGAAAGGAAAAGGGAGGATCAGGGATAATACAAGTCGAAGCCTACCCAACACATTATATGGTACATGTAAAGGGGACCGTAAGGATTTCCTGGAATCTGACGTTTAGCGCCAGATCCTCAGCTGGTGTACAGCAACCATGAAGTCAATGATATTACCTCGATTTACACTAGCTGAGGATTTGGCCCTTCAAGTGAATTTGTATTAGAAAGGCTTCCTTATCGCTATTGCAAACGCATCGACTGAAGTCTTATGCACATAACAGGCTTTTCTGAACGGCAGAAAACAATGAAATCCTACGATGTGCAGCCCATATTTCAGGTTGCAGTTCCCTGTGCTCAGAATTTAATCTGGTGGCTGGCCGTGCACAGCTGAACCTAAACTGAGCTTCCTCATCCGAATGAAATGAAAACTCTGTGGTGTCTTGAGGAGGTATTTTTCTTTGGTTAAAGGTAGTAAAGTGTGGTATTTTACGGGTTTGTATATTTCTTGCCTGAGGATGTGGATCAGGCCCAATAAGGTATATGTGTTTGGCAGATAAAATACTGCTTATCCCCATAAATCACATGTAAACAGAGGCACCGCAGAACAAAGAACAGAAATATCTAATTGCTGTCGCTCAGGATCTCCCTTACCAAAAAGGAGGCTCCATGTAAATTACCCAATTTCTATCTCCAAGGTTCTCGTCTGACCTAAAAACCAGGTTATTGCGTTACTGCAGACATCGCTCCGATGACTAAAAGCAAGGAGGGGTGAGTGTGTGTGTGTGTGAGTGTGTTTAATTTAACTGAAGCAATGTATATATGTTCTGTAATCCACAACTGAACACCCTAAAGACTGTCAGTCGCAAAATTGCGTGGTAGAAATATTTAATCAATAACACATGTGCGAAGCCCCTTTCTGATATATTCCTACATCCGTGCTGCCAGAGCTGAAATGTGTAACGTCTGGAGGCCCGAGCGCCTGTACAAAGGAATAGTTGCAGCTCGGGATCATTTACTGGGGAGCCCTAGAGAAGTGAAAGCGAGAAAAATGCCTGCCTGCCTGCGCTGGGGTTTGTGTGGTGACAGGTTGGCGTGTGTATATGTGCCCGGAAGGAAACTTGGCCATTTCTCAGGGGTGAAGGGCTCTCCACCCGCAGAAAGGGCCCGGGAGATATCCCCGGAGTCAGGAGGGGACGGGTTGTCTGTAATAAGGGAGCCCAGCAGGGACCCAGGATTAGGGGAGCCCGGCAGAGAGAGGCTCCTGGACGATTTATCCGCCATCTGTTACTGTGATATCCGGAGCGATCGGGTGCCAAGGAGGACGCTGCAGGGCAGAGGCGAAGCGGGGACTTTGTGTGTGTCGCGGCGGCGGGGGGGGGGGGGAGGTGCGCGCGCGCACTTTCCAGGGGCGAGCATGGTGGGGCTGCGTGGGGGTGAACTCCGGTGTGGGTGCACTGTCAGGAGCGGGGGGTGGGTGTGAGGCCCTGCGGCTCAGCCCTGGAGCCGCTCGGCACCCACAGGAATGCGGCTCCTCTCGGCTCCCCGGGTTGCCCCAACTCCACATGGCCGCCAGGAAAAAAAAAAAAAAAAAAAGAAAAGAAAAAGGCAGCAAGTCGCCGAGTACAGACTGAACGTCAGACAAAGGCCAGTTCATCTGGTCTCTTACCCGGAGAGGGCTGGAGAGAGCCCAGAGCTAGGCGGGGACCGGGGGTTGTGATGGAGAGGGGCACGCAGGGATGGGGAGAAGTGTCCTAACATCTATCCGGTCCCATGCGGGTCCAAGCAGCGTTAGCTAGATATTGATGTGCGCGCAGCTGATCGGATGATGGCTTTCACTCAGCAACTCCGGCAAGGGTGTGTACACAGCCACCTATTTCAGTGATGGGCATATACACTAGTATACACTGGGGATTTATACCTAGCCTCTCTCCAGGCCTAGTCTTCTTGACATACCTGGCTTGAGAGCTCCGGGGCATTACACCATCGCAGATCTGCCCAGCACTAGGGGCAGCGTGTTTGTGGGGGGAGGTTATGGGGGTGGGGCATAATCAGAAGCAATTAAATCCTGGAGTGGGATTGACGCTGAATCCAAATATCTACGGGCAGAGCTGGTTGTTTTCGCGCAGAACTGGGAGCCGTTGCTTTTAATAACAGGCTAAACAATCCCAGACTCAAAGCTTCAAGGTCAAGGCTGACTATGAAATGCCCCCCTCTTTCTTCCTCTCCCCTACCCACCAAAGTGGCTGAGATCAAACATAAGAAAGAAAGAAAGAAAGAAAGAAAGAAAGAAAGAAAGAAAGAAAGAAAGAAAGAAGCAGGGAAACTCTGGAAAATATATTTCCACTTTTTATGTCCTAACCTTGAAAACAAAAGGGCAGAGAATCACAAAAAGGGGGGAACGTCCATAGCAGGTTCAAAAGCTGTTTTGAGAATAACGCTTGCCTAGAGCAGCGCCAGGACGAGCACAGAACAAGAAAGAAATGGAGAGGAAGTTAGCAGGAGTTAAAAGTTGCGTTTTTTCAGCAGCTTCAGAGTAATGGAGATTCCCTAAACCCTTACAGTTACAATCAGCAGGCAATACTCAACAAGCAACCGAGGCGCACCGGAACAATGCGTAAAATGGAGCAGGCTGCCCCGTAAGCAGCGAGTTAAAAAAAATGAATGAATGAAAGAAAAAGAGTAAATGTTTACAGATAACCAACCCCCCTCCCCAGCTAAGGAACACGTATGAAGTCATTGCATGCTGCATGTGTCTGTGGGTCCGCGTGTTTCTGCACAAACCTCCCTCCTACACACACACACACCCCTTCCCAACGTCCAAGAAGAAGTTCTAAAGAACAGACTAATCCATTGTACTAAAAGTCAATTCCTCTCTCCCCCCCCCCGCACGCCCACCCCCAACCTGCTGCAAAACAGCAAGCCTTGGCGTCTTTCTTTGGAAGGAGGGGAAAAAAAAGGACGGCGGTCAAGAATGGAGGGAGAAAAGAAGGAGGGGGCCGGGGAAGAAGGGACTAGAGACAGGTAACTGTGCCCGAGGGTACAAAGCGTGTCTTTTCAGGTCTTGTCTCCGAGCCCTGGAACAGCTCTTACTGAGCTCCTCAGCTGACAGGATGCCATTTTTAATGTTCTTACCCACGGGGGAAAAAAAAAACAAACAAACAAACAAAAACCCCTTATCACATTGATCGCTGCAGTTTTCCCGCATTGCAATCAATTTCGCGTACATTTTCTTATTTCTAGCCCAGGTTTTAATAGCGATGGCTCAGTTCTGCCCCAGAGCTGGCCAACTCCGCTAAAGGCCCATGCAGGGACTGGCCCTGCAGGACACTGTGCAGCCCTGGGAAAGCAGCTGTTCTGTTTGCACAGGGGACGCCTGCCTGTCCGCTATTTTATTTTAAGGGGGGGAATTCTTCCAGGTGAAAATAAATAGTAATAAAGGGTGTTGAGATGGTTTTATTCTGCAGAAGAGGAGGCCGACAGCAAAGCACACATTTTGAAGTCACGTCCCGCTCACACAATACAATCACTGATGCCCCCGACCGGAATCAGTCCGGTGTATTGTGGGAAAGCCATTTCTCCTGCCCCATTATCAGCTCTCCAGCCTCTTATCTGAAAATGGTCCCCGTTAATTGCAGTAAGACTTTAAATATGAAGAAGATAACGATCGCTTGGAGGTCTGGGCTTTTCCATGAACAGAGTTAAAAAGGTTCCTCCAACATCCCTTATTCACAGGGTACCGCTGGCCTCTACCCGACGCACGCTTTTTAATAGGCACAAGGGGAGTTTTGCCCTCATTTTATCCTTTTGTCGCATTTAGAAGCCTCCTCTGAAGGAAATGTAATTTGTATAATTACCCTAGCGCACACAGCGACTGAAGAGTGCGGAGCTCTCAAGGCTAATTGCTCTCTGCCCAGGATTCAGGGGGGCTTTACTGGGAGATTTCTCTTTCCCAGTGTTAAAATTCGTACGTTTCTTTTAATGGTAAATAATGTTGGGTAAAGTGCAAATTGTCTTTGAAAAGCCCATTCTCCAGATGAAAGCTGCCCTAGCGGGCAGCTCTAGATTTACAAGGGGGGGGGGGGCTACACGGGCCAGAGCCTGTAAACTTTTACAGTCCATAGTGCTTCCAATGAGGCTGCGCCTTTGAGCAAGGAGTCGTTATCTGCACAAGGATCGGGCCCTAAAAATCTATCTCGCCACCAAACAAGAAAAGCAAAGGACGCTGTTCTTTTTTCTCCTTGCAATGGAAGAAGGGGTATTTTGGAAACGTCTCTCGTGGTCGAAATAATTTTATTTATTCAGAATATACAGTTTAATCCCTCTATCTACACTTATTTACAGGGTTAAAATAACATTGGGAAAAAAAGTCTCTGGAAAAGTTGAGGTCATAGATTTCAAGGCACCATTGATAGTGTCCACAGCTGAGCAAAAATTGTCCGTCTGTAAAAAAAGGGTCTCCTTTGAAATGCAATAAGTTACATGCACAAGCGTTACACATTTAATCTTTTTTGTTTTGTTTTGTTTCCCTTTAAAACTCCCCCACAGGCATTCCTTTCGTTATGATTCCTTAACAGTAAAACACAGGAGTCCAGGGGAAAAAAATAGTCTAATAAATTGTCCCAGAGGCCAGCGCTAACGGGTGTTGTAGGGAGCCGTGGGGCTGGAGGTGGGAATTGAGGGAGTTAGCACTGGAATACCAGGAAGTGGAGGTTTCTAAGTAGCTGGATGCAGGGGATGGGTTGGAGTTTGGAGCATGAGGATGAGGATGATGGCTGAGGGATCTGGAAGAGCCCTGAGGTTCCCAAACCGCAGGTGACTGTGGAGAGTTGCACGCCATGGGGTCGCTGGAGCTGGGACTGTGCTCCGGAGGCATCTCCCCGTTTTTCATAATCTTCTTGATCTTGGATCTTTTATTCTGAAACCAAATTTTCACCTGAGAGGAGGGGAAATCAAGACGATTAATACCAGCGTAATGTGAAACGATCTGAGGCAACAGGCTAAGATTAGGATCTGTCTTCAGTCAAGGAGGGGAGAGAAGCGAGTTAAATCTTTCCGAACACCAGCTGGTCAGTTACCCAGAGCAATCTACTACCGAGTGTGGCATTTACAACGACCGGGTCGGGCCCGATCCTGCGGGCCAACTTAAGGCTCCAGGCTCGAGGCATGCAAGATCGGGTCCGGTCGGGAGGTACTCTGCCCCTGCGCTACCCCTCCCTTGTCTGCGGACGGCAGTGCCTTGCCGCAATTACCTTGCGAAAGCCACCGCCGTCTCTTTCTGAAGCATTTTGTTTATGGGAGGGTAATAGAAGCCCACAAAAACATTTCAAAGGAAGGGGGTGGGTGTGGGGGTGGGAGGGGAGTGAAGGCAAGCGAGAGAACCGCGTCTGATTCAGATTCGTCTGTTGCAGTCTCTGCGCTCTCCGGCAAACTGAGCCGGCTCTGCACAGCCACCAGGATTATTTTTCTTCCAGTGCCTTTCCGGAGACAGATTGTAAACACCACCAACAACCGCGCCAGTCTCGCCCCAGAGAAGCAGGCCGGGTGGGCGGCTGGCCAGCGCATCGATCTATCGCTTTCTGTGCCATGAATTCAACCCGGAAGGTAACAGGGACAGGTTATGTTTGTAATGGGCAACGTTGGAGATAGGTGCCCAGGGAGTTGTTCTCTGCATATGGATCTGAAAGCCTTCAAGCAGAGAAGTGCGAGTGACCCCATCACATCCCCCCGCTCCCCTTTTTACGCAGACCCCGGCTCCTGCGTGTGAACGCCAGAGAGCTCCTAAGCCTTTGAATATAGAGCTGTATGTAACACACAGATAGGAATCAAAAATCAACCATCACAACAAGGAACCAAAACCCACCCGGCCCGTTTCAAGAACAGCAGGCCTCTCTCACGCGTCTTAATGCATTGGATCCGGCTACTGTTTCTATCCCTCACCAGTGGTGTCGGCTCTCCTCTCTGGTGGGTGAGAAAGACCGTCTTAATACCGACAAGGAAAACGCAATAGGTCCCAAGGCTGCATTACCTGTGTCTGTGTCAGTCCCAAAGAAGCAGCCAGTTCAGCTCTTTCTGGCAGGGCTAGGTACTGAGTTTTCTGAAACCTCCTCTGTAAGGCAGCCAGCTGGAAGCTAGAGTAAATAGTCCTGGGTTTGCGCACTTTCTTTGGTTTGCCATTCACCATTCGCACCTCGGGCTCTGCCACCTCTTTTTCTAAACAATCCAAAATAGACCAGGTTAGAGTTTCCCGGAAAAATCAAGTCCCCAGTGGAGAAAAAGAGCAAAGATCCAGCCCACTCGCCCAGCCACTGCCGCCGCCAGCTCTGCAAACACAACCCGCGCGGGGTAAGGGCTATTTAAAACCACTGGTGGAATAGAGGTGAAGAAATGAGCAGGGGTAAATGGAGTAATCTCCCACCTAACCACTTTCCGTTCACTCTTTGTGAAATGGATTGGGGGAGGCAGATCAGTTCCTTCCAGCCTACAAGTCGTTCAGGGTTGTTGTTGTTTTTAAACCTCTGAAGTCCCATTGTGAAGGAGCCCAGTTATGGGGGGTCTGCACGGGGCAGTACATTTCATCCCTCCATTCCCCCCTCGGGCGAGTGACAGCCACCGCATTGCAGGCTGCGCTGTCTCGAACTCCAGCCCGCAGAGCCCAGGCGGCCAGGCTGGGAAGACGCGATACTGAGGTCTACACAGTTCAAAGGCCCACAAGAAAACTGGCCTCCTTCAGCTCGACAGAAAGTGGCCGGCTCCGGCTCAGACAGAGGGCCGATTATAGTTATAATCATCTCGCCGCCGATCTGCAAAGGGCGCGCAGATGCGTCTGGTTTCTTTTACAAATAGCCTTAATACGCCAGTGGCCTTTATTTTCCCTTTGAGTTGATGAGCAAGAGCAAACGACAGGGACAAAACGTGAAAGCGAATAGCTGTGTATATAATGACGTAAGAGGTTGGCGGGAGAGAATTGCAGAGGCTGCAATCCATTGGGACTGCTACTGGAAAAGTCTGGTGTGCGATCCACTCTGTTTCACAAAGGGGTGGGGGCAGGGGAAAGATAAGGTACCCCAGTAAATCCGTCTGCCCCTGAGTGTGCATCTTGACCAGTGTGAGAAGAGCCCCAGAGAAGCAGATTCGCGCGCGGGCGGGTGGTTTTCATTCCGCACACGAACGGGATGCTAAATACGAGCAGGATTAAACATGAACTTCTGGGACCAGATCAGATCGGACCAGAAACCTTTCCCAAAGCTAGATCTCTCCCCTCCACACCCGATCCTGCCCTCCCCCAGCCATTGGCCGAGCCGTGAACACCACAATGTCCCCACGACATTCATCGCGAAGCAGGCTCCGATCGGCTAAAGCAGAGCATTGCAAACGGCACAAGCAGTCAGACATTTCAATGTTTTGGGGGTAGAATTCCGGCCAGATCCGCACCCTTCCCTTCGTAGGGATTTTCCCAGCCGCGGGGGCCGGGAGGGGTGGGAGAAGCAAACTTCAGAGTTTCGCTTTCCACGGTTACAAGAAGCCGGCGTTTGAGACAAGCTCCCGACATTCTTTCTCTTTCTTTACTTAGATTTCTCCGGAGGCAGCCCCAGAGGCCCTGGGCAATTTACAAGCATTTGCTTTGCTAATGGATGGCTGCTTCTGAGAGGAGTTTTCAGATCATGCAGATTAATTCGGTGGCTTTATTCCCACCCCATTTAAGGATCGCTAACTGCGCAAGATACATGTTAAAACGCCATGAAGCCAGGCACCCAGAACTGTCCGAGGAAGGATCCATCCCAGCAACCCTCTCGGAGAATCATTCTGCTCTGAGGTTTTGGGTTCCCAGCAGCCACTACTCCCCCAAACTGTTTCTCATCGCGTCAATTTCCTCCCCCTCCGCACCAGCAAGATGTCCCCCCATTAATCCAGGCCACCTCCACCCCCCACCCCAGCTCTCACCTGGCTGGTTTGAAGAACTCTGAACCCGGTTGTAAGCCCCGCTGTACTGGTGGTAAGGACTGGCGTAGCCGTAGTCTGCATAGGCTTTGGCAGGATAGTTCCCAGCAGGTCCATTCATGCCGTGGTACTGATACTGGTACGGATTGAGCGCTTTGCCGTAGGAAGCCGAGGTAGGCGAGCAATAGCCGTGCGGGGCTCCCCCCGTTGGACTATAATAGTCAGAATCCGTAGCCGAGGACTCGGGTAAAGTTGGAGATTCCTGAGACGGATGGTGCATGGCTGCAGACGTCTGGAAAGGAGCCTGGAAATCGCTGGATCTGATATTGGGGACCCTTCTGTCAAATACTCCTGTCATAGCTTGGAGACGGCGGCTTGCTGGGGCTGGCTGCTGGGGCTGCTCAGGGCTAAGCAGACATGTCTGGGGGAGGAGGCTGGGAGTCTTTGAGTCTCTGTGTCTGTCTCTGTCTCTGGCAGACTGCTGGCTGGGGCGCAGCATAGGCTTGGTTAAATCCTTAATTGCGCTCTTACGCACAGCAGGGTGGATCGGGTTCCATTGGCCAGAGCAATCAGGAGCAGCGACACCCTAACTCGTCCAACTAGTTTTGCACAACAAAGCTTTGCTAGGGGGGGAAAAAAAGTCCATTTCAAGCTCTTTTAAAGTGAATAACAACAGCAATGCACAAGGCATAACATCGGTATCAGAAGATTCTCTGCTCCCCAGTCAGCTGGAGAGAGAAGTGCAAATATTATAGACACCACGGTTGGTGAAAGATCGTCACCATTGCTGCTCTATACATACAAGGAGCTAAATTCATCCCTGGTGCAAGTCCACGCACTGCCGTGAATTCAGACCAGGGATACATTTGGCCCCATACCGGTAGATTGCTGCGAGATCAATAACGAAGGGAAGTCCAGAGAGAAAGGGGATTACACTGGAGTTCAATGTGTTGGCTTCTTCAGTATTTGTAACTAACGTAGCGGACATTTCTGATTTAAATTCTGAATTCTGATTTGGTGGGAAACAAATCAGTAACTTTCTCATCCGGGGGCTCTTCCTCCCCGCAGAGACATGCCGCAGAACTTCTGTTAAATACAACGAATGAATGTAAAATAGATCTAGTCCAATCACGGCATGCAATAAAGACCTCATCCCGGGGTATCAGTTTTCCAGCCGAACTCCCCATTGATATCAACAAGGGTTTGCAGGAGACTTGAGCACGGGACAGGGTCTAGTAAGTTTCTCTGTTACGTGGGTTCCATGGCTGTGCAACGCTCGCCATTGGAATAAGTGTGTAACACAGCCCCACGCGACTGCCAGGTGCCTTTCACACAGGACCGAATCCCAACGGGCCGGATCCTTCTCGCCTTCCTCAAGCCCCATGGCTCGATAATGCTATTGCTCCACACGACCGTAGCTCTGGAGGTTTAAAACTGTCTCGTTGCAAATGACCCCGCTGTTGCTGTGACCAGAGAGAGAGGCTGGGGAAATCGATGGCACCTAAAGAAAGGACAGGGTGACACATAGAAATGGGAGAAAGCGTGCTGTGCTTCTTAACTGAGGGTTTGCCCCAAGAGTTATTTCTGGAGCTACTTCCATAAAAAAAAATGGCTGGTGGGAAGATGTTTTGTAGTTAAATCAGTTACCATTCAGGTTTTATGCGGTCTCCTCTCCATCCCAGAACTTTCACTCATCCTTCTAAGTTCTATGTACTAAGATACATATATAATGTCCTTTCCAGTCTGCTTGGGCTTTTTTAAATTTGGTATAAAATATTTCCCCCTTTAGAACATAACAATCCCACTGCCCCCAAAGACTGGTTTAACGAGGTCTGCTTTCAAGAGCCATTCTTTTATTTGCAGCAAAACCATACACAACTCCCCCAACACTGGTCTCTCTATGATGATCAAAATATAGTCTTAAGTAAATGTAGCACTAGATCCACACCGCAGAGCAGTTAAATAAAAGCACACATACAACAACCCCCCGCCAAAGCAGCCCCAGGTCCCCTTAAAACAGAAATAGATCGGTGAGCGCCCGTCTCAAAGTATTTTACAATAGCTCTGCAAAAATGTATCAGATTTTACTAGACATTAGGGAAAACAAATAAAAGGCTGTTTTCAGTGACCTGGGGACTTGTAGATTTTTCTGAAGCTGTTTACTCTCCAGATTTAGACTGTTTGCTCTCTGAAGATCTCCTAGCCAGCTGGGTAACACTTGTAACACAACCATGTATGTTGTACTTGAACTCATTGTTTGCTTTGGAAATGTCCGCAGCTCATATAAAATCACATTAAACAAATCCCTAACCATTTAATTATATGAATCACTTACTCAAATCAATTGCAAATACTTTTTAAAAAAAGGGGCGGAGAGGGCGGGGGATCTGTTTACCACTGGGGGGGGAAAGCAAGTCTATTAAAATGTCCAATTTGCATCCATTTGGTAGGGACGGTGGAGATTTTAACCAGATGAAGCAGGGAGAGCGAGAGACGCTTTTGTACCATAAATTCCTGGGCAATGCACCTCAACACGCCCAGGCAAGATAGTAACGTTTGAAAGACGAAAATAAAGCGCAATATAGTGCGGACATCGCGCTACTCTGAGGCACGGTCCAAAACCGGAGTTGGATTTACCAGCCCAACCTTAATGACATGGTCATCTGCAGCTGCCTTTGTGCATCTGGGTTACAATCCTCCAGAACAGAACGCTGGTTCCTTTTTATTATTCACAGGCCCCTGGAGTAAGAAGTTTTAATATTAAAATAATAATAGGACCCCCCCCCAGATAATCACACAACCAAACAGCTGATTTTTTGAAAAGGTAAATCTCTTGTCCCTTAGTCCACCTGAGGGAGGATTACTGGCCCTCGCCAGTTTCTCTCTGGCTTTCCTGCCCCCATCTTTACCAGTCTGAACCCGATTTTCTTGACTTTCTTCTGTTTTTCTCAGTGGTTTTTATTTAACACATCCGGTAGGGAGAGAGCATTTTATAAGGAGCGGGAGTCTGTTTTCTATTTCACAATATGGTCATTGTTTATCAGCACATGGTTGGCTCAGTGGCTGAGGGAGACTCTGCCCAGGGCCCCTGCTTAGACGCCCCTGCAGCAGAAGGCTCAAATCGCTGCATTTTTTATTCCTGCAAGATTTAAAACACAAACGACTTTTGCGGAGTTTGTGCGACTGACGAGGCGAGTCGCATCTCGGCCTGCAACCCGAGGGGGAGGCGCGGGAGCGGGGAGATCATGGGACAGACACTGAACTGCGCTCCCAGCTGTGACACGTAGGAAGAATGTGAGTTATTTCAGCATCCAAGGGTCCCAGCTCTGGCAGCTGCTCAAGCAGACGCTGATGCCTGTGCTAGGAGCGCCACACAGTGGCCTAGAGGCGCACTGCTCCTGGCCCACCCCTCGCACAGGTACCTGCCTGGCGACGGCCAGGCTCTCGGAGCAAGGGCAGCCTGCCCCTCCGCCTTTGCAGGCTGGGGCTCCTGCCTTGCTCAGCGCTTCCTGCACCCCCTGGCGGTGTTGCTCGGTAATGCCGGCCTGGAGCGCTGCCTGGGCAGAGCAGAATCGCCCCAGCCGCTCTCCGCAAGGGGCTGAGGGGCTGCTGCTGCTTGGCGTTCAGGCCGTGCTGGGCTATGCAGCTGCAGGTGCCATGAAGCCGGGGCGGGGGACTGAAGCGGGGAAACCAAGAAAGCAGCCGGCCTGAGCGCTGCAGCGTCACTGTGTGAGACAGGGAGGCCAAAGGCAAAGGGGTTGAAGAGAGGCGGGCACCCCCTGCGGGCTAGCTAGGGGCCAAGGGATAAGGGCCTCGTGGGTTCTCCGCCTCTGACATCCTGTGTGATCTTTGCCAAAGTCATTTACCCGGTGAGCACCTGGAGCGCCGACAGACCCAGGTCGGCAGCAGGTGGGATCGAACTGGAGACGTCTGGAGCTTGGTGCGTGAGCCTCTCCAGCACGCGCTAAAAGCCACCTGTCTGTTAGCTAACCTTGTAGAGCAGCCGCATTTAACTCTCTCTCTAAGGCTACTGCCACTAGAAACTTCAAAGCGCTGCTGTGGGAGTCTTCCCACCTCAGCGCTTTGAAGTGCGAGTGTGGTCACAGTTAAAGCTCTCCCAGCACTCCTGGTAATCCACCTCCACCAGGGGAATAGCTCCCAGCGCTGGGGGGGGGGGATGATTTTTCACACCCCTGAGCCAGCAAGTTAGAGCACTGTAAAATGTAAGTGTAGACAAGCCCGAAGTGGTCTTGGTGCCACTAGATGGGACACAACACCACACCCAGTAGGTGTGTGGGTTACACACCCAGCCAGACTCACTGTGCTGGCAGAAGTACTAAACCCCAGGCTGACAGCAGGTGACAGGCCTGAGTCCTCTGGACAGTCTACATAGGGCGGGTTGAAATTTTTCCACCCAAACTCTGTTTCAAGAGAAAATTGGGTTGTTGATGAAACTATATAGCGAACAGTGCCTGCTTTTCACAGGAAAACAATTGTTTTTTCATCCACATATTTCAGCTGAAGACCAAAAGATTTCAGATGACAGCTTTTGATGTTCAGATGAAATCTTTGTATCTTCAAGTTTTCAGGGAAAAACAAGTTTTGGCTTTGAATTTTTGGTAAAAACTCAAAAATGTCCATGGAAATTTTCAATTAAAAAATAAACAGAAATCAGACTATCTTTAGTTCTACAGCATTGAAGGGCCGGGCTACAAAGCAGCCAGGAAACTGGGTGCTCCCCAGAACATATACTGTACCACATCAAAGGGCCTTGTCTACGCTGGTGGCAGAGTGTCGGGTAGCTGCAGTTACACATAAGGCTCTGGCAGTGGGGAAGCTGTGGGAAACTACTCTGTTGAAAATAGCACTGCAGACATGGGCAGCACGGCTTGACCTTGTAGAGAGCAGTATAGCGTACAGACCCAAAGGTTCGGGCATGTCTTGATTCTCCTAAGCAGTGCCTCACCATCTATGCTGCTATTTATATCCCTGCTAGGGGTGTGTGCAGTGTATATACTCTACACCCCGCAGAGACACAGACTTGTCTACACAGGAATGGATGGGTTTTTTTTCTCTTGTGTATAACTTTGGGTTTTTTGACATAAACTGCCTGGCTTCCTCTCATCTCTCCCCCCAAAGTGTTTTTTTTTTTTTTTTCCAATTTATCTGGTGTCTGATCCCACTTTAACTAATCCACTTTGGAAGCAACACATCTCTATTTCAGAATGACTTAAACGGCTATAAGCAAGTTTACTTACTTACTTTACTACTTGAATCGTGGGACAATTGTCAAATAATTGCACCAAGTTGCAGACAAGACATGGAAAACTGCGAAAAAGTAACAATGGACCTTTATTAATTGCAGTCATTTGGAAAAGCCAGAGAAGACTATTTGTTTGAGAAAAAGTATGCTTCAACAATATAAGCACTCAAGTATTATGTTATGCCTGCTAGATTTTTGACAACTAGACATTTTGCTGCAACTATATTAAAGTCATTAATGTGCGGGGCTGACAGTGGGAGCCCCGCCATGCATGGGGCTGACAGCCCAAGCCCCAGCTGCTATCACCTTGGATAAATGGGGTTCTACAGTACTAATGGGGGGAAAAAGTGTGTGTTGTAGATCTCAGAATGTATGCAAAATTATAGACTAGGCAAAGTAAGCTCATTAAAATCAAAATTGTGGTGGAAGCCTAATATTGTGGGATCTGCAATATTGCAAATTAAGTAGGGCCTTAGCTATATGATTTGTGTGGCTGTATCCCTATTTCAAATTAACTATACCACTTCAGGCAATCCTCCCACTCTGCATTGCTTCACATCTGGATGAGCCTGTCTGCTTACTTGTGTGCCTTCCACTGATCCAGGGCAAGGACGCCAGAACCAGAAGGATCAGGCGAGCCATGCCCCCCCACCCCCAACTATTAAAAGAGGGAGAGTCATGCCTGCCTACTTTTTAACATGGGTGTAGTTTGGGGGGCTGGGAGCCACGTTGCCCTCCCCCCCAAACTGCAAGCCTTGGGCAGGGCCTGTGTTTCATGGTAGGGGTGATCAGCTGATAAGGTGATCAGCTCCCCTTCCGTAAAGTGCAGCCCCTGCCGATGGTGCCAGCCATTTCCAAGTAGGGGGGCTGAGGTGGGCCTTAGCCCCCCCCTTGCCATGAGGCTTGGTCCCTCTCAGTGGCTCCTCCTCTTTCCTCCGAAGACCCATCCCCCTGGCCAGGCTGGAAGCCAGAGCTGCGCTGTGATAAGAGGTGCCCAGGGAGCCTGGGCCACTGTGGGCACCCCAGACTCTCCACTTGCCCTGGGCTGTGCACCACTGTGGGAGGGGCATGCACTGGGGGCTGCTCTTGGGACCCCCAGAGCCCTGCTCAGGGCAAGTGGAGAGTCCGGGGCTCCCCACAGTGGCCTGGGCTCCCTGGGTGGCTCTTACCGCCGCCAAGCTCTGGCTTCCAGCCTAGCTAGGGGTGGGGCCTCAGGGGAGAGAGGAGGAGCTGAGGGTGGGGCCACATAAAGTTACTGCCTGACCCCACTTCTACCAAGGTTCCGGCGCTTCTGCTCCAGGGTCGTCACCCCAGGACATCACCTCCCTATTTAAATCCGAGCACACACCCACGCATGCCCCTTGGCGATTCCAGCTTGGGGCAAGTTCATTACAGTGGCCATGCCCTCTCAGGGACCCAGCTGCGGCAGGGTCAGCTTCCTGGCAACACACTGGACAGAGCTGATCTCAGCAGGGCTCAACTGATCTCAACTGTTGAGATCAGTTGATCTCAACTGCACTTCCTGACTGGTGGCGGGGTGGAGCTAGCTACTACTTCATCCAGCAACAGCCAGAGCTCACTGGCTGCTCAGCCCATTTGCCTGTCCTGCTTCCTGCGTCTGCCTATGCACCTTCCCCGCCTGCTCTTGTGCATGCTTCAGCCTGTGTCCTTCACATCTTTGACACCCAGGCTGTGACCAGGGGTGGTGCTATGGGGAGCTTGTGGGGGCTTTTGAGACCCCAACATTTTCCTCAGCCTCCCCATAGCCACCCCATAGCAGCCACTGCTTTCCCTCCACCCAGCTCTGACGGCAGAGTGGAGAAAGCGGCCGCTGCTGGCTGGGTGCCCCGCTCTGAAGGCAGTGCCACCGCCAGCAGGAGTAAGCCTGAGTGGGAGGCTGGGGGGCCCTGGGAGAAGACCCTGACCCATGGCCCTGCCCACTGTGGCACGCCCCCCAGGGCAGGTGGAGGGTTCAGGGCTCCCCACAGTGGCCCAGCGTGACTTGCTCCGACCCTGCCCCTGCACTTGCTGCTGCCCGAGGGCTCTGCTGGCCCTGGAGCCAGGTCCCCCTGCCGGGGCGGCTGTTACTGGCTGCGAACAGTTGAAGGGCAGTGGGGAGCTGAGAAGCCCTGGGGCCGCGGGCACCAGCAGCAGCAGGAGGAGGAGGAGGAGACGAGGGAGTGCTGTGACTGCCTGCACCATGGCACTAGCTAGTGCAGCAGCCACTCCTCATTGCCTGGCTCCAGCTTCAAGGCTCCGATCTGGCAAGGGGACAGGGCCGGGGTGGGGGGAAAGAAGAGGAGAAGGTGGGGCCAGCACTTTCCTGAGGAGCAGCAGGGGGCGGGGCCATTGAGAGGGGGATGCAGACCCCCCAATTTTCTGTCTAGACTATCTCAGCCCATCCCGCCCCCCCCCCCCCCCACTGGGAAGAGGCTGGTGCTGACCCTGCCGCTGACCCTGGCTCAACTTCCCGACCATGTTTCTGGCTCACCCATTGGCTTTGGCATTCGGCTTCTGATCCCTGGCTTTGACCCTTGTTTCTGTGTTTGACTGCACCCAGAGGTATGCCGTGGTCCTGATTTTTGACTCTGCTCTAACCTCCAAGCCTGGCTTCCCCCATGGCTCCCACCATTAAGCCCCACTGCCCATGTCTTGGTCCCAGACATGCCCCGTGCTTACATGGGATCCTGTCTGGATTTCCTGGACTCCCTTGCCCTCTGAGGAAAGCAGCATGTCCAGTTCCATCTTACCAAGAGTCACCAGAATCTGAAGCCAACCCCGCTCACTTTGGCCTTATTGACACTAGAATAATTTGAGGCGCTAACTACCCTGCTCCATGCCTGTAACACTCCACACACAGAAGTGCTCTCAATGGTACACGGGTGGATCGATCACCATTTGGATTTGACTTGGTTTAGAGCCTTCCCTGTGCTAATCCCCACCAGCACAATACCACTGTCATTGAAAACCACTGGCATCAGAGTCCCAGTGATGCTCATAATCTTCCCGCTGCCATCCCACACTACACTGATCACTGCTTGGGTGGACTGTCTGGACTACTTTCTGCACACCGTTGCACAGGGGACATGCTGGACAAAGCCACTTACCTATACAAATAGCTCTGCACACTACACTGCATAATGGAGCAATTGCACACTGTTTTCACAGAGAACACCTTCTTCTATTTCTCTACAGTACTCTGATTCTATCAATATGTCACACAGAAAGCCAGTTTACAAGCATGGTGCCAGCTGGCCAGAGGCTACTGCTCAGACAATAGTGTTCACTTGGGGGGAGGAGATCCACGCCCAGCTGAACTTGGTCATATTCAATATTTTAGGGTGTCTGAGTGACTGGGTATCACTCTGAGCAGCAAGCAATGCCATGAGAAGATAAAGAAATGGAAAGTCCTATATAATAAATGGAGGCAAAAAAGTTGGGTCTGGCTCAGGGTGGAAATTTTATGATGAGCTGAATGGAATTCTCTGGTGATTCTGGCAAGTATGTCATGTCATGCATTGATGGGATGAGGAAAATGCAGAGATAAATTCTGAGTTCATGAACAGGGCAGACCAATGGGGCAGGGAGCCCAACCAGAAGATCCTGGAAACTTTGCTAGGATCTCAGAATCTTTCTGTGGGTTTTCTGGATCCAGAGATGGCAGCTTACCTGGTTCAGAAGAAGAAGAAGGGACTTTTTTCTACCCATGATAAAATGTGCTGATGTGGTCTGATTTTGCAGGCCCAGGGGCTGGTGGAACAGATTCCTGTGTTCTTACGAACGCCACTGTGACATTGTCTGATTAATATATGACAGTAGAATATAGATCATTGTTGCAACCACTTATATATTTGCAGCAAACCTTGTACAAAGGTTGTCAAGTGAGGTGTCTATGAAAAGGTTATGATTTGCTGGTTATGATTATGCTATCTGTATGCATGCATCATTTCTGTATTTGAAGTTATAAGTATTGGCTCTATACTTGGATTTCAAATGTTTGCTCCGGAGCACCGTCCACAAGGTAGCTAGCCAGCACATCTTGGAGGGACTATTCAAATTGAGTGGCCCAAGAAAAGGACACTTAACTCACAATGGACCATGGGAGATGCCCATCTACACTGAGTGGACTGTCCTGTAAACATGCTGGCTGGAATATAGGCAATGGCTTCCTGCAATGGCTGAGTGAAATTGGGTATGAACATATGGTTTGCCCATGTGACTCCAAACACTATCTGGTCACCTGTGATTCTCCCTTAGCTGGACTGAGGTTTTTGTTTGAAACAAAACGTTTCCCTTCACATGGCAGAGGATATAAATGAGCCTGGAAACCCCTCCATTTTGCCTCTATCCTGTTCCAGCCCCTTTCTTGCCCAAGCCTCTGGACTATGGACTTATACTCATGGAGCATTCTAACCAAGGGACTGAGGTCCTTCCAATGTTTGGAAGCAATCAGAGACTTATTAAGCCAGCAGTTTATTCCATCACTGCTGCAAGCCTGAACCAAGAACTTTGCAATTATTGTATGTATTTGATTCCTTTAGCAAATTTGAACTATCACTTTTCTTTCTTTCTTTTTATGAATAAACCTTTAGATTTTGGATACTAAAGGATTGACATCCACTTGATTTTTGGGTAAGATCTGAATAAAATATTGACCTGGGTGTATGGCTGGACCTTTGAGATCAGGAGAAGCTTTTATTTGATGAGACCAGTTGTAAAGAGTTAGGGTTTCCTTATTACATTTTAATCATTATTACTCAGTCTATGTACATTATGCCAGAGAAAGAGAAGAAGAATATCCTAGATTGTCTCTTCATTCCCAATCAATATGGTCTCCTAATTCCAGCTTTGTGTTTTTCCCTCTGAGAGAGTGGAGAAAATAACATAATCAGAAGTCTTGATTTTCTGTGTCTGTATCACAGACACTGAGTTGACTCTTTCACCAGCCCCTTCCCATTCAACTTGGGGCTATTATTTTGAGATCAGCTTCAGCTGATCTCAACTGCCGCAGAGCAGGGTGATCTCCAAGGTAGCTAAGATCCAAGCCACTTTGGCTTTATAGGTCAAGCTATCATATTGGATGAAAACCAGAAACAAAATATAAGCTAGTGCACTTCATAGATCATGGGTGCAAATGTTGCCCGAAAGAAGCACCACAAAGCAAATGGGCTGCTCTGTGTGGCATGAGCTGAAATTTCAGAATGGTCTTCAGGTGGAGCGCCACATGGAGTGTATTTCAGGAATTTGGCCTGTAAGTGACAAAGGCATGGTGAGATCTGCATCAGAAAGAAAATGTCACAATGCTTCACCAAGCACAGGTGGAAAAAAAAAAAAACCACCTGGGGCCACTGTTGTCTGGAAATGTAGAAGTAGTTGTGGATCCAACAAGACCCACAGTTTTTTGGCCTGTATCATGCAGGATGTCAGAGTAGATGATCAGAAGGTTTCCTTCTGGTCTTAAAATCTATGAATCTAGGTTGCTAACCTGAATAACAGTCTAATTCCTTCATTTGAGGGGGCTGATTGATCTGTGCTGATATAATTTCCTCTGCTTCTTTCCTCTAACCCAGGGGTTCTCAAACTGGGGGTTGTGACCCCTCAAGGGGTAATGAGGTTATTACTTGGGGGTTGCGAGATATCAGCCTCCCCTTCCCACCCCGCTTCACCTCCAGCATTTATAATAATTTTAAATATAAAAAAAAGTGTTTTTAATTTATAACGGGAGTTTACAGTCAGAGGCTTGCTGTGTGAAAGGGGTCACCAATACAAAAGTTTGAGAACTACTGCTCTAACCTGTGAATATTACTACAGTCTTACCTCATTTTTCTCCTCCAGTATTTCAGAAGGGAAGAGAGTTGCTTCTTCTCAAGTCCTTGGGCTTCAATACATCAGGTAAGTCTTTGTCCAGCCCTATATTGAGATTGCTCTTTATGACACATGCCAGATTATCACTCCTGTCTTTGTAAATCCATGTTAAAGGATAATTGGTCATAGTTTTTGAAACACAGCTTCTGAAGTTCAAGAGCTCTCTTAGCTGAGGAAGCCCGGCATCACTGGTAGCTTACTCATGTTGTTCCAGGTAGCCTGGATTTTAATTCTCATGTCTTCAAATATAGAAGGAAGAGAGGTTTTTTTTTTCTTTTCCTAATTTTTGAATTGTAGCTTTTGTCCTTTAAGAAGACCTTCTTGCAAGAAAGCAAACATGTCCTATTCTAAACAAGCCATGCATACATACATCTTATATCCCCAAGTATGAGTAGGCTTTAAAAACTGAGACTTTTCCTACCAGCTGTGAAGATCTTCAATTATATCAAACATGGGGATATTTTCTTCTCTCATTCAGATTTTTTCATTGAGCCTTACTCTTGCTACAGAGTGAAAATGGTCCTTCTTGTAGCATAAGGTGAACTACTGAGGCTCTTCTAGTCCTAAGGTGCCTAGGACTATTCTGATACTTTTGGTTAGGGCATGCCAAAATTTTAAAAATGTTTGGTGAGAAATAGGGTCCCTCTTTCAGATTCTGTCATTCACACCTTCTGAGACAGGCAGGTGCTTTTAGATCAAGACCCATCAGGGTAAGTACCAATGGGGGGTGGACAATATTTTTGGTACTAGCTCTTTAATCTAGCAGAACAGAAAACATAGGGACAATCAGATTGAAAAGAAAAAGTGAATATCTCTAGTGATTTTTTAGTCAGTAATATAATTTGAGATTTTTTCTGACAAAGTGGAAACATTAAGGAATATGTTTTTTCCCACTCTTCTTTCCTTTTACTTTTTAAAAAGGAGAAAACACTAGAGCATATATTATTAAAATTCTGTAAGTAAAAAAGCTTCAGCAATCTCTGACTCTGCATCCTGGCCTCCACTCTCAAAAGTTGTCTTTGTCTTTTTTTTTTTTTTTTTTTGTAATATGTAACTGACATAATAAAAAAGACAGCATTGTTACAGTCAGAAAGATATTCCTTCTGATGTTTAATTCATTGAAATTTTTCACTGAGTTTTGGAAACCCAAGAGACAAATTCCTTAGGCAGAGTCTCATTAGAGTGCGTGCTCAGGAGCCATCACTAAAATTGAAAATAAACGCAAGTGATTACCACGTGGTTTATCTATTTATTTCTGTTTTAATAATTTTTGATGAAAGTGGCCTGCACCAAGTGGCAGGGTATCGGATCAGGCCTGTCATATGAAATGAGTCTGATACCTCTGCTCTAAAGGATCTTTACAGAGCATTTTCTAATTCTCCAGGTGGGTTCACCACATCCCCATTTCATTGCAGAGCCCTGCAGTTGAGCTTTGATTGATCCAACATATAATCATTTTCTCCCCCTCTCAGTTGTCATTCCTTGAGGAGGAAGAATCCCATACCATCTTTGCGGATTGCTCCTTTGTCATGTATTTGTCTCAATGTATTTGTAGTTCAGAAAGCACCATAATAGTTTATGGGACAGATGAAATCATCTCAATGCAGCCTGTCTCAGGGCTCATCTAACTTCTCCATAGGGATATTGCAGTCCCACTGCAGCTTGGGCAACACAAATAGTAGCTTCCTACTTATAGTGGATTAAAGGGACACAGGTCCAGATCCCAAGTGTATTTAGGTGCCTGCCACCTATAATGGGCATTAGGTACCTACATGCCTTTGAGGATTTGGGCCATACAGATGGCACCAAAGCCAAAAGAAGTCAATGGGAGTGTTTCCAGTGGCTTTAACAGAAACTGGATCAGGTCCATTGTTCTTAGACATGTTTTGGCGTAATAGCTGAAATCCTTGCCCCACTGAAGTTCATGATAAAACTCCTATTGAGTTTGGTGAGGCCAGGATTTTACCCAATGTGTGCTACATTAACTGATGTTGCTGCTGTTAATAAACCAAAACACTGAATCAATTCCACCTCCATTCAAAACATAAAAGGGCAAAATTAATAGGGGAAATATTTTCAGGTTCCCATGGGCAGGGTTTGAATTGAGGAAAGATAGGGAAGAACACTGCTTCCTTTGGTAAAACAATTGCTAATACTGAGAGGCTCAGGATAGCAAGGAAGGAGAGCTGCTCATGTTAAATATTTAACATTTAATCTTTGCCCAGCATGATTTCACAAACCAATGGAGTGTTAAAAAAGAGTGACGGTTACAGATTCCTGCACATCTTGTTTTTACAATTATGACATGATAACTGTGCTTATTTATCCTACCTAAGCATAAGTATCTAGGCAAATTTACAGCGGGTACTTAAATTCATTGTCTGCAAAACAAACTTTACACACCACAGATGAAAACACTTCAGGCTCATTTGAATAGAAAATAAAAGGGATTGCATTACTCTACTCCTTTGCACATTGAAAAAAAGAGACCTATTCTCCCTTCAAAGTTCAGATTTCATTTTCTTCAAATGAAATTTTGGCAGTTATATTTACAAAACCTCTATTCTTTGCACAGATCTATAAACATTCCAGATTTTTTTTAAAACAAAACCCTTGTAGTGAGTTAAAAGGAAAATAATAGGCTTACAAAAATTCAAACCGAAGGTCCCAATTTAGCATAAAAATGGCAAGAATGAAATGTGAGCAGTCTCTAATAACACTATAACCCCTAGATCACTTTACATTGTTAAATTCATCTCCCCAAAGCTATTACATTTTATATATAAGAAAACTGAATATGAAGTGGAGAAGAAAAGTGTATAAATCACTTGGATTGTTAGAAAAAATACCTGAGTCATATGCCAATATACATAACCTATATTATAGGTGTGTATACAGAGTTATGGTTTGTTTTACAATTTGGCATTTTTTTCAGACTTCCATGATTTCGTAATTTTAGTACATTAAAACAAAGCGCGGAAACACAAAATACTTCTTCTACAGCTGTGTTTACTCCTTTTTTTTTTTTTCTTCTCAACCAGGCAACCAGTCTGGAGATAAGAGGTTTTCCTGCTGTGCAACACAGTGTAATCAGTTGCACACACAGCACACACCTGGTGCAAGAGTAGATGGAAATGAAAGCATTAGAATGGAAAAGTCAATAGCTTTTCCAGCGAGGCATGTTTGACCCAGCAATGGACTCATTCCCCTTTTAACCATATACATATATAAAGGAGCTTGGAGTATTTGCTTACAGTGTAAGTCTGGATTATACAGGAAATAAACAAAAGGGAACTCAATTTTTTAAATCAAAACTTTATTTTAAAGGCTTTCCAAAATATTTCCATATTATCTGTTTTTTTTTACTGATAAGCATGACCTGACTAGTTATTTTACAGTGTTGTTAATACTTCTTGATATAGATTTGGCATTTGTGAACATGAAAACCTAATGGACAGAGATCCAATGCAAATGAAATTATTTTGCCCCAATTTTAAATTCTTGACAAATTTCAACAAGTCTGTATTAGATGGTCCCAAACCCCCCCAACCCAACTAGAACATTGCTGAATTTTTTTATAAAATATTTTTGAAAATGTTCATAAACAGTTTTGGCCAGCTCTAATATCTACCTTTGAAATGAAATGTACATGTCTGTGGCACTCTTTCTACCCTGGGAAAAATAGTAGACCTGGTGTAGAGAAAAATACTCTCTCATCTTAAATCAATAATGCTGCTTTCTATTCTTCATCCATTAGTGACAGACGGTAACCTTTTCTAAAGCACCTATGTGACTTAGGAACTTAAGTGCCATTTTCAAAAGTGTCTTAGGTACTAAGGAGCCTAAGTCACATTTGTGACAGATGTGGTGCTTTCCTGCAATATCCTAGACATACTTTATTGAATTACATTAAATCTTATTGGATTAAGTTTATGTATCACTGTGGGCCAGGGATTGGATGTAATTTCCTGGGGAAGGGTGAGCATAGCTCTCCAGGAAATAAGAACAGTGCGGGGTGGTTAGGCAAATTCACTCAGGTTGTAATACCTCCAGAAAGCTACCTCCACTTAGGGTCAGATTTGCATATACTGGTTCAGACTGGATTTTCCAGGGACCAACAGACAAAGAAAAGATTTTTGGTTAAATAACTTGAGTTTAAATTGACTCAGGGCCTTCTTTCTGATCCAACAACTGGATAGGACCTTCAATAGGGCCCTCATCCTTCCTGTGAAGGGTTGGAAGGACTTGGCCCAGTCTGGTGGCTTGTTCTGAGCTAACAGCTGTTATGAACTGGTGATCACAGGAAAACCCAGGATGGGGTTTGAAGGTCTGCTCACTGGACAGAGCCCTTGTTGGAATGGGGGTGATCTCTGGTAAGCTTATTAGCATGCATGTAGGTTCCTTTTATTATTTTTACTATGTTTTCTCTGTACCGCTTTTACCCAAAGAATAAATGTGCTTGCTTATAAAGAACTGCTGGTAAATTAACTTGCTGCTAACTCTCTGAGGAGAAAAGTAAAGAAGGCCTGCTTAGGCAGCTTGATTTGTAGGCTTATTTTTCAGGTTTTTATCATGTTATGTGAATCCTTATGTTATAATGGGTTAATGTTATGATGTTTGCGTGCTGCTTATGCACATTTATGGTTTTGGATGCCATCTTGTTGGCATCGCCATATTGAATAGGGCTAAACAATAGCCCTTCTCTACAGAACTTTTGCACCACAGAGGTTATATATATAAGGACACTGCATCCAGCAACGATGGCTGTCCGCAATAGAGGCAGCCCCTGAACCCGTAACTTGGCATGCGCTTCGAGAGTCAACATCATCGGCATCACTTACCTGCAAACCATCCCGGGGGATCCTGAGTATGTGCTGAGCCATACCATCTGCTCCATCGCAGCCAGGTTCTGTGTTCCTCCTGCGAACTCCAGCTTGAGGCAGTGGAAGGTCCAGAGCCCAACAGCCGCTGCAGGGACTAGGTTCTGGCCAACTGTCTGCTGTCCACTTGCCAGTCATTGCCATCACCCTGCAAGTATAAAAAGGACTCTAATTAGGGAAACCCATAGTTTGCTCAGGGTTAGTTGGGAGCCGGGCTTCAGGCCCAACTGGTTCCAACCACTGTGCTGTTTTTCTCTGTTTATTGTTTCTCCCCCTTAACTGTGTTCACTTTCCCCAGATAAATAACACTTTGTTTGCACCTTACACTGGGGTTAAGTTTTACTTACCTGGGGAGTGGGATGGAGTGTGAGGGATTTTATTTTACCAGGTGATAGATACTGGATGCTGGGGTTGAATCACAATCTTTTAATTGAGTTTAACTGTTGTCATAACTTCTTCATTACAACAAACTTTGCTGGGGAATTCACAGTGTACGCCGGGAGCTGTGCAGCCTGGACATACTCTTGTCAGAAGGGAGAGAGACATGGGTATCCGCCCAAGAAAGGTGATGGCTGAGAAGCTGGGAGCCTAGGGTGGGTCCCCTTGCTGGACCACAAAAGGGAATACAGGGTCAGTTGCCCTGAGCTGTGATACCATTCCATTGACTTTCCCTGAAATATATGCTGCTGAGTGCCTAAGGACCAGATTTTTAAAGGTATTAAGGCATTGCTGTGTTCTACATTTCAGTACCTAAGTCTTATTTTCAAAAGTGATTTAGGCACTTAGGAACCTAAATCTCATTGACTGTCAATGGAGATTTTGGCCCTTGAGTACCTTAATCCCTTTTGAAATGAGATTAGGTGCCTAAATCAGTTAGAATTGCAACACTAAGTGCAGCAATGCCTAAATACCTTTAAAAATCTGAACCTAACCAAACCTCTTTTGAAAATGGGACTTAGGTTTCTAAGTCAATTAGGTACTTCTGAAAAGTTGTCTCATAGGCTGGGATCTTAGGCAAATTTGGGTGCTTAACTCCCTTAGTCTCCTTTGAAGATCCCAGCCGTAAAATTAAGTTTCTGTTTTCCTATAAAATGATCATTTTTGAAAAGTGGCACATGATAAAACAGAGTATTGTTTCCTCTCATGTTCAGAAGATATGGTGATTTTGAAAGGTACACATCATATCTGCTAGGACCACAGTGCTTTATAAAAAATTCCAATATTTTTTAGCATGCACATAGAGATACTCAATAAAGGATACAAACTGACATCTTTAGAGGAAGCTCACTAATATATTCCCTTTTCTATCTGCTGTATCCATCTGGTAAATCTCTTAGAGTGTCGTGAGGAAACTCAGTGCAAACCCTGAAAATATAGAAAATACTTGAAAGCAGAACCCAAAGAGAAGTTTGACCTCTTTCCAACCCTAGAAAAAGCAAGAGAAAGCTAATGATCGCTTCTTAGGAAGGAACCAAGGAAGTTGTATAAGTGCATACCCAGACTACTACTCCTAGGAAGGATACAGGCTGAATAAAGTAAAACATTTATAGTGGCACTGGCTGCAGTGTAGGATAGCGACCAAACTTGGCTTGTCAAGATGAATGACCCATTATCTCTCCTGTAACATGGCGTGGCTGTTCAGAATTGTAGCTATACATGATCCACTAGAAGCATAGAGCATCAACAAGTCAAGGCAGTTCTGTGCCGTGTAAACTTCCAGTTGCATCCAGAAATAGAAAGATGAGCTTTCTAGAACTGTGAGTAATATCTTTTCATTCTTCAAGGGTCATATAAACAAAAAAAAAACCCCAAAACAGGTCATGTCTTTCCCCCAAAGCCATATAAACTAATGGTTTAGTCCCAGGACAAGAAGCTGTGAGGTCCTATATTCTAGCCAATAGTTGGAAGCTGAAATCAGAGAGTTTGAACTAAAACAAGCTACACATTTTTTAATAGTGAGAATAATTAATCATTAGGACAACTTACCAAAGAACATGATAAATTCTCTATCTCTTGGGGACTTCAAATCAAGACTATGGATGTCTTTGTAGGGTGGGATTTTCAAAAGCATCCACCATTAACCCTAATCTCTTCCTGTTGAAGTCAGTGGGGGGTTATCATGGACTTCAATAGAAGCAAAGTTAGGCCAGTGCTGAACGTTTTTGAAAATCCCACTCATAAATGATTTTCACTAGTTCAACTCCCAGTTGTTAAGCTACATGCAGGAATCTCTTGGCAAAATTCTATGGCCTGTGTTATGCAGGAGGTTAGACTAAATGCTGGCAATAGTTCTAGCCTTAAACATATAGGACATCTGTTACATGCATTTCCATCTCTGCTACTCCCTGGCCTTAAAATACTTTGCATTTATCGAGCAATTTACAAACATTATTTAGTAGGTTGATATAATAATTGCGCCTCATTTTCCCATACTAATATAGGGGTAATGATACTGACCTACTTTATAACCTAAATGTCTGTAAAGTGCTTGTATAAGTGCAGAGTATTAAAACCTGAGAGCTGCATTTTTTTTTTTTTGAGTTACGAACCATTTTCCCTTCTAGTATCTCCTTTGTAACAGCTTCCTGCAAATGTTTATGCACAAGGGTGATTTTATGTTTGGCCATGGTTGCACTGAATTCACTCAGACTAGTCATGTGCATAAGGGTTTGCAGGCACGGGGCTGGTACATTTATAAAGCACCTCTTCAAAATTCTCTTACAAAACTTCAGATAATACATGAATTCCTGCATTGTGGCGTAATTTATAAATGAACACTTGCAATACGAAGATTTTTCCACAAAGAGCGTCAGCTTTTCTCAGGATTTACGAACATTATTAAGTAAAAAAATAGATGTGTGTAGACATAGGCTGATCACATCCACAATGCCTACGCATTTCTTTCCTTCAGGATTGTTTACTATTATATCCTTATGAAAGACACTTCAAGTGCTGGTGTCCATAGAGTAGAACTGAATGAGAAGTGTTTTCCTTCTCATAGTTTTGAAACAAAGGTGATAATGTACCTAAATGAATAATGGGCCTTCAAATTAAATATTGAAAAAGAAACAAAGACATGATTCTTAAAAATGTGAACAGATTAAAAAGCAACAACCCACATTCTGTCCCCAAAGATCTCCATGCAGGAAATTAATGGACAATCTTGAGAAATCCATTGGATACAAAGCTATTTAACTGCCATGTGCCAATTTCCCTTTTACGTTGTTTGAGCATTTCTGTCATAACAAACATTGCCCAAAACTGTGGCACCCTTTTCTCTTACGATTTTTTGAGTGGTAGCAGAACACACATGGATCTTTTCTTTCATTTTTTGACATCGTTATGTCATCTCTATCGATTTACTCTGACAGCATTTCATTTTGCATCATTGTGTCATCTCAACTGACTTTGCATTGAGAACACCACAGGAGTGTTGTGATGATACTATGCTAAGTGCAGTTTGAATAAATAGGGTCTTATCATGACTGAAGAAAAACAAATCCTATCCAAAGTAACTGATGTACATGCTCAGTAACAGAGTTTCAGACTCAAATATTTCAAAGCCTTTTCTTTTAAAAATGATGAAAAGACTTTATAGTACATGCTATGGGCAACATTTAGTCCCAGTGTAAGCAGGTGCAACTCCAGTAAAGTTTATATCCCTGTTGTGTTAAAAAAAAGGTGTTAAAACAATGTAGTTTATGTGGAAAAATCAAGCACGTGGTAGTTAAGAAATGCCACAATTTAGGATGCCATGCAACTTTAATTCTTCATCCATGTGTATATGCATTAGGATACAGTCTTTAATTACATGATCATATAACATATTGTTTTAGAGCAGAGCGGGCCAAACTACAGCCCGTGGGCCATATCCAGCCCGCAGGACCCTTCCCTCTGGCCCCCGAGCTCCTGCCAGGGAGTGTGGTCAGGACAGGCTTGCAGAGGAGCCAGCCCAACTCCCTGGCAGGCAGCGTGGTGAGTGGGGCGGAGGCTAGCCCCTGGCCCTGCCCCTTCTGCTCCCCTCCTTCCCTGCCTCCCTCCCTCGCAGTCACAGTTACCCCAGTACCTGGGCAGCATGGCTGCAGCTCCGGCCGGGCGGCACGGCTATAGCACCACCAGACCTGGTGCTCTAGGGCGGCGCGGTCAGGCGGAGTTCGGGGGAGGCAAGGAGCGGGGGGCGCGGTCAAGAGGCCTGGGCCCTGCTGCCGGGGACAGGGGCAGAGCAAGCCAGGGCCTCCCTCCACCCCCAGCATGCTTGGCCCCTGTCCCCAGCAGCCAAGCCCAGACAGGGAGCGAGCCCTGCCTGACTGCCAGGGAGAGCAGCCAAACGAGCAGGGGAAACGCACAGGGAAAGAATTGAGCCCCCTTTTCCCCTACCTCACAGGTAACGTGGGGCGGGGAGAGCAGGGAGGGTTGGCTAAGGGGCAGAGGGGCCCCAGGGGTGCGGTCAGGGGGAGGGGAGCAGGGGGGATTGGATAGGATGCAGGGGCAGTTGGGTGCAGGGGTTGGATGGGGGTGGGAGTTCTGGGGGACTGGAATAGGGGAGGGGCCAGGGCACGCCTTGCTGTTTGGGGAGGCACAGCCTCCCGCAGCCTTCCCTTCCCAGCCCTCCATACAATTTCTGTACCTGATGTGGCCCTAGGGCTAAAAAGTTTGCCCACCCTTGTTTTAGAGGATCCCTGCCTCATTCAGTGCAGAGGATGGAAGGTGCTCAGGGAATTAGGTTGTTCAATATTTTTTATCATCATCATTACATTAGTGGTCCCTAACTTATTTACTGCACACCATGCAATAAACACTTAGTCTTTACTTCATAGTCTCTTTTAGGACTCTCATCACTGAAATATTCAAGTGCAGGGTACACCCAAACTTAGGTTAAAATGTTCATGGTCACTTATTATTTTGGCAGGCTCCTAATATTTTGTTGCTGATCCAAGCAACAGAATGGAAACAATGATTTCCAAAAGTTAGTATCTCAGTCAAACCTGAACTGAACACCTTGGGGAAAAAGAAAAGGCACTTGTCTGGACCTAGGGCTTTGTCCCAGTTGACTTGCAAAGGCATGGAGGTGTTAGTACTACTCACTAAAGGTCAAAAGAATCTTTTATAATGAAAAGTGTTAGGCAGCCTAAATCTAAGGGTTTCTGTCATAATTCTCCGATTTACATTTCTCCGATTCTATATAGATATGGATTTTTTTCCCTTCTGCTTGGGCAAAAATTGCCATCTTTTATTATTTTTATATACTACTATAGCTTTGCACGGTGCTTTTCAGTCACTTTTCAATTGCTTATTTAATATCTATTGATCAGGCACTTTTAACCTGAAAAATGACTTGAGACTGAATCCTACTTGCCTTATTCATATCAATAGTCCCAGTGAAGTTAGGAATGCTGGGGGCTGAGATTGTTTTTGTCTAAGTAACACAACAGTGTACTTTATATGGCTAGGATAGCAGATAATGGCAGGTGAGTATTTATGACACAGATATGTCATGGTATGAGGGACTTGGGTCTGATTCCTGTGGTTTGACTAGGAGATTGGAGTTGGTTTACAACTTGTCACATGATGCTTTCCTGTTGGTGGCGGGGGGGGGGGGCGGGGAGGGATACATGTTGAGTTATTATTCACAACATATGGACTGCTGATGATTGGTGTGTAAACTTTCTATTGGCAGGGAGGTGTGGTAATAAAACAGTGGGTGAGATTCTGGGCTGCAACTCTTGCAGGCCCAGGTGAAGGGATGGCTTTAAGCCATCTTTGCACTTTTCTGATCCTAGGCTCTTCCAGGGGGTTAGTACCACCCCCCACTGTAATTAAGACAGCCTAAGGGAAGCTATGGCAGACTCTCAGCTGCCGTGTGGGCCACAGATACCTGGAATATCTCTGTAGTGCTGTGTGCTGTGGCCCCCTCCCCAATAACTCCACCCACCCGTTGAGCCACTTACCCCTCCTTGCCACTTCCCATACACCAGGGCTTTTAAGGGAATCCTTAGAAAGCAGCCATATAGTGTCTCCAGGGTGCCTGCACACAGGAAATTCTCCACTGGCCAGAAATTGGTATTTTAGAGCCTCTATGCTGCTTCGGCCAGTGCAAAGGGGGCAGAGAGAGAGAGCGAAGGTCTGACCTAGTGTGCCTATCTGTGGTCCTCATGGTGCCTGCACATCTAAGGTAGCCGTTGTGCATCGATTATCCCACCTAAAGGGTAGAATATTTTTTTTATACTGGACATGACCTCATTTCAGCCAGATTCGAACTAGTAGGACTTGAAATAGAATTTGTTGAGGTAAAAATGCTCCTTTTAAGTCAAAGCACACTGCCTTTTTCAGACACTTTGGCCCCAACAGAGGTGTGTGGGACACATCCCATGGAAAACCTATCTGTGGCCTATTCCAGAGCCAACTGAAATCAACAGAAAGATTCCCATACACTTCAGTAGGCTTTGCAGCAGGCCCTTGGAGCCTAAATTATCTTGTAAAGGGCTACTTCTACACTGAAACTGAGACAAGGGGCCACATTCTCTACTGGTGTCAATTAATGCAGCCCAGCTGAAGTCAATAGCTTTGCACCAGTTTACAGCAGTAGAGCATTTGGGCCAATAATGTCTTTTCTGACACTCATCACATGAGAAGATTTCACCCTCAATTCATATTGCTTTTGTTTCCAAACTCAAACTCCATTTTCAGAATTTCCATTTCAGAAATGAATTATAGTTTAGAGTACAGATTTATTTTTTAAATATCAAACCTTATTAAAATAACTAGTTAAGTTTTTAAAAAGCTATTTTCCAAAAAAAGCCTAAAATGAAGTTTCTTGAGTTTCTGTTGATCAAAAACCTGCAGTGTCTTGCAAAGCTTAAATCTGGGATTACTGCCAAGTGTTTGGTGCTCTATTGCTATCATAGTCTGACCTCAGATGGAACGCTCTAACTATATTACAAATATTATTATGTCATGCAAATTAGGAAATGTTTAACATAAAGCCTGAGATACAATAGTTGCTACTGCTGCTTTCAGTTATTTTATGAAGGGGGGAAGCTGTAAAGTATTTTAAGTATTCAATCGTTTCAGTTAAAATGTTGAAGAATAAATTACTCTGCAGAAGAGTGTCTCTCGGAAGTTTGCTGAGCCATGATACAGGTCATTGTCTTCTTCCCTTGTCACTTTCAATAATAGCTCCTGAACAGTGTTTTCTGTCCCACTAAGAGTTATGTTTACTTTACATCATAGGTACCATCCTAGATTAATCCAAGGGTATTCTGGCCAGTTAGTCACAGCTAAGACATTCCTTAAACTTAATTTTCATCTTTTTTTATGGTAAAGATCTTAATTTTTAACATATATTTTGCTGGAGGGGAAAAAATCGCAGAACAATTAACAGTATTGTTTACAGGACTGGGTTCTTCATTTGCAGCCAGATGAATATGATTAATATGCTGTTGCTGTGGAACAACAATGACACCTAGCGTTCAGTTAGAGTGCTCTTAGGAGTGTTTCATGACTAACATATGTGACATCTCGTCACCAGATTTTCCGGGGCAGCTGATGGCAGGATAAGCTAAACACTAAGAACATAAAATGTTGTTTTAATAAGACGTGCATTATATGGAGAAATTAGCTGGCAATCGGCTAGAAATGATAAGACAAATCAAGTGTTTTACAACTGTGCTTTTATTAATATTTGAAAATAAAAATAATGGGCTAGCTCCTCAGCTGGTGTAAACTGGTGTGTCGCCGTTGAATTCAATGGCATTTTTAGTTATACTTTGCAACTATAGAGACAGTGGAGCTATGCTGATTTATAACCTCTGTGGATCTGGCATAAGAAAAACGAAAAGCAGAGGCAGGAAGTACACAATAAAGGAAACATCTACTCTTCTCTTTAAAAAGAAAGAGACACAAATAAAGGCTTCCAACATTTAAAATTATATAGTCATCACTTGTGTGCCACATTGCTAATGCTATTTGCCAGTTTTCTATTTGAATATTACAAACTCTGTAAACTTCATGCAAAATGTTGCCCCACAATCCCAGAGAGATACACGGTATTCCAACAAACACTTTTAAATGTAATTCATATACCGTGGCCTTTACAAATCAATAAAATAGGCAATCAAAACAAGTATTTTTCTGAATATGTGGAAGGTAAGTAAATTTCACGCCAGCTAAGTTCAAAATGTATCATTTTGAAGTGCCCTGTCTTCCATCAACTCTACTCCTACAATTTTTAGTTCTGCTGCTTCACCAAGATGATGCAGTGCAGCAGAACCAGCACCATAGAAAATCATCATATTCTCCTTCTAAAAATGCTAGGTTGTACCAATTTACTGGTGAGTGACACTGGCTTGGAAATGTAACACGGCTAGTGTCAGCGTACCATCCAATGGAGGAATACTGTGCTTGGAAAGAAGGTTCTGACTCAAGGCCCATGAAAGCAAATCAATCCGGAGTTAAGTGCAACAAAGGCCTTGACTCATCTCACTGGACTAGACCCAAGTCAGGATTACCTGGGGTTCCCAGGTGAAAGGCCCTCAGCAGCAGAATGTCTGTCGAGGCAGCAGAAAATAGCCTGCAGGCAGCATGTACTGCTCAAAGAATAGCCAGTACTGGGCAGGGAGAGTATAGCCTGGGGAATGCATTGATTCAAATATATGGATTAAGAGTTAAGGCCCTGATTCAGCAAACTACTTGAGCATGTACTTAACTTCAAGCAGGTGCTAAAGTCCCATTGACTTCAGTGGGACTTAATAAGGTGCTTAATGTTAAGCATGTGCTTAAGTGTTTTACTAAATTGGGGGCTTACAATGCAACAGAGCAGCTGAAATCCCCAGTACAATTTTGAATGTATTTTTTGACTTACCTTTGTTACAATGAGCTGCTCACAGGACAGCCAGAGGAGGAGACTGGAGAACAGAATTAAAGGGGATAGGGGAACTGCCTCTGATGTCACAGCCCTACTACCCAGCAATGAGATTTTCACAAGGCAGTAGCGAAAAGAAGAGGTGGAAGAGAGGGAGAGAAGGGAGGAGAAAAGGCACGACGTGCGAAAGGAACAGAAAAATCAAAGAGAGGCAGAGCAGCACCAGTCAGGCCTGTTATGCTAGTAATGATATTTATTTGTTGTAGTAATAAAACAGAAATCTATGATGACAATGATCTGATGTTTGAAACACCACAGAAAACGCTAGGAAACCTTATGCAGTATATAGGACTTCAATCTCCTGGTGTGCGCTCCACGCTTAGAATTTGCCTTTAGGTCTTCGCTGTGGTAATGCTAGCAGCTGGAAAATTGTGAAATGAATTCCCCCTTCAAATGCCATCAGAATGTAGCATTTGAGTCCTGACTTGCAGCATTCAGAATACGGGACAAAACAGGCATGCACATGTGTGTTACGCTGCTTGTTTGAGTCTGATATCCCGGCTTTCAGTTTTGAATGGGTAGATTGTATGTTGAAAAAAATCAAGACCAGGAAAGCATTGTCCATATTTTCACATACATTTAAGTTCTTTTAAAAGAAATATCATGAGATGTGAATTTTCATGTTAAACACAGTGACCTCTAATAACGAAAAAAGAATAAATCAGATGTAGATTTCTGGGCTGCTCTCACAAGTTACCAGTTCATTCATAACTTCTGTAAGAGTTCTTGCATGTTTGTGATTTCCTTAGCTGCAGTAGCCAAGATATATTTAGGTGGCCTGAAAACTACAAACATAACACACTTATGTCCCTGTTTCTTGATTATATTTACTTTAGAGTGGGTGTTGAAGTGATTTGGACGAGTGTGTGGGTACAGAGTGAATGACAATGTAGTTGTCCCCTAAAGAATTAAAGGAGCCAATCAACATGGCTTTATGGAAATAGATCCTGTCAAACTAACTTGATATCTTTTTGATGTTGTTGTTGAGATTGCAGATTTTTCTGATAAAGGTAATCGTGTTGATGTAATATGCTTAGACTTCTGTGTTTGCCTGAGTATCGCATGCTATTTTGATTAAAAAACTAGAATGATATAAAATTAACATGGCACATATTAATTGGATTAAAATATGACTAACGGATAGGTCTCAAAATGTAATTGTAAATGGGGAATCATCATCAAATGGGCATATTTCCAGTGGGGTCCAACAGGCTTTGGTTCTTGTCCCTACACTATTAAACATGATTATCAATGACCTGGAAGAAAACATGAAATCATTACTGATAAAGTTTGTAGGTGACACAAAAATTGGGGTAGTGGTAAATGATGATGAAGAGGACAGGTCACTAATAGAGAGCAATCTAGATCAGTTGATAAATTGGGCACAAGCAAACAATATATGTTTTATCATGGCTAAATTAAAATGTATACATCTAGGAACAAAGAATGTAGGCCATACTTACAGGATGGTGGAATCAGTAGGAAGCAATGACTTTGAAAAAAGATTTGGGAGTGGGGCAGATAATCAGCTAAACATGAGCTTCCAGTGCGACACTGGCCAAAAGGGCTAATGCAATCCCTAAATGTCTAAGGAGGAGTATCTTGAATAGGAGTAGGGAGATTACTTCACCTCTGTATTTGGCACTGGTGTGGCTGCTGCTGGAATACTGTGTCTAGTAGTTCTGGTGTCCACAATTCAAAGTGATGTTGAATAACTGGAGAAGAACCTGAGAAGAGCCACGACAATGATTATAAGATTAGAAACTCTGCCTTATAGTGATAGACTCCAGGAACTCAGTCTATTTAGCTGAACAAAGAATTTTAAGGGATGACTTGATTACAGTGTATAAGTAGCTACATGAGGAACATATATTTAATAATGGTCTCCTCAGTCTAGCAGAGAAAGTTTTAACATGGTCCAATGGCTAGAAGTTGAAGTTAGACAAATTCAGACTAGAAAGTAAGTTGTAAATCAACAACAGTGAGGATAATTAACCATTGGAGCAATTTACCAAGGGTTGTGGTTGATTCTCCCTCACTGACCACTTTTAAATCAAGATTGGATGTTTTTTTCTAAAAGATCTGCTCTCGGAATTATTTTGGGGAAGTTCTAAGGCCTGTGTTATACAGTCAGACTAGATGATAACAATGGTGCCTTCTGTCCTTGGAATCTATTAATCTGTACTGTGAGAACCAGAAACTATTTAGAATCTCTTTGAGAATTCTTTGTTTTACTTTATTTAAATTCCCTGCAGTCAGTTACATGCCATTTTTTTATATATAAAAAAGTTTAAGAAAGATAATAATGGGGTTTTCTTTTAACCAACCAAACAAAAAAATCTCTTGAACAGTAAAAAGACAATTTATTGTAACCACCAGTCTCCCACTGAAAAACATAGGGTTGCTCAGGCTTTTTGTCTAAAGGGGCATTGTGATGTCGGACTGGAACCTACTTTTAGGATTTGTAAATGCAAGTTTTCACATTTCCATATTGATAATTTCCAATGGAAACAGGGGATTTTGTTTACGACAAATAAACCTCTCTCTATAAGGTCTGCAGCTCAAACATTACAGCCATGCCCATAAGAGCCAGAGAGTGAAACTGACTAGAAATGGATTACATACAACTGAAACTAAATTTTTCTTGTACAAATTGAGAGACGCGTGAAAACACAAAGAAGCAGCTAAATGGTGTAAAATAAATCAGGTCTTTGCAACGATCTAAGGTGTGGTTAGTGAAAGAGTTCAGAACAATGGTTTTAAAAAAATATATTGGGCAAGATCCTCAGCTGTGCAATAGCTCTGCTCCATTTAGCTAAGGAGGCTGTTAAGCCACTTTGTGCTACTCCGACCTTTTGAGCAGCTGGGGCCTGGGTCAGTTCTGCTTCTTTTTGGCAGAATCATTTAAATGCAGATTCCCATTCATGGTGACCATCTAATCCTGACTACATACCATCTATCAGACTACATTCCTTTCAAGTGAGGTACTTTCTTATGTGGAGCATGTCCTTTTATTGGCATCTTTTGTCCAAGACCAACTTCACCCATAGCAAAGTAAACGATGTTTGATGTATCAGAAGAGTAATTTTAAGCTCTTGTGTGTTAGTGGCCTGATTTTCAGTAATCGGGTCAGCTTACAGCATGTGTGTACAATGATGTACCTCCTTTGCATACCCACTGCTGTGTATGTATACGTGAATTAGGGACTTCTGCACACACATGGCTAGATAGACCATAATGGCCTAAATTTTCACCAATGATTTTGGGTGCCTCAACTTGAGACATCTGAAAAGGGCCTGATTTTCAGAGACACTTTGGTATACTTCTGAGCTGTGTCTTGCCATCTGAAAATCAGGCTCTGTTAAGATGTGTTAAGTTGGGCACTCAAAACACGGGTCACTTTGGATAGTTGAGGCCTTATAACATATAACTGTCACAAACATTATCAACCAAACCCGTCAAACTGCAAATTTCTTGTCTAACCTTAGGACTGCAAGAGATTGTTCACGTTAATCTGCCAAACGAGAAACTCTTCTCTTCATCCTGAGGGACGTACAAAAGATGGACATGTAGGCTATCTGGATTGGAGAGATGAGCAAAGGGCTGGAAGTGAGGATGGTCTGAGTTCTAAATCTGGCTCTGCCCCTTACTTGCTACAAGGTCTTGGGCCAGTCACTTCATCACTGTCTCAATTTTCCCATTGGTAAAATGGTGGTACAGTACTTACCTTCTGCACAAGGCTGGGTTGTAAGGATTAATTGTAAGTGGCTGTACAACCTTTAGAACATGCAACACCCTACATATGCTAATTATTATAACAAGCTCAGAGTCTTCTTCCTCCTTAGATGTTTTCCCTTTGTGGGCATGGTCAGCCTCCTTCCTCTGATCATGGAATGTAGTACACTGGCTGAGATGTACCTTTCCATCATCATGGGACAAAACAGTCATAATGTCAAGTTTTTATTTATTTTTTAACACAAACACTACAGCCAGCCAGTGCTGACACAGGTATCCTTCCTTCTCTCCCCTCTCTCATTTTAGAGACTAAACAAAGAAAAGATTAAGATGTGTTTAAAGTCTCCTGAGACCTACAAGCATCCTCTTATTAGATGGTGTTCAAACTATTTCTGAATGCTTCAGCATATCTTTACTTTTCTTTGATTCTTCTGAGGTTATATGGGTGGTTACTGGCAGAACTGTACAAATACAGTGTTCACAGCTCAGCAATTCTTGGATCCAGATTTGGAGTTCAATGTGGGTGGCATGTGAGTAAATGCCAATAAGGAGGCTACGACAGGGTTGTTCCTTACAGAAACTAAATGACTCAGTATAGAGCCTTTGCAAGCTGCAATTTAAGGGCCAGAAGTATTTTTCTGTAACTACTCAAATGCAAGTAGCAAAGCTCAAATTTTGCAATGATGTTATTTATATTTTTTATGAACATTTTTAATCTTGCCTGAAGGCATCTTTCTGCTAGCCAGTGTCAAGAGACAATCAATGTCTTTCAGCACTATTGCTGCTAAGAGCATTTGCAACTCTCTGTGCTGCTGGAACATAATTCAGCTCATTTTAGGGTTAAGACTTCAAACCTCAATAACTGTGTTCCCTCTGAGACAGCCTAAATAATCTATATATAGATTTCCTTAGCACACCCTGTACTTTTCACTGGTTTCATGGATAACTTATCTCATGATGAGAAAACATCGCCCAAACTACTTTTCATAAAATCCATCAGATCGATAGATTTTAGACCAATACAAATCTGTGCAAACCATCGAGGAAACAGGGTCTAGTGGACTAAGCATGGATTTGAGTGCCAGGAATGATGGCAATATAATCCCAGCTTTGCCACTGACTCAATGTGTGGGTGGGTTTGGGGGATATCACAAGCTCCCAGATTCTCCATTTGTAAAATGGGCATACTAGCACTTTCAAAGGCAGGGGTTCTCAAACTGGGGGTCCTGACTCCTCAGGAGGTTGCGAGGTTATTATGTGGGGGGTCGCTGTCAGCTTCCACCCCCAAATCATGCTTTGCCCCCAACATTTATAATTGTGTTAAACATAAAAAAAATGTGGTTTTAATTTATAAGGGTGGGGGGGGGTCACACTCAGAGGTTTCCTGTGTGAAAGAGGTCACCAATGCAAAAGTTTGAGAACCACTGTTCTGAAGTTTAATTGGATTAAATTTGTACAGTGCTTTGAAATGTAAAGTAATATGTAAGTGGCAAGTATGTGTAACTATATTTACATCATAACACACACAAACACACAATAGCCAGCTAGGAATCTGGAACAATATCAATGACAGCAAGAAAACAGACGTTCAATTTATGTAAATGCTAAGTATTTTATCCACATGTGTGATATCATCCATCTAACGAATATATATATATATATATATATATATATACACAATTAAAATTGGTGATATATATCAATTGCAGCTGATGATCACCTACTGAGAACATCCTTTGCTGGAGTCTGCTGTTTGTCACCCAGGGTACGTCTACACTACAGCTGAGCATGCCATCTTTTTAATGCTTCTGTAGGGTCCCCCTCTGTCTTGACTAACTTTGAACAGGTCTGTGCTTATCCTCAGATTGAAGTTCTCCTGTCTGCACTTCGTTTCTTTGCAGAAGATTCCACAGTCTTTGATATTTTCATAAATGTATTTAATCGGTCCGTTAGCAATGGAAAACTCACTTGTTCCCAGTTTTCTAAGTCTTAGTTTGGTCCAACACCAGGAGGATGGAAAAGCTGTACACATCTGTTTTTTTTCTCCTTATCAGTACAATTGTCATTCTTTCTTAAACCTGATGTGACTTGTGTCCTGTGATCATTTTGCTGTATTTCTGAGCTGTGTCTTGATGTGTTTCTAGTAAAGCAATAGATCTGAAATATTTCAAAACTGGTCCTTGGTATTGTTCAGTAGCTGAGCTCAGGGGTGATGCATGCTATATGTTTCAAGAGGCTCAGAGCCTTAGATTCCCCCAGATCTACAACAAAATAGTTATAAGAATCTGAAATTGTTATAAACATTCATTTTAGGGTTGCTGTATCTCAAGAATCCCTTAACCAAACCTTCCCAATTTGATCTGCACTACAACCCCTGTTGTGGAATACCAGTTTCAAGACAATTGACTTATGAATGTGCATTATTCTAATAATTTGCATATTAAAAGCAGCTTCTTACTGGGGGGAGCAGGGAAAGGGCTCTATCTGAGGAACCCTTAGATCAAATGACTCTACATTTGCACAACCAACCCTACTCGTGTTCCTGTTATGGTATAGAAATGTTCAAAACAACCAGGGTACGCCTGTGGATTTTACAGCTCTTAAGGTTGAGATTAGTGTAGTGTTTAACTATAATGGAGCCATTACCCTGGTATGATACACTTTGCTTAGATATGCCCTGAAGGCTCAATTTTCATTGATTTTCCAACATGTGAATTAAGTGTTTCACCCAGTCATTAATATAAAATAGATATTTTCCACCTTTGTTCAATGATCAACATTTTTATTTAAAATAGGAGACTATATGTTATCAGGACACTTCATTCATAGCCTCTTAACAACAGAATTTCCTCAAAATAAACATTCTAATTTCAAGAGGTCAGTTTCCAGAATACTTTCTACAGTTACAGTGAAACATAATCATTTTCTATATATTAATTTGATTTCCCATAAAACTGGCATGTTATTTCCATAGTCTCAATATATTGCTGTGTCAAATATGATAACAGTAAATCATCACTAAATATTTCACTGTATACCAGGTCACTGAAAGTTAAAAAGCGAATGTCTTTCACAAATTCACCGGGAGTTTGTAGTTAGTAATCTTGTCTTTTCCAAATCTGAAAACTAGTTTTATGTGGCACATAGAAAATACCTTCCATTTGCCATATCAGGGTTTCAAGCCTATGATCCACAGAGCTAATTAACAATATAATTATAATTAATATTAAAATCCATATTTCATTCATGTCATCTTCTCAGTGATGAGAGACACAGCACTTCCTTTAGATTATTATTAGCCCTGCCTCCAGATGTTATTTGATATGCAACCATGGCATTGTAATCTCCAACTAGGCCAAGGAACTTTCAGTATTTATACTTTTCCATGTCGTGCCAGATTTTAATCTGGATCACTGATACCTGGTGTTACACAAAGAAACCACAAAGGAAACATATTTAGAAGAAAATCGCTTGCCAAGGCACCAAAAAAAACCCCACACAAATTTGCAGATCAGATGAACAAAACAAAAACATTAGGATGAATAAACAGCCACTCTGATGCCCTCAGTCTGTAATCTAGTACTGATTTTTCCAACTAAGGAATGCCATAAACAGAACAGAGTGGTTACAGTACCGCACATTGTTTCATGTTGGGTTTATAGTTGTCATATGATATCAGCCTCTGAAATTGGTTTGAGAGAGGAGACTCATATCCAACAGTCTAGGGAAAAGCAAAGTATTTTAATAGATGGCCAAATGGTTAAACTTCCCTGGACAAGTAGGGTGCAATCAGAGAGCATCTAAGGGGATAGCAATGTTGTTTTTCTGGTAGAATATTGTTTGACAAATGATGAGTGCCAGCAGATTATGTATATTTTGTTTTATCAATAGAAAATTATTTGGATTCTTTAAATGCCAACTCATTTTAAAAACAAAGTGTTGTATCTGAAACCCCCCAAATTCTGATGAAGTGGATCCACATCTGAACTTTGTGGCTTTGTGAGAAATCAAAATGATGAATCTGAACACCCTCAAAGTATGGAAAAGTTCAGATTTCAATTACACTTTTCAAGTTCAGGCTCAAGCTGTGTTTTAAAGTTTGCAGCATGGTTTGGCTTGCCTTTCACAATGACATCTCACACTATCAATACATTGTTCCTACAGTGGTTGGGTATAGTAGAGTGTATACCGGGTGCAAACTGTCACAACATTTAACAAGGCTCATGCTTTGTTACTTTCATGTGTTTTTTCTCATCCCTCTGTCTTGCCATGTTGCAAAGGTAGAGGAATTATAACTGATTTGTGATTAGACAACCTGGAAAAAAGGGTATGTTCTTCTCAACTCCTTTGCCATGAGTACTGCTGCCAAAACTGAAGCAGCCACATAGAGTGCCAAGGAAACTTTAAAAACATAATTAAGGGAGAAAGGCAAACAAAGTAAAGCTGTAGTGTATTTACTCAGACTGCAAGATCGCCAGGGAAACCACATAGTTTGAACTTATATGCTTCTCATATAAAACATATTTAACTAAAACAGGAGATGGGACCATGAGCTTACTTCTAAATTCATTTCAGTACGTTTGTTGTGTACAGATTCCCTTTGGGTTAATGTAAAGTTGATCTAAAAGCTTTTAGAGCAATGTAAACCAATCAGTTTTTTCCCTATGGCCTTGGGGGGGCCCTATCCTGTGAGATTTGGAGTGCCCTTAATTTTCATTAGTAGTGGAAGCTGCAGATTCTCAGCTGCTCCAGGAAGTGCTCTGTTCTTCACAGGCTTGGGCCATAAACGATGCTATTGTTTTACAGTCATATACATTTGTTCTACTCACCTGGCAACTTTTTATAATCTTAATTAATTTGATGTAGTGATCTTCTCCTTTGTATCGCTTTCCCTCTCCCTTGGAATCATCCATGTAATAATTTTAGAGATATTGTTGTGACCCTTTATACAATACTTTAAATCACTGATAGAAGCATCTTGGTTTCTTTCTTATTTTCTAAATGGCTTGCTAACTAGAGTAATAAAACAAAACTCTTCAAATGAATATTGCACACATTTAAAATATATTTTAATAATTTAAAATGTATCTCTTCATATTGTACATAAAGATATATACATGAACAGAACATGAATTATGTTTAGGATTATTTTCCAGCATATTGTACATTTTTCCTTTACATTAATATATATATTAACTTTCTAAAAGGCTAGTATGTATTGCAGAGTAAGAAGGTGTATTAATATCTTTTAAAAAAAGGATCATTAAGGAAAGGAAAACAGAGTCATTCTAAACATTTAATTTTTAGGCTATATTTAAACTTTCAAAAGTGGATTTATATATTGTCAATTCTGCCTTGATCTCCATTTAGTTACATATTTACACTGAATACTGAAAAAAAAATGTGTATACCATATAGACAGAGCTGGTAGTTAAGGTTCCCTGGTCCTTCCCATTGTAAGACTCTGTTTTCAGTTGTTTATAACTTGCCAAACTTCAAATGTTCAGATTGAAAATTTCCATTCTGGGTGTCAGCCCTAGGCAGAATTCTTTTGAAAAGTTTCATCTAAGATAATCAGTTTCTGAGAAGAAAAATACAGTTTTGGCCACTGTTAATAAATTCTTTGGAGCAGAAACTTGAAATCTGGTGAGGGATGGAGCGCTGCCCTAGTTCCAGGGATGTTCCTTGCATTGTTTCAGTGAAACTAAGCTTAAATTCAGCTGAATTAGAAGTGTTTGAGAAACCTCAGTTTGCACATGTTCATTAGAGTTTCGCAGCAAAATTCTTTGAAGATTCTATCTGCCTTGGGCGTGCTTGAACCCAGGGCTACACAGGCTGAGCAGGACTTACCCTGCAGTTGATCCTCCTGGGTCTAGCAGTTGGAAGAAGATATATATCAGTATATTTACCAGGAGATCAATATATGTTTCAGAGGAATGATACAAAAAATCCTGCAGTTTTGGGATAACCTGAACTCAGGGAAAGTTTCCTCATCATCCGCAAAAAGCCATCAACAAACAGATGATGAAGGTGGCTCAAGTTCAGAAGCACAAAGCTTTGTATCTGTTCCAAGAACCTTTTCTCCCCCAATATTTACTATAACGCTGAATATTCTTTTATCCACATAAATGTCTGCATTTGTACACCAATCCATCTACATGAGTATGAAATACATAATTTATTATGGTTTGCTCCTTGTTTACATATTTCCTGAATTAACACCATCTTTATGTGCCCTGTGTTCTATGGCTCTAGTTATTTTATTCCTACACTTTTTCAGTGTTCATGCCATTCAGGTTTAAGGATGTCAGAGTCATTCTGATATTTTCAACTGACATTTACAATTTACATTTACAAAATGACATTTCCACCACACAATTCGTAACAGGCCCCAAAACAGCAGGGCCAGGTAGGGCCCAGTACACCACAACTGTGGCTCACTGTTAAAGAGTTCTTTTAAAATCTCTAGGAGTCATATAGCTCTGTGCTGAGCCCTTGGGTCTGACTGTTCAAACTCAGCAGACAGCCGTTCCACCTCCGCAGCAAGTTTTCACCCTTTGCTTCACAAATATTACGCAGGATACAACAGGCAGCTATAACTGTTGGGATATTTTTCACACTGAGATCAAATCTGGTGAATAATCAACTTCAGCACCGTTTCAATCTACCAAAGGCACATATAACTGTCATTCTGAACCTGCAGAGCCTGTAGCTGAATATTCCCTTGGCACTGTCGAGGTGGCTGGTGCATGGCTTCATGAGCCAGGGGAGCAAGGGGTAGTCTGGATCCCCCAGGATCACTGCTGGCATTTCAACATTACCAATGGTAATCTGCTAGTTGGGAAAGAAGGTCCCTGTTTGTAGCTTTCCAAACAGTCCTGTGTGAGCATCATGCACCTTCCCTGACCAGCCAACACTGACATCAGTATAGTGTCTCCAGTGATCCACCAGCAGTTGCAGAACCACAGAAAAGTAGCTCTTTCTATTGATGTACTCCAAGGCAAGGTGCTTAGGGACCAACATAGTCATGTGTGTGTGTGCCATCTATTGCACCACCGTAGTTCAGGAACTCCATAGCTGCAAAGCCATTCACTATGTCCTGCACATTGCTGAAAGTCATAGTTCTGTGGAGCAGGAGACGATTAATGACCCTGTACACTTGCATGACAGTGGCCTCCAGTAGAGTTTTCCTTTAGAAACTTAGGTCCTAATTCTGCAGTGATCTCCATGAAGGCAGATCCTCTCCAAAATACCCTGATTCTGCAGGGTAATTATTTTGGTTTCAGCTTCAGATGGTAAAATACATTCTAATTATTCAAATTAGTTCTAAATGTGGAATAAGCCCCATTTGGTGTTTTGAAAAACAAAATATTCATAACATGACCAATATTTGTTTAACACCTCCTTGAGTTTGTGTATTAAAACAGATGGGGAAATAATACAATGCAGCCACCAGGCCAGGTTATGCTTTGGTGAGTTCTGTGCATGAATCCCTCCGTGTCCATGTAGAAGGATTTAACTGCCTCTGCAACAAAATATCCCTGTCCTTCTAGACTGTGGAGAGCCCTCCATTGGCTTTGGGATCTGTAAACTGGCAGAGGGTGGGATAAGGCTGTTGGGTGGCCATATGTCATTCTTCCATTGACCTCCTGGAGAATCTACTGCCAAGTTGATAGATCCTAATGGAGCGCTCTCTGTGATGTGAAATGCCAGAGGGAGGTGGGAGAATCCAGGCATGGCATTCATTCCAGGGAACCAGGAAGGGAAGAAATAGGAGGCTCAAGAGCTGACATCTGTGCAGATGGCTGTTATGTGTGCTAGTACTGTGGACTGAATAATTGCTTATTCTGTAAGGTCGGAAGAGACAACCCTCTTCTTCTCCAAGACGGAATTCCTAGAAAACTCCTCTGAGTTTTCTCTCCCTACACAAGGGGACACAAACTGAAGCAAAAAGTTGTAGATTAAGTTTAAGAAAGTTCTCACTAACAGGCTGATATAACTTTAAGTTAATCAGTAGCTGAATAACAAAGTATTTGTCCAGCAGCAAGCTCACATAGGCCACTGCAGAAAAAAATAAAGTATTAAGAACCATACATGCTGTATCAATAACAAATACTGTAGGTCCACAAAGCAAGTTGCCTGGTCATTATCGCAAAAAAGTCATGGAAGACTTAAATAAGCTTCTCAAACCAATGCAGCTTCACTAACTTCAGTGGGGTTCCATGAGTATAGGATAGGGCAGAAATTGGCTTCTTGAGTTCATCCTTTTTTCTAATTTGGAGGGTGTTAATGAGACACTGACAAGGAACTCAGGCTCAATTTATTTATTTACTTTAGGCACTACAGTAATACAAATTAATAATAATTTCATAATTACAAACCCCATTACTAACAGAAATGTAAAAAAAAAAATAAATTAAATATTCAGTGAAAACAGTTGATTCTATGATTTAAACAAACCCCTGCAGTGTTCACAACCCTAACAATGCTGCACTATGCATAAGAATCAGAAAATGATAGACTAGAAACTGATTATAAGGAAATGTGAAAGTGACTAGGGCCCAGATCCTCAACGGTACTTGGGCTCCTAATTTCCATTGATTTAAGTGGAAGTTAGGAATATAAATACCCTTGAGGATCTGGGCCTAGCCCCTTTTCATTGTCCAAGTGGAATGGTGAGAAATTAAATAAGCATCATAAATGGTTATAAGTGAATTATATTCATATAATCCTTTCTAGAATAATGTAAAGTATTATTATATATTATTTGTAACTTGACAGTATGCTGTTACTACATTTCTTACCAACCTTGATCCAATATTTATTGGCAGGCCTATCAGGCCTGTAGAAAAGTTTCCTTGGATTTTACGAGTCAGTTACTCGATTGGTTACAAGAAGGTTAATATTTTATAATTAGGCAGGCCTTTTGTCACAGCTGCTATTGCTTGATTTTCAGTTTCTCTTAGGGTACAATGGTCTCACATTGCACTAAATCTCAGATTACAATATAAAACACATTATTTTGGATATTATATTTAGTACAACTATATACTAATGATGCCTTAACCAGTTACATACCTAGTATTTTAACCCCTTGTTGTCTGCCAGACCATGCCTATGATTTAGCAGCATATTTCAACAGAACGTTTATTCAAATGAACAGAAATTTGATACCTAGCAGGTATATTGAGTAACAGTGGAGGACCATATTTCCTGGATTAAATCAGTCTTGCTGATTCCTAGCTTTACTATCCTGATGACCAGTGCTGTATAGAACTTTTGTGTTGTGCAGCATACCACTGACCAGTTAGTTCTCCAGTCTTGTGAATTTATTCTTCGTGAGCGCTAATAACGACTTTTATTTAAAAGACAGTAAGCAGATACATTATTTGACTATTCAGCGAGCAGAATTGGGTGCCTAGAAAATCACTGGGAGTCACAAAGCCTGTGTTAGGTTCTCAGGCTTCCTATACAATGAATGGAGGAAGATATACACCTAAAAATGAAATTCACAAAAGTCAGTATGTTAAGCAGGGAGCCACCTAAAATAGCCAATCAGAGATGCCAAGGGAGGGGTATGCTAAGCTCTGCCCTGCTCAGGGTTGTTCAGCACCTAAAACCAGGCTGCAGGGAGGCACCTATCTCTACTTGGGATTCTCATTTGTGAACCCTGTCCTGGAGTAGGCACCTAAAGTGTTTCTTGTGGTGCGGAAGAGGACCTCCCTCATAACTTTTGGCTAAGGTACTCACCCAGGACATTGGAGACCACTTCAAGTCTCCCACCCACCTAATGAGGAAAAGGAATTAAAACAGGGCTCAGCCACATCTAAGGGGACTGTGACAGGTTTAATGCCACCCGATGTGCTGGGGTCCCACTGATTCTGCCCGTTCCACCAGCCTGGGTTTCCTTACCCTGTCGTAGCTGTGCCAGGCCCTCAAGCCTTCTCCAGCACACACACAGGTATGGGCACACCCAGCTGCAGATGGACACAGAGACACTCAGATTAGCTCTGTGTGGGAGGAATCAGGTTGGGGATTGCTCAGCACTCACATGCACACCACCTTTGGGGGTGTAAACCCAAAATAATAATGTCTTGTGCTGTACAGAAAGATCTGCACAGCGCAAGCTCATAAAAATCACCCTCTCCCTCAATGTGGAGAGATATAGGTACAGCTTCTTGCCCCCTAGGTATGAATTGCACAAACTGGGTTATGTTATATACAAGAAATAAGTTTATTAACTACAAAAGGTAAATTTTAAGTGAGTATAAGGGATAGCAAACAGAACAAAGCAGATTACTGAACAAATAAAACAAAACATGCAAACTAAGCTTAATACACTTAAAGAAATAGGTTACAAAATGTAATTTCTCACCCTAAATGTTGTTTTAGGCAGGTTGCAAAGTTTCTGTAACTTAGAGTTCCAGTTATTTCTCTTTACAGACTAGACTCCTGTCTCAGCCTGGACTCAGCTCTTGCCTTACCCTCAGCTTAGTTCATCTCTTCAGGTACTCTCAGCAGTCTTTCTTCTTGGGCAGGCAGGTAATGGACAAGAGCCTAGATTGCCTTGCTTCCCAGCCGTAAACAGAATTTACATAAGGCGGGAAGCCTTTGTTTCCAGTGGAAAAGTACCAGCAGTGTCCAAGGTGGTATTTTGACCTTATCACCTGACCCTGCAGTGTCAAAGCAACCATGAAACAAGGTTTATTTGCAATGTCCACAGGAAGGAACTGGGAAGATGGGGAATCCACATTTTCAAAGACTCACTGTCTTTTCCTAATGGTCCATTTAAGGCTGATTGCTTACTGTCTGGTGGATGTTTCCCAAGTACGTACGTGTACACACACACACACACACACTTGCAATTGTTACATAGACAATATTCCTACCTTCAGATACAGAAATGATACATGCATACAAATTGGATAAACACATTCAGTAAATCATAATCTTTCCAATGATACCTCACATGACCCATCTTGCATAAACCATATCTTAGTTATTCCATATTCATAACAATATTTATATGAAAAATATGTCAGTGTAATGTCACAGGGAGTGCCCTCACCACTGGGCTATGGTATATTCTGATGTAGGTCTCCTTCAATCTCTCCTGTTAAAGTTGTTCCACTTTGGATAACTAAATATTACTGGGCCACAGAGACAGTGAGAATGATGCTACAGCCTGGTGGATAGAGTAGGGCACTCATTGTGGAAGGGGGAGACCCAGGATCCAGTCTGCCTACTCTTTAATTATTTATCCAAAGAAGAACAGCTTCAACAGCAGACACTGAGGGAGCCCTACATCAGAAAATCCCACAGTGCAATGATGAAGGCACTCACCAACGGGTGGCAGATCCCTGTTCCAATCCCTTCTCCTCAGTGGGAAGGGAACTTAAAAATTGGTGGTTTCACATTGTGGGTGAGCACACTAACCACTGTGCTAAAAGTTATGAGGGAGCTCCCTCCTTCTCTCCCCTCAGGCTGTTTTGTGTAGCATTGGGTGGCCTCTGAGCACACTTAATGGATTTGGCTCAGCATGTGAGTTAGGCAGACAAATACCTTCCCTTTCCCTAGTTCATGAACTGTACTGGAGCTTAGATCTTGAGTGAGGCTGCAGCACACATGCACCGAGGCAGAAACATAAGCATCTAGGGAACTTTTACTGCAAAAATGTAGGTGCTGAGTGTGTTTAGGCAGCTACAGGGTTAAACAGCAGCCATGTGGTGGTTTTGTGAATACCAGTGGCACCCCTACATCTGGAAGTCAGGACCCTAAGTAGCTTTGTGGAATCGAGCCCAATGTGCCCACATGCAGAATTCCAAATTTCCGCAGAGTGGTATCTTTTTTTGCTAACAGTCACTTTTAGACATTAATGTTAATATTTAGACATTAATGAATATTTTCTAATTTCTGTTCTACATAACTTCTCCCACAGTTCATAATTTAGATAATTATGCTGTCTGAGTTGTACAGACTTCCCATGTAGAAAACAATGTTGGTTACTATGGCAAGGTAACTGAGACCAAGCGGCTATACATATACAAAGACCTAAGGGTACAGGGGATTTAATGCATGGCGGTGACATTACACCATGTAACGCTATATTTTATTATGTTAGTTAAATTCAACTTCATGTTTTGAAATTATTTGGCTATTTTCATTGTTACTAATTAATTTGGTGGGTACAGCTGAAACAAATGAGTGTTGCTATTTGAAACCCTCATCCCCCAACCACATACAAACACACCTACCTCTTCCTTCCTTGATGGGCCACACACAACTCTACCTCCCCAAAGAGACATTTTATATAGAGCATTTTCATCTCAGCCTTGCAAAAATTTTACTTCTTTGCTTGCCTGGGGAAAGCGCTCTTTGGACAGGCAAATAAAATATTATTTTTTCATTACCCGGGTAAGGATGGAGGAACAAATTACCACAGCACGGTAGACACGGCAGGGCACTGTCTGGCAGTGATCTGGGGAGAGGGTTATTATTTTTATTTCATAGTGTCCACACGTCTGCTAGGCACTTCACAGAACATGCATTAAAAAGCTTTAATGCCACCTGATGTGCTGGGGTCCCACTGATTCTGCCCGTTCCACCAGCCTGGGTTTCCTCACCCTCTCCTAGCTGTGCCAGGCCCTCAAGCCTGGCTTTGAAGAGCTGAGGATCTGTATGATACATTTATCAGAGGAGTGAGGATATCACACATGCCAGGGAAACATGTCTGCACTCAGGAAAAATAAAAAGTATAGTTTTTAACTCATGTTAAGCTAAACAGTGTTCAAATCCTAGGTAGCCTTCAGTGAAAAAAATGTGTTTTTTACATATAGTTATTAAGGTTAAGATTTTGTCACAGTTAGTTTTAGAAAAGAAGTCACAGACAGGCCACGGGCTTCCATGAATTTTTGTTTATTGCCCACAACCTGTCCGTGACTTTTACTAAAAATAACGAACTGGGTGAGTGCAGTGGGCTGTCCGCTGGGGGCAACTGACAGCTCTAGCCCCTGCTGCTGTGGCCATGGGAGCTGAAGCCAAAGTAGTCATGGAGGTTCGTTAAAGTCACGGAATATGTGACCTCCGTGACTAAATTGTATCCTTAGTTAGCATATACATAAGGCACTTGTAGTTTTAACCAGTGTTAGCTGGCCCTACAGTCTAACTGAACCAGTAACAGATTAAAACTATAACTGTCTACAGGTACATCTACACTGTACACTCCTTGTGGCAGTGTGTAGCGCAGGGTATAAACAGCAGTGTAGATGGTGAGGCAGAGCTTAGGTGAGAAGAGTAAGGACATAGCTGAACGCCGTGGGTATGCAGCCCACTCGCCAAGCAGTTCTTTCCCCCAGTGTACTGCTGTCTCCCTGCTGCAGTGAAAGGCTTCAGTATCAGGGAAAGACTAAGTGGTGAGGCAGAAGGAAAAGACTCCTGCAGTGGGGAGCTGCCAGAGCCTTTCACGAACAGGTGTAGCTACGTACTGCAGTGTGGACACAGCCTGCTTTTCACTTCGGTGAGTAGCTACACCCTGCACCTCACTGCCAGGAGTGAGCAGTATGGACATAGCCTAGGTGGGTTAGTTACAATGGTTAGTTTCACATCAGTTCAAATGCACCATTTTCACCCAATGAAGACAAGCTTTTGACAAAGCCCAGTGTAGGAAAGGCCTGATTCCTGCCGGTGGAGATCTGAAGGCGAGGGTAGCACCTGGATTAGCAGGCTTGGAAATGAGCTAGTGGTCTGGCCAGTGGGTGGAGCCCTCCATAGGGGAGGCTAGCACTTGGGTCTGCCTCTTCCGACCACCCCCCAACCCACCTCAGTCTGAGCCCCTGCTGCTGCCCTGTGGCCAGTGCCAAGAGTACCCCCTACCCAGAGGATTCCCGAGCACCTGCCGCTCAGCCAGAAGATCCGCGCTAGCTGGAGGCCCAAATGTCCCCCCGGCTCAGCTGAAGGAGTCCTGGGCCAGGTGAAGCCCTGAACCTTCCCGCCACGACCCGGAGGTGCTTTGGGTCAGCCGCAGTCGTCCTGCGCCTCCCTTCCCCAAAACCCAAGATGCTGCAGGGAAAAAACCTCTCAGCAGGCCACCATTGCGGGCTCCACAGCTCCTCCCACCACACCTCCCTGGGACCATTCCCTTCAAGATGAGCTACTCAGCACCTTCTTCCTCTGACAACCATTTCTTTCCATCCTCCCTCTTCCACACTTTGGAAGCTCTTCAAAGTCACGCCATCACAAACTCAACACAAAATTCTCAGGTCTCCCCGCACAGTGAAAAGCATAACAAAAGGAAAAAGAGACGAGGCCAGCCTGCCAGCTGCCACCCTGTTTGGTTTGCGATTGTCCCCATGCCCTTGGCCAGAATATTTTCCTTTGCGACTCTGACATGTGCCCTGATGTGCAGGTCTTGAAGCTAGGCTCAGTGGTGGAAGGCGATGTAGAGGCTTTTGCTAGGGCAAGCAGGCAGGGGTGGCCTTGCTGGCTAATTGTCTCTCTGGAGGTGAAAATCAACACTGCGGGGTGTGAACAGAAGTCGCCATGGAAGGAGGTGAGGAATGTGCTGGCTGGGAAAGGCATTTCTTTCTCCCCATTCAAAAGGTGTTGTGCTCCCCATCGGGGAATCAAACCTCGGTCTCCTGTGTGACAGGCGGGAATACTCACCACTATACTAACAAGGAACAACCTGACACACTGCAGAGTTCCTAGAGACCAGCTTACACCACAACATGGGCTGCACCGGGCAATAACACCCCTTGCTCTCTTCTCCTTCCTAAAGGCTTTGGCTGCAGCAACAGCCCTGCAAAAAGCCCTGTACCTCCTCACATGCAGTTGCCCAGCAGGCCGCCTTTGGGGGCTACACAGCTCCTCCCACCACACAGGCCTGGGACCTTTCTCTCCCTGACAGGCTGCTCAGCACCTTCTTCCTCTGACAACCATTTCTTTCTACCCTTTCCCTTCCGCACTTGGGATGTTCCTCAAACATGTGGTCTGTTTGTTTGCGGGACTGTCTGCTGAGCCTAGTGGCTTTCTAGGCAAGACTGAAAGCTTTTTAACGAAGCTTTGATCCCTAAGCCCTTTAACACCTATCAATCCTTAACCAGGGGATCTGGGTACTCAAGAAGACCAAGGCTTTAAAAAGCCTGCTCCTAAGCAACTAGAGGAGCTAGTGAACAGGAGTGGCTAACAGGGGGTTTTGCGAAGGAGTTTAGAGGGAGTCAGGGGCTAGATACACTTCACATTCCTTAAACTTCTTTAAACTTAAAGCCAGAAGCACCCCCTGATAAAAACAAAACAACAACAACAAAGGAACGAGCTGCAGGAATAAAAAGATAATGCAGGGAGAAGTCCAGCAACAGAATTGGGGCTATCCAATTTATTGCACCCAATGCAGCATGTATGATTACGTGCCCTATGGGCAGGTGGCATATGTGTGTATTTGGTGCCAGGAGCTCCTGGTCCTCAGATACCGTTTACGGGCTTTGGAGACCAGAGTGGCTGAACTGGAGGAGCTAAGAGAAACAGAGAGGTACATAGATGAGACTTGGACAGAGTAGAACAGTCTCACCCCTGGTCTGACAGCCTCTGTACTGTTGAGGAGAATAAAAGTTTCAGGGAATTAGAATATCCAACTGGAACAGAGAAACGATCACATAGTTGGGACCCTCGTTCCAGATGATGTTGTGGTATCCTCTTACACTAAGTATACGCCTCCAGGGGAGGGAACTCCAGTTATTAGGAAGAGACAGGTATTAGTAATGGGCAACTTGATCATTAGAAACATAGACAGCTGGGTTTGCGATGACCAGGAGAACCGCATGGTGACTTGCCTGCCTGGTGCAAAGATTGCTGATTTCTCCAGACATCTAGATAGACTTATGTATAGCGCTAAGGAGGAGCCAGTGGTCATGGTACAGCTAGGTAACAATGACATAGGGAAGGACAGGAGAGAGGTCCTGGAAGCCAAATTTAGGCTGCTAGGTAAGAGATTAAAGTCCAGGACCTCCATGGTAGCATTCTCTGAAATGCTTCAAGTTCCATGCGCAGGGACAGTTAGACAGACAGAACCGCAGGATCTCAATGCGTGGATGAGACTATGGTGTAGAGAGGAGGGGTTTAGATTTATTAGTAACTGGGGAAACTTTGGGGAAAGGAGGAGCCTAAATAGGAAGGATGGGCTCCACCTAAATCAAAATGGAACCAGATTGCTGGCACTTAAATTTAAAAAGGTCGTAATTTTTAAACTAAGGGCTGGGAAAAGCTGACAGGTGCAGATGAAAACGTGGTTCGGACAGAGACATCCCTTAGGGGAGGATCTATTAATGGAGATTCTCTATGTCCTACCAAGGAGGAAAGGATGGAAGATAATAAAATACAGGTATGATCTGATGAGAAACAGTCACATGAAAAAAAGTCCCATTCAATTACATCAGCTAAAAAGTGAAAAGTTTTTAAAAGTGCTTGTATTCAAATGCTAGAAGTCTAAATAATAAGATGGGTGAATAAGAGTGCCTCCTATTAAATGAGGATATTGATATAATAGGTATCACAGAAACTTGGTGGAATGAGGATAATCAATGGGATACAGTAATACCAGGGTACAAAATATATTGGAAGAACAGAACAGGTCATACTGGTGGGGGAGTAGCACTATATGTGAAAGAAAGCGTAGAATCAAATGAGGTAAAAATCTTAAATGAACCAAACTGTACCACAGAATCTCTATGGATAGTAATTCTGTGCTCTAATAATAGGACTATAGCAGTAGGGATGTATTATCCACCACCTGACCAGGATGGTGATAGTGACTGTGAAATGCTCAGGGAGATTAGAGAGGCTATTAAAATAAAAAACTCAATAATAATGGGGGATTTCAACTATCCCCATACTGACTGGGTACGTCGCCTCAGGACAGGATGCAGAAATAAAGTTTCTTTACACCTTAAAAGACTGCTTCTCGGAGCAGCTAGTCCTGGAACCCACAAGAGGAGAGGCAATTCTTGATTTAGTCCTAAGTAGAGCACAGGATCTGGTCCAGGAGGTGAATATAGCTGGACCGCTTGGTAATAGTAACCATACTATAATTAAATGTAACATCCCTGTGGCAGGGAAAACACCACAGCAGCCCAACACTGTAGCATTTAATTTCAGGAATGGGGACTACACAAAAATGAGGATGTTAAACAGAAATTAAAAAGAACAGTGAAAAAAGTGAAATCCCTGCTAGCTGCATGGAAACTTTTTAAAGACACCGTAATAGAGGGTCAACTTAAATGTATACCTCAAATTAAAAAACATAGTAAGAGAACCAAAAAAGTGCCACGTGGCTAAACAACAAAGTAATAGAAGCAGTGAGAGACAAAAAGGCATTCTTTAAAAAGTGGAAGTTAAATCCTAGTGAGGAAAATAGAAAGAAGCATAAACTCTGGCAAATGAAGTGTAAAAATATAAGTAGGAAGGCCAAAAAAAAATTTGAAGAACAGCTAGCCAAAGACTCAAAGTAATAGCAATTTTTTTTTTAAAGTACATCAGAAGCCTGCTGAACAACCAGTGGGCCCACTGGACAATCGAGATGCTAAAGGAGCACTCAAGGACAATAAGGCCATTGCGGAGAAACTAAATGAATTCTTTGCATTGGTCTTCACGGCTGAGGATGTGAGAGAGATTCCCAAACCTGAGCCGTTCTTTTTAGGTGACAAATCTGAGGAACTGCCCCAGATTGAGGTGTCATTGGAGAAGGTTTTGGAACAAATTGATAAAGTAATAAGTCACCAGGACCAGATGGTACTCACCCAAGAGTTCTGAAGAAACTCAAATGTGAAATTACAGAACTACTAACTGTAGTCTGTAACCTACCATTTAAATCAGCTTCTGTACCAAATGACTGGAGGATAGCTAATGTGACGCCAATTTTTAAAAAGGGCTCCAGAGGTGATCCCGGCAATTATAGGCTGGTAAACCTCACTTCAGTACCAGGCAAACTGGTTGAAACTATAGTAAAGAACAAAATTTTCAGACACATAAATGAACATAATTTGTTGGGGAAGAGTCAACATGGTTTTTGTAAAGGGAAATCATGCCTCTCCAATCTACTAGAATTCTCTGAGGGAGTCAACAAGTATGTGGACAAGGGGGATCCAGTGGATATAGTGTACTTCGATTTTCAGAAAGCCTTTGACAAGGTACCTCACCAAAGGCTCTTAAGCAAAGTAAGCTGTCATAGGATATGATGGAAGGTCCTCTCATGGACTGGCAACTAAAAGATAGGAAACAAAGGGTAGGAATAAATAGTCAGTTCTCAGAATGGAGAGAGGTAAATAGTGGTGTCCCCCAGGGGTCCGTACTGGGACCAGTCCTATTCAACATATTCATAAATGATCTGGAAAAAGGGGTAAACAGTGAGATGGCAACAACATCTGAGAAGGGGGTAAACAGTGAGATGGCAAAATTTGCAGATGATACAAAACTACTCAAGATAGTTAAGTCCCAACCAGACTGTGAAGAGTTACAAAAGGCTCTCTCAAAACTGGATGACTGGGCAATAAAATGGCAGATGAAATTTAATGTTGATAAATGCAAAGTAATGCATATTGGAAAGCATAATCCCAATGATACATACAAAAAGGTTGGGGTCTAAATTAGCTGTTACCATTCAACAAAGAGATCTTGGAGTCATTGTGGATAGTTCTCTGAAAACTTCCACTCAATGTGCAGCGGCAGTCAAAAAAGCGAACAGAATGCTGGGAATAATTAAGAAAGGGATAGATAATAGGTCAAAAGATATTGTGTTGCCTCTATATAAAGCCACATCTTGAATACTGTGTGCAGAGTTGGTTGCCCCATCTCAAAAAAGATATATTGGAATTGGAAAAGGTTCAGAAAAGGGCCACAAAAATGATTAAGGGTATGGAACGGCTTCCATATGAGGAGAGATTAATAAAACTGGAACTTTTCAGCTTGGAAAAGAGACGGCTAAGGGGAGATATGATTGAGGTCTCTAAAATCATGACTGGTGTAGAAAAAGTAGATAAGGAAGTGTTGTTTACTCCTTATCATAATACAAGAACTGGAAGTCACCAAATGAAATTAATAGGCAGCAGGTTTAAAACAAATAAAAGGAAATATTTCTACACACAATGCACAGTCAACCTGTGGAACTTTTTGCTACAGGATGTTGTGAGGGCCAAGACTATAACAGGGTTCAAAAAAGAACTAGATAAATTCATGGAGGAAAGGTCCATCAATGGCTATTCGCCAGGATGGGCAGGGACGGTGTCCCTAGCCTCTGTTTGCCAGAGAGTGGGAATGAGCAACAGGGGATGGATCACTTGATGATTCCCTGACCTGTCCATTCCCTCTGGGACACCTGGCACCGGCCACTGTCAGAAGACGGGATACTGGGCTAGATGGACCTTTGGTCTGACCCAGTAGGGCTGTTCTTGTGTTATGCCCTTTCCAGGTCCATCAGTAATCTCCACGCATGGGGCATAATTAAGCAAAACCTCCCCCTCCCAACTCTGCAACCAGAGGTAGAAGGGCAGGGGAGGCAGAGCCACCCTTGGCCTATTATACCCGCAACCCATGGCTGGTGGATTCTTACTTATGTGGCTCCAGAGGCTCAGGCCGCCCCACAGAGATAGTGGTTGTAGCCCCAGCCAGGGAGCCTCCATACGAGAGCATGGGGGCGCCTGAGTGCGCTGGGCTGGGGACTCCCGGGGCTCCGCTGCCCCTGCTCCGCCAGGGGGCGTCCCGCCCCGACGGCTGGTAGCGGCTGGGGGCGAGAGAGCCCCTGAGCTCGGCCGGGCCGGCTTGCGGGGAGTCGCTGATCCACCCCCCGGCCTGGCGGCTCCCGCTCCCTGCGGGCCCAGGGCCAGGCGGGGCGTCCCGGCTGGGGAAGAGCCCGACGCGCCGCGTCCCGCCCCCCGGTGCCACCGCCTCAAAGCTCCGGCGTGCGAGCGCTTCTCTCCGCGCCCCGCTGCCCCTCCCCCCGGGGAGCTTCTCCGGGGCCTGCGGCTGCCCTAGCACCACCCCAGCCCGCCCGCTGCACTGACCGGCCCGCCCCTGCTGCTGAGCGCAGCCCGCTGTACTCCCAGCCATGCCGGGCCCTCTCGCCCCGCACGTGTCCCGAGTGCGGGCTCTGTACCGGCGGATCCTGCTGCTGCACCGGGCGCTGCCGCTGGAGCTGAAGGCGCTGGGCGATGAGTACGTGAAGGAGGAGTTCCGGAGGCACCGCTCGGTCGGGCCTGCTGATGCCCAGCGCTTCCTGCGGGAATGGGAGGCAAGTGCCCTAGGACAAGCCTCACCCCCCCCCCACCCCGCCGCTGCTGGGGGGGCTGCGGGCCATCCAGCTCCTCCCTCACCTCGGTGTTGCCTTCGGGCCCTGCCTCGGCTGCATCCGTCAGCTCGCAGCCTGGGGCTAAGGCCGGGGATGGGGAGTCAGGAGATCTGGGCTGTGCTCTGACTTACTGCTTGGCGTGACCTGGCCTGGGGGAGTCTCTAGGCCCAATATTTTCAAAAGTAGCTGCTGAGCACCTGCAGCTCCCAGTGACCTCATTGTAGAAAATTTAGGGCTTAATTTCTCTCCGCCTCAGGCCTTCCCTGCATAGTATGGAAGCTGTGATGTTTAGACACCTCTGCAAAGTACCCTGAGAACTGCAGATTTTTTTTTTTTAAAAAGCTTATAAGTGTAACCTATTTATTATTGTATACTAACCTCCAACAACCTCAGCACAAGGTTAAGGGATACCCATGATAATAGGCTTCTCTCTGCGCAGGCTTCTCTCTGCGTGGCACCAGACTGGTAGAACTCTCATAGCGCTTAAGGTTTTTGGCTGGGGTCGGGGGAGTAGTAGCAGACCTCCTACTAACTGTCATGTCCCTCTCTCCCCCCCCCCCCCCCAATTTTCCATTCAGTTTACCCTTCACCACAAGATGCTCTCACTGGCCAGTTCTCCAGCTGTCCCCAGATCCCAACAATGCCTTGTCAGGTATTCTCTTGTATGCCTAACCTTTCCAATTAGCTAGATCTGAGACTGTGCTGTAAATATTAGAGGTCCGTGCCTTGGGCATTTTGGCACTCTACTCCAATATTGGCATCTGGACACACTGGGGGCTTTAGTGCTTGAAGTTGGTGGTATGGAGCTCTGGTTCATTGTGTGAAGCAGAGCCTCCGTAGAAAAGGCCAAGGCATGAAACACCAAGAGAGGTCTAACAGCTTCTCAAAGCCCATGACTCCTGGCTTGAATGTGTAGGTCTCTGGGCATCCTTATGCATTCATGAGCTCAAAGCGGGCATGGGGCAGAGTTTCCTGATATTGGTATGTGTAGTGGTCTGTCACAATTATTCTTAGTCCTGGCACATCTGCCACAAAACCCATAGTACCTTTGAGGCATTCCTCTGACCCTGCATTGGCAGAGGTAGGATCTCTTGATGCATTGGAGTGTTTTTTATGCTAAGGCTGATGCTCATGCAGCAAGAGTCTGTTTTTCCCAGGTAGGAAGTCTTGACAATGATGATCTAGCACCTCTTACGCTGTGGATTTCACAAAGCAGATAAGATGCTTAGAACCCCTCCATCACCTAGACAGTTCCAGCTGTGTAAATGAGGGCAGACTGAGTATCAGGGTGATAAAGGCTGTTCTTTGGACTCAGGTGAGCAAGAGGACTAATTTTATGCCAGATAATTTCTGCGGTAGAGGAACACACCAATGCCTACAAGAGAGGAGCACAACTTTCTCCAGTTCTTATAGAAGCGGACTAAACAAATGCATTTTAATTGAAACTGGTCCAAAAATTTGCTAAGTCCCCAGTTGAAGTACGTAGCCCAGGATACTCTTGCATCCTATTTTGGACCAGCAACTGAAGAAGGTGTAGCAGACCTCTCATGCAACTGACCAAGCCTGGAAGACAGCCAATGAAAAAAATATTTTCTTTGTGAGGGTGATCCCAGCTATCTAACTGTCTGGAGTGACTCAAGAGCAAGAGTACCAACCTCAGGGCAGCACCAACCCCCCAAATTGGTCATGAGTTCTAGACTTAGGTGTCACCAACCAATTATCAAGTATAAACTCTGAGGCACTACAAGAGCCTTAACACAGGGTCACAGACAGTTCTCTTGGGTACTCTCTCTGTGTTACCACCCGGATAAGCCTACCTTTGTGCTAGATGGTACGTTACATCAAGAGTCACAGCAATATTCAGAAGGGGCCTCTCCTTCTGCCCCTCCACCCCCACGAACATGATACAGTTCTGTGGTGACCTAGAATCCTATTTTCGACGTCTCCGACTCAAGGAATATTTCCAAAATACCTCTGAACAACATACTAATCCACAGAGGTTTCCCTACCAACACTACAGAAAGAAGGATTCTAGGTGGACTCCTCCTGAAGGTCGAAACAGCAGACTGGACTTCTACATAGAGTGCTTCCGCCGACGTGCACGGGCTGAAATTGTGGAAAAGCAGCATCACTTGCCCCATAACCTCAGCCATGCGGAACACAATGCCATCCACAGCCTCAGAAACAACTCTGACATCATAATCAAAAAGGCTGACAAAGGAGGTGCTGTTGTCATCATGAATAGGTCGGAATATGAACAAGAGGCTGCTCGGCAGCTCTCCAACACGAGTTTCTACAAGCCATTACCCTATGATCCCACTGAGAGTTACCAAAAGCAACTACAGCATTTGCTCAAGAAACTTCCTGAAAAAGCACAAGATCAAATCCGCACGGACACACCCCTGGAACCCCGACCTGGGATATTCTATCTACTACCCAAGATCCATAAACCTGGAACTCCTGGGCGCCCCATCATTTCAGGCATTGGCACCCTGACAGCAGGATTGTCTGGCTATGTAGACTCCCTCCTCAGGCCCTATGCTACCAGCACTCCCAGCTATCTTCGAGACACCACTGACTTCCTGGGGAAACTTCAATCCATCGGTGATCTTCCTGATAACACCATCCTGGCCACTATGGATGTAGAAGCCCTCTACACCAACATTCCACACAAAGATGGACTACAAGCCGTCAGGAACACTATCCCCGATAATGTCACGGCTAACCTGGTGGCTGAACTTTGTGACTTTGTCCTTACCCATAACTATTTCACATTTGGGGACAATGTATACCTTCAGATCAGTGGCACTGCTATGGGTACCCGCATGGCCCCACAGTATGCCAACATTTTTATGGCTGATTTAGAACAACGCTTCCTCAGCTCTCGTCCCCTAAAGCCCCTACTCTACTTGCGCTATATTGATGACATCTTCATCATTTGGACCCATGGAAAAGAAGCCCTTGAGGAATTCCACCATGATTTCAACAATTTCCATCCCACCACCAACCTCAGCCTGGTCCAGTCCACACAAGAGATCCACTTCCTGGACACTACAGTGCTAATAAACAATGGTCACATAAACACCACCCTATACCGGAAACCTACTGACTGCTATTCCTACCTGCATGCCTCCAGCTTTCACCCTGACCACACCACACGATCCATCGTCTACAGCCAAGCTCTGCGATACAACCGCATTTGCTCCAACCCCTCAGACAGAGACAAACACCTACAAGATCTCTATCAAGCTTTCTTACAACTACAATACCCACCTGCAGAAGTAAAGCAACAGATTGATAGAGCCAGAAGAGTTCCCAGAAGTTACCTACTACAGGACAGGCCTAACAAAGAAAATAACAGAACGCCACTAGTCGTCACCTTCAGCCCCCAACTAAAACCCCTCCAACGCATTATTAAGGATCTACAACCTATCCTGAAGGATGACCCAACACTCTCACAAATCTTGGGAGACAGGCCAGTCCTTGCCTACAGACAGCCCCGCAACCTGAAGCAAATACTCACCAACAACCACATACCACACAACAGAACCACTAACCCAGGAACTTATCCTTGCAACAAAGCCCGTTGCCAATTGTGCCCACATATCTATTCAGGGGACACCATCACAGGGCCTAATAACATCAGCCACACTATCAGAGGCTCGTTCACCTGCACATCCACCAATGTGATATATGCCATCATGTGCCAGCAATGCCCCTCTGCCATGTACATCGGTCAAACTGGACAGTCTCTACGTAAAAGAATAAATGGACACAAATCAGATGTCAAGAATTATAACATTCATAAACCAGTCGGAGAACACTTCAATCTCTCTGGTCACGCAATCACAGACATGAAGGTCGCTATCTTAAAACAAAAAAACTTCAAATCCAGACTCCAGCGAGAAACTGCTGAATTGGAATTCATTTGCAAATTGGATACTATTAATTTAGGCTTAAATAGAGACTGGGAGTGGCTAAGTCATTATGCAAGGTAGCCTATTTCCTCTTGTTTTTTCCTACTCCCCCCCCCCTCCCCCCAGATGTTCTGGTTTAACTTGGATTTAAACTTGGAGAGTGGTCAGTTTGGATGAGCTATTACCAGCAGGAGAGTGAGTTTGTGTGTGTATGGGGGTGGGTTTTTGGAGGGGGGTGAGGGAGTGAGAGAACCTGGATTTGTGCAGGAAATGGCCCAATTTGATTATCATGCACATTGTGTAATGAGTTGTCACTTTGGATGGGCTATCACCAGCAGGAGAGTGAATTTGTGTGGGGGCGTGGAGGGTGAGAAAACCTGGATTTGTGCTGGAAATGGCCTAACCTGATGATCACTTTAGATAAGCTATTACCAGCAGGACAGTGGGGTGGGAGGAGGTATTGTTTCATATTCTCTGTGTATATATAAAGTCTGCTGCAGTTTCCACGGTATGCATCCGATGAAGTGAGCTGTAGCTCACGAAAGCTCATGCTCAAATAAATTGGTTAGTCTCTAAGGTGCCACAAGTACTCCTTTTCTTTTTGCGAATACAGACTAACACGGCTGTTACTCTGAAACCTAGCAATATTCAGGTTACTTGTAGTCCCAAAGGACCAGTCACTTACCTCGGGTCAGTTGCACCTTAGAGCTCACACCAAAGACCGTGCTTGTAGCCAATCCTAAACTAGCTAAAGATTTATTAAATAGGAAAAGGAAACAGAGTTATTTACAAGGTTAAATCAGGTAAACATAGGTAGAGAAATAAGCTACAATCTTAAATTTCAAAAGGTAATAGTAGATTCTCTAATAAGCAAGCTCTGTATGTCCTTTAGGGCTAATCTAGGCTAAACTGCAGGGGATCACTGGCTTATGTTTAGGAACCTTGCCTCCAGGTTCCAAGCAGCAATGAGAAACAGTTCCTTCTTGTTACAGGTTTTTATTCACTTCTCCCCTTGCGCTCTGAGCTGCAAACTCATCTAATGGGAGGAATTCACTTGCATGACTCATCTTGCATCTCATGGCAGAGAGCACTCAGCAAAGTCTTTTGTTCTCTTTAATGCTCCATAGTAGTTTGTTTGGAGTTGATGGGCCTTCCCTGTTGAGCAGGACATAACACCTTCTGTTGGAGACCAGCATTTCACACTAGTTAATGTCCCTCTCCTGTCTAGTGATTTACACAGTTACTGAGGCTTACAATACAAATGCTTAAATATTATTGTATAATATGGGATACATATTATAAGTGAGAATGCATGCAGCAACTCACAAGCATTCAATAAAATCTTAACGCATTCTTATAATTCTAATATCTATTATAACAATACTATTACACAGGTGAGCCAGACTGATTCCAGTTATGGATTTGTCGGTGTTCAGTTGAGACATGGGGATCTTGGCATGAGCTGGTACCTGGTCTGTCAGCATCATACCCTCTACAGCTCTCACCCTCCTTATGTGAGTTTTGTGGAGTCAGCCATGGATAGAAGGAAGACTGTTTGTATTGATCCTGAGTATATTTAGAGGAAGGGTTTACAAGATCAGAACACCCATCTCAGTCTGAGTCAATCAGTGATATAGTCTCACATGTGGTAGGAGAGGAGGGAGTGGTGGATTAGGCCTTCTTCTGGAGGAGGACACCTTTCTCTTTGCCTTTCACTGGAAGAAAAAGCTAGTGGTTTGCTCATGGCATCAAGAAAAGACAATGTTAGCTAAAGAGATTTTCTCCACCAGCTGGGGAAGGGATGCTGCTGTACTTTTCAACAGCCTACCTCTAGTAGCAAAGGACATATTAAAGCTTATGAGACACAAAGGTTTAATGATTCTAATAGTCCCATATTGGTCTGATCAGGTTCAGAATCTGGCCTCAGTAGTCATTCAGAACTAGTACTTCTCTATCAACCTAAGAGCCATCTCTCTGACATCTTGTTCCTTTTAGGTTAGAGATCTTCAGGTATGGTATCTCTGAGCAGGTGATTTGGTCCTCCTGGCATTTCAGAAGCCATCTACAAAAAGGAGCTACAACTCCAAGTGGATAATTAAGAGTCCTCTCCAAGGTGGTCTTGAAGTTTCCACAATAGTGAGTCTGTCCTCTTGTCAATGCTCTTTTCATGACAAAGGAGGCCCTTCCTCATGAGTTTGGTTTAAAAAGGTCTTGGAATAGACCAAAACATTTAGACAGTCCATTTAACTTGTTGTTTCTTTTGTCACCAGTTCACTGGGCATGGCTGTTACTAGAGGACTATACCTGAATGAATATCTGATTGCATTTCACATTGCTAGGGACTGGCTGACCTGAAACTAGAAAGTTATGTCAATGTTCGCGCAATTCAGATGAACGCTGACCATAACCTACCTTCATGGATGTTTTCATCAGACATATGTAAAGTAGCTGCATGGTTTTCTCTCCATATGTTCACAAAGCATTATTGCATAGGCTCATCATCCAGGAGGAAATCCTGTTTTGGATTCTTGCATTTCCAAGGTGGAGAAGGCCAAACTCTTTTACCTGGAGAAGTTTTTTTTTTTTAATATCAAGATATCCCAAATTTTCATTTGTCTCACTTGTGTGGGTTTGTCTTTCTGATAATTATTTCTTTCAGCAGACTTCAATGTTATGTCCAATTATTTGATTTGTAAGAGGTCACTTGCTGCTCCTTATACTGTTTAATGCTGGACGTAATAAAAGAAGATCTCAGTTAATGCTTTTGTCACTAACCTTGTTATTGCCACTTGTTTTAATGTCTGTCTCTCTTTTTGGACATTTTTCAGTCTTTCTTTCCTGAAGTGAGAGTCCTGCACAGATGCTCTCATTAGACAGGGAAAAATACGTAATTTATAATTCTACTTCTCTAAAAGATCCTTTTTCAGGATTCTCGTTCACCTGCCCGGTTCCTGTAAGAGTCTGGAGGTTAACTTTTAACTTTTTTTAAAGACCGTTTTCTCTTACACCTTGTTTTTCATTTTTGTCTGAGGTGCACTTTTTTTATTTGTAATCTCACATTGATCATCCTGAATGGTTTTTTCTTTCTCTTAGCTTCATGTCCTGCTCAATATAAGAACGGAATAATCAGAAGGCAGCACTTTTAGAGTCAGCAGTAGAGCCATGGAATGGCTAACGGGGGGCCTGACTTGCATTTTTTATCTCACTATTGCTGACCTTAAGGGTCAAAAAACCTTGAGAGTAAGAACAGTTCCATCAGCTTTTCAGTAAGGAGTCACAGCTTGGGAGTGAGAATCCTGCAAGATATCCTTTTCAGAATTAAAAAGTAAATGGTTTTCTGATTTTCATTTCCCCATACCAACTGATAGAGCTTGAAAACTGAAAATCTTGGTCATACCTCTCAAACAGCCCATGCTACCATGGGTTTTATTTGGTAGTGAATTCTATAATTAAAGCTGTAAAACAGTTTCCTCTCATAGCTGCCTGTAGTGTACAACTTTGCGGTTTAAATTTTCCATGTTTGGTTCTTTTCCAAAAGTGACTTGGAATTTTTTTTTAACAAAATTCCTTTTAGTCCCATTGGAGTTGTAAAAATACATGGTTTTTCAGCAAAAAACCTGAATTTCAAAACCTGAAACTTAGGATGATCTTTAATGAGCACTAATGGTTTTGCAAGGCATGGGGGTGGGAACGGGAAATTGCTTTAGATTTAATAGTGTCTGTTTGAAAATGGCATAGTGCACACTTCAAGAGGGATGCATTATATGGACAGTTTGAAAAGATACCAAGGAAGATTCAGGCTTTGCCAAGCTGTTCATGTGGATCCTTTTACCTATATCTCAGTCTTCTTATTTCTCCCCCAAATTGTGTCAGTCTGAAGGTGTGATAACTAAAAATCTCACATTTATTTCACAGAGTTAAGGGACTTTTTGCACCTTAGAATGCGCTAGGACTCCCAGAGCCTTGGAATCATGAAGTAGATAATTGGACAACAGGCCCCAAAGCATTTCTTCATCATTCTCTTCCCTTGCTGGGAAACAGGTTCTCAGGCCAGTGTTATCTCTCTCTTTTTTTTTTTTTTATTCCAGTGGGATATAGGGCATCAGTCTATCCCTTGGCTGGAGGGAATAGCCCATTCAATACTAATTTCGTGGAGGCTCTAGATTAGTTCTTGAACATCCTGCAATAGTGCATCTATGAAGTGCATGTATATGGCACACTTAAAGAAGTGTGCACTAGTGGTACTAGCATATTGCTTATTACAGCTGTGCTTCTAGAAATTCTGCGTGCACCCAGCTTCTTTTCTTTTCTATTTTTTCTTTAAAAAACATCTAGAGGCATTTTTAAAACTAACAAAATCATCCAAAGCACAAGACTTGGTGGTCATGGTAGACTTCAACTACCCAGACACCTGTTGGGGAAAATAATACCGCAGGGCACAAATTATCCAACAAATTATTGGAATGTACTGGAGACAATTTTTTAGTTCTGAAGCTGGAGAAAGCTATTGGAGAGAGGCTGTTCTAGATTTGATTTTAACAAATAGGGAGGAACTGGTTGAGAATTTGAAAGTGAAAGGCAGCTTCGATGAAAGCGATCATGAAATGATGGAGTTCATGATTCTAAGGAAAGGTAGGAAGGATAATGGCACAAGAAAGATAATGGATTTCAAGAAAGCAGACTTTAGCAACCGCAGGGAGTTAGTAGGTAAGATCCCATGGGAAGCAAATCTAAGGGGAAAAACAGTTCAAGAAAGTTGGCAGTTTTTTAAAGAGACATTATTAAGGGCACAAGAGTAAACTAGCCCATTGCGTGGGAAAGATTGGAAGTATGGCAAAAGACCACACTGCCTTAACCAGGAGATCTTTCAATGATCAGAAACTCAAAAAAGAGTCCTACAAAAAGTGGAAACTAGGTCAAATTACAAAGGATTAATATAAACAAATAACACAAATATGTAGGGACAAAATTAGAAAAGCCAAGGCACAAAATGAGTTTAAACTAGCTAGAGACATAAGGGTAACAAGAAAACATTCTACAAATACATTAGATGCCAGAGGAAGACAAAGGACAGGATAGGCCAATTACTCAATGGGGGAGGAGATTGGCGGGGGCCCACGGGACGGGACAACAGAAAATGTGGAAATGGCAGATGCATTAAATGACTTTTGTTTCAGTTTTCACTGAAAAGGTTAGTAGCAACTGGACATCTATAATATAGTGAATGCCAGTGAAAATGCAATAGGTTCAGAGGCCAAAATAGGGAAAGAACAAGTTAAAAATTACTTAAGCAAGTTAGATGTCTTCAGGTCACCAGGACCTGATGAAATACATCCTAGAATGCTCAAGGAGTTGACTGAAGAGGTATCTGGGCCATTAGGGAATATCTTCAAAAAGTCATGGAAGACAGGAGAGGACTGGAAAAAGGCAAATATAGTGCCCATCTATAAAAAGAGAAATAAAGACAACCTGGGAAATTGGACCAGTCAGCTTAGCTTCAGTAATTTCCAGAAAGATAATGGAGTAAATAATTAAACAATCAATTTGCAAACACCTAAAAGATAACAAGTTGGTAAGTAACAGAACAAATCATGTCAAACTGAACTAATGGGTTTTTTTGACAGGATAACATGCTTTTGGATGCGGGGGGTGGGGGAAGAGGGGGAGATGTGGTATATCTTGACTCTTGTAAGGCTTTTGATACTGTCTTGTATGACCTTCTCATAAACAAACTAGGGAAATACAGCCTAGATGGAGCTACTCTAAGGTGGGTGCATAACTGGTTGGAAAATCATTCCCAGAGAGTAGTTATCAGTGGGTCACAGTCAAGCTGGAAGGGCATATCGAGTGGTGTCCTGCAGGGTTCAGTTCTGGGCCCAATTCTATTCAATATCTTCATCAGTGATTTAGATAATGGCATAGAGAGTACACTTATAAAGTTTGTGGGCGATACCAAGCTGGGAGGGGTTGCAAGTGCTTTGGTGGATAGGATTAAAAATCAAAATTATCTGGAAAACTGGAGAAACGGTCTGAAGAAAATAGGACAAAAGTCAATAAGGACAAAATGCAAAGTACTCTATTTAGGAAGGAACAAATAGTTGCACACATACAGAATGGGAATGACTGCTTAGGGTGGATTACTGCAGAAAGGGATCTGGGGGTCAGAGTGCATCACAAGTTAAATATGATTCAACAGCGTAATGTTGTTGCAAAAAAAGCTAACATTCTGGGATGTATTAGCAGGAGTATTGTAAGCAAGACACGAGAAGTAATTCTTTTGCTGTACTCCACACTGATTATACCGCAGATGGAGTATTGTGTCTACTTCTGGGTACCAGAAGGAAGGATGTGGACAAATTGGAGAAAGTCCAGAGAAGAGCAACAAAAATGATTAAAGGTCTAGAAAACATGACCTATGAGGGAAGATTGAAAATATTGGGTTTGTTTGGTTTGGAGAAGAGAAGACTAAGGGGAGACATATCAGTTTTCAAGTACATAAAAGGTTGTTAGAAGGAGAAGAAAAACATTCTCTTTAACCTCTTGAGTATAGGACAAGAAGCAATAGGCTTAAATTGCAGCAACGGTAGTTTAGGCTGGACATTAGGAAAAACTTCTTAACTGTTAGGGTGGTTAAGCACTGGAATAAATAGTCCAGGGAGGTTGTGGAATCTCCATTGCAGTTTTTTAAGAGCAGGTTAGACAAACACCTGTCAGGAATAGTTTAGAATACTTAGTCCTGCCGTGAGTGCAGGGGACTGGACTAGATGACCTCTTGAGGTCCTTTCCAGGCCTACGATTCTATTAAATGCTAGATAGTGTGTCAAAGCAATTTTGAAGTTTCACAATTAAAATGGTGTAATAGTTAAGTTTCTTACAGTAACATTAACTTGGCATGTTGCATATGTGAAGTGTTTTTATTCCTGATTTTCTTGTTAGATGTATAGCTTACTGTTGCACAAATACAATTTTAATTCCTGGACAGGCTTTTTCCTCACTCTCTACACACTGTACAAGATGCATATTGCAATGTGGTTCGATATATTGTATTAATGGAGAGAGAGAATGTGTGATCCTATAATTAAATATTGTATCTGAATGTAAGCACATGAGAGCTGAGCTAAAGTTGCAAATGTTAACTTTGTCATTTCGTGACTTTGAGTATCTAATTATGCAACCTTAATGTTCTCAGAATTTTTTTGTTTTTTTTAGTGGATTTTCCTAGGTTTTAAAAGAAATCCTTAATCTGGAACTACTTGACTTTGTGGTTGAAACTCCTATTAACTCCAAGAGAAGGCTTGGCCTTGCACCACTGAAGTCAGTAGAAGTTTTAACACTGATTTCATTCGTAGGAGGATTATGCCCACTGTGTGTATCATGCCTTATTGAGTATGTATACTGGGCCATTGATAATTGGGACTGTGGTTGTGTTGTGCCTTCTTGTTATCCAGGCTTCCTCCTGGATACTTACTAACTGTTAAAATAGCCCTGGCATTTTTGACCAAAACTTACCACTGTTCCGAACAATTTTATTGTTCTTACTTTATTATTTACATAAAAAATGCAGATTCAGGAAAGTGAGCGCATCAGGTGTTTATGTCAAGGAAATCAATCCACATAATTTAAGTTCTCTGTTTCATATTTTGGGACCATCTTTTGTAACATAGTATTTTAGGATTTTAGTTTCAGGACAGCTCTCCTTGGATATGAACCCAAATCTCAATGTGAAACTTGAACCTATGATTTTGTTCACAGGCAAGAATGCTGCCATCTTAAATATATTTGCAGAGTATAAAAAGATAAGTGAAACATTAAAGGCAGATTTTAAGACTAATTTTAAAGAAAAATGAGAGAAATGGGATCAAGTTTGAGATATAATGTCTCAATAGATAAATGAACACAGAATAACCATTGAGTTACTGTAATATTGCTGTATTTAAGGTCCTACTTCATTTGTGATATTCCAGAAATTGCAGATTCTGCAATATTAGGCTTCCACCGTAGTTTTATTTTAAATCATCTTACTTTGCACAGTCCACAATTTGCATACATTTTGAGTTTTGCAACACACTTTTTTGCCCATTTGTACTTCAAATGATCTTGGAGAGTTTTGGGATTCATCTGCAGTTCTACAGCATTTTCCAGAGTTAGCAGAGGCAGCAAAGCAATCACTACTGATCTTACCTAATTCTGTGGATGCTGAGTGTGCAACATCTCGATACAGACAAGTCTTCACAAAGCAAAGACAGGACATGAAGGAGACCCCTGTAGTGGGGTGTGCTGCAGTAATATTCAGTGCCTGTAAAATATAAATGGCTAAAGTGACTGAATTCTATAGCAGTTCTGTTAAGAATTTGTCTTCTGAATTTTATATTGCACCAGTCACTTTTTAAAAAAATGAATAAGAACATAAGAACAGCCATACTGGGTCAGACCAAAGGTCCATCTAGCCCAGTATCCTGTCTTCCGACAGTGGCCAATGCCAGGTGCCCCAGAGGGAATGAACAGAACAGGTAATCATCAAGTGATCCATCCCCTATTGCCCATTCCTAGCTTCTGGCAAACAGGCTAGGGACACCATTCCTGTCCATCCTGGCAAATAGCCATTGATGGACCTTTCCTCTGTGAATCTAGTTCTTTTTTGAACCCTATAATATAATATAGTTGCACCAAATTGTCTGGTTGTCAAAAAAAAAATAATAATGAGGAGGCATAACTGTCATGGATTCACAGGTCCCGTGCTCTGGAACAGCCCCTGGGAGAACTCCCTTCATTGTGTCATCCTTGCTCAAGGGTTGCACAAGTTCTCTGGGGTAAGCCACTTGGCTTCACTGCCTCTTGGGACTGAACTTCACAGCCTTCAGCACCTCTGCGTCACCTCATGAGTTCCCCTCAGTTAGTCCACTCGAATTGGACATCTGGGGAAGGCTTGCACACCCAAAGAGGACAATGCAGCCCGACTTCCTTAAACTGGAGTGACTCTTAGAAAGTATTGTAAAGGCAGATGGGTTTATTAGATTAAGTCCTTACGTTAGCATAAAGAACGGAGAAGTTATAGCAAAGTCCACCTGGGTCTGTCCAGAACCCTGATCTCTCATGCGCTCTCTCTCTGACCTTCCTTGAGTCTCAATCCAGAAGTGAGAGTCCTGCTTCTAGTAGCACTATACAACACTCCAAAGCCATCCTCTGTCCTTTGTTCTGATTCCTGGGAAAAACAGGTCACCTGGCCACTCAGCTCAATTCTTTGTTCTCTGGCTGGTTGTAGCTGGCTGGCTTCTTGCAGAGGGTGGGTCCCAGGGTCATCAATTGCTAGGTTACAAAAGGTCTGGGACATTGTATAGGCCCAGACAGCTAGGTGGCAGTCACACTTGGTCCCCTGGGTCTCTGCAAAGATTAAACCACCTTTTCCCACCACCTAGTTAAACATGCAGTACATAGGGGAAACTGAGGGACACACAGTATTTATATAAAATATTAAGAAAAATTCCCACTTTGTCTCAAGAACATAATAAGTGAGTGTTTATCATTCCAGCAAATTTTTTTTAAACAAATAGGTCTACTGTGGCTTTTCCAATTACAACTAAGGTCTATAATTACTATTCTACGATTTTCCATGTCTTGTCCACAACTCCGCAGCAATTATTTGAAGAACATCCCACGATTCAGGTAGGGTCTTAGCTATACTATAATTTTTACTAGAAAGAGACAAGGGTCTCTTTAGTTTGCTTAGTACAGGAATCTAGGAAGCTTGTTAAAAAAATAAATCCCTAATCTCTTAAAAAGATGTAAGTGGGTAATGAAATATTTTTATGGGAAATCTAATTTGACTTGTTTGAACTTACAAAATAGAAAAATGAACTGCTTTTTTAATGCTGTTGCATGAAACAAGGCCTCTAAGAATTAGATTAATAGAAACAGTATGTATGTAAATGTTAAATTTATAAAAATAATTAGTTGTATAATGTCATGTTATGCCTATTTATATTTTATAGCAGTGGGCTCAGATTAATGGTTTGTATCTTGAAACCCATGGGGAAGTATTAATACTAGAAGGAGATACTTCTAAAGAAAACAAGCTTTGTTAGTCAGGAACTGTAGCTCTTCAGGTGGATTCAAATGAGGCATATCAATTATTAATATACATTGCTTTCTATTTTCTAAATATTTAATATTTTAATTAAAATAATTGGTGCTCATTAACAAGAGGCAGCTGGTATAATTAGATTGATGATGATTATTGCCTGGGAATGTTATGAATGTTGGCAGAGCTGATAAGTAATTTAGCTCAACCTCTAAATTGTACAATAATTGATGGGTATGTATTGCTTAAAAACAAATAATAACAAGCTAATATTAATTACCAAACTGGTTGGGTTACAAATTATGGGTTAGTGTTGTTACAGCAGAAAATTCAGCTGCATCTTTTTTTATTCACTTCTAAGACATTTGAATTGTCCTCCTCCAATCCTTAAGGCTGCCATGTTACGAGGACCAGTCCTCTAGCTAAGAAGGTTTAGGCTGTCTTGGGGCTACAGAGAATCACTAAAGAGTGACAAGAGAGTCCATCTTCCTAATAGGCTAAATAAATTGCCTCTACCAGTTTCTAGCCATTGTTAGCCCTGGAGCACTGGATTTTGACAGCCTTTCTATGAGCTACCACGTGACTGAAATTGATTCAGAGTTATGCTTTACCATAGTGTGCTTGGCTCATTGAAAAAGGGAGATGCTTACATTGCTCTCTAGTAACACATGAAGGCATTCAGGAGCTGTGGAAAACATAATTCCAACTATACATATAAAATGATGGGGTCTAAATTAGCTGTCAAGAAAGAGATCTTGGAGTCATTGTAGATAGTTCTCTGAAAACATCCACTCAGTGGGCAGCGGCAGCCAATGTTGGGAATCATTAGGAAAGGGATAGCTAATAAGACAGAAAATATCATATTGCCTCTATATAAATCCATGGTACACCCACCTCTTGAATACTGCATGCAGATGTGGTCACCCCATCTCCAAAAAGATATGTTGGAATTGGAAAAGGTACAGAAAAGGACAACAAAAATTATTAGGAGTATGGAACAGTTTTTTGTATGAGGAGAGATTAATAAGACCAGGACTTCTCAGCTTGGAAAAGAGACAACAAAGGGGGGATATGATGGAGGTCTATAAAATCATTTCTGGTATGGAGAAAGTAAATGAGGAAGTGTGTTATGAGAAGGAGTAAATAATGAGAACTAGGGTTCACCAAATGAAATTAATAGGCATAGGGTTACCAGGCATTCAATTTTCAACCGGAACGCCTGGTTGAAAAGGGACCCTGGCGGCTCCAGTCAGCACTGCTGACCGGTCCATTTAAAAGTCCAGCTGGCCACTCTCAGTGGGGCAGGCAGGGTGCCTGCCAGCTCCACATGGCTCCTGGAAAGCTGCTGGCATCTTCCTCCAGGTCCTAGGCGTAGGGGTGGCAACAGGGGCTCTACACGCTGCCCCATTCTCGAGCATTGCCTCTGCAGCTCCCATTGGGTGGGAACTGTGGCCAATGGGAGCTGCGGGGGCAGTGCCCGCAAGCAGAGGCAGCGTGTAGAGCCGCCTGGCTCCACGTCCGCCTAGGAGCCAGAGGGAGATGCCGGCAGCTTCTGGGAGCCACCTGAAGTAAGCACCGCCTGGAGCCCTCATCCCCTCCCGCACCCCAACCTCCTGCCCCAGCCCTAAGGCCCCTCCCGTACTCCAAACCTCTTGGCCCCAGCCTAGAGCCCACTGCGACACCCCAAACCCCTCATGCAAAGCCCCGCCCCAGAGTCTGCCCAAGCTGGAGCTCTCACCTCCCCGAACCCCGTGCCCCAGCCCAGAGCTTCCTCCTGCACCCTGAACCTCTCATTTCTATCCCCATCCTGGAGCCTGCACCGCCAAATAGAAAGTTGCAACCCTAAATAGGCAGCAGGTTTAAAACAAACAATAGGAAGTATTTCTTCACACAGTCAAGGTGTGGAACTCTTTGCCAGAGGATGTTGTGAAGGCCAAGACTATAACAGGGTTCAAAAAAGAACTAGATAAGTTTTATGGAGGATGGGTCCATCAATGGCAAGGATGGGCAGGGATGCAAAACCATGCTCTGAAGTATCCCTAACCTCTGTTTGCCAGAAGCTGGGAATGGGCAACAGGGGATGGATCACTTGATGATTATGTGTTCAGTTCGTTTCCTCTGAAGCACGTGGCATTGGCCACTGTCAGAAGACAGGATACTGGGCTAGATAGACCATTGGTCTGACTCAGTGTGGCTGTTCTTATGTTCTGGAGGGGCTGGTCATTTAGACAGAATGCCTCTAGGATTATTAATTGTTCTGTTTAGTTTTTCTCATGAATGTTGTCACTGACAGATAAAAGCTCTCATAAATCAATGTTATTTAATCAGATTCATTTCCAAACTGTTGATATGACTCAAGATGTTGGGTTTATTTACTTATTTTTTACATACTGGATGACTGCAGGATGTGGTTTTAGGGATTTTATAATATTTTACAGAACATAAATTAAATGCTGCTATTCACACACACTGTCTGATGTTCTGCAGGGTCTGCCTTTAATATTGGCCTCATATGATCTTGATGTGACTTCCGCTAAGTTCAGTGGGTTTTGGATTGGGCACTATATTAAGTAACATGTGAAAGGCCCCATCCAGCTTCCTCCCTGTCAATGACTGGGTCTCCTACTTTCACGTAACCACAACATCATTTCCTGTTTCTGAACTCCTTGGGCTGGTGTGATTCTCCCTACGTCACTTTCACTTGTTCTTAAGGTCTTTGCCCACCCACAAATGGACTGAGATTTGAGAGGTGAAACTGAAAAACAATTTTTCAGGTGATGGTTGAGGAAGAGCATTTAGGGGACTGAGCTTCCGCTATCATCTGTGAATGCTGGAATCAACCTGGGCTATGAATGGGAAATCTGGGGTGCCTGTTTGATTGTCCCTCAGCAACTGTATTGGATATATAAGCTTAAGACTGCTGCTACCTTTTTGTATTCTGCTGTAAGTGGCAATGAAGTACATTGATTAGATGATCTGGTCTTTGTCTAACTTTCAAAAATCTATTACATTGTTAAATATGATTTTTGAGGCATTTGTCATTTCAGATTTTAATAAAAATTGTGACCTAAGATTCAGGAGTGCTATTTCATTGACATAGTCGAAAGGTCACTAAAAACCAATTCTGCTGTATCTGGCAATGTTGCATTATGTGGATCAAAAACTATTTATTAAAAGTAAATTCCTATTGCTGCTGATAACCTTAACCCTAACTTAGAGTGTTCAGTGGGCATTTGGTTGTAAGGATCACATTGGAAACTGTTTCCTTAGGGTTTTTTTTGTATTTCTCAAAGTCAGAAAAGACTTTTCTCATTCATTTGAGTGTCTTTAGTTGTAGCTGATGAATGAGAGAGCTTGTGAGAATCAGACATGACCGCAGATAGGAAATCAGGATGCTGTTCTGACTGTCAGGCTAGATGTGTGTGGTGTGGCTGCAGTGACTTCCCTTAATCCGCTTGATCTGCTTTGGCATTAAATGCTTAGTCTTATTCACTCTCTGTGCAAGGCAGAGAGTTTGTTTTTTCTGCATCTTTTTGATTTGGGAAGTTTCCATAAAACAGCATTGAGGTGTAGTGATCATTTGGATAGAACAGCGGTGGGCAAACTTTTTGGCCCCGAGGGCCACATCTAAGTATGGAAATTGTATGGTGGGCCATGAATGTTCATGAAATTGGGGTTGGGGTGCGGGAGGGGGTGAGAGCTCCAGCTGGGGGTGCGGGCTCTGCGGTGGGGCCAGAAATGAGGAGTTCAGGGTGCGGGAGGGGGCTCTGGTCTGGGGCAGGGGGTTGGGGTGCAGGTGGGTGGGACTGAGGGGTTTGGAAGGCAGGAGGGGGATCAGGGCTGGGCAAGGGATTGGGCGTCAGGGGTGCAGGCTCCGGACGGTGCTTACCGCAAGCAGCTCCCTGGAAGCAGCAGCATGTCCCCCCTCTGGCTTCTACACGGAGGCGTGGCCAGGCAGCTCTGCGCGCTGCCCTGTCTGCAGGCACCGCCCCTGCAGCTCCCATTGGCCCCATTTGCTGGCCAATGGGAGCTGTGGGGTTGGCGCTTGGGGCAGGCGCAGCATTCGGAGCCCCCGGGCAGCCCCTAGGCATAGGAACCGGATAGATGTGCCACTGCTTCCGGGAGCCACGCAGAGCAAACCCCCAAGCCCACTCCCCGGCAGGAGCTTGAGGGCCAGATTAAAACGTCTGAAGGCTGGGCTGTAGTTTGCCCACCCCTGGGATAGAACAATCAAAATGAAGGTTCCCCAGACAGATTTGTAAAACAGGATTCCATTGTAATATAGCCTTAAAATTTCATGGCCCCATTCTCATTCTACCGGTGCTGCCTCCAAATCTAGAAAAACACAAGCCCCGTTAGGGCCCTTAGTCAAGAATCCTTATCATATAGTGGAATCTTGTCTTTCAGAGAGAATTGGAATGATCTGTGAGTATACCCAGTAGATGAATTTGTATGTGTGTGGTACACATCTGTCGTGGGAAGAAGCATTTGGTACCTCTCATTTGGAAAGTGACATCATTCTCTTTTAGATTAGTCTTTCCACTACTGAGGTCGGTAATTTTTGTGTTTTTCTTTGTTCACATGGATATGGTATAATGTTTGATTAGCTTCTTTTGTTAACTCTGTTATATGTAAATACAGTGCCATTTCCCCTGCATTCCAATAATGGCGTGGTCTTGAGTTAATGGAAAATGAGACTTAAAGGAGGATATGAGATGGGTATTTGGTACAGGCCTTTACTGCATTTTCCAAGTTCAAGATGGCATGGGCAATACCATTAGTATTTTTAACACTGCTGCCATATTGCTATAACACTTACTGTTTTTGTTGTTAATATATGAATTTTAAAGCTTACCCTATAGTTGTACCTGCGTGATCTTATGTCTAAATATTTAATGCTTTCAGTAACAACAGTGAAAATATCAAGAGTCATACTATTACTAACACATTATTTAAAAAAATTGTAGTTTAAGTACAGAATTATGTCCTGGAACCCATTTATTCATCTGTGGATGATCCCTACTTCTCTCATAAATACAGTTTAGTAATAGCCAACACATGATTAGGTCTCTCAAAAGAATATTATAATGAACACATTTGTTATAATCAGCATTAAAAAGAATATGAAGTTATCTTTTAAAAGATAATTTAGGCCTCCACCTAGTGGTGGTAGGGTATTCTGTCCAACAGAAATGAGACAAACAGGAAAAACATTATCTCAGCTACTTATAACCTATTTATCTTGTTATGGGGCTTGTAGATTTCAAACTTAACAAATCAGAAGATTGTGCACACAAATTATGTGCATAACAGTACATGACCGTGAGGTTTTTGTAACTTAGGGCCATCATGATTAGAACCTGTTATCCCGGGATTACATTCAGGTTCCTGAAGAACTTCTGAATCTATCAGAACATGATCTCCTGTTCTGCTGCAAATTTAATAATATTTCTGTTTTTTTCAGGGCTCTTGGATTATGCTTTAAACAAAAAGTCTAACTGGATATAAAAAAAATAGTGAAGATCAAATCTGTAAAGCCCATCTTTGTTTGTATGTGTACAAGTAAACGTATTTTGTTAAGTTTCCAACTTTAGCACTCCTTAATTATTTGGACAAAACTGACTTTATTAGGAGATCCCTTGAGTAAGAACTGCTGAGTATGGCTTTAAAGAAGAGGAAAAGTTGCCAGACATTGTCTTTTCCATTTTGTTATTCTTCCAGTATCCAGTTTTATTATTTGTTTCACAGTAATGCCTAGAAACCCTAACCAGATTAGGGCACTATTGGGTTGAGGTTCTCTACAGACACATAGTCAAAGACAATAACTGCTCAAACAAGCTTGCAGTCTTACCTTACGACAAAATGTAACAAGTGAGTGAAACAGGCTGGGGAAAAGTAAGATGGAGTAACAGAAAAACAAAGTTTTTTTTCATAGAGCTTCTGTGTGCATGATTTGCAGATAGGGAGCTAAATAAGGAGATTTGTGCCAGTAATTTCTGCTTGCCACCTGCCTAGCTATTATCTGGACATGATCTATAAGCATTGCAGTAAAAGTGAATTCAAAAATAAAAAAGTAGAAAAAACTAGCATACCCTCTTAAAAATCACTAGCTTTCCACAACAGCGATAGATAAAGTAGCATGTTCTGGAATAATTGCAGTCAAGTATCTAGTGCTGTGTTTGTGTATACATTAAGCATGTCCACTTCAGTACTGTGAAAGCCTGTGTAAGACTGAGGATACCTCAAAAAAGTTATTTTTATGAGCTAATGTAGTGGATGCATTTCATATTGAATCTGGAACTCTTCTTAAATAGTAACTCTTACCATAGACGCATAAATTCCAAAGCCAGAGGGACCATTGTGATCATCTAGTCTGGCCTCCTGTGTAATACAGGCCATAGAATGTCCCCAAAATAATCCCTAGAGCATCTCTTTCAGAAAAAACATCCAATCTTGGTTTAAAAATATCAGAGATGGAGAATCCACCATGACCTTTGGTAAAATGTTCCAATTGTTAATTACCCTAACTGTTTAAAAATGTATGCCTTATTTCCAGTCTATTTCTCACTTCAACTTCCAGCCATTGGATCATGTTATAACTTTGTCTGCTAGACTGAAGAGCCCATTATTAAGTATTTGTTCCCCAGGTAGATACTTATAGACTGTAGTCTTAAACTTAACAAAGAGAAGGTAAATTGATTGAGCTTTTTGAGTCTATCACTATAAGGCATGCTTTCTAATCCTTTAATCATTCTCATGGCTCTTCTCTGAACCCTCCTCAGTTTATCAACATCCTTCTTCAGTTGTGGGCACCAGAACTGGAAACAGAATTCCAGGAGCAGTTGTTATATATTGAGGTAAAATAACCTCCATATTGTGTACTCAAGATTCCCCTGTTTATACGTCCCAGGACTGGATCTTTTGGCCAAAGCATCACAAAAGGAGCTCGTGCTCAGCTGATTATCCCTCCCGCCTCTAAATCTTTTCATAGTCAGTGCTTCTCAGGATGGAGTCCCCCATCTTGTAAGTATGGCCTACATTCTTTGTTCCTAGATGCATACAGTTACATTTAGTTGTATTAAAATGCATATTGTTCGCTTGCACCCAGTTTACCAAGAGATCCATATTGCTCTGAATCAGCGACCTGTCTTCTTCATTATTTACCACACCCCCAGTTTTTTGCCATCTGCAGACTTATCAGTGTTGATTTTATGTTTTCTTCCAGGTCATTGATAAAAATGTAGAAATAGCTTAGAGCCAAGAAATGATCCGTATGGGACCCTAATAGAAACATAACTGCTTGATGACAAGTCTCCATTGACAGTTATATTTTGAGACCTATCATTTAGCCAGTGACTAATCCACTTACTGTGTGCCATGTTAGGTTTTTAATCAAAATGTCAAGCAGTATCAAGTCAAATGCCTTATTGAACACTAAGTGTATTATGTCAATACTATTACCTTTTATCAACCGAACTTGTAATCTCAACAAAAAAAAGATATCATTGGTTTGACAGGCTCTGTTTTCCATAAACCCATGTTGATTTGCATTAATTGCATTACTCTCCTTTAATTCTTTATTAATCAAGTCCCATGTCAGCTATTCCGTTACCTTGCCCAGTATCAATGTCAGGCTGATAGGCCTGTGACTACCTTGGTCATCCCACTTATCCTGTGTAAAAACTGGCACATTAGCTTTCTTCCAGTCTTTTGGATTTTCCTCAGTGCTCCAAGACTTATTAAAAATCAACATTAACGGTCCTGATTGCTCCTCAACAGGCTCCTTTAAAACTCTTGGATGCAAGTTTTCTGAACCTGCTATTTAAAAATGTCTGATATTAGTAGCTTCTGTTTAACATCCTCCAGAGTTACTAGTGGAATGGAAAGAGTGTTATCACCATATAATTATAATGAGACTATATAATCTGTTTTCCCCCCAAATTCAGAACCGAAATATTTCTTGAGAACTTTTTTCTTTTCTGAATTATTATTGATATTTTTACCCTTCCTGTGCAGTAATAGACCAATACCATTGTTGGGTTGTTTTTTTGTTTTGTTTCCAACATATTTTAAAAACTCCTTTTTGTCCTTAGCTCTGCAGGCAATAGATTTCTTCTTGTATCTATTTGCTTCCTTCATCAATTTTCTACAATTCCTAACTTCTGATTTATATTCATATCAGCTTCCCCTTTCCTCCATTTGTTATATATTACCTACTTATTCTGTATAGCTGCCTTCACTTCCCCTCTTGAAACCAGGTAATTTTTTAAAACCAGCATAGCCTTCTTCCTCAGTTATGAGATTGTGGCTTTTGGAGCATCTAATAAGGTGTTCTTAAATGATTCCCAATGTATCATTCACATTTTTCTTCTTCTTCCTCCCAGTGATTTGTTTTTAGCTCTGTGAAATTGGCACTATTAAAGCAGCAAGTGTGTGTGTGTGTGTGTGTGTGTGTGTGTGTACACACTGGTCTGCAAATGTGATCAAGTCATGATCACTGGTACCTAAGCTACTGTTAATTTTTAGTTCTTTGATCAGTTCCTCATTATCTGTTAGGACAAGGTCTAATAAATAATTCCCCCGTGTTGGCTGCAACATGTTTTGTGTTAGGAAATTGTCATCTATAATGTTTAGAAATTCCAAGGATGTTTTAGAACTGGCAGCATGAGACCTCCAGCATATACCATTCAAATCGAAGTCGCGATGACTATGCAACTTTTGTTCCTATACATCATATACAAGTGTGAAAGAAGGTGGTCATCCTGTTCCCCAGTGTGATTTGGTGGTCTGTTGCAGACACCAGCTAATGTTGTGCTTTGTCTATTAGTACATTGATCCATAAGCATTCAAGATAATTTCTTCCAAGTTATCAGTGACTTGGAAAGAAGTAATGTCATTTTTGACATGGAGTGCCAATCACCCTCCCCTTTTGTGCACTCAGTCCTTCTTAAATAGGCTGTAGCCACTGATTTTAACATTCCATTCATGCAAATCATCCCACCAGTTTCAGTAACACCAACTCGATGGAATTTATGCTGATAAATGAGCAATTCCAATTCCTCCTTTTAATTACCCAGACTCTAGCATTGGTGTATAGCAGTGGTTCTCAAACTAGGGCCTCTGCTTGTTCAGGGAAAGCCCCTGGCGGGCCGGGCCAGTTTGTTTACCTGCTGCGTCCGCAGGTTCGGCTGATCATGGCTCCCACTGGCCGTGGTTCACCGCTCCAGCCCAGTGGGGGCTGCAGGAAGGGTGGCCAGCGCATACCTCAGTCCGCACCGCTTCCCGCAGCCCCCATTGGCCTGGAGCGGCGAACCGTGGCCAGTGGTAGCCGCGATCGGCCGAACCTGCGCATGCGGCAGGTAGACAAACCGGCCTGGCCCACGAGGGGCTTTCCCTGAACAAGCAGTGGCCCTAGTTTGAGAACCACTGGTATATAGGCAACTCAGGAATTTCTTCTTTTCATGTTCTTTGGTTTCTTGGTTAATTTTATTCTCAACATCTGACTTTTGTGCTGAATGCCTATATTTCCCCCTTTTTTTTACCCTCCCTTTTTGCTGTTAGTTTTACCCTCTCCTGGCTACTGTAGCCAGCCTGTTCCCAAGGAGATAGGTCCTCCTTCTACTGAGATGGAGGCCATCCAAACTGTAGAGTCCACTGCCCTCATAGAAGGGAGGGCCAATGTTCCACATACCAAAACCCCTACCCTACACCATTTAACTAGCCAGCGCTTTACTTCCAGGATTCTCTGTCTTTCTTTGCTCGTGGGACTGGAAGGATCTCAAAAAAGATTGCTTGGATTCTTTTTTTCAGCATGCTTCTGAATTCCCTGAAGTCATCTACTATCTATGAAATATCCCACGACTTAGTGTTGTTAATGCCAGTATGAGCCATCACCAGTGGATCTTTGTGTGTCAACTTCAGAAGCCTATCCAATCAGACATCTCATGTCTTGGCTCTGGGAAGGCAGCAGGCTATCTTGTTGTCTGCCTGTCCCATGTAGAATGTTTTTGATTCATCTGAGTATTCGATTCTCTAACAAGAATTGTCCGTCTTTCTGGGACGATTGGAAAACTTTCTGCAGGCAAGCTTGATTTTCTTACATGTTGGACTGATCTGCCATCTATGTGTGTCTGGTACATCTCTCCATTCCCTTGGACCTATGGGATCATGAGAGGTATATTTTCCAAAGTTTTCACATTGAGGACCTGGTATTGATTTGAAACTTCTAGTTGTGTGGAATTCTTCTTGATCCTCTTCTCTCTAGTGTCCACAGCCTGCCTATCCTTGTATGTCTGCAGCCATGTCAAGTGCTGCCATGACCTTTTGCCTCTGGTGGTTACAAATGGCCAAGCCTCTTTTCTGACTTCCTCCCTGTCCGATTCCTTGGTGGCCAGCTCCAGTGTTCCTTGAGCCTAGGATATTGGTATTTCCCAAACCTGGCCATCTCAGAATTCCTCAGCTTCTCTGATTCTCAGAAATGTCTCTCTTTGGCCCTCCAATCCAAGATGTTGTTTCTTGCTGGAGCATCATGATGAGTTGCCTGCACAAATGTCAATATGCAGGTTTCAAAACTGTTTTAGTTTTTTAAGGATATATTTCGTAATTGCACGTGTGAGAGCGCACCTCTACACTTTTGTCCCATTGGCTTACTTACATGAAGTCAATTGCAGGATCAGGACCTAAGGAAAAGTTTACTGTGGTATTGGATTCTGTCAAATCAAGTATGCATTTATGTGAGGTGAGGAATTTAAAGTTTTGTCTTTGTAACCTTGTGCAACATAGAGGATCTTCATTTTGCTTGAGAAGGCTTTTGTATTGCTGAAGGTTTTCATCACTTGAAGCTGGGCCATGTGAATGTACATACAATAATAGCTCCTGTAATTGATTTCTTCCAGTTTACACTGTAACCTAATACTTGGAGTACACTGAGCGGCTTGTTGTTTGTACTGAAATCTTTTTCCTGTGCCTGGGAGCTACTAATTTCAAATTGTATTTTAATTGGCAATTACTTGGAAAATCAAGCTCTTGATAATTATAGTGCACTACAAAGTACATTGTTTATCTTTCTGATTTGTTTAAGGTCATATCCTTTAATTTCTTTTATATTAGATTTGTTGGGGTGTAGTGGGTTTAGATGACTCATTAAAATGATTTGTGCATTTTCTTTAGTTGTAGTGATCCATAGTACAGGTGAAAGCTGAAGCTGCTGCATGTTGATAGTTTAGGGTAATAGGAATTTATCTGTTGTTTTCTTTACATTAAGAAATGAAGCCATTCCACGGACTCAAAAAGCCAGATCATTGGTCATCCATCCACTTGCCTTATCTACCCAGCACAAAGCACTGGAAAGTGGCCCTTATGGGGCAGCTGCAGATTTCCTTGATCTAGGGGAATCCCTGGGTGGCATAAAATTAGTGCAGCCAACCCTCTCTAACCTCTTTCCTTTCCTCCTTCTCCTAGTTACTCCATTCCTGACATTGTAATGTATAGAATTCCTATAAGCCAACCCATTATATCTTGTATGGGTCAGTGTAGGCTATAACCCATTACCAATTCAGTTTGTCTGAATCTGGACCTGAACAGACCATCTCTGAGGATTTACTTCTTCAAGCCATTCAGTCCTTAACCTCAGCAGAGAAGCTATCGGCAAAGTGCTGAGTTGTGATGATGGTTTTATGACATGAGTACCAGCCCATAATGAACTGAATTCACCAATTTGTGTTATGGAGATCAGTGAACAGTCTTAATCTGATATCTGCTGTCACTCCAGAACTTCTTGTTATAAAACATACGGAACTGTGAATTCACATAGTGCTTTACATATGACTATATCCAACTCTGTAATCTGCCATACTGTTAAAAAAAAACAAAACTCCATATCCTATTGCCAATCTTCCAAATGATTAATTCCCCCTTTACATAAAGAAATTTTAAAAGTTTAAAGCTTTAATAGATATTCTGGCAGTTTGTCTGTTTCTATGCATTATCTTCAGTTTTTGTTGACGTAAGTGCCATTTCTGAAGTTTCCACATGATGGCAGCAAATACTTACATTTCAAAAGCTTCTTCCTAGACTGGAAGAACTCAGGAATTTTCATGTTTTAAATTTAATTTAATCAGATTGCTTACACTGTAAATTCTTTCCAAAAATCAAACGCTAATCTTATACTTAGAATTGTAAATATTTAGTATGGGTCCATCCCTCAGTCCTTCAGTTCTGGCCTATTTGTTTTATCCTACCCTTTTGCTTGGATACATTCCTCTTGCTTTTTTAATTATTTCAATTTTCTTGTCTTTTGAATGACATTTTCTTTTAAATTTTTTACAAGAGAGTCTGAAAAGTGCAAAAGTGATTTAAAAATATTTTAAGTTGAATCTATAGATTTTATGTTATTCTCCATTGTGTTTGTGCTCTAATATGTTTGAAGACCTTACGTGTCTCTGTAATCTTACTTCTATAATACATCCAAATAATCTATGTTCTAAAAATGTCAAGGCTGCAAATTTTAGCACTCAAAAGTCTGGAACTGCTAGAATTAAGGTTGCCAGTGCAATCTTAATTCACCCACCCCTCGCCCCCAGGCCCAAGCAGTATGTTTTTTCAGTACATGATCTACTTTTTCCACAAGGCACCTGCCTTGTTCAGTGAATGAGGTAGTTATTCAGTATTTCTTTTTATTTTCCTCATTCATCCAAACTAGAGCTGGGTGAATAACTGATTGTTGGAAGTTCTGAAAAAATAGAAAAAAATCTATTTGGGTATGAATGACTATGAATAGTTAGGTTTCAGAGTAACAGCATTGTTAGTCTGTATTTGCAAAAAGAAAAGGAGTACTTGTGGCACCTTAGAGACTGACCAATTTATTTGAGCATAAACTTTCGTGAGCTACAGCTCACTTCATCGGATGCATACTGTGGAAAGTGTAGAAGATCTTTTTATACACACAAAGCATGTGTGTATAAAATTGCTTTGTGTGTATAAAAAGATCTTCTACACTTTCCACAGTATGCATCCGATGAAGTGAGCTGTAGCTCACAAAAGCTTATGTTCAAATAAATTGGTTAGTCTCTAAGGTGCCACAAGTCCTCCTTTTCTTAATGAATAGTTATTGGACCAGAGAAAGCGTGAGAGTACTCTAGCTTGGTGGTTAGGGCAGTCACCCATGATATGGGCGACACAAATTCAAGTCCCTGCTCCAGTGAGAGGCCCACCCTGGAATATCTGTGTCTCCTGTAGTGAAGGAGGCCCAAGTTCATATCCTGTTTCCACATCAGGCAGAGTGCGGAATTGAATCTGGGCCTCCCACATCCCAGGGGAGAGCCCTAAGGCCATGTCTACACTACACAAGTACTCCAATTTTACAGAATGTATAAAGTCGAGTGCATGCGTCCACACTAAGCACATTAATTCGGCGGTGTGTCTCCTTAGTACCGTGGCAAGCGTCGACATTCTGAGCAGTGCACTCTGGGTAGCTATCCCACAGTTCCCACAGTCCCCGCTGTCCATTGGAATTCTGGGCTGAGCTCCCAATGCCTGATGGGGCCAAAAATTTGTCGCGGGTGGTTATGGGTAAATGTCATCAGTCAACCCTCCCTCTCTCCATGAAAGCAACAGCAGACAATCATTTCGCTCCCTTTTCCCTGGATTACCCGAGCAGACGCCATAGCACGGCAAGCATGGAGCCCGTTCAGCTCACTGCAGCAGTTATGACCATTGTAAACACCTTGCGCATTATCGTGTAGTTTATGCAGAACCAGCACTTGAGAAACCAGGCAAGGAGGTGACGGCAGCATGGTGATGAGGACATGAACACAGATTTCTCTAAAACCGTGGTCCCCAGCAATTTGGAGATCATGGTGTTACTGGGACAGGCTCATGCTGTGGAATGCCGATTCTGGGCCCGGGAAACAAGCACAGAGTGGTGGGACCTCATAGTGTTGCAGCTTTGGGATGCAACAGTGGCTCCGAAACTTTTGCAGGCGTAAGGGCACTTTCATGGAACTTTGACTTGCTTTCCCCTGCCCTGAAGTGCAAGAATACCAAGATGAGAGCAGCCCTCACAGTTCACAAGCGAGTGGCAATAGCCCTGTGGAAGCTTGCAACACCAGACAGCTACCGGTCAGTTGGTAATCAATTTGGAGTGGGCAGATCTACTGTGGGGGTTTCTGTGATGCAAGTAGCCAACGCAATCATTGAGCTGCTGCTATCAAAAGTAGTGACTCTCTGGGAAATGTGCAGGTCATACTAGATGGCTTTGCTGCAATGGGATTCCCTAACTGTGGTGGGGCTATAGACGGAAAGCATATTCCTGCCTTGGGACCGGACCACCAGGGCAGCCAGTACATAAACCGCAAGGGGTAGTTTTCAGTGGTGCTGCAAGCACTGGTGGATCACAAGGGACATTTCACCAACATCAACGTGGGAGGGTCGGGAAAGGTTCATGACGCTCGCGTCTTCAGGAACTCTGGTCTGTTTAAATGGCTGCAGGAAGGGATTTACTTCCCAGTCCAGAAAATAACTGTTGGGGATGTTGAAATGCCTATAGTTATCCTTGGGGACCCAGCCTACCCCTTAATGCCCTGGCTCATGAAGCCGTACACAAGCAGCCTGGACAGTAGTAAGGAGCTGTTCAACTATAGGCTGAGCAAGTGCAGAATGGTGGTAGAGTGTGCATTTGGACGTTTAAAGGGTGGGGTGGGAGGTTGATGCAAATCGCCTGGCCGCTGCATACCTGCAGCCAGACACCAGAGCGGTTAGAAGAACATAGCAGGAAGCGCTGCGCATCAGAGAAGCTTTGAAAACCAGTTTTATGACTGGCCAGGGTACTGTGTGACACTTCTGTTTGTTTCTCCTTGATGAAAACCCGCCCCCTTAGTTGCCTCTACATTCCCTGTAAGCCACCTGCCCTCCCCGCTTCGATCACAAGGAAAGGAAATAAAGTCACTATTGTTTAAAAAACATGTATTCTTTATTAATTGATTATAAAAATAGGGAGATAACTCACAAGGTGGGGTGTGGGAGGAGGGTAGCAGGGAAGGAAAAGGCCACTTTAAAACTTGTTGAATGCCAGCCTTCTGTTGCTTGGGCTGTCCACTGGGGTAGAGTGGTTGGGTGCCTGGAGCCTCCCCCCCACATCCTTGGGTGTCTGGGTGAGGAGGTTATGGAACTTGAGGAGGAGGGAGGGAGGTTAAACAGGGGCTGCAGCGGCAGTCTGTGATCCTGCTGCCGTTCATGAACCTCCACCAGATGCCAGAGCATGTCCGTTTGATCCCTCAGTAGCCCCAGCATTGCCTCATGCCTCCTCTGATCTTCCTGCCACCACCTCTCCTCACATTCATTGGCCGCTTTCCTGTACTCTGCTATTGTGTCCCTCCACACATTCTGCTGAGCTCCGTCAGTGCCGGACGACTGCATGAGCTCAGAGAACATTTCATCGCGCGTGCTTTTTTTTTTCGATGCCTTATCTGAGAGAGCCTTTGGGACGGAGGAGGGAGGTTTGAAACATTTGCAGCTGCTGGAGGAAAAAAAGGGAGTGAAGTATTTAAAAAGATACATTTTACAGAACAATGGCTATACTCTTCCACGGTGAACAACACTATTCACATTACATAGCACATGTGATTTTGGTACAAGGTCGCATTTTGCATCTTATATCGAATGCCTGCGGCTTTGGTGTTAGAGATCACACACGCAGGGCGGGGCAACAGAATTCGGCTTGCAGGCGGCCACGGTAAGCCATAGTCTTTCGGCTTCTGCAACCTTCATAACAGCAGCCCCCTCCTTTCCCATACCAAGCAAAGCACGTTGAGTTGGCCACTTAGTGCTGCGGTTTTCCTGTTAACGTGCAGCAGCAGAAACCAAACTAACCCCCTCCAATCCAATTCTCTGGGATGATCGCTTTTCCCCTCCCCCCACCACCTGGCTGGTATCAGGGAAGATCCCTGTTAGCCAAACACAAATAGCTCAGTGCCAATGCCGCCCCCCCCCCCCCCCGCGTGGCTAACTGCAGGGTGGATTTCTTTTCAGCCACAGGCAAACAGCCCAGTAGGAACGGCCACCTCTGAATGTCCCCTTAATTAAATTCCCCTATTTAAACCAGGTTACCATGAACAATATCATTCTCCTGAGGATAACACAGAGAGATCAAGAGCAGATGTTGCTTGAATGCCAGCAAACACCAGGACCATACACTGCCAGGCTTTGTCATGCAATGATACCAAATTACTTGCTACTAGCATGGCGTGGTAAAGTGTCCTACCATGGAGGACGGAATAAGGCTGCTCTCCCCAGAAACCTTCTGCAAAGCCTTTTAGAGTATCTCCAGGAGAGCTTCATGGAGATGTCCCTGGAGGATTTTCGCTCCATCCCCAGACACGTTAACAGACTTTTTAAGTAACTGTACTGGCCACAAATGCATCCCAAGTCCTCAGGTCTACTTAATCATTAAAAAACGTTTGCTTTTATAACATGTATTATGTTTAAAAAGGTATACTCACCAGAGGTCCCTTTTCCGCCTTCATTGGGTTGGGAGGGTATTTCAGTCAGGGTGATAAAAAGATCCTGGCTGTCGGGGAAAAATGGTGTGCTGTGTGCTCTCCTCAAGCTTGTCCTCCTCCTCTTCCCCGTCAGCAAAATCCTCAGGCATGGCGGAGACTGCCCCATCATCGGAATCCGGGGTGAGGTAGTGGTGGCAGCCCCCACTAGAATTGCATGCAGCTCAGCATAGAAGTGGCATGTCTGGGGCTCAGTCCCGGAGAGTCCGTTTGATTATTTGGTTTTGTGGTACGCTTGTCTGAGCTCCTTAAATTTCATGGGGCACTGTGCTGTGTCCCTGCTGTAGCCTCTGTCCCTCATGACCTCGGAGATTTTTTGAAATGTTTTGGCATTTCATCTTTTGGAACGTAGTTCTGCTAGCACGGCTTCCTCTCCCCATACAGCGATCAGATCCAGTACCTCCCATTCGGTCCATGCTGGAGCTCTTTTTCGATTCTGGGACTGCATGGACACCTGTGCTGATGAGCTCACCTGGCCAAACAGGAAATGAGGTTCAAAAGTTTCCAGGGCTTTTCCTGTACACCTGGCCAGTGCATCCGAGTTCAGAGTGCTGTCCACAACGGTCACAATTGAGCACTGTGGGATAGCTCCCGGAGGCCAATATCTTCGAATTGTGTCCACACTAACCCTAATTCAAAACGGCTAATCCCCTCATTGGGGAGGAGTGCAGAAATAGTTTTTAAGAGCTCTTTATGTTGAAAAAAATGGCTTCATTGTGTGGATGGGTGCAGGGTTAATTCGATTTAACGCTGCTAAATCCGACATAAACTCGTAGTGTAGACCAGGCCTAAGTGCAGGGTTAAAAGTTAAAAGGGGAGACCGCCACTGTTGCTATCTCCTCTTCCCTTTTTGTGAATGGCATATAAGTCCCAGACAGATTATTTTTGGGTTGAAACTATTTGGCAATTCATGTGAACACGTAATTAGTGACCAGTTGTGAAAACGTTGGTTGAAAAGACTTGCCTGGCATCATATAGGAACTCTGGCAGAGGCAGGGGTAGAATCAAATTCTTTCCAGTGGCATTCAGCTGTATGAACCACAAGACCATCCTTTTCTCCTCCTGCAGTTCCCTGCCTATTCTCTCCATATTTTCCAACTTCTGCAACAAATGAGGCAGGACCCTATGGACAACAGCCTCAGTCACTATGTGATTGTGATGCATTCCCAGCACAGGTTCATCCTGATCTGTGCACCGAATGAGGCAGGCATCTGGTGGAAAAAATAGTATGTGATCATGTAATTACTATAACATAATTGCCTACACAGCCTTAATTCTGGCATTTCCTAATTTTTGGCTGATTGACTTTGCAACCTTAATGTTCTTTTTAACATAGCTTATTTTTAATGCAATTTCTTAACTTTTATATAAAAAACCCAAACTGAAGAAAACAGAAATTCCATCAAGATATTGACCCCCAACTTCGGTCATCTGCTGGGTTTAAGACTTCAGAACCACAGCAAAAACCTCTACCATTTGAGCTAATGGAGTAATTGGTAGCAGAGGTAGACTGCTATCCTTTATGTGGACCAGTAACTATAATTGGGGGATAAGACACACTCTTTGCCAGTGAGTTTCACCTCTGTTTTCTGCAAGCAGAGGAAAGTAGAGACTGAGGACTTCTTGGTTCAATTCCAGGTTCTGTAGGGGGATGGGCCGTAGTGGTTATATACCCTTCTGCTGCTGGTCTTAGCCTGCCCCCCTGCCTCTGCTCCTACTCACACATGTTGGCTCCTCCCTTCCCTCTGCTCATATCCACCCACAACCTGACTCCTGTCCTTCCCCTCCTTGGCTATTATCCATCTCCTGGCTCCAGGCTCCCTGCCCGTCTGCCCCCCTTCCAACCACCTTCAACTTCTGTTCCTCCCTCTCTAACCTCTCTGCATCCCAGTCAGGTTCCTTCCATCTTTTCCTCCTTACTGTTTGGGTACCAGCAGAAGGGACATTGAGAACACAGGGGAGGTAGTCTCTGCTCTCAGTTCTGTTGCTTGACATTGGTCTCTGGCAGCTGGGATGAGCAATTGCAGAGAAAGTCCTGCATGCTCAGTGCACATGGAATCTTCAGAGAATTTATCTGCTAAACTTTAGCAAGCCTCTACTGAGCATGAGTGAATTGAGATCTTTGGAGGCATGTAACTTGGCCTATTTTGACAGCAAAAGGTCCATCTGTGACACCACTGCAACCCTCGCCTCACCCCCTTGCCAAATATCAAGTCCCTGCTCCAAAACATGGAGGTGCTCCAAAACTTCTTAATGAAACAGTTATAAGATATAGATATGGGCAAAACAACATTTTTTTTTCTAATTTCAGTTTCAGAAATGGCAACACCCAGCATGAAAAAATTCAGCCTAAATGGTTAAAGTTCGGCAAAGTTATAAGCAACATTGAAACAGGATCTTATAATGGGAAGTGTATGGCAATCTTACCCGTAGATGTCAATGCCATCTCCCCTTACAATTATGTTCCAGTTTCTCTAGGAATTATTAGTTCACTCTGTGTGTGTGTGTGTGTGTGTGTGTGTGTGTGTGTGTGTGTGTGTGTGTGTGTGTGTATACACATCTATACAAAATCTTTTTACTTCATTTAAAATCGTTAAGCTGTGTAATTTAAACTCTAAATTTTTTTCACACTTCTTATTTTAATTTACACTTGTTTCAAGATTACAGCAAAATGCCATAGCTGTTCTCTGTTCCTCTTAGAGTGATAATTTTTTTAGAAATTCACTTTGGCACCTGTTGGCAAGCTTCCTATTATGATTACAGTAAAACATAAGAGTTTCTGTAAAATAGCTCTACCTTTCAAGTGTTAGATTAAACAAAGCATACAATATCATGTCTTTAGTACCTGGCAAAGATATATCTCAGGTATATTTTCTGCAGTTCTGTTATTGATACACAATTCTGTATGCTTTTTTTTTCTTCTTTTTATGACTCTAGTGTTGGTACTGTAGCATCCTGGTTCCTATCTGGTAATATAATACCATCATTATTGCCATGAGGAAAGTATATGAATTGTATAGTTCTCCTTAAGAAAAATAGTGCTGTCCCAGGAACTGATGAGGTGGGTGGAACGTGCTTTGTGAACAATGTACTTTGTTGTCATGAATGGTTTCAGAGTAGCAGCCGTGTTAGTCTGTATTCGCAAAAAGAAAAGGAGTACTTGTGGCACCTTAGAGACTAACCAGCTTATCTGAGCGTAAGCTTTTGTGAGCTGCAGCTCACTTCATCGGATACATCCAGTGAAGTGAGCTATAGCTCACAAAAGCTTATGCTCAAATAAACTGGTTAGTCTCTAAGGTGCCACTAGTACTTCTTTTCTGTTATCATGAATGTCAGTTTTGCTTACCATCTGACAGCAGATGGCAGTCCTGAACACGGAGACCAGCATATGCAGCAATGACTGAATGGAGGACAATGTTTGTGAGGTGGCTTGTTCCTTAGAAGCCTTCGTGACAATAATCTTGGTATTTTCATTTGTCTCTTTAGAGTATGCAAATTATACTTCAAGCAATTAAATACTTATTGGTGACTTTCTTAACACTACTCAGTACAAAATATTGTAAAAACTGTTCTGAAGAATTTTTTCTACTGTTGCAGTGAAAACAGGTGGATTAAAAAGCCAGTAAATAAAATTAGCTTTCTGGTGCTGCAAAGTTATTGAATTTTGGAATTAGTTGAGTTGAGCAGCTGTTTTAGTTGACTGGAAACTAAAGCAGAAATATCTCAGAGCTCAAGGAGCTTTGTTATGAGATTGATCTATACATTGGGGTTCACTGAAGGGATTAGGGGTCTTTATTGGGAACTGGAAAACCCCACTCATTATCATAGATTTAAAGTGCCTCACTGATTTTGGAACACAGGTCCCCGTGACTTTCAATGGGACTTTTGCTTCTAAGCCACTTAGGCTCTTGGGAAAATAATACCCAATCTCTTGACATATGTAATTACACATATATTAGAAACAGAATGGAAATGCCAAACAATGACAACGGGCCATGATATTTTAGTCCCTAGTAAGAATTTTCTATTATTTTTGTATTTACTATTTATTTTGGAAACAACTTAACGTGGCTAACTGTCTTTGGTTATGAATGATGGCATGTCCCCATATCTGAACTGTAAGTTACATGCACATATACCAGAAGCAGACTCCTATTTTTTAATGGTTGAGGGTTTCATGCGCTCATGGTATGGATAAACCTTGTGTTGGCCATAGAAGTCTGCATTGGAGGACTAGTGGCTCTAATAATCTGCAATTGGTGAGGACAAACTGTGGTTATTGTTACGGCTTATACGCTGGAATATCAGCCTTCCCTTGCTCAGCCCCAGGTTATGGGGATAGATTTAATCTCCCTAACCCCTCCATGCTGCACCAGTAGAGAGCCTGTTCTGCTAAATGTAAAAGGCTTCCCAGTTTAGTTAAAAATTGATTTAAGGTACTGTATTATTCAACAGTGCTGTATTGGATAGTGGAGGAGGGACCATTGTAAGGATCTTTTTATTTTCTATTGTACTTCATGAATGTGCTAGATTCTTGAAGTAGTGGATGTGTCATTACACAAAATAAAACTATTTCCCCATGTTTATTTCCACCCCCCCCCCCCCCACTGTTCCTCACACGTTCTTGTCAACTGCTGGAAATGGCCCACCTTGATTATCACTACAAAAGGTTTTTTTCCCCTCCTGCTGGTAATAGCTCACCTTACCTGATCACTCTCATTGCAGTGTGTATGGTAACACCCATTGTTTCATGTTCTCTATGTGTATAAATCTCCCCACTGTATTTTCCACTGAATGCATCCGATGAAGTGAGCTGTTGCTCACGAAAGCTCATGCTCAAATACATGTGTTAGTCTCTAAGGTGCCACAAGTTCTCCTTTTCTTTTTTCTAGATTCACTTGTGTTGGTGCAGGGAAGCAGGTATTGACAATGGGGTGCCACTCCAACCCTGGGGGATTCACTGGGGAGGAGAGCAGGCAGTGTCTCTGTCACTGCACTCCCACAGGGTTTCCACCAGAGGAGGGCAGCTTTAAATTGTGGCTGGGATTCCATGGAGGCTTTGTCAGATTAAGGCTACTGAGGATGTACTGAATCAGAGAAGCCTTTGCCACCTTAGCCATACCTCGGCCCAGCCAATACTGCTGCTGTTTGTAGCAACGCTACTGTGGGCCTTGTGGAAGAGCCGTGATTGCAAGGTGCTCTTTAATGCCTCAGATCATCTTTTCAGTCCCTTTGATTTAGATGAGAAGAGAAATACACTTAACCATTTAAAAGAAAAAAGACTTGTGCACGTACGATAACTCAAACACCATCTCTTTAAAACTACTGTTTTCTTTAAAAGAAAAAAAAAGCACTCTTGGGCTTGAGGAAACAAGCAGTTAAAATGAAAGATCGACATTCAGTAGTGTAAGTGCTTCTATCATCTGTTTTGGATTTTATTGTGTGTCTCCTGTCTTCAGATGGATAGTTATTACATTTAATCTAATCTGGTTTTTTTTAATGGAGAAATTTGGAATGCACATTCATATTTCTGAAATATTGCATGATTGATGCATTGAGCAGTAGAGGTAGCTATATATTAAAAGTCCTGCATTTGCAAATGTGATTTCAGTTTTGAAATGCTAAAACCATGTGCATTTTTCATCAGTATGAAAGTTAAAAGAATGAACTGGCACAAAAACACTTTGTAGAATCCTTTTCTGGCTGTTACGTATTGTAAAATGGGTTTTGGATAAATCAGAGAAAAACAAATCTCCTGTTCGTTAAATTGATACTTTACAAATGATGTCCCATAGCCTATGTAAAGGAGAACATGAGGACCAGAAACCGTTTTATAATATGCATTTATTCATATTAGTCAGCTTTTGTAATGAGTTTTTTTTCTTCTAAGGACTCTTGTTGTATTCCCACTAAGTTTCAGAAACAAGTCTTCTGACTTCAATGTCCACTGTAACATGTTGAATCCTTCCTTTTTTAAAATATTCTCTGTAGTCTTTCCTAGTATGAGCTATTAATTCATTGACTGCAGTTTTCCTGATACTGAATTTGCAATGTGTTAATTGTTCTCCAAGATTTGTTTGATGTCTGTTCCTTTGTCTTGTTATGCATGTTAAATAGTAATAATAAGACCTGATCCAAAGCCCATTGAAATTGATAGAAAGACTGCCAGTGACTTTAGTGGGCTTTGGATCAGTCCCATAGTGCAATAGTGCTCTGTTTAGAGGTCAGTGAGGTCCACATTGTGCTAGGCGCTGTATGAACATATGGTAAATTCCATTCCTTGTCTCAAAGCAATGGACACTTACTGCAGTAACTGACAAGGTCATGTAGCCACAATCAAAACCGTGACCTGATTTTGCTCTGTTTACTTTGGTGGAATTACTCATAATTCATAATGCTGAACAACTTTTGTATTGAAAGATGTCCTGGTAAGGGACTGTGCCAGTGCTAAGGGAAGTGGGGTTAGAGGAGTAAAATAACATGTAGCAAGCCAGATGGCTGGCTCTGTTATGGAACAGCTCCTGGAGGGCACTGCATTTCCTCTGAGCAGTTCTGGGTTTAATATGAAGAAGGCTAAACTGTGAAAGTTGAGGTTTAGTCAGTGTGTGTTGGACAAAATATTCCATTTACTGGGCTATATGCACTCAGCTCCAGTGACTGTCTGAAATCACCCTTTCAATCAGAATTGTGGAATGATCAAATAAATACAATCCAGTTTCTTGGTGGTGGGTTTTTTTTTTCTTCTGCACTATGTCAGGCTTTCAAACTATTGTTTTTTAATTGAAACGATGGCTTTTTGTGATACTTTTTGCAACTGCACTATGGATTCACAAACAGCAAAATTTTTATTATAGCCTTTTTAGTATCAGTAGTTTGAATTCTTTTTTCTGATAGTAAAACAAAATTGTAACCAAATATAAGAAACAAATGCTTAACAGTTGTTCAAAATAATCTGTTCTTCTTATGCTCCTCTTCCTTGTTTGTTTTCCTTTGCCAAGTAGAGTTGAAATCTTACATACTGAAAACAAAACTGCATCTGTCCTAGTATTTGTTTGCTTTATTCCATACACAACAGTTTTATTTAGTGGCTTTTGTACAAACAATTTGTAAGTGTCACTTACAACATAGGTAGGGAAACTGAAAAAAGAAAATAACTAAACAAAATCATTACATTTTTGTAAGTGTCCTGAGTAGAACAATAATGAAAAGACATACAAACGTATTCCAGACTTTTAGCAAAGACTAACTATAAAATATAAAGAGACAAAACAGTTAGGAAATTTGAATTTAAGGCGTGAAAATATACATATATATATTCTGAAATAAGTGAAGATCAAAGTAACAATCACACAAGTTTGAGGAAGGACACATCTAATTTGAAATACATTGGATTTTAGAAAGAGACACTATGGGGAATGAGATAAAATACAGGGAAACTAAAGCCATGTCTAGTTAAATTCTTACCCATAGAGACACTGTTGAATATGGACATAATTCTGAAGGTGATATAATCATGTGAATATATGCAAGCAACAATTGTAAATTCTCCCAGTAAGATTTCTTCATTTTAGCTCAGAACACTGTTCAAGGCAAATGATGGCAGGCAGTATCACTCAGATTTATATTTTCTGTCGACTAGCATTATCAGCGCTAAGTGATCATGTGACAAACCGTGTTTAGTATTGTGTCCCGCATTAGGATATGTAGAGAGACAAAGATAAGTTCTCTTTAAAAGAAGGTATGATGTGCCTCTTCATTTACTTTACTGAAATATACCTTATACTATAAAAGAGACCATAAAGTATGAAGATGGACCAACTCAAATACAAAACTATTCAGCTAAGAGAATGGAGCCAAATTCAGTTTTCCAGTACTTCATAATTGGAGAAAACTGAGAAGATTGAAGAATGTGAACTAAACTTTTATTCTCATGTACATCCTGCTTTTTCACTCAGTCTTCTAACACATACAATTAAATATTACAAAAGACAGATCACTAGTGATTCTGGTAGTCCATAACTAGCCTAAAAGAAATTGATATCTGGATTTAGTAAACATGTTAGTGTTTTGACTGATTCCTCTTTTATTCTGACCCGAATTTTATAGCAGGGATTTGTCAGCCATTCAAACCTCTTCAGGTTACGCTGTATGTCTTTGAAAGAAAAATTTTGCTCAATAAAAACTACTCATCCCAAGAGAGAATGCAATACTTGTCTTTGCACTGAAATATCATTAAAACTCAAGCTGTTATGTGAAAGAAACATTTGACTCAGAAAGGTAACCATTGCAGAGAATATTGAATTCTCTACAGCCAGGGTTATCACTGGGCCTCAGCACTGGCGCTCTTAGAGTTCAGTTGTCAGCACTGAGTACTACTTTACTGTCAGATGGACAAAATCTAATCTCTTCCCATTATGTTCTCAAATTCTCATAAGCTGTCAAATTGTATATAGTTGTCTCCAAATCAGGAAGTGTCCTCTTTGGAACCTGAATGCAGTTCTGAAAGCTTTAACAGATATCTCTCTCTGAACTTCTTTCTCACTCTATTTCCAACCTATTAAAGCAGTAGTCCTTATAGCCATTACCCTAGCAAAAAAAGGTTTCAAAGCTCGGCAGTCCATTCTGTGAAGAGCAATTCTGAGTAGTCCACAGAGGAAAAAATCCTATTAAGAACTTTGACTCATTCCTTAAAGGAGAATGTAGTTTGTCAGAGGGTAAAAGAAATCTTACTGTCTTTCTAAACTCTCTATCTGTGTCAGGAAAGACGGTGTGGTACATGCTTGATACGAGAAGAACTATAAGGCTCTTCTTCAGCTGAACAAAGGATTTTAGGCAGTGATAGCTTGCATTTGTTATTTTGTATCCTGGAGGTAAAAGGGGGAAAGAATCTTCATTTTTTATAGCTTGGTTTCTGTATCCATTAGATACACTTATATAAACTTATTCAGTTTCCTATAAAGAAGCACATTCATCTAGAGTGTGTCGAAGTCCTTTACATTAATTGAGAAAATGTGTCAAGTTGCCATTCAGTCCATTATACACCCCCTCCTCACAAAACACTATTGGCTAAATGTAGCCTAAGTTCTGGTGGCAGGCTTCAAGCCATGTCCCTATCTTGGCACCGGAGCACCAAGCCGGCGAGTACATAAACCGCAAGGGGTACTTTTCAATAGTGCTGCAAGCACTGGTGGATCACAAGGGATGTTTCGCCAACATCAGCGTGGGATGGCCGGGGAAGGTACATGACGCTCGCATCTTCAGGAACTCTGGTCTGTTTCAAAAGCTGCAGGAAGGGACTTAGAAAGTCCCAGAAAATACGAGACCAGAAAATAACCGTTGGGGATGTTTAAATGCCTATAATTATCCTTGGGGACCCAGCCTACCCCTTAATGCCATGGCTCATGAAGCCATACACAGGCAGGCTGGACAGTAGTCAGGAGCTGTTCAACTACAGGCTGAGCAAGTGCAGAATGGTGTTAGAATGTGCACTTGGACGTTTAGACCTCAGCAAAACCAATATTCTCACTGTTATTACTGCTTGCTGTGTGCTCCACAATATCTATGAGAGTAAGGGGGAGACGTTTATGGCGGGGTGGGAGGTTGAGGCAAATCGCCTGGCTGCTGGTTACGCACAGCCAGACACCAGGGCGGTTAGAAGAGCACAGGAGGGCACGGTACACATCAGAGAAGCTTTGAAAACCAGTTTCATGACTGGCCAGGCTACGGTGTGAAAGTTCTGTTTGTTTCTCCTTGATGAAACCTCCCGCCCCTTGGTTCACTCTACTTCCCTGTAAGCTAACCACCCTCTCCTCCTCCCTTTGATCACCGCTTGCAGAGGCAATAAAGTCATTGTTGCTTCCCATTCATGCATTCTTTATTAATTCATCACACAAATAGGGGGATAACTACCAAGGTAGCCCATGAGGGGTGGTGGAGGAGGGAAGGACAAGGCCACACAGCACTTTAAAAGTTTAAAACTTTAAAACTTATTGAATGCCAGCCTTCTGTTGCTTGGGCAATCCTCTGGGGTGGAGTGGCTGGGTGGCTGGACGCCCCTGCACCGTGTTCTTGGGCATCTGGGAGAGGAGGCTATGGAACTTGGGGAGGAGGGCGGTTGGTTACACAGGGGCTGTCGTGGCGGTTTGTGCTCCAGCTGCCTTCCTGCAGCTCAACCATATGCTGGAGCATATTAGTTTGATCCTCCAGTTCTGATAGCACGGATTCCTCTCCCCATACAGTGATCAGATCCCATACCTCCTGTTCGGTCCATGCTGGAGCTCTTTTGCGATTCTGGGACTCCGTCATGGTCACTCTGCTGATGAGCTCTGCATGGTCACCTGCAGCTTGCCACGCTGGCCAAACAGGAAATTGAAATTCAAAAGTTCGCGGGCCTTTTCCTGTCTACCTGGCCAGTGCATCTGAGTTGAGAGTGCTGTCCAGAGCGGTCACAAGTGAGCACTCTGGGATAGCTCCCGGAGGCCAATACCATCGAATTGTGTCCACAGTACCCCAAATTCGACCCGGCAAGGCTGATTTCAGCACTAATCCCCTTGCCGGGGGTAGAGTAAGGAAATCGATTTTAAGAGCCCTTTAAGGTAAAAAAAAAAAAAAAAAGGCTTTGTTGTGTGGATAGGTGCAGGGTTAAATCGATCTAATGCTGCTAAATTCGATCTCAACTCCTAGTGTAGACCAAGGCTGAGGGTGAAGGTCTACAACAGTGGTTCTCAGACTTTTGTACTGGTAACCCTTTTCACATAGCAAGCCTCCGAGTGTGAACCCCGCTTAAATATATAAAAAAGCATTTTAAATTTATAACGCCATTATAAATGCTGGAGGTGAAGCTGGGGTTGGGGTGGAGGCTGGCAGCTCACGACCCCCCATGTAATAACTTTGCAACCCCTTGAGGGGTCCTGACCCCCCGTATGAGAACCCCTCCTCTACAACCTCCATTCTATCAGGGAGCTTTTTAAGTTAGCACAGCTTGAAAAGTGAGTGATGCTGCCTGGGAAGGGGATATGACCAGGGCAAAGAGAAGGTATCCTGATTAGCATGTCCCCAAGTGGTGATGACTGTGGAGGGAAACTGTGGAGTCCCTGGTAGAAATTAGAGCTGTCCCTATCTGATGGAAACACCAAAGAAGGTCAGACAGAATGATCACCACCTGCTTTCCCTTGGGGTGAACACCAATAAGTGGGTTTGCTGTCACAAGGATTGTGATTTACACGTTCTGTCACCAGTTTGGCTGAGTATGTTTTTGTGAATTAGAATCTGCAAGTTTCATTGCATGCATCCTTCAGTCCAAGATGCTCCAGGATGTACTTGGCATAAAGTAGATTGTTCTTAAAATAGAAGGCATTTTCCTCTCTTTCACTCATTCCCTTCCTTGTGGTATTCAGCTATTATATATTCCATATGTAGTGGCTTTGTGAATATGCAGCCTAGTGGGCAGAAGAAAATTTGGCAAATTTTATTTTTCTCCAAAATGGCTGCCAAACTTGTTCTGTATTATTTGTTTTAATAAAGTATAGTATAGAATTTTGGGGGCAAAATTCAATTTACACACACAAGCAAGTGCTCATATTCTTAAGATTATTTACTCAAATTACTTTTTTCTGTATCAGTCTCAGTTGATGTTACAGTTCTATCAGTTTACTTAATTTGAGATGTTACTGATTTGTGACATTCCCCAGGGTACAATCTGGACTACTGAACGGCTGTGTCCTCTCATCTGTCCAACCTGGGGTGCCTTTTACCTGCTTTGCTGTGAGAACAATCACTCCTGTCCTGTTTACACCCAGCCTCTAGCATGCAAAATCACTCCCAGCTGAATTATCTGAGTGCTTCTAGCCAGCCACTCCTGAATTGTATTCCAGAGCGACACCAGCGAATTCCTAGTCCTCGACTTGTCCCTAGAAATGTTTGTCTTGTACTGCCCAGCTCTTTCCTTCTGTGCAGTACAAGCTCATAGAAAGTCCATCATTTCATTAATAGAAAATGGTGTGCACAAACTCTGTTCTCTCAAATGGAGTTTCCCAAACACTTCAATTCAAACACACATTAGTTTAAATCAGCGGTTCTCAAACTGTGGGTCGGGACCACAAAGTGGGTTGAGACCCCATTTTAATGGTGTCGCCAGGGCTGGCTTAGACTTGCTGGGCCCGGGGGCTGAAACCTGAGCCCCGCCTCCAGGGGCTGAAGTCCGAGGGCTTCAGCCCTGGGAGGTGAGTTCTCTGGCTTTTGCTGGGTGGCAGGGCTCAGGTTACAGGCCCCCTGCTTGGGGCTGAAGTCCTTGGGGTTTGGCCCCTTCATCAGGGGAGGCAGGCCCAGGCTTCAGTTCCCCATCTTGGGGTCATGTAGTAATTTTTGTTATCAGAAGGGGTTCATGGTGCAATGAAGTTTAAGAACCCTGATAAAAGATTTTAAGCGATTACAAGTAATGAGGCAAGAAAGTCAGAATTGGTTACAAAGAAATAAAAGGTAAAATGCAAACTAATACCTAACTTATCAAACTAAGTGACTCCAAAGCAAAGATTTATCTCACCATATGATGACAGCAGTCTGGCTGGATCTTTCAGCCAGGACCCCACCCTCAGTTCAATGATGCTCCTTTTGTCTTTCAAACGTTGTTGATGCTGTGAGTAGAGATGAGGGGAGAGAGATGATTTGTGTCCTCTGTTCACCCTTATAGCATTTCTCTTTGAAAATTATCTTCAGCTGGGGTTCAGGCAACAGCAAGTCTGTTTGCCAAGATGTGAGTTTCTTGCCCACATGCCTCTTCCTGCCAAAGAATGGCCACTTACCCAAGTGATTGTCCAATTGATTTTGTTGACACTGGCTGAGATGTCCATTTGTCTCTGAGGAGCTGGTTTGGGCTGTTTCCTCAGATTTGGAATATGCCTTAGGAACATCATACAGTATAATCTTATGACTTTACATACAATACTGCCACACATGTTTTACCACGACAATAATGATCAGTGAATTATGAGTTTTCAAATATACCTCACAAGGCATACTTTTTGTACAAGATTTATCATAGTTCTGTATATGTGGTGAACATAAGGGCACGGTCTGTCATACCTTTACCAAAGTTTATTTTGCAATTTAGTTTTAGTGGCTCTATACATTTTCTTTAGCTCTTGCCCAGTATTGTGGTTTTCATACAGTTCCACCTCTGCAGTGTTCACTCATATCTTTCATCTTCAGCAGGGTTAACCACTGTTAGCCAGCACCAGGAAAAACACCACACATCTAGTAGGGTCTCAGCATAAGTATTCCAAAGAGTTTACACATTTTACTGCCATGTTCTTAGAGTGATCCCCTTCTAGTAGATTTCCAATTTCATTTAATTATCCTAAACTATAGGAGTCCAGTCTATTCAGGTTTTTCATTTGTGTCCATCACCATGGTATTTAGGTATCTAAGATGCTGGCAGTTCATGGTTTCAGCCTTTGCTATTGACTGTAATGTGCAGCTAGACCAATGAGTGCACAGAGGCAGATGCATCTACATAAGGTGTAATAGCTTTAATGAAGATAACTTGGAAGTACCCCATACAAACTAGTCTTCTCTAGGAACTAGTGGGCCAAGCATTCTTTGACTATACCTTAATTCCACATTGGCCACCTCTGCTGTATTTTGCTGCTTTTTATGCAGGTTGGTGCACTGGACTATTTTTCTCCAGCTACTGTAACTGAGCCAAGGGCCCCAGTTACTACAGTGTGTGTCCCTTGACTGTTATACTGTAGTAAAAATGTGCTGTGTGCATGGGTCCTAACCATTTTCTTTAATCAAGCTAAAGCTTGAAGCATGGATGCAGAACATGGTTAGGTCCCATCCATATTAGAAATTTTGACAGGCTTGTAATCGGGTGGGGGCACAGCTGTTATCACTGGGTCCCAGGGCTCAATGGCAATTGAAGTGTAGCTAGGTCCTTGAGCTGACCAGCTTAATTGTCAGTCTTGATAAATCCAAGTTGAACCTTTGTGTATATTTGAGGCATAAGGGCCAGATTATTCTTTCTGCTTCTTCCCCTTTGTGCCATTCAGTTGCTATAGAGGGACTGATTCTGGCCATAGTTGGCTAACAGAGAATCCACTTAGTGGTTAGTAAATCTTTATTGATGTAAAACGACAAGAACTAGTTTCTGCATTAGGGGCTACGTGCCAGTGTGTAAATTAGAGCAGCTAGTGCCATAACTCATGTTTGGTCTGGTGCAGCCGAGCCAAGCACACAGGATTAGAGAGCCAGAACCCGCTGAGCTCTGATTCCCTGACCCCTCAGTCCCTCCATATAGACGTACCTTTTTTTCCTACAGAGGGCGGAGCTCATCACAGGACAGAATCTGGCCTCAGGTTCAGGTGCCCTGATCAGAACCCCATTTGATCTTTGGGTGGGAATTATGAAAAAATGGACTAGGGGATAGATTCTGTGACTAAGGAGGAGAGAGCTACTTATTGGAGTGTCAAACTGTCCAGGAGGCAGCAGTTGCAGGGGGTAACCTGTCTCACCCAACGCGGTGTTTGGGGGAGGCTGGGGCAGGTGGAACCTGCATACTCTGGCAAAAAAAGCTAAGTTTCAGGAACACACAGTGAAGTTAGGCTTTTGTTATTTTTGGCCCTGGCCTTTTGGAAAGAATGCCCATGGGAGAGACTGTAAGAGAGATCACAAATACAGGTCATCCCTGAACTGTAACAGTGAGTTTAGGACCAGTATTCAAAGTATTCTTCCATTTATGCATATGTTCAAATTTTGCACACTATAACATGTACAGACTAACCATAGAATTTGCATGCACAAATCCATTTGTGTGAAAATCTCGTACAAATGTGTTTTGCACATGTTCATTCTGTCACTGTGCACAAGTAATGGTGCATCAAAATTTCATGCATGAATGATTAGTGGATGGAAGCTGGGTTGAGAGTTATATGAAAAATTGGCTCTTAATGCCTTCATATTCTATTCCGGGGGGAATTCTGCGCCACTGCGCATGCACATAATTCATGTCCCCCTCAGATTTTTTTCTCTGCAGACTATAGATTCTGCTGTAGAGGTGCTGCAGTTATACCTTTTGCCCACCAGGTGAGAGGGCAGCCAGCGGGCCGAGGGGGATGGGAGAGACTGCGTTCCTCACAGCAGGGCCAGGTGAGGAGACTTGGGATAGACAGCATGGGACATACGGAGCTGCTGTGGGGGTCACGGACTGGGGTTCAGAAGTGGGGAGCAACCAGAACTGGACAAAGTATTCAAGGTGTCAGCACACCATGGATTTATATAATGGTATTATGATAGTTTCTGTCTTATTTTCTATCCCTTTCCTAATCGTTTCTAACATACTGCTACCGTATAGTGTCTGTGAATGCAAATTAGGCATGTGAATCTTTAAAGATTTTAATTTTGAAGATCAGTCCCAGAGCATCAAAAAGATTTTGTTCCAGATGGTTTCCTTCACAAGAATTAAAACGTTAGGCATGTATTAACCAAATCAGTAAGTAATGGTACCTCACGTGAGTTTATTTAGTAACCTGGCAGAAAACAAGCAACAGCAGATAATGAATTTAATTGTGAATGAGCACTTCAGATTCGGGTTTATTTTCTGTTTTGTGTCTTTTGTTCTTCACCTTCAAATGTGCTCATTGTGTTGCATTTATTGGAGTTCTAATGACCTTGTCCTAATTATCATATTCCATTTATTGATTAAAACCTTCCAGAGAGTAATATTTCAATGGCATGTGTTCCTATGCTTGCCAAGGTACATAAAACTACAGGGTCTCTTCTTTCATGAGTATTATAACTTTTTTGTTTGTTATGTTTTTGGTTAGAAATTGCTTATACACCACATTTCTGAGGGAACATATGATCCCAAAGATTTTTCAAATAAGCATGATAACTTTGACAGCAATAGTGGTAGAATTTCCCTAGGAAAATTCTACACCCACCTGGTGAAATAACTAGTGATGGCATTTTGCTGTGCAGAGGAGAATATTTTACACAGTTCTTGCTCAAAAAAATCAGTTACCACTTTGTCATATTTTTATACTTTACCATTTTTAAAATAGAAATGGAGGGAAGTTCTGTAAAGGAGGATATAAAGGTATGCATGGGATTGGTCTGTTTTTTAAAAATAAGGAAGTGTAGGCTATACATTATCACATCGTGCTTTTTCAGTCAGTAAAAAATAGAAGCAAGACAGACAAGAAATACAAACACATATGTCAGAAGTGTTTTCATTGTGCAGCTGTATTTTGCATTTGTACAGCGTAAAATTAATTTCAACTTCAAAAAAAAAGTTTGGGCAAACACTTGTCGGTTGCCATATTTCTCAGTAAAGTATTTTTTTCTTTTGGCTAGTGAAGGTCTTTTGGCTTCCACTACCCACAACCAGTTGCTTAAAAAGAAAGAAAGAAAGAAAGAAAGAAAGAAAAAATTAGGAAAGGCTGAATACTTTTTTTGTGATAGGGCGAGGAATATTGTGGTATTGTGGAAAACTTGGTAGTCCTATGCTACTTTTGATTATGTGGATTTTATTTTTGATAGAGAAAATATTTACGTGCAGTTGTAGACAGAAAAGCAGTCATGTAAAAATAACCCTTTATTACTCAACAGATGTCTAAAGTCATATCTGCTTACTGGCAAACTTTGTTTTAAACTAATTTTTACTTCTTTTTGCACTGCAGAATCAGCACAGCTGTGAGATAATCATTTGGATTCTTTTGTGTTATGCTTCTTTCATAGAACAATTTAACAGTTCCAATTACAGAATATTTTTTTTGCTGGGTTTGAGCCAAAAATAGCTCATCTTAACTTTCAGATATCTGGTTGATTTTACAGGGCTGGTACTCTCTCTAAAAATCGTATTTGTACTTATAAGATGAGCAAATTTGATCTAGTTATTGACAGACAATACACTTGGACTCCCATAATGCTGTTTACAGGGGCTAAGATTTCCAAATCTGGGTACCTCAAATAAGCTCCTAAATGCATATTTAGGCCGCAAAATTACAATGAGCTCCTCACAGTCATAGAGCTCATTGCAGGATCAGGACTGTAGACTTATAAGGATAGATATAGGAGTCTAACTTTAGGCACCCATGTTGGAAATATTTGGTCAGTCATATATCCCTGTAATATTTAAAATTGTAGCTGTTGTAAACATTTGTTTTGGTACAACTAAAATGCTTTACTCGATAGCTTTCAAAACCTTCCAGTGGATTTTAGCTTGCGTCTTGCTTATATATTTATGCAACAATGTGGATGGGTAACAGGGTTAGAGAATTTTTTAGAGAATTAGAAGTCATTTTTTAAAATCTGTGTAACTTTCTACAGGATCCTCAATTTGCTAAAGAGCTTCTGTTAAAAGGTACTTTTTGGTCTCATTGTCAAACCTGCATTGGGAGCTTAGAATGTTTAGTGAAATCAATGCTACTTGCAAGTGTGTTTTTTAGAGGAACAGTGAAGGTTCTACTGTGCAATAATATATTTTCATTATTTAGTGGAGTGAATATTAAATTGAATACCGCTCATTGGAAACTTCATAATTATCAAGAGTGGAGTTTCAACGCAGAATCCAGTCCCTTTGTAGTATAAATGTTATTTCACCTTATTCTGACATTGTCCTGACGCAGCTGATTTGGCAGTTCTTCCACAGTGGCAGTCCTGGTTTAAGACTCCTGTGAATCCTCTGATACATTAGAAAATAAGTGGCAGATCTCATTAAAGTATACAGCCTTTAAAGCTATGCTCGTTAGTGAAGTTAGACAGTAGGTCAGTGTGGATGAACTTAATTTACATACTAAACACTTAGGAATGTTCATGTAATCAATTGTCCCCAAGAAGAGGTTACCTTATGCTTGGTTGTACAGTGACAGTGAAAACTCTTCCTTTCTTGAAAGCCATAGATGTTCCCTAGAAAAAGGTATACTTTTCCAATTCACAAATTGAAGAGCAGCATAAAGAAGGCTCCATTAGTCTTGCTGCTAATTATAAACTTGTCATTAGACTCAAGGGCTAACGTAGCTATGTACGTGTACCTCCTATGCCAAGGCCATAAAATTATGCCACCTAACATACAAAGAGCAGAGGTGGTTATCAGAGACATTTATGTATAATAAGCAATGCTGTTTTCTATTCTTGGTACTTCACTATACAAGCCCAGTGTCTTCTCCAAACGTTGATACTGTTGGCTAAGGATTTCCTAAAGTAATTAGAAAAAAAATCATCAATCCAGAACTAAATTTAAGAATTTAACAGTTGACACAAGTCATCAAAGGGAAAAGGGGAGGCTGGTAGCAAAACAGAACCTAATTAAGATTGCTTGAGACAATGACACCTGTAAATAATTTTCTTCTTAAAGCTTTTCCTTAACTTAACATTTCCTAGCTTTTCCAGTGTTTGTTTTTTACCCCTTAACATTCTTTCTATTGGGGTTGGACTAGATGACCTCCTGAGGTCCCTTCCAACTCTGATATTCTATGATTCTATACTAGGGGTGTGCACTGTTGCCAGAGATTTTTCCCTTAGTGGCATCCATTGGGACAGCTCTAGCCCCCCCGGAGCCATGCAGATACACGCTGGTATAAGGGGCGCCACCAGCCCTGCACCCTCTCAGTTCCTTCTTATTGCACCTGACAGTTGCTGGAATGACACTTCCTTGCTCTGGCAAGGATTCTTCGAAGTAGTTTTGAACTCTTTCTTCATTCGTAGTGTTAATAGTTTAGTGTATATAGTTTTTGCAAGTAGTGGTAGTGTATATAGTTCCTATCGTCAAGGGACTTTTCACCCCAGGGGCCACACATGCTCCAGTCCCTGGGCTTCAAGCCTGGTACCTCCTGTGGCAAAACTATGCCTGTGACTAACCCGCACTCCAATTACTTAAAGTGCTTGGGGAAAAGTCACATAAAGGACAAGGGACAGATCTGTCAGGACTTCAGACCCTGCACTAAGAAGGACCAGAACATCTGGCTAAAGGCTATCCTCAATGGAAGCCATCCTCAGATCTGTGTCAGAGCTGAGCCTCTCTGATTTGGTGCCAAGTACTTTGGTGTTCTTTGGTGTGAAGTGCTCCCCTGCACTGAGCTCTTCTTGGCACTGTTCTCCATCCCTAGTGCTGAGGAAGAAGTACAAAAAGCAGTGCACCAAGAGAGGATGCTCACTGGTTCAGAAGAGAGACAAGTAGGGAGAAGAATGAGATTTGCACCAGGCCACTGTTCTACCCCTGGACCCACGTCAGCACCATCGACTCCGCCAAGGGCGTTTGAGTCCGGTGCTGGACCCCCTCACACCAGGAAGCACCACGGTACCAGTGGACTAACAGTGCCATCGACCCTGGAGGCTTTTCAGGTGGCTAGGGACCTCTCTTTTCCGGTCCCTCCAACCCCAATGGGGCACCTACGAGCTCCAACATCCGGAAGCAGAGGGGAACAGGGTGCATCCACTGGCACTATCCAGGGACAAGCCCCACCTGATCCCAGCATCCCGATTCCCAGCATGCCACAAGTCCCTGGAATGATATGGAGGCAGAAGCGGGTACCGCTCCACCATTGTCACCAAGAGAAGAATCCTCTTCCGAGTCTGAAGGGGAATCCTGTATACTGCCGAAAGCCCACCATTGGTACCCAGCCTACACACCACCAAGCTTCAGTGCTGGTCACCCAGCTGGCACCTGGCCAGCAGGTCACCGGCCTTATTGAATTCTGGGAGGCAGGCAGGTGGGTGCAAGCCTGCCTGCATCTAAAGGCCCCTCCCCCAACCTTTGAGGAGGAGCCACAGAAACCGGGACTCAACTGAAGACAGGGGATAAATATGGAAAAACAGGATCAGGAGTGGGGGTCATAGGTTCAAAATGCAGTGGCCCTACTGGCCAACTGGGGTTTTCCCCTGGTACCAGTGCCTTCCTCCCATTGCTCCTATTTGGTGTTCTCTGAGAAACAGGCTACCTACTGCTTCCTGCTCAGCACCGACTCTGGTACAGACCTTGGCACCAAAATCCAGTAGCTGCCTCCAGTGGACATAGTTGAGGAAGAGGAAGGAGCCCCTCCTCCGGTGCAAGCCTACTCCTCGACCTCCCCAGATGAGGCTTTTGCAAGTCCCAGCAGCCTACTTCCTCGGGATGATTTGAGGGCCCATCAGGACCTTCCAAAGTGGGTTGCTTCAAACTGGGGCTTCAAGATTGAGGAGCTTAAAGAGACATTGCACAGCCTTATTGATATTGTGGCTGCAGCAGTTCCATCCGGGGTGGTTCTGCCCATCAATGAGGCGATGATGGGACCAGTCAAGGCCCTATAGTAAACTTCTCCTGTGGACTTCAAATAGGGCAGAGAAAAAGTATTATGTGCCAACAAGCGGATTTGATTACCTGTACTCGCACCCCACAGGCTTTGGGATCCCTGGTGGTGTTTGCAGTGAATGAAAGGGACATATTGGGCCAGTCAAGCATTACCCCGAACCAAAAAGATGTTAAGAAACTGGACCTTTTCAGAAGAAAGGTTTATTCCATGGGTAGCCTCCAACTGCATATCACCAAACAGCAAGCTTTTCAGGGAGATACAATTTTAATCTGTGGGACTCTCTGAATAAATTCAGAAATTCCCTGCCCAAGAGTTGAGACAGGAGTTCGTGGCCCTCTTAGAAGAGGGTAAGAATGTGACTAGGACCTCTCTCCAGGCAGCCGTGGATGCTGCTGACTTGGTGGCCTGGACAGTGGCCTCCACGGTTACCATGAGGCGCTGTTCCTGGCTCCAGTCCTCTAGCCTTCCCCACAAGGTCCAATAGTCTATCCAGGATGTTCCATCTGAAGGCTCCTCCCTTTTTCTTGGAGCAAATGGACATGAGACTTCATGGACTGAAGACTGGAGGGCCACTCTATGATCCTTAGGCCTCTATGCTCCATCTGCCTCCAGAAAGCAATTCAGGCCCCAGCAGCGTCCTCCCTTCTCAGTGCCTCCAAGACAGGAGCCTTACCAAAGAAGAGGCAGAGATTATAAACAGTGCCAGCCACTTCTGTCCACCTCAACCTCCCAGTCGGGTCTCAGAGATATTCTGGTGGGCCTAAGAAGGACTTTTGAAAGTGCGCCTGAAGGTATTGTACCAGTCACCATTTCAGATATTCCTCTCCCCCTTTCATTCTTGGACCGTCTGTCACTCTTCAGTATGGCATACGCATCCATAACATTGGACCATTGGGTTCTGAGTACAGTGACAGTTGGATATACCCTTCGGGTTTTTATCCACCCCTGCCTCCCATCCCCCATCCCACCCCCATCCCTCTTCAGGGACCCTTCTCACAAGCAGCTCCTCGTCCAGGAGGTGCAATTCCTCCTATGTATAGGGGCTGTGGAGGAATTGCTTCAAGACTTGAGAGGAAAATGATTTTACTCCCAGTATTTCCTAATCCTAAAGGCCAAAGGGGGGATCCAGCCCATCCTGGACCTGCATCGCCTCAATAGATATCCCAAGAAACTGAGATTCCTCATGGTCTCCCTGGCCTCTATCATTCCCTCCTGGGACCCAGGAGACTGGTATGCTGCCCTTGACTTAAAGGACGCATACTTTCACTTTCTTATCTTCCATGGCCACAGAAGATATCTCAGGTTTGTAGTGGGTCATCGCCATTACCAATTCACCATCCTTCCTTTTGGCCTATCAGCAGCCTCATGGGTTTTCACAAAGTGTATGGCGGTTTTAGCAGCCTTCCTCAGGCGGCGGAGGCATACAGGTCTACCCGTCCATCAATGACTTGCTGATCAATGGTCATTCGCAGGCTCAAGTGAAAAAAAGCATCAGCAAGGTCTGTACCACCTTTAGGGTGCTGGGCCTGCTGATACATGAGCAGAAGTCAACTCCTGTCCTGGTTCAGAGAATAGAATTTATTGGGACAGTGCTCAAATTGACTTAAGCCAGGACCTTCCTGCCGGAGGCCCGCTTCCAGACCATGGCAGACCTGATATCCAAAGTCATGTCCCACCTAATCACGACAGCTCGGGTGTGCCTCAAGCTATTGGGTCACATATCATCTTGTACTTACATGGTTCAATATGCAAGGCTGTGCCCCAGACCCCTCCAGATGTGGCTAGCGTCAGTATACTCCCTGAGCAGACAACACTGGGACTCTGTGCTTACGGTCCCTCCCTTGGTCCTCACCTCCCTGGGCTGGTGGAAAGAACCAAGACTGGTAATGATGCGGGTGCCTTTTGTTAACCCACAACCATCGGTGTCTTTAGTCTCGGATGCATCAGACCTAGGATGCATCACCCCAACAACCTCAGGACTCAGAGCCTCTGGTCCCGGGAAGAACCCTCCCTGCACATAAATGTCAGGAAGCTCAACGTGACAGATTTCTGTTACCAATCTGCTGCCGCATCAGATGATCAGACTGATGCGACAGGATCATTGGTGGGGAGATGGTGAAATACATGAAGCATCTAAATTTTAAAGCTTTATTGATAAAATAATAAAATAACAGCAGAGAGTGCTGGGAATGCTCCCACGTCACTCAGGGGAAGAAAGAAAGCGTTAATGCCCCAAGTCCTAACCCACTTTCATACTCACACATGCACTACCCAAGGCTGGCCAGGCCTGGGTGTAACGTCAGAAGAAGCAGGGCGGCGGGGGAGGGTGAACGGGAGTGGTGTCCTGGGCCCAGGTCGTCCAAGGATGCACTGTTGATCTCCAAATTGCTCCAGCTCTAAGGAGGGTTTTAAGTCCTGGGCTCCTTGGGCGGGGGGGAGGGTATTCCACTCAAGGACCTCTGCTTCTGGTGCTCTTTGTGTCAGTCCAAACCGGCTTGCTGTGGCCTCCTCGGTTTCCCAAAACATCCCGGATCTGGAGACTTTGTTTTTCCTTCTGTTGGCCTTCGTTGTCGCTATCTTATTTGCTCTCACTGTTTTTGCTGCTATCTCTGCAGCTCTGCTCAACTTAGTTCTTCTCTTTTTAAGGCCGGGCAGCTGCTGATTTCTCATCGAGCCCATGATCTTGGGCCGGGGCCAGCGTCTTATCTTCACATGGAGCTAGCTGAAGTGTTGAGTTAACCCATTCTCTTCTCTTCTTCTTTCTCTCCCCCTTGGCCTCTCGTATTCTGCAAAGGAAACTTCCACTTTCCACTCACACATCTTTGACCCTCCCCAAAATGCTTTGTGATGCTTGCAACAGTGTTAGCCACATACAATGCTGATCTGCCTTCCCAGGGGAACCCTTGAGGTTGTGATATCAGGGTGGTACATCTGGCACACCAAATGTTCCTTCCCCACATCTCAGGCAAGGTGGTACAAGTCCTGACATACCATGGCCATGTTCTATATGAACAAGCAAGCAGGGGCTCAATCCTCTGCTCTGTGTCATGAGACTGTTTGTCTATGGGACTTCTCTGCGAGACACTACACATTCATCTCAGGGCTCTCACTTCTCAGGAGCTGGGAACGTACTGGTGGATCACCTCAGCAGGTCCTTCTCTAACCACGAGTGGTCTCTTCACTCAGAGATCATAGGTGTCATCTTCCAAAAGTGGGGCATCCCCAGGTGGACCTGTTCGCTACCAGACAGAACAGAAAGTGTCATCAGTTCTGTTCGCTGTGTGGGCACAGCCCAGGCTCCCTCTGTCAAGGTTCCTCCCCTACGCTGAACTCTAGGGTACAGATGTGGGGACCTGCATGAAAAACCTCCTAAGCTTATCTTTACCAGCTTAGGTCAAAACTTCCCCAAGGTACAAAATATTCCACCCTTTGTCCTTGGATTGGCCCCTACCACCACCAAACTAATACTGGTTACTGGGGAAGAGCTGTTTGGACGCGTCTTTCCCCCCAAAATACTTCCCAAGACCTTGCACCCCACTTCCTGGACAAGGTTTGGTAAAAAGCCTCACCAATTTGCCTAGGTGACTACAGACCCAGACCTTTGGATCTGAGAACAATGAAAAAGCATTCAGTTTTCTTACAAGAAGACTTTTAATAAAAATAGAAGTAAATAGAAATAAAGAAATCCCCCCTGTAAAATCAGGATGGTAGATACCTTACAGGGTAATTAGATTCAAAACATAGAGAACCCATCTAGGCAAAACCTTAAGTTACAAAAAAGATACACAGACAGAAATAGTTATTCTATTCAGCACAGTTCTTTTCTCAGCCATTTAAAGAAATCATAATCTAACACGTACCTAGCTAGATTACTTACTAAAAGTTCTAAGACTCCATTCCTGGTCTATCCCCGGCCAAGACAGAATATAGACAGACACACAGACCCTTTGTTTCTCTCCCTCCTCCCAGCTTTTGAAAGTATCTTGTCTCCTCATTGGTCATTTTGGTCAGGTGCCAGCGAGGTTACCTTTAGCTTCTTAACCCTTTACAGGTGAGAGGAGCTTTCCCCTGGCCAGGAGGGATTTCAAAGGGGTTTACCCTTCCCTTTATATTTATGACACCCTCTCTGACGTTTCTCTGCTCTTGTGGGCAGACTGCCTACTGTACGCCTTTTCCCCCCGATCTCCTTGGTTCACAAGGTTCTCTGAAAATCAAATGGACCAAGGCAAGAATTATCCTGATAGCACTGGTATGGCCATACCAGCATTGGTTTGGGACACTTCTGGGCCTCTCAGTGGCAGCTCCATTCTCACTCCCACTCCGCTGGGACTGGATTTCACAAGACCATGGCCAGTTGCTTCACCCGAACCTTGCCTCCCTGCACCTAACTGCATGGACACTGAGTGGCTGAACCCTGAACAGGCTTGCTCAGAACAGATTCAACTGGTCTTGCTAGGTAGTAGAAAGCCTTCCACCATTGCTACCTACTTGGCCAAATGGAAATGTTTCAGTTGTTGGGCCTCTGAACAGGATCTCTCTCCATCTCGATCTTCTCTTCAGTCTATCTTGGACCAGGCACTCTGGTCTGTTAAGGTTCATTTGGCAGCCATCAGCCTTCCACACCCCAGTGAATGGCAGATCAGTATTCCCCCATAATATGACGGTCCAATTTCTCAAGGGGTTGGAAAGATTCTATCCTCAGGTCCATGAACCAGTTCCCCCATGGGACTTAAACCTGGTCCAGGCAAGGCTTATGGGCCCCCCCTTTGGCCCATTAGCATTATGCTCCCTACTACTTTTCTTCTGGGAGGTCGCCTTCCTGGTGGCGATCACCTTAGCCAGAAGGGTCTCTGAGATCAAGGCCCTTACATCAGAACCACCTTACCCAGCTTTCTTCAAGGACAAGGTCCAACTGCACCCCCATCTGGCCTTTCTGCCAAAGGTGGTGTCGTAATTCCACAACAACCAGGTCATTTTTCTGTCCGTCTTCTTCCCAAAACCGCACAAAAGCTCTGAGGAATGATGGTTTCATATGTTGGACATTAGGTGGGCCCTCGCCTTTTACACTGAGAGGATTAAGCCCTTCTGTAAATCCATGTAACTCTTTGTAGCAATAGCAGAAAGGATGAGAGGGCTGCTGGTGTCAACCCAAAGAATCTTGTCCTGGATAGCAAGCCTGAATACAGGCAGTTATGAGCAGGCGAACGTCCCACCTCCAGCCATCATGACCACTCATTCCACAAGTTCCCAGGTTTCGCTAGCAGCAGTCCTCACACAAGTACCAATCCAGAACATCCGCATAGCTACAACCTGGTCATCGATTCATACCTCTGTGTCCCACTGTGCCATCCCCCAACAGGCCCAAGATGATGTTGGTTTTGAGAGATCATTGTTACAGTGAGCATGTCCATAAACCCTGAGCTCACCTCCTAGGGTACTGCTTGTGAGTTACCTACCATGGAATGTTTCAGAGTAGCAGCCGTGTTAGTCTGTATTCACAAAAAGAAAAGGAGTACTTGTGGCACCTTAGAGACTAACAAATTTATTTGAGCATAAGCTTTTGTCATCGGATGCATTCAGTGGAAAATACAGTGGGGAGATTTATATACATAGAGAACATGAAACAATGGGTGTTACCATACACACTGTAACAAGAGAGTGATCACTTAAGGTGAGCTATTACCAGCAAGAGAGCGGGGGTGGGGGGGACCTTTTGTAGTGATAATCAAGGTGGGCCATTTCCAGCAGTTGACAAGAACGTCTGAGGAACAGTGGGGGGTGGAGGGGGGGAATAAACGTGGGGAAATAGTTTTACTTTGTGTAATGACACATCCATTCCCAGTCTCTATTCAAGCCTAAGTTAATTGTATCCAATATACAAATTAATTCCAATTCAGCAGTCTCTCGTTGGAGTCTGTTTCTGAAGTTTTTTTGTTGAAGAATTGCAACTTTTAGGTCTGTAATCGAGTGACCAAAGAGATTGAAGTGTTCTCCAACTGGTTTTTTAATGTTATAATTCTTGACATCTGATTTGTGTCCATTTATTCTTTTACGTAGAGACGGTCCAGTTTGACCAATGTACATGGCAGAGGGGCATTGCTGGCACATGATGGCATATATCACATTGGGAGATGTGCAGGTGAATGAGCCTCTGATAGTGTGGCTGATGTGATTAGGCCCTATGATGGTGTCCCCTGAATAGATATGTGGACACAGTTGGCAACGGGCTTTGTTGCAAGGATAGGTTCCTGGGTTAGTGGTTCTGTTGTGTGGTGTATGGTTGCTGGTGAGTATTTGCTTCAGGTTGGGGGGCTGTCAGTAAGCAAGGACTGGCCTGTCTCCCAAAATCTGTGAGAGTGATGGGTCATCCTTCAGGATAGGTTGTAGATCCTTGATGATGCGTTGGAGGGGTTTTAGTTGGGGGCTGAAGGTGATGGCTAGTGGCGTTCTGTTATTTTCTTTCTTGGGCCTGTCCTGTAGTAGGTGACTTCTGGATGCTCTTCTGGCTCTGTCAATCTGTTTCTTCACTTCAGCAGGTGGGTATTTTAGTTGTAAGAATGCTTGATAGAGATCTTGTAGGTGTTTGTCTCTGTCTGAGGGGTTGGAGCAAATGTGGTTGTATCGTAGTGCTTGGCTGTAGACAATGGATTGTGTGTTGTGGTCTGGATGAAAGCTGGAGGCATGTAGGTAGGAATAGTGGTCAGTAGGTTTCTGGTATAGGGTGGTGTTTATGTGACCATCGCTTATTAGCACCATGATTATCACTGCAAAAGGTTCCCCCCTCCGCTCTCTTGCTGGTAATAGCTCACTTTAAGTGATCACTCTCTTGTTACAGTGTGTATGGTAACACCCATTGTTTCATGTTCTCTATGTATATAAATCTCCCCACTGTATTTTCCACTGAATGCATCCGATGAAGTGAGTTGTAGCTCACGAAAGCTTATGCTCAAATAAATTTGTTAGTCTCCAAGGTGCCACAAGTACTCCTATTCTTTCTACCATGGAATGGACATGAGCAAGCACTCGAAGAAGAAAAAACGGTTACTACCCTTTTGTAACTGTTGTTCTTTAAGATGTGTTGCTCATGTCCATTCCATGACCCACTTTCTATCTCTCAGTCAGAGTTACCAGCAAGAAGGAACTGAGATGTTGTGGGGCTGGTGGCACCCCTTATACCAGTGCACATGCACTGCAGAGGGCACTAGAGCCAGCCCAACTGATACCACTTAGGGAAAAATCTCCAGCAACAGTGTGCGCAGCAAGCCACTCCTATCATGGAATGGACATGAGCAACACATCTCAAAACAATAATTACGAAAGGTTAGTAACTGTTTTTACAAGACTTTTTCCTCAGTTTATTCAAATATAGTAAGAACTTTAAGGCCAATTTTAGAAATATTTTTACTTCAGCATATATGCAAAATGGATGAGAGTTCTATGGGGGCATTTAGGATTTTTGTTGGTACAACTTACAGAATTACAAAAATGTATATGCATTTCTAGGCAAATTGAACACACCTCTCAGCAATTATTCTGGCTCCCCCCCCCACCCCAATCTATTTTGGGCTCCTAAGGCAAAGCACACATAACATTAGGAAAAATGCTTGTGTGGTAGCAGAAGTAGAAAAGAAAGAACAGGAGCAGATTTAAGTGTGTTTGTCATTCTAGCAGGATTTATTTTATGGAGTTAACAGCAATAAGTTTTTCAAAGAAACAGATTTGACACATTGTATTTGATCTCTGCTAGGAGTTTAAAGGTGGATAAAGAGGATTTAAAGGTGTCTTCTCAAAGTGCTTTAAAATAAGTCAATCTTACATTGCAACACCTTTTAGTATTGAATTTCCTAAATATCAGAGGGACATTCAGCATATAAAATGAATTCTAATTTTCTTTCTCTGTGTGGTTCCTTAAAATCTTGCCTCTGGGTCAACCCCTAAGGGGACAGACAGAATACTTATTTTCCCATCCCAACCCAACTCATTGATAGTTCAGAAGGCGACTGAACGTAGAAGACCCCATCATACAAAAGCCACCGCCTTAGATAAAGAGACTTAGAGGCTGGGCCTACTGGGACAAAAGAACTTCTTTTCAACCAGCCTCCTCCTCAGGATTGTGAAGTACCAACCCTTTTTGCTGACGTATGACTTTCTCCATTATTATAGGCTGGTAGAGCCGGCTGACAGACTACCTTCGGGGAGTAAGTTTTAATTTTGGGCCATATTTGATGAGGGAAGCTAGTGGCCAGGTTGTTATTACAGGAACCACTTGATGCAGCAGACATGGCATCCTGCTCACTAGCAACCTTTGTGGTCATGAGACAAACCTTGTTACAGACATCTGGGTTCCCTAAGCAACAATAGAGGACCCCCTCTTTGAAGGGAGCACTCTCTTCAGCAGAAGATGTACGAGGCACTCCACTCACTGAAAGATTCTTGCGCCGCCCTTTGCACATTGGATTTATATACCTCACCTTCATAGAGAAAATTCTTGAGATCACAACCAATACCGACCACCGCCACACCACCCAGAGTCCTGTAAGCTACCAAAAAAGTGGCAAAGACTGCAACAGGCAGAAATAGGGCTTCATTACCATTTTCCCTGCAGATTCAGAAGCCTTCTAAAATGGTATTTTAATGAGAGCTGTCACCAGTTGTTTTAGTACCACCTTCTTCCCCATTCGACAGTCGCCTAGCTTGTTTCCTCCCACAGATCTTAACCTTGGACGGATGGGTACTGGACATTATTTCCACTGACTGCACCATCAAGTTGCAGTCCACCCCACCTTCTAAACCCCTCTCCCTGTTCCTCTTCAGGGACCCCTCTCATGTGAGGATTCTCAACTAGGAAGTGGACTGCTTGATCCAGCTAGAAGCCATAGAGCCCATACCTCTTGATTACAGAAGGAGGAGTTTTTTCTCCAGATATTTCCTAGTTTCAAAGAAGACGGGTTGGAGGCCAATCCTGGACCTCAGACAGTTGAATGTTTTCATCTGTCATACAAGATTCAGGATGGTTGCACGGTCTGCCATAATCCCCTAGCTGAATAAACATGACTGGTTTGGAGCTCTTGATCTGAAAGATGCATATTTCCATATATCCAATCCACAGGAGATTTCTGCATTTTATGGTGGGCATGTACCACTTCCAGTACAAAATACTCCCCATGGGGGCTATCAGCTGCCCCAAGGGTATTCATAAAAGTCATGGCAGGAGTAGCAGCCCATTTCCACAAAATACCATATTTCCCTGTCTCAATGATTGGCTTCCAAAGGATCGACCACAACCAAGAAGTATACATAATATTGACCACCCTACTAGACCTGTGCCAGTCCTTGGGGCTTCATGTAAGGTCCACTTAAACTCTATAGTTCATGTAGGTGTTAATCAGAGCAACCCTGTACTCAATTATGGCCAAAGCATACTTACCACAAGACAGGTTCCTAGCCTTCAGGGACCTCAGTGCCCAAATCCTTCTCAGGCCTCAGACGACAGTTTGTTTCTGCCTGGTGCTGTTGGTGCGCATGGCAGCATGCATCTATGTGACCTCATTCACCAGATTACACCTGTGAAGTCCTCAAACCTGGTTTAAAATCGGTCTCTATCCTGAACAAGGACTCCTTAAAGAAGAAGGCCTTGCTCCTGCTTCCAGTTTGAATGCTTCTCACCTGGTGGGAAAAGAGGAATGATGTATGCAGAGAGATCCCCTTCACCCCCTCTCCTACCTCAAAGATACTCATTACTGATGCGCCTCTCCTGGGTAGGGGAGCACACCTGAACAACCACATAGCCCAAGCCTCATGGACCCTGCAGGAGTCCACGCCTCATATTAATCTGCTAGAACTACAGGCTGTCTGCAAATGCTTCCTGTCCATCAGCTGATCCACTCAAGTTCAGATCAGGTCAGACAACATGACCACTGTTTACTATATAAACAAGCAGGGAGGAACCAGGTCCACACGACTACGCAGGTAAGTGGTACAACTGTGGAACTGGTGCATCCAGCACATTACCCTTTCCGCAGTATAGGGCACATCTTCAGGAACTCATGAATTCCCTGGCAGACATTTCAGAAATGACCACGAGTGTGAACTCCACTCTTTAGTGGTCCAAAATTTTTTCCAACAGTGGGGGTACCTGTCCTGGGACCTCTTTTCAACCAAAGAAAACAGGAAATGCCAAGCTTATTGCTCTCACAACAGCAGGGGTCTGAACTTCAGAGGGGATGCCTTCCTAGTCTTGGGTCAGAGTCATTTAATGTATCGCTTCCCTCTCAGATCTCATGTTCTCTGGTGAAGGTAATTCTAACAGCATATTGGTGGCCCCATCGTGACCACCCGCATGTGAATTCACCTACAATCATTTTGCCCATGACTCTCTCTGAATGGGGACAGGACAGACCATCCAACCTGACTTCCTTCCAGTTCAGAGCCTATTTTTTGGTTGGGCAACAGATTTAGAGTGAACCTGCTCAAATAAGATGCAGTCCATCTTGCTTAGTAGTAGACAACCTTCTATACCTGTTATGCTGCTATGTGGAAGCATTTTTCGCTGTGTTGCCAGAAACCTCACCTTTCTGTGGAACCATCAAAACATTCCTATATCCCTGACTACCTCTCCCTAAACACATCAAGACTTTCAGTCAGCTCAGTGAGAGTGCATCCTGTGGTTATCATCACATTTCACCATCCTGTAGAGAGCTACTCAGTTTTTACTCATCCCATGATAGTCCAATTCCTTAAAAGCATTGTTAGCACTTTTTTCCTCTGGTAAATCGACCAACAGCTCCCTGGGATCTGAATTTAGAGCTGACAGTGCTAATGCAGCCGTCCTTTGACCCTTTGGTTTCATATGTATCAATGAAGGTGGCCTTTTTGACAGCATTTACTTCAGCTAGGAGGGTAGGATGAGCCTCAGGGCAGATCTGCCTTATATCATCTTTCCCAGAGACAAGATGTCACTCTGACTACATCCTAAGTTTGTTCCTCAGGTCCCATCAGACTTCCATCTGAATCAAACAATTCATCTACCTGTATTTTAGGCAAAACCGTACAGCACTAGAGTCACTGGAAATTATACTTTCTAGATATACGAAGGGCTCTGGTTTTCCACTTGGATCAAACAAAGCTTTTTCAAAATCTCCTTCACTGTTCATTTCATTTGCCAAAAGATTGAAGGGCAATCTCTGCAACCAGCTTTTAGAAACTTTTCCTCTGCATGGTATCAGGGCTCACTCAAATAGGGCACAGGCTGCCCCAGTAGCATCACCTCTTTTTCTCAAATTGGCAGGGCAGCTACTTGGAGCTCAATCCATACATACACTGCCCTGACTCAAGTCTTGGCAGATTCTGGTGCCATTTATTTCCTCATACCTTCCTCCTTAATTAGTAACTGCTTGGGAATCACCCACAGTGAATACCCATAGGGACCAGCACTCGAAGAACAAAAAAAGGATACTTACCTTATAGTAACTGGAGTGCTTTGAGATGTGTGGTTCTTTTAGGCATTCACGACCTGCCCTCCTTCCCCTTTGCTTCAGATGATTTGTGAGGGCCAAGACTATACCAGGGTTCAGAAATAACTAGATAAATTAATGGAGGATAGGTCCATCAGTGGCTATTAGCCAGGGTGGGCAGGGATGGTGTCCCTAGCCTCTGTTTGCCAGAAGCTGGGACTGGGCGACAAGGGAGGAACACTTGATGATTACCTGTTCTGTTCATTCCCTCTGGGGCACCCGGCATTGGCCAGTGTCGGAAGGCAGGATACCGGGCTAGATGAACCTTTTGGTCTGACCCAGTATGGCCATTCTTATGATTTGTGGTATTGTTGGAACTGAAGGGGCAGTCGGTCTACATCATCACTTATACCCTCGGCTTGCAGCATGAGGAAGCATAGTGCACAGATGTGGACCAATGCATGGTGCTATTGAATTTCTGATCACAGTGCATGGAGTGCATGTGAACCCCCAGTGAATATCCATAGAGACCAGACATCTTGAAAGTAAGTAGCCTTCCAACATTTTTTTGGTTTTCCCATAATTAATTTATAGGATTTTACACAAATGAGCCTCCCTTACCAATAATCATTTAAATTGCTACTTCACTTGGCTCTCCTGTTACATGGTCCTTCCAAAGAGTTATTGGACACGCAGTGGATATAAACCAGTCTGTAGTTTGGTATATTAACCAATTTTATTGAGGTTATTCTTAAGAGAATTAATCTATATATTTCTTGTCACAGAGATATCACATAAAAACAAGTAAGGAGGGAATTTTAATGACAAATAATTTTTTTTCAGTCTTTGGAGCCATTGTCTGCACATGCATGGCTGTTTTTGGAGGGTGAGATTTTCAAAGGGGCTATATTGAGTGCCAAATTCCGTCTGAAACTTTTGAAAATCCCAGCCATGTTGCCCAATGCCAATGACTCTTCATACTTAAAAAGCACATGGCTCCATGTATAGGTTTTCTTTTTATTGAAATCCTAGTGAAATTCCCAGGATTAGCTCCAGGGGAGGAATGCCTAAAGATGCATACGCAATTTTGTTGAAATAACGACCCCCAAGGGGCTGTAATTCCCTAAGGATAGCTGGACTAGGGATAGCTGGACTGCCACAGTTGGTCTATACTGGGCGGGACCAGGATAGAACTGGCCAAGGTAGTGCAAAGAACTGCAGGACAGAATCGTGTACAGTATTTTTTATTACCAGTTTGTTTTCCAGATTGACCACTGAAGGACCCAATTTTATTCTATTAAAGTAGAGAATATGGAATTTATTCAGATAAATAGGTTTGGTTTTTTTCAGTCGGTGCTTTGTGCTGTGCGTGTCAGTTTTTCAGACGCAACTTTCTGGCTGATTTATGAAATATTATCTACATTTTATATAAAATTATTATTTTAACAGATTATTCTCAAACGTTGTATTTATATTAGGCCAGTAACAGCAGCATACAGTGTCTATGTGTAGAAAGAATTCTGTATTCTCCCACAGGAATTTCAGTGTTTAGATTTTCATTGCTACATTAATTTCTAGTATATCTGAGTCTTTGGCTACAATCATCCTACATAACCAGTAAAAGAACACCAATATTGAGTCCTTTTTGGAAATATTTATGCTTGAAGAGCTTCATTGGGTATAAATTAAGTATAAGAATGTGCACTGAAACATGGTGCATGCTCTTTAAATTGCCATCAGCTGCGATGCGTAATCTTTCATGCATTCTTGTTTAGTGTCTGCTGATCTGGAAGCTAATGTGGTTGTCTTGGAAACAGGGTTTTTCCTTGCAAATATCTACATGTTCTAGCATATACTGTTTCTGATGTTTTTACATTGGCTTCCAGGAAAACCTGGAAGTAGTAGGCTTGAACTTCCCAAAGAAAAAACATTGATAATTTAAGGTGATAGTCCTTCAGCTAGAGAACTTTGAATAGAGCAGTGTAAGAGATGTTTCCATTTTGTGCTTTAATTATGTGCTGCTGAATTAGATTGGCAAAAGCCCTATAATTTATTACATCAAAGGTCTGAATGAGATTACAATTGCAATTAACTGGAAGCAGTCAGTGTTAGAAAAATCCCAGGCTATAATTTGCTTTAGTTATATTTTTTAGTATAAAAGTGAAAAAATGCAATACAATCTGTTAAACCTTTTTTCTTATGCTTAATTGATGGTGTGGTTAAAAATGTTGTTCCTCATTCTATTCTACTTGTAAGCAAGTGGTAAAACTTTGTATTCTGCCTGTGTGTGCGGCATTACATTTGCCAGACAAAATAGCAAGTGTAGGCAAAATGCATTGAACATATTGTTTAGTTGGCAAGAAAGCTGCCAAATAAAGCAGAGAAAGTCAAAACAAAACAAAAACGGAGTCATCTTTGGAATTGACTTTTCTTCTGAGGATTTGTTAGAATGTGTATGAATATTTTTCAACAAAGCAATTATTTCCTTTCTGTAACTTCTTTGGTTACTGTCTATTCTTCTAGAGCTAGGTATAATTTATCATCATATAGCAGATTATAAAATATGTTTATCATCCTGTTTATATATTAGAGCTCCAGAATGAACAATTTTCTTTGCTTGTTTTGAATTTTTAATTAGATTCATTAAGATTTTTATATTATCTTTCTGAAAGTAAATATTTTTTCAATTGGTACCACTTTAAAAGCCTCCCAGAGCACACTGACAGATAGTTGGAGAAGCTTTTTTTTCCTTAGAAGAAGAAGATAGTGTCTCTTAAGGCTGGATTGAAACCTTGATATGTCCAAGCAGGGGAAAGTAAGAACCGCTCTTGAGCCGCTACATGGACTACCCAGACATGTGTTCTTTCTTCATCCCATTCCCTTCCTTCTGTTAATTCCCTCACTTATTGCAACATTTAAACTTCAGGTGGTAATCTCTTTCCTTCTCCTCCTCCTCCTCCTCACCACTTCCCTGTGCAGGGTTGGTGATTTTTATAGCTTTCTTCCAAAACTCATGATAATATGTCTGTCTATTGCGCATATTGGTCTCTCTAAGGAAGGGGTGGGCAAACTTTTTGGCCCGAGGGCCACATCAGGGAATAGAAATTGTATGGCGGATCATAAGTGCTCACAAAATTGGGGTTGGGGTGCAGGAAAGGGTGAGAGCTCTGGTTGGGGGTGCAGGCTCTGGGATGGGGCTGGAGATGAGGGGTTTGGGGTGCAGGATGGTGCTCCAGGTTTGGAGAGCGGGAGGGGGACCTGGGGCAGGAGGTTGGGGTGCAGACTCCGAGCGGCGTTGACCTCAAGTGGCTCCCGGAAGCAGTGGCCTGTCCCTTCTCCGACTCTTACGCATGAAGCGGCCCCCCACCCTCCGAGTGGGGTTATGCGGCTGCTTCCGGGAGCTGTGTGGTGTGGCCCCCGATCCGGCACCCCGTGGGCCATAGTTTGCCCACCCCTGCTCTAAGGTCTGCTAATATCTGGTTTGGGTACCAAGTCTTTGGCCTCCCCCTTGGTCATCTTCCGTCCACGATCATTGCAAGGGCCATCCTACCAATATTACTCACGGTCTTCACTGTACTTGTCCATACCAATGTATGGAACTTAGCTTCCCTCAACTTGTCTTCAGCTGGGGCAACCCACATTAGGCCCCCCGTCCTGAAGTGCCCAAATTTTGACCATCTCAACATCTTTGTTTCTGTTGTGGAGAGTAAACTGATATTTTTTCTTGTGGCTGGCTAAGTTTGTTCTGTATACTAGGAGAGGTCAAGTTCTCTGCTTTCTAACTTAATTGGCATCTTTTTATCACAGAGAAGTGAGCTCAGCTCCCGCCATTTGCACCAGGCAGCTTCAGTACAAAGCCAGGCATCACTCAGGAGGGCACCATCGATAGCAACTGTTTACTCTAGGTATTTAAATTTTTTTGCTATTCTAAGCTCTCTACCTGTAATATTCTTTATGGTAGGTCCTCCTCCCCCAGTTATTATAGCCTCAGTCTTACCAACATTCACTCTAAGTCTCACCTGCTCAAAGGCTCAAAGCTGTTGCCATTTTTCAAAGTTGGTTTGCAGAGTCTCACAATCTTCTGCACATATCACTAAGTCATCAGTGAACAGCATATTTGAAGGCTGGATCCCTTTGTATATTTTTACTCATCACATCCAAGACAATCGCAAACGAGAAGGGTTCAGCGCTGACCCCGGTACAGACCAGTGTTTACTGGAAATTCTTTGCTGTAGACCCGTTTGGTTTTGGCTATAATTGTAACTCCATCGTACACATCCTGGATAAGACTGATGTATCCTCATGGTACACCACTCAATCACAAGCTCCACCAAACTAATTCTTGGTACATGATCACAGGCGTTCTCAAGTCCATAAAGATTATGCCCAGTTGCAGTCTTTTACGAATCCTGTTGGAGAAGTTCAGAAAAAACAGATATAGCATCAATTGTACTACTTCCTGGCATAAATCCATACTGACCCTTCCGAATTTCAACTGTTCTATGCAGACACTTTTCAATGATCTTCTCCCATAGTTTCATAGCATGTCAATTGCTTTCTTCTTTCTTAGACTTTGCTTCCATATTTTTTCACTAAAATTGGGGGAACAAGTTCTAAATTTAAGGCCTGATCCAAACCCCGTTATCATTAGTGAAGAGGCCCTTTAAAGATTATGGGTTATTATGAGACCATGTATAAGGCTTTTAGTGACCAAGAATTTATCTCTTAATTATTAAAATCACCATGCCTAGTCATAAATAGTGAATATTAGCAAAGTTATGTTACTACTTAAAAAATGAGATCAAAAGCATTCAAGACATATATTCTGCATAAAAATAACACACTTAAGTACAGATTAATCATCCATAAATTACAATATTCCTACCTCTGTTACGTTTTATTACTGTTATACCATATTACTGACTTAACAGCATTGCTCTGCGCCTAGCTTAACAGTGAGGACACACAAACATTCCAGTTTTGTCCCAGTTTAAGATGTCTCATGTAAAAAATCATGTCCAATTTGAATGTCCTTTATGACCGGGTGCTGGGCAAGAACTGCTGACTCAGCCCTCTGTCACGCCCGCTCCCATTAAGGGAAGTAAATTGGAGCTGGCCTAATTGGTGAATGGGAGACAGCTGCCTGCCCAATTAGCCTGGGGCTATAGAAAAGACTGGGAGGAAGGAAGCCAGAAAGGGGGTGGGAAGTGAGGGAGTGGAAGCAGAGCGATAGCTTTTCCCTCCTGGGTGAAGACACTAGAACCCAAGCTGTGTATGGTGAAAAGGTGGTGGGAGCACAAGCTGTAAATAAATGACACTCGTGGTAGCTGAACCCCAGGGTCTCCGAGTGACTTTGTCAGCACATCAGTAGCAGGAGCGAAGAGGACCCTGCAGCAACCCTGCTACGTCCTGAAACTAAAAAAACAAAATTATTGAATCTGTCATTGAGCCATTTCACATTCCTCTAAATAAATGTCATTCCTTCCTCTTAACATCATTAGTAAATTATGTTCAAATAAAGCAGCCCACTTACTATCTTCCTGATCTAATAATATTTCTCCATACTCATTACTAAATACTGCATGATTATATTCATCAGCTCCATTGTAACTGAACAATCTTTCATTCTCTTCTCCCAAATTACAAAAAACAAAACAGGAAATAAATAAATAAATTTTAAAAACGTGACTTATGTATATGTGGTTGTAATTCACATGAATCACCACATGGTCTTGACCCCTCTCCTGTTTCATTACAATACCTTTTCCTGAATCTCAAACAAAATCATGATAATAGCCAAATTCCTCTTCTCTTATTGAGCCTTTTGTTTTTTTCCAAATTGGAATTTAGGACTCTTGGAAGTTTTTCTGATTGTTTCTGTATTTACACAACACACACGTTTCATCCTGGAGAATCCCCAAAATCTTGATTTAAAACTTCTAAGTGATAGAGAATCCACTACGACTCTTGTAAATTGTTTCAAGGGTTAATTACTCTTACCATTAAAAAATTACACCTTATTTCCACTCTCAGTTTGTCTAGTTTCCACTTCCAGCCATTGGATCAGTTATAACTTTTTCTGCTAGATTGAAGAGCCCATTTTTACATATTTGTTCTCCATGTAGGTACTTTATAGAATGTAATCAAGTCACTCCTTAATCTTCTCTCTGATCAGCTAAATAGATTGAGCTCCTGGTGTCTGTTACTATACGGCAGGTTTTCTAATCCTTTAATCATTCTCGTGGCTCTTCTCTGAACCCTCTCCAATTTGTCAAATCCTCCTTGAATTGCGGACACCAGCATTGGATGTAGTATTCCAGCAGTGGTTGCACCAGTAACAAATACAGAAGTATTTTACAGAAGAAATAACCTCTCCACTCTTACTCAAGAGTCCTCAGTTTATGTATCCCAGGATTGTATTAGCTCTTTTGGCCACAGCATCATAGGCAGAGCTCCTGTTCAACTGATTATCCAGCATGACCCAAAATCTTTTTCAGAGTCACTGCTTCTCAGGATAGAGTCCCATCCTGCAAGTATGTCCTACATTCTTTATTCCTAGATGTATGCATTTCCATTTAGGCATGTTAAAATACATACTATTTGCTTGGGTCCAGGTTACCAGCTTATCCAGATTGCTGTGTATTAGTGACCTGTTCTCTTCATAGAATCATAGAATATCAGGGTTGGAAGGGACCTCAGGAGGTCATCTAGTCCAACCCCCTGCTCAAAAGCAGGACCCATCCCCAATTAAATCATCCCAGCCAGGGCTTTGTCAAGCCTGACCTTAAAAACTTCTAAGGAAGGAGATTCCACCACCTCCCTAGGCAACGCATTCCAGTGTTTCACCACCCTCCTAGTGAAAAAGTTTTTCCTAATATCCAACCTAAACCTCCCCCACTGCAACTTGAGACCATTACTCCTTGTCCTGTCCTCTTCCACCACTGAGAATAGTCTAGAACCATCCTCTCTGGAACCACCTCTCAGGTAGTTGAAAGCAGCTATCAAATCCCCCCTCATTCTTCTCTTCCGCAGACAAAACAATCCCAGTTCCCTCAGCCTCTCCTCATAAGTCATGTGTTCTAGACCCCTAATCATTTTTGTTGCCCTTCGCTGGACTCTTTCCAATTTATCCACATCCTTCTTGTAGTGTGGGGCCCAAAACTGGACACAGTACTCCAGATGAGGCCTCACCAATGTCGAATAGAGGGGGATGATCACGTCCCTCGATCTGCTCGCTATGCCCCTACTTATACATCCCAAAATGCCATTGGCCTTCTTGGCAACAAGGGCACACTGCTGACTCATATCCAGCTTCTCGTCCACTGTCACCCCTAGGTCCTTTTCCGCAGAACTGCTGCCTAGCCATTCGGTCCCTAGTCTGTAGCTGTGCATTGGGTTCTTCCGTCCTAAGTGCAGGACCCTGCACTTATCCTTATTGAACCTCATCAGATTTCTTTTGGCCCAATCCTCCAATTTGTCTAGGTCCCTCTGTATCCTATCCCTGCCCTCCAGCGTATCTACCACTCCTCCCAGTTTAGTATCATCCGCAAATTTGCTGAGAGTGCAATCCACACCATCCTCCAGATCATTTATGAAGATATTGAACAAAACCGGCCCCAGGACCAACCCCTGGGGCACTCCACTTGACACCGGCTGCCAACTAGACATGGAGCCATTGATCACTACCCGTTGAGCCCGACAATCTAGCCAACTTTCTACCCACCTTATAGTGCATTCATCCAGCCCATACTTCTTTAACTTGCTGACAAGAATACTGTGGGAGACCGTGTCAAAAGCTTTGCTAAAGTCAAGATACAATACATCCACTGCTTTCCCTTCATCCACAGAACCAGTAATCTCATCATAGAAGGCGATTAGATTAGTCAGGCATGACCTTCCCTTGGTGAATCCATGCTGACTGTTCCTGATCACTTTCCTCTCATGTAAGTGCTTCAGGATTGATTCTTTGAGGACCTGCTCCATGATTTTTCCGGGGACTGAGGTGAGGCTGACTGGCCTGTAGTTCCCAGGATCCTCCTTCTCCCTTTTTTAAAGATTGGCACTACATTAGCCTTTTTCCAGTCATCCGGGACTTCCCCCGTTCGCCACGAGTTTTCAAAGATAATGGCCAATGGCTCTGCAATCACAGCCGCCAGTTCCTTTAGCACTCTCGGATGCAACTCGTCCGGCCCCATGGACTTGTGCACGTCCAGCTTTTCTAAATAGTCCCTAACCACCTCTTTCTCCACAGAGGGCTGGCCATCTATTCCCCATGTTGTGATGCCCAGCGCAGCAGTCTGGGAGCTGACCTTGTTCGTGAAGACAGAGGCAAAAAAAGCATTGAGTACATTAGCTTTTTCCACATCCTCTGTCACTAGGTTGCCTCCCTCATTCATTAAGGGGCCCACACTTTCCTTGGCTTTCTTCTTGTTGCCAACATACCTGAAGAAACCCTTCTTGTTACTCTTAACATCTCTCGCTAGCTGCAGCTCCAGGTGCGATTTGGCCCTCCTAATTTCATTCCTACATGCCCGAGCAATATTTTTATACTCTTCCCTGGTCATATGTCCAACCTTCCACTTCTTGTAAGCTTCTTTTTTATGCTTAAGATCCGCTAGGATTTCACCGTTAAGCCAAGCTGGTCGCCTGCCATATTTACTATTCTTTCGACACATCGGGATGGTTTGTTCCTGTAACCTCAACAGGGATTCCTTGAAATACAGCCAGCTCTCCTGGACTCCTTTCCCCTTCATGTTAGTCCCCCAGGGGATCCTACCCATCCGTTCCCTGAGGGACTCTTCATTATTTACTACTCTCCCAATTTTTGTGTCATCTACAAAGTTTATCAGCAATGATTTTATGGTGTTTTTTTCCCTAGGTCGTTGATAAAAATCTTAAATTGTGTAGGACCAAGAACAATCCCTGCAGTACCCCATTGGAAACAGATTTGCTTGATAAAGATTCCCTATTTACAGTTATATTTTGAGATCAATCAGTTAGCCATTTTTTAATCTATTTAGTGTGTACCATGTTAATTTTATATCATTTTAGTTTTTTAATCAAAACTTTGTGCAGTACTAAGTCAAACACCTTACAGAAGTAAACATATATATCAACACTACTACCTTCATCAATCAAACGTGTAATCTCATAAAAAAAAAGATTTACTTTGACAAGATTTACATTCCATAAACCCATGTTGATTTGCATTTACATTATTCTTCTTTAATTCTTTATTAATCAAGTCCCATATGACCCACTCCATTATCTTGCCTGGGATTGATGACAGTCTGACAGGGCTCTTAATTACCTGGATCAAAAATTGGGACCCTTTTTAAAAATTGGTTCATCATTAGCTTTCTTCCAGTTTTCTGGAACTTCCCCCATGCTCCAAGACTTACTGAAAATCAGCTTTAATGGTCTAGTGCAGTGGTTCCCAAACTTGTTCCGCCACTTGTGCAGGGAAAGCCCCTGCCAGGCCGGGCCAGTTTGTTTACCAGCCGTGTCCGCAGGTTCGGCTGATCGCGGCTCCCAGTGGCCGCGGTTCGCTGCTCCAGGCCAACGGGAGCTGCTGGAAGCGGCAGCCAGGACGTCCCTAGGCCAGCGCCGCTTCCAACAGCTCCCATTGTCCCAAATATTGTCCCAAAATATTGTCCCAAAAATGGTCTCTTATGTTTGCTTTAGAATTTATTTCTGTCATCAGCATAACATAACAGCGTTCACTGAACTAGGTGGCAGTCTGTACATTGCAGTTCAAAGGAGACGTTTTTCCTTTCTGCAGTTTGGAGCCCGCAAGACTAATACTTTCTTCCTTTGTCATGATATTTTAGAACTTTGAATATCATGCATTCAATTGCCTTTTTATAATTTATGAATTCCATGGATGTTAATAATTCATAAGAGAGGAAGAAAACTGTATGAACCTCATTATTATTTGACTAACCCATTCATTTTATCTCTGTGGTTATCACTTACTGTAAATACTGACTTGCCGTTTTTTGTAGAAAAGGCTTAAAGAAGGTTTGCTTTTTTAAATTAACATAATAGATGGGATTTTGTAAGGAGCCTTAGTGATGTAGGACACAAGCGTCATTGAGATTTCTTTTAAATGGGACTTGTGCCTAAGCCACTTCATTTAGCCTCTTTTGAAAAATCCACCCAATAAACCTAAAAAGTATTCTTTAGTATCTCGTATTTCACTTGCTGGTATCTTAAATGTAGTTTTACTGGGGAATCAATTCTTAATTGCTCTTAGTATTTTGCTTCACAGAGTGGTCACATATAGAGTTACCTAGAGTCCTGATTGAGCACAGTTTTTGAGATTGGTGTTTTTCAACGGCTGTACATTTAGCATGTAAACTCTTTGGGGAAGGCACCTTGGGCTTGATCCCTGCCCCTTCTTGTGCTCTTTGTACTGATAGACACAAGGGACAGAAAGCGGCTTTAGCAGGTCTCCTTGCATAGCGGAATACCCAGGTGGTGAAAAGTTGCTGCAGTTTGAGCCAATAAGGAGTCGTTAAAGCCAGCGCTAGTTAGAGCAGTCCTAAGGCTGTTCTAATATGCACCAGGGGCCAAAGTAGCACTCGCTGACCCTGGCCCCACCGTACCTTGGACAGGAAGACAGAAAGACACCTATGTGCCTCCCTTTCCTCCTCAAGTGCACTCAGCATGGCTGTGAAGCACCTGCAGACCTAGCCACTTGTTTTCAGTTTTGTCCATTTTGCAGAGTGCCTGCTACAAACTATTAATAACAAACCTGGCAGAATAATCCATCCAGTGTGTATTGCTATGTAAAATATTGTGATGTGCTGAGGAGTTTTTCCATAGTTGGAAGTTACCAAAAAAAAAACCCCAAAAAAACATTGTGCCAGAAGAGAGGTAAATTACTGATATGGTAGTGAAAAACGAGAGTTCAATTCATTAATTGAATTGCTTTCAGTTCTCATTTCAAGGACACTGACACGCTGGTAGGTATTCACAGAAAGGTGATCTATATCTAGAGTATTTTATTAGATGAAAACTAAGACATGCTGCAGGCACTTCATTCTTGATGCTCGTTACCTACATGTATTCATCTCATGGGGACAGAGAGGAGATGCGTGTTTATTTGAAGATTAGGTTGTTTTCCCATTATGGCTTTTAACTTACTGTAGGAGTTTGTCTAAGCCTTGCATGTCAAAATATGTATGCAATGAACAAAATGTCACTTGATATTGTAAGCAGAACCTTAAATTTACAGTTTTCCAAGTCAGCAAATTATGTAATACATTTTACAGATATTTGCAAATTACGTAAAGAATAAATATGAATTTCAGACAGAAACAACATTGAATTCAATAAGTATTCAAATCAAGTTTGGGTGGTTCCTGAAATGGCACCACAGACAAAGCCAGATCCACTCTATTTGTTCTTTTAGATGCTACTTTTGTGTTGATGCATCATTGCCTTTAGGTACGATAAGGTCAGACTTTTCCATTTTCTGGTACATGCAAAAGAAAAGGATGACGTATCTTTAAACTCGTATTTTCAAGTCTCTGTTTCATATCAGTTTGTGATGTATGCAGGAACTATTGAAGTTTTCTGAGACATGCAAAGCATTCTTTCACCTAGAGACAAATTCTGATGAACGCACCTACCCGCACAGAGGCAGATGTCTCCAGGGAAAAGGGAAATCAGTGATTATATGCATCTAGATGGCAACTATTGGGTGCCACCCTTGAAATGTTGTGGAGCAGAGAACTGTCACACAGAAGAGGTGGAAGGCAAGGGATAGGTATTCCCAGGGGACATGTATTCAAATCCCTAGCTCTTGTCCCTTCTTGAGTGGGGATGCGGGAGCTAAGGAAACTGCTATATCCTCATAGTTGCAGTAGCAATCACAGAGTAACTCCCAGGCTGCTCACCACCACGTGGGGGAAGGTATTCCTGCCCCTTTGGAATCTAGCCTCATTAGGAATGGCATAGCTTCTGAGCTATGGTCTCGTTAACATCAGTGCCTTTCAAATTGTGATCCCATCCACAAACCTAGGGCCAGTTCCTGCCTAATGTAACTCCACTGAAATCATTATGCTCAAATGCATTTTATGCTTCATTTCTAACTTTTAGAGTTTTATTGTTCCCAGGTCATCTTAAGAAAAGTAAATAATTAGGCTCTAATCCAGTAAAACACTTAAGCCAGTGTTTAACTTTGAAATCAATGGAACTATTCAAATACTTAATCATTGAGCATCCTAGGCAGCTCCTGACAAATCCAGTCAACAAAATGCTCAAACCCTATAGTGATCTCCCTCAAATCCCACCCTAGATCTGGATTGTCTTCAAAAATAAATCTACCCTGAAAACATTTTGCTTCCCTTTTCACCCACCTCCCCCACACTTCAGAACTGATATCCAGTCCTGTTGTGTGAAACTGCGGTTTCCCAGCCTGCTCACAGTATCATTTTCTTCTCAGCTTCAGCAAAAGCCCTTGTGCCAAGCAGCACCGAGAAGTGTATATATAGGAGGTAACAGCTGGGAATCTTCTGGCTCAAATTGCAGCTGTCAGAATCAGCAAGAAGGGGCCTCTGAGTAGGTGGAAGGCTTGTTGAGATGTTCTAAGCCCAGCAGTGTTACAGCTGTATCCTGCTGCTTCAATTCCATTGCATAATTACCTGGAACAAATTTACAGAACCTTAAGCTGCCTGGCCAAACCTGGAGTCTTGACAGTCAGCAAGTTATAGTTGCCGGAGGCTTTAAAAGAAGAGGGGGTAAGAAGAGAAAAGTAAGTTTTAATTCTTGTCCCCCTTCCACTTTAATCCCATGCCACTTTAATTTCTTGCTATCTCTTATAAAAGTTAAATTGGAGGCCTTTTAAATAGCTCTCCATTTAATATTGAGGAATACACAGTGAGAATTGTACATATTCATTGGCCTACGCTCTACTGTTGAAAAGCTGGAATGGGATTGAGGAAGTGGTTTGTACTAGGAGAAAAGCAAAGGGGTCTTGAACTAACTTATTTTAAGTAAATATTCAAAACAATATGGAAATGTTTATCCTTTTCCTTGCCATTTTCCCTTATCTTTCTACTAGCAATTATTTGAAAAGATGGTTGCCATATTAGTGCATAGAGTGTACGAATCCCCATTAAGGATTCTGCCACCCTTGCTGCTTCTTCACATATGTACAATGTGCCTCAGGTGGCATGTGAGCTGGATTCATCACTGACTTTGGTCCACTGGTTGGATCATTAGCTTCCCCAGGCCAGGCTGTGTACTGACGGGGAGTGTGACATGAACACTGATCCATGCCCCCCACCACCCTGGCTTATGGTAAGCAGTACCTTATACTTTAAATAGTCCTATTGAAACCAGTAGGGCTGTCCAAAGAGTAAGGTACTACACACCAAGAGCAAGTGTTGCAGAATGCGTGCCCTTAACCTGTGAAGGCTAGTTTAAACAAAATTATTTTGGGACTATTTTCACCACTGTTACTCATGTTGGGTAGGACCTTATTCCATAGTGTGGTTTGACGTTGATTGATGTTTGGCTGCATGTGTGTGTGTTTCCTCTGTGTACCGCCCCAACCCTATGCAGACAGCTGGCATGGCAGACATCAAGTGAACCACCAAATGATCACAAGATCCGTTAAGGGATGAATGCACCCAGCCAGGTTTATTGTTGACAAAGCATGGTACTAGTATCCCACAGACTCTACCAGACCACTAATATATGTATGCCCGTAACAATGGATCAGCTCAGTAAACGGCAGGACTTTCCTTTCCTCCCTAGGCCAGACAAAGATACTCTTTCTGAGATACACTTTATACCCTGGTACAAACAAGTGAGTACTGTCCCCTGACGTGGCTAGTTATAACTAGGGCTGTCAAGCGATTAAAAAAATTAATCTTGATTAACTGTACGATTAATCATGCTGTTAATAATAGAATACCATTTATTTAAATATTTTTGGATGTTTTCTGTATTTTCAAATATATTTAATTCAGTTACAACACAATATGAAGTATACAGTGCTCACTTTATATTTATTCTTATTACCAATATTTGCACCATAAAAATAGTATTTTTCAGTTCACCTAATAAAAGTACTGTAGTGCAATCTCTTTATCATGAAAGTTGAACTTACAAATGTAGAATTATGTACAAAAAATTGCATTAAAAAAAACAATGTAAAACTTTAGTGCCTACAAGTCCACTAAGTCCTACTTCAGCCAATCGCTCAGACAAACAAGGTTGGTTACAATTTGCAGGAGATAATGCTGCCCGATTCTTGTTTACAATGTCACTTGAAAGTGAGAACAGGTGTTTGCATGGCACTGTTGTAGCCGGCATTGCAAATATTTACATGCCAAATGGGCTAAACATTCATATGTCCCTTCATGCTTCAACCACCATTCCAGAGGACATGCGTCCATGCTGCTGATGGGTTCTGTTTGATAACCATCCAAAGCGGTGCAGACTGACTTATGTTCATTTTCACCATCTGAGTCAGATGCCACCAGCAGAAGGTTCATTTTCTTTTTTGGTGGTTTGGGTGATGTAGTTTCTGCATCGGAATGTTGCTCTTTGAAAGCATGCACCATGCCTCGTCCCTCTCAGATTTTGGACGGCACTTCAGATTCTTAAACCTTGGGTCATGTGCTGTAGCTATTTTTAGAAATTTCACATTGGTACCTTCTTTGCGTTTTGTCAAACCTGCTGTGTAAGTGTTCTTAAAACGAACATGTGCTGGGTCATCATCAGAGACTGCTATAACATGAAATATATGGCAGAATGTGGGTAAAACAGAACAGGAGACAGAAATTCTCCTCCAAGGAGTTCAGTCACATATTTAATTATTTTTTTAAAATGAGCATCAACAGCATGGAAGCATGTCCTCTGGAATGGTGGCCGAAGCATGAATGGGCATATGAATGTTTAGGTAAATCCCTTGCAACGCTGGCTACAAAAGTGCCATATGAACACCTGTTCTCACCCTCAGGTGATGTAAATAAGAAGCAGGCAGCAGTATCTCCCGTAAATACTTGTTTGGCTTAGCAATTAGCAGAACAAGAAGTAGGACTAAGTGAACTTGTAGGCTCTAAAGTTTTACATAACTGGACTCAAAAACAAAACAATGTAACAAAATCTATATTTGTAAGTTACACTTTCACAATAAAGAGATTGTACTACAGTACTTGTATGAGGTGAATTGAAAAATATTATTTCTTTATCATTTTTACAGTGCAAATATTTGTAATAAAAATATAAAATAAGCACTGTATACTTGGTATTCTGTCTTGTAATAAAAATTCAATATATTTGAAAATGTAGAAAAACATCCCAAGCATTCTTCATTGCACCTACTAGCATAAGGCTATTGTGACTTAGAAAGATGCAGTGTGAGCTTATGGATTTAATACATTTTGTAATAGTTAAAAATGGTGTTGAAAAATTGGAGAGAGTATAGAGAAGAACCACCCAAATCATCTCAGGGCTGGAGAAGATGCCATATAATGAGAGACTTAAAAGATCAATCTTTTGAGTTTATCAAAAAGAAGATTGGAGAGGTGATGTGATGACAGTATATAAGTACTTTCAGGGGGAAAAAATACTGGATACTAAAGGGCTCCTGCTCAGTCTGGCAGAGAACAGCATAACATAAGACTGAAAGGGATCTCCTGGGTCATTGAGTCCAGTCCCCTGGTTTTGCAGGCAATTGTGTCCCAAGAACTTATGGCTCAAAGTTGAAGCCAGACAAATTCAAATGAGCAATCAAGCACAAGTTTTAACAGTGAAAGTGATTAGTCACTGGAACATGCCACCTAGGGAAGTGGTGGGTTCTTCATCTCTTGTCTTCAAATCAAAACTTGGATGCCTTTCTGGAAGTTGTGGTTTAGTCTAGAGGTCAGCAACTTTCAGCATATGGCCCATCAGGGTAATCTGCTTGCGCATCACAAGAAATTTGGTTTGCGTTGACCATCCACAGGCACAGCCCCCCGCAGCTCCCAGTGGCCCTGGTTCACCATTCCTGGCCAATAGGAGCTGCAGGAAGTGGCTCCCATTGGTCGGGAAAAGCGAACCACGGCCACTGGGAGCTGCGGGGGGCTGTGCCTGCGAACAGTCAACATAAACAAAGTGTCTCGCGACCCGCCAGCGGATTACTCTGATGGGCTTCGTGCTGAAGGTTGCTGACCCCTAGTTTAGTCAAACAAAGTTATTAGGCTCAATGCAAGGGTAGCTGGGTGAAATTCTGTGGCCTGTGTTATACCAGATATCAAACTAAACAACTTAATGATTCTCTCTCACCTTAAAATCTGAATCTTTGCATAGTGAGATGCTTATTTTTCTAGTGTGCATACTTTTGGGGGTCTCTTTTAATAAGATTTTTGGTTACATTTAATTTCTTCTCTCTTGCCCAATAAAGAAAATGCTATCTCTGGGTCCATATTCCCTAGACAGATGTGTAATTGAGGGCTAAACTGTAGGATTTAAGTTTTTAAAAATGAGTGAAGTAATATAATATTCTTAATAAATCTTTCGGTCACTATAGTTGACAAATCTAGGACCTTGGATGGGAGGTGAGATTCCCTATTGTGATCATCTTGTATTTGGAGAAATTAGTGTTGTAAAAATAATTAAGTAGGATAATATTTTAAGTTCAGATAGCTACATCGGAATGCAGTTAGCATAAAGAATAGTAGTAATGTTCATTACCACTCCCATTTACTTTCCTAGTAGACTATTGCTGTCCATGGCAATTATTTAATCCTAGAAGGTAAAACAAGGTGAAAGCTCTGTGTAACGGAAAAGTTGGAATCAGACATCAGTGCCATAAGCAGTCATCTAAGTAATTGATAAGCATTTAGAATGTCTATTCACCAAATAAATCTTTTCCCATGAGAATATCTTCACCATTTCAAGCAAGTAGAACCTTGGACCTTGCAAAGGGAGTTAACTGGTGTAAATGCAGAATTCTCTTAACTTGAAGTCTTTAAACCATGATTTGAGGACTTCAGTTATTCAGCCAGAGATTAGGGGTCTGTTACAGGAGAGGGTGAGTGAAGTTCTCTGGCCTGCAAGGTGCAGGAGGTCAAACTAGATGAACCTGATGGTCCCTGTTGACCTTAAGCTCTATGAGAACCATTCCACTCTATCAGTTCCTTTCACACAGTCATTGCCAATTCATAATATGGTCTTTCCTTTTAATTAGGTATCTGACCTCTTTCTGAATGCTACGGAATTCTCTTTTTGAAAAATTGCTTTCTTTATAAGTTTCATTTTCAGAGTTTGTGATGCTTACATAATGTATTGTAATTCATGAGAGACCTGATCCAAAACTCACTGAAGTCAATGGAAAAAATTTCCATCAGATGGTTAGGGGGAATGAAAACCAATGCCACTATGAGACTAACTGGAAATCTTGTATGCATTTTAAAAATGGTTTGTACATATGCTTTGAGCTCTGGAGAGGTGCATTTAAAAAGTGCAATATAGATAAGCACCCCCAGATGAGGAAGACACATCAGCCCCAATTTAGGAAAACATTCCTGTTCAGAAAAACACTTAAACATGTCTTAGGTCAGTAGGGCTCAGGCGTGGTCTTAAGCACTTTTTCAAATTGGGGTTAGAGACAGTATTCCAAAATAGGTAGGGTTTTATGGATCAAAATCTGATTTTACGAGGAAGCATGTGAATAGCCAATAGTTAGCTCAAGCTTTGGAGCACAGAATATTGTCAACATGCTACTAAGAAATCAGGGAGCAATATTATATATTAGCTGTTGAGTCATTGAGTAACTTTCAAGGCTAGCCCCATCAGTGTATTGCAGTATTCTAGTGTGTAATTTGCAGGGAAGTAGTATCAGTCCAATCACACCAATGTGCAAAGTGAATTCTGTTGATACTTTTGCTCAAAAAAGTCTATAATTAAATATACTATTGGCCAGTGGAGATGCATGAATTGATACAACAGACAAATAAATTGGTAGAGAGCTGATGCAGATTAATTTTTAAGTAGAAGTGTAAAACTACGAAAAGGTATTGAAATTTTGATACATATTTTAATAGGATTTCATTCTTATTGAAGATGCCCATTTCGTCATTTGTTTTGAGACAGATCCAGAGAATGATGCGTGGTAAAAAAAACTGTATGCTTTGTATGTTTTAGCAGAGTCAAAGTCAACACAAGTCTTGCTTTTGTCATCTTTCTTTGACTTTTTTTTTCTTCTTTCTGTACTAGATCTATGCAGAAACGCTGTGGCAGCAAGCTAACAAAGACAGACAAAACTCAAGAAAAAAGACTTGCTTTGGAATCCCCCTCACAGAGGAGAAACTTAATGACTTCCATAATGAACAGATAAGACAACTGCAGGAATTGATGCAAGAAGCCACTAAACCTAATAAGCAATTTAATATTTCTGATGATTCTGAATACAAGAACTAGATTTTTTAAAAATGCACTTAAAAGCATTTTATAGAGCTTCCTTTTTCAATTTGAATAGAACATTATTATGAATAATGAAAGCTGATAATATGGTAACTTTTTTGTGTTTTAACCTGATGTATCTGTTTCCTTATGCAATGATGTTAGAATTATTGTATGATCCCAGGTTATGTAAATTATAACACTTGCACTTTGTGGAACTTAGAAAATGTTCTTTATTTTAAGAATTTGGTAATATTAAAGTTGTCATGTTTTCAAAATTAAAAGATTTATGCTAGAATTGGATTTAAGCACCTGGTAGGTCTTGATTTCAAGCAAGTCATTATTTGTGTATCATCCACTTCTTCCGCTAATAATGGAAAGGATGCAATCAACAGTAATTTTCTGATGGGGATTCAGCAATAACAGTACAAAGAATGAATGTGTGCTACTGATTTGGGTTTTTTGCATTGCAAAGAAGTAAACCATGCTTACAAGGATGTGTTGTTCTTTCATTTGAATGCTAGTTTTCTTCATCAGTTTTATTGTGTAATTTTCCTTAAAACAAGATACATTTTTATTCTAAACTTCACCCTGCTTAAAACCAGTCTCACAAGCAAAATAATCAGTTTGTCAGTTAGATCCCTAGAATCTATCAAAGTAGGATTCCCTTCCTTATCCCTGAAATCTTGCTATTTTACAGTCTTATTAATTCAGCAATAAAATAATTCTTTAGTAGAACTGCATACTCAGTCATTATTACACAATTAAAATATAAAGAAGCTTAAAGGCTCAGTATCATCCCATATTCTGCTTTATAGAAGAAAAAATGGTTATATCCAACAACAGGAATGACCCCCCCCCCTTTCATAGTATTTTATAAATATTAGAAATAGATTAGACAAGCTTTGATGGAAACAAAGCACTGCATTCTGCAATACAGTGTGTACCTATTGTAATGCTCTGATCATTGTGATGTACAGAGTTTTGTAAAAAAAAAACCCCTCCCATCTAGTCCTCTCATCTCTTCAAAATGCACAGCCTATCTGCTCGAAGGCAATTTTCTCTTCCGTATTTTAAACCTCTATTTATAATTATTGCTCATGTTCTACTTTTGGATCTTCCACTGATTGCTACCGGTAGAGTATTCAAGATAATTTCTTTCCTCTTTCAGGACAGCAGCTTTGACAAGGAATTGCATTTACAGATCTCAAGCCATAGCAAAATGCTGTGTTTGCCAAAATTACTGTTCTGGGAGTTAATTCTGAGCGGTTTAGGGAGTACCCTGTATCTCCCAGCTCCTGAAACCCTCAGTAGGAGTTGCAGGCTGTTTATCACCATTCAGTGATCAATGCCTAGATTCTTTACAAGGGGTGCTTTTGATTGCTGTGCAGCATGTCCTGGCAGCATGCCTCAGCTGCGCTTGTTATTTTGCATTGTCGTACCACCCAAAAGCCCAACTAGTATCAGGACCTCATTGTGCTGTTATGTAAACACATAGGAAGACATGGTCCATTCTTCAATAGCTCAAAAGTCTTTAGATTTTTTTTTAAATCAAACTCCAGTTCAGACCTTTGAATATAGTTCATAAACTTATCAAATTCAAATTGGATTTACAGTAAATTTGGTAAGTTTCTGTAATAAGTCTCCTTCAAGCTTGAATGTGGAACAATGTATGCGTTCATGGGAAAGCTTCTTTAAATAATCTCACTTGCAAAACCTTGTTTTTAATAGTTTCAAGCCAAGTCAGCACCATTTTATATTTCTGCCTCTAGACCATTAATATTTGAATGTGAAAAAACTCTTATTCTAAACGCATCTTCCTTTGTTAGCACATAAAAATGAAACCCATCTGACTCTTAAATAGCTAATTGAGTATGTCTATAGTCATATAAAAATATTTGGTGGCAGAGTTAGTCACACACATGTCTAGTAGACAAATTGGGTAATAGAGTGATTTGGTATGTAAATATCTACATTAAAATATTTAAATAGGCCTGACACTTAAAGTAAACTGGGGATAAGATTAATCTATTTAAAAAAAAAAACCCCACCACCTCTTTTTAATAAATGCAAGGACTCAAGTTTAATTTTGGCCCTGAAGTTAAATTTTTTTCAGTTCAGAGGTTTTTTTATCAGCTTGTAAGTTAAACAATATTCTTTGCCTACACATTTCACAAAAATCCAGTATGGAAAAATCTCAACACGTTATAAGCTTTATAAGACTATTGGTCATAACAAACAAGTTTTGCTCCAATCCTGCAAACACTGCAGGTGCTTAACTTCCCATACATGAATAGTCCTTAAAAAACAACCAGCTACGCGTCCAGCAACAAACAATGAGGTGGTGAAAGGCTTTGGTTTGTAATACAATGAATGAAAAATAAAGGACAATGGGCATCTGCTACAGCCCACCAGCACTGAAGAAGAGTGAGAAAGTTGTTAAGGAATGCATCTATCAGGTTCCTTGGAAGCACAGGATACTCTACTGATGGGGGATTTTAAACTATCTTGTGTTGGGTAACAAGTATAGGCCAAACATGCATCAAAGTTTTCAAAATTGTATAGCAAGCAGGTAATGATCTAAAATGTGAAGTCCCTATTAGAGGAAAACCTGTACTGGATCTACTATTCTTGAGAAGAATGGAGTATATGGGAATCTTGGGAACCAGCTACCTTAGGCTACTTGAATTCTGCACAATAAGGACTGGACTCCGAGAGCATACAGTGCCTAGATATTAGATTTCACACTGCAGATTTTGGAAATGTAAGAAATCTGGTGAGTAAGGGCCAACTGAGGAAGTATTAAAATCCCCTAGTGTAGAAGGAGGTTGGGGAGTCCAAAAGGATGCATAAATTAGAGCACAAACTATTCTTTCACTGGAGCAAAGGAGGAGAGAAAAAAAGACACAACAAACAGCAGAAAATGGGGCTTCATGAGGAACTGATCAAAGGTCTGAGTAAGTTTGTGGTGTTAATCACTAGAAATGGAAAATGGAGAGGTAAACAGGAATACAGTCTGTAAATGCATGACCTCTTCCCGGGGCCCCCTGGGGGCAGGCCTACAGTGGCTCCTTACCTCAGTTTCCCTCCTGGGTCCCCACTAGCTCCATATCAGCTTATCATTTAGTGCATTAACAAGACGTAGTGCAGATAGTCCATAACAAAAGTCCCCAAACGTAATCCAATTCCCCACCCCCCACTGGTACATGTAGTCTGTAAAACACAGCTTCGTTCTCACTGTACCCTGCTGTCTTCTCTCACACTCGTGTCCCTCTGCCAGGACAGTCACCCCAGCCTTTCCTTGTGGGGTTCACCCCTTTCTTACCTGTGGGATCTCCCACCAACTCTTTGCTAGGAGCGTTCTCATGTTTCACTCCCCCAGCTCTCTCACTGCTCCTCAGAGTCCAGCTCTCCAGCAAGGAAACCAGCAGGTAACCCCCCTTTGCTGTTCCCCCTTCCTTCAGCCCTGTCTGGCCCTTGGCTCCAGCTTAAACTACAGTCTAAATAGATAAATACCCAGGGAATAGGGGGAAAGATGCAACAAAAGCAAATAAGACCCATGATTAACAACTCACCTGTAACTACATTTTTTATTAGCTCATCTTGATGCACAACAACACAGCAGTACATAACACAGCTTCCTTTGAAGTTACTTGGCCCTTAATGACTTTTCCTAATTGAGGATTACCCTTTTATTGGAATTTTTCCCCAACTTGCATTTCGGGGGGCGGCTCTTTAAATTTGCTAGAAAGAAGCTGCTGCTCCCCTAGAAGTAGCCATTTTAATTGAATGCATTTGGGTGTGTCTCTCTTTTCTAGCTGGTAAATACTTTTAATTCCTGTTACATTTTCCCCTTCTTATTTTTGAGAAGATATATTCTTGTACTTTTCCAGGAGGCTTCAAGAATATGCTTTCAGAAAATTTCCCTAATTTAATTAGTAATCTAAACATGCCGACTAACAGTTCATTTAATTTGGGGCTATTAGCAGCACGAATGAGTAGAGGAAATGCAAATCGAGAACACTCCTTTTATCTTTTTATCACTAAGGGAAATATTTAGAGAGAGGCAGTCAACTTTTGACTTTAATACCACAGAAAAACAATAGATTTAAATGCTTATGTTCAGTATTATTAAACATGGAGCTCTTGAGAGCTGTGGGTAGGAGAATGGACATAAGGCGGAAGGGCAGTGTTGATACCAATCTAATAGGTAATATTGGCGGTAGAATGTCTGTGCCCAATCTGGTAAAGAATGTGAGTGAAGCCAAACAGCAAAAATTAAGATGTTTGTACACCAATGCAAGGAGCCTAGGTAACAAAATGGAGGAACTAGAGCTACTGGTGCAGTAAGTAAAACCAGATATTATAGGGATAACAGAAACATGGTGGAATAATAGTCACAACTGGAGTACAGGTATTGAAGGTATGTGCTGTTTAGGAAAGACGGAAATAAAGGCAAAGCGGTGGAGTAGCATTGTATATCAGCGATGAGGTAGACTGTAAAGTGATGGAATGGATAAGACAGAGTCTGTCTGGGCAAAAATCACATTGGGGAAGAAAGCTACTAGAGCCTGCCCTGGGATAGCGCTTGGGGTGTGCTATAGACTGCTGGGATCCGATATGAATAGAGACCTCTTTAATGTTTTTAATGAAGTAAATACTAATGGGAATTGTGTGATCATGGGAGACTTTAACTTCCCAGATATAGATTGGAGGACAAGTGCTAGTAATAATAATAGGGCTCAGATTTTCCTAGATGCGATAGCTGTTGGATTCCTTCACCAAGTAGTTGCTGAACCAACAAGAGGGGATGCCATTTTAGACTTGGTTTTGGTGAGTAGTGAGGACCTCATAGAAGAAATGGTTGTAGGGGACAACCTTGGTTCAAGCGATCATGAGCTAATTCAGTTCAAACTAAATGGAAGGATAAACAAAAATCGATCTGTGACTAGGGCTTTTGATTTCAAAAAGACTAACTTAAAAAAATTAAGGAAATTAGTTAGGGAAGTGGATTGGACTGAAAAACTTGTGGATCTAAAGGCGGAGGAGGCCTGGAATTACTTTAAGTCAAAGTTGCAGAAACTATCAGAAGCCTGCATCCCAAGAAAGCGGAAAAAATTCATAGGCAGGAGTTGTAGACCAAGCTGGTAGAGTAAGCATCTCAAAGAGGTGATTAAGAAAAAGCAGAAAGCCTACAAGGAGTGGAAGATGGGAAGGATTAGCAAGGAAAGCTAACTTACTGAGGTCAGAACATGTAGGGATAAAGTGAGAAAGGCCAAAAACCATGTAGAGTTGAACCTTGCAAAGGGAATTAAAAGCAATAGTAAAAGGTTCTATAGCCATATAAATAAGAAGAAAACAAAGAAAGAAGAAGTGGAACTGCTTAACACTGAAGATGGAATGGAGGTTAAGGAAAGACGGCATGGCTCAATATCTAAACAAATACTTTGCCTCATTCTTTAATGAGGCTAATGAGGAGCTTAGGGATAATGGTAGAACGACACATGGGAATGAGGATATGGAGGTAGATATTACTACATCCAAGGCAGAAGCGAAACTCGAACAGCTTAATGGGACTAAATCGGGGGGCCCAGATAATCTTCTTCCAAGAATATTAAAGGAACTGGCACATGAAATTGCAAGCCCATTAGCAAGAAATTTTAATGAATCTGTAAACTCAGGGGTTGTACCATATGACTGGAAAATTGCTAACATAGTTCCTATTTTTAAGAAAGGTAAAAAAAGTGATCCAGGTAACTACAGGCCTGTTAGTTTGACATCTATAGTATGCAAGGTCTTGGAAAAAATTTTGAAGGATAAAGTAGTTAAGGACATTGAGGTAAATGGTAATTCGGACAAAATACAACATGGGTTTATAAAAGGTGGATCCTGTCAAACCAACCTGATCTCCTTCTTTGAGAAGGTAACAGATTTTTTAGACAAAGGGAACACAGTGGATCTAATTTACCTCGATTTCAGTAAGGCATTTGATATGGTTCCACATACAGAATTATTAGCTAAATTGGAAAAGATGGGGATCAATATGAAAATTGAAAGGTGGATAAGGAACTGGTTAAAGGGGAGACTACAGCGGGTCACACTGAAAGGTGAACTGTCAGGCTGGAAGGAGGTTACTAGTGGAGTTCCTTAAGGATCGGTTTTGGGACCAATCTTATTTAATCTTTTTATTACTGACCTTGGCACAAAAAGTGGGAATGTGCTAGTAAAGTTTGCGGATGATACAAAGCTGGGAGGTATTGCCAATACAGAGAAAGACAGGATATCATACAGGAAGATCTGGATGACCTTGTAAACTGGAGTAATAGTAATAGGATTAAATTTAATAGTGAAAAGTGCAAGGTCATGCATTTAGGGATTAATAACGAGAATTTTTGTTATAAACTGGGGACGCGTCATTTGGAAGTAACAGAGAAGGAGAAGGACCTCGGAGTATTGGTTGCTCACAGGTTGCTCACAGGATGACTATGAGCTGGCTGTGAAAAAAGCTAATGCGGTCTTGGGAGGCATCAGGTGAGGTATTTCCAGTAGAGATAAGGAAGTGTTAGTACCGTTATACAAGGCACTGGTGAGACCTCATCTGGAATACTGTGTGCAGTTCTGGTCTCCCATGTTTAAGAAGGATGAATTCAAACTGGAACAGGTACAGAGAAGGGCTACTAGGATGATCCGAGGAATGGAAAACCTGTCTTATGAAAGGAGACTCAAAGAGCTTGGCTTGTTTAGCCTAACTAAAAGAAGGCTGAGAGGAGATATGATTGCTCTCTAAAAATATATCAGAGGGATAAATACCACGGAGGGAGAAGAATTATTTAAGCTCAGTACCAATGTGGACACAAGAACAAATAAATATAAACTAGCCATCAGGAAGTTTAGATTTGAAATTAGACTAAAGTCTCTAACCATCAGAGGAGTGAAGTTCTGGAACAGCCTTCCAAGGGAAGTAGTGGGGGCAAAAGACATATCTGGCTTCAAGACTAAGCTTGATAAATTTATGGAGGAGATGATATGATGGGATAGCCTAATTTTGGCAATTAATTGATCTTCGACTATTAGCAGTAGATATGGTCAATGGCCTGTGATGGGATGTTAGATGGGGTGGGATCTGAGTTACTACAGAGAATTCTTTCCTGGGTGTCTGGTTGGTGAGTCTTGCCCACATGCTCAGGTTTAGCTGATCGCCATATTTGTGTTCGGGAAGGAATTTTCCTCCAGGGCAGATTGGAAGAGGCCCTGGAGGTTTTTCGCCTTCTCTGCAGCATGGGGCACGGGTCACTTGCTGGATGATTCTCTGCACTTGAAGTCTTTAAACCACAATTTGAGGACTTCAATAACTCAGACATAAGTTAGGGGTTTGTTACAGGAGTTGGTGGGTGAGATTCTGTGGCCTGTATTGTGCAGGAGGTCAGACTAGATGATCATAATGGTCCCTTCTGACCTTAAAATCTATGATTCCATGATTCATTATATATTTGTGCCTTGTACAGGGCTGGTGCTTAAATACAAATCATTATTCATTAAGTAGCTAGAGTCTTCTAAGCATTGTACAAGAACATCTATTTGTTATTATGATACTGGCCTGAACCAAAATTCTGTTTCTAAGCACCCCCAAACTTTGGGAACGTTAATGAACTGAATGGCTTGGCTCTTATCAATTTAAAAGTACACATCAGATGCGAAAAAGGATGCAGTTATTTTTGAACAGGATGCAGTTCCCATGGATTCTTGCATCAATAGCACTGGGCTCTTGTACCATTTTTAAACAAAGCCTGTAATGTCATCTGTTAAAAAACATTATGTATTCTATCATCATTATTTGTATTACAGTAGTGCCCAGAAGTTCCAGTCAGATTCGGGACCCATTGGGCTAGGTGCTGACAATCCCTGCTCGGCAGAGTTTACAATCTAGAATAAATCAAGATGCAGAAAGGGAGTGTAAACAAACAAAGGCAGGGTGTTATGAAGGGAAGTTGATGGTAGCAGCAACGTGGTGTAGGTGATTTAAAAATGCATAAATAAACTATAGAATAAGAACCATAACCCCTGATGGCTACTTGCCTAGTTATTATGAGTTGGCAATTTACTCTAGGCAACATGGTAGGAGCGGTTGTGAAAGAAGAATGAAAAGGAAGACAGGGTAGTGGCTGTGCAGTGAGGATTTTCAATACGTAAAGGGTGGCATGGAAAGAAGCTTGAAGGTCCTCGTGGGAGAGAAGAGGCCAAATCAGTGATCAAGCCTGGCATTGTTGACACAATCAGAAATTGGGCTTGGAAGATGATCTTTACAGGAGTGTTTAGAATGGAACTTTTGGGTGAGGTGGGACAAGAAAGGCCGTAGAGAATAAGGTTGTAGGCACCCAGATGAGAGAAAGGACCTGGATGAGAGTTTTAACACTGTGGATAGAGAGAAAAGGCATGATCTTGGAAACACTGAGAAGAAGAAACAAGATTTTGATATGGCCTGGTTGCATGGGGATTTAGTGAGGGTTCCGTCAGAAAAGTGGCCCCTAGGTTACAGGCCAGTGAATTATAACATTCATAAACCAGTCGGAGAACACTTCAATCTCTCTGGTCACGCAATCACAGACATGAAGGTCGCTATCTTAAAACAAAAAAACTTCAAATCCAGACTCCAGCGAGAAACTGCTGAATTGGAATTCATTTGCAAATTGGATACTATTAATTTAGGCTTAAATAGAGACTGGGAGTGGCTAAGTCATTATGCAAGGTAGCCTATTTCCTCTTGTTTTTTCCTCCCCCCCCCCCCAGATGTTCTGGTTTAACTTGGATTTAAACTTGGAGAGTGGTCAGTTTGGACGAGCTATTACCAGCAGGAGAGTGAGTCTATGTGTGTATGGGGGTGGGTTTTTGGAGGGGGGTGAGGGAGTGAGAGAACCTGGATTTGTGCAGGAAATGGCCTAACTTCATTATCATGCACATTGTGTAAAGAGTTGTCACTTTGGATGGGCTATCACCAGCAGGAGAGTGAATTTGTGTGGGGGGGTGGAGGGTGAGAAAACCTGGATTTGTGCTGGAAATGGCCTAACCTGACGATTACTTTAGATAAGCTATTACCAGCAGGACAGTGGGGTGGGAGGAGGTATTGTTTCATATTCTCTGTGTATATATAAAGTCTGCTGCAGTTTCCACGGTATGTATCTGATGAAGTGAGCTGTAGCTCACGAAAGCTCATGCTCAAATAAATTGGTTAGTCTCTAAGGTGCCACAAGTACTCCTTTTCTTTTTGCGAATACAGACTAACACGGCTGTTACTCTGAAACAGGCCAGTGACTGAGGATGATGATGATAGTTACTATTGGCAGGAAAAGGGAGGACTTGGGGGTAAACTGAGGGGTTCAGTTTTGCTGTATTTAAGCTAACAGCGAGAGATCCGCAAACAAGTGTCAGACAGACTGGCTGAGATGTGGGATTGGATGCAGGGTGAAAGGTCAAGAGTGGAGAGGTCACAGGGTGAGCTGGCCCTTTAAGAGCTGGGGCTCAGTTGCACCTGTGACTGACCCAACTCACCTCCCCAGGTGGAGAAAAGCAGTCATTTGAGGAGGGGTCAGGTGACTAAAAGCTGGGCCTGCTGGAAGATAGAAGGGCAAACCTGACAGCAGAGAAGAATTGATTCTAGCTGGAGAGCCAAGAAGAGAGGGGCTTTAGGTGTCAGTTCTCTATAAAGAGTGGGAGGAAGTGGGGAAGCCTGGTAAGAGGGCCTAGGAAGGAGAAACAGGGCAGGTTGAGGCTATGTGGAGCAAGCAACACAACTCTTTAGGGTCCCAGGGCTAGGAATCCACAGAAGGGTGTGGGTTCCCCCTGTACTGCCACCTCCCAAAGTGAAGCAATGACCCGTTATAATTAGGGGAGAAGTGAGACGCTGATAAGAGCCCAGAAGCAGGGCCAAATGTATGGTTGAATAGGACAGAACTTTTGGGAAGTGAGGGCTGTGCCCAGCCTAAGAGTGGGGCTGAAGACTCTTTTGGTTTTGTGCTTGTTTGTACCTTGGAAGGGATTGGACTTCTGCCTTAGAGAGAGGGCCAAATCACCTCAGTGACCTGACCATGTCGAGGGCTGAGAGAACCAATGTGTGTGAGGGGGAAACTGAGGCAGTAACAAGCCTGGAGCCAGATCACGTAGCTGTGTGATGTTACAAAGTGCAAGCATATAGATCATCTAGAAAGAAGGTGTAGATGGAAAGGGGTGTGTGTGTGTGTCAAAGACCGAGTTCTGTGAGACCCTGACAGGAAGCGGGATATGGAAGGTAGAGGACCGATCAAACAAGACAGTGAGGGAACGATCAGAAAAGTATTTGAACTGCTAAGAGAAAACTGATAACTATGCTTCTACTTCGGGCAGTGAGAAAGACTTGAAAATTGTGTGTTGGAAGGGGGAGGGCTTGAGTTAGGAAGATGTCTTAAGTTCTGTGCCATGGAAGCCAGAATTTGTGTTGACTTTTGTCTCTTTCATAATTATAAAATCTGCCACCTCTGTACATTATCAATATCATATCTTTGCACTGATTATTTTAAATTTACATAGTCCATGGTATGTCATTATGCCATTTGTGAATGGAAGCACAAATCAGCTGGCTCTAATTCACATTCATAATATTCAATTTCACAAGCAATTGCTACCTGCAGCGATTGCTTAAAACCTCAAAATATATGCTGTAATTGAATGTTCTAGCAGAATTTATATAGAAAAACATACCTTTTCCCTAGTTGAGGCAACAGATAAAAACAGATATAATGGTTAGGTATGATAATTTGGAGGCATTTCAATTGCTTTTACGGTATAATTGCAAAGTAAAATAGTACAAATCTAAGAAAAGCTAAAACATTAGAATGTGAGTTCTTTACATCTTGGATAAAATAATTCAGGGAATTTACATCAAAAACAATGTTTTTACTTGCATATACTTATATTTATCTGTTTAGAAAACAATTATTTATTTACTTCAAACCTTTCTTGTTTTTCCTTTGTAAACAAGTTGCTTTCTAAAACCCCCCTCTCATGATTATTAAACCATAGACAATAGAATTATGTATAAATCTGAGTAATTCCCTTGATCTACAAGAAATGGTATTTAGCTGCACATTTACTGAGACTGTCAGAGGCAGAATAACAGATCAAGGTTCTCATCTAATGAGTGTTGAAATGACAGATCCCTCAGAGATGTGACAAACTCTCCCACTCAATGTGCCCAAAATACAAATTTGGCAGGTAAGTAAAGTCTAAATGTCTTAATGCTGAAAAGTAACTGTAACATCTGTTGTGGTCAGGGGGCTGTTTTGTGGACCCTTCCAGGGGTAATATACTTGAAGGGCTGAGCTCTGTTAAATATTTACTGTCTTTTCATGCCACAGTGCTAGATTCATAGTGTTGGCTTCTGGAGCAAGCTTCTAAAAAAGCTTTGTTTTTATGTACATTATATGAAGGAGCTATTAAATATTGCAAAAGAAATAATGGGTGCAGTACTAGATTGAAAACAGCATCAATTAGAAATGGTCAACGTTTTTTTCATTTAAACATTTTTTGATTAAAAATGGCTTTTTGACTAAAATATTTGTGAATGTTTTTTCTCCAGGCTTCCTTTCGCTTTTTTCCCCTTTCTCTCCTTTCAGGTGGAAAAAAATGAGGAAAGGGGCAGGGAATGAATATTTTTTCAGTGTGAAACTCAAAAATTATTTGTCTCTTTGAGCATTTGTCCACATGAATCCAACTGTAGGTGTGTGCATCCCAGATGTGTGAACTTGGAGTCTTTTAGCCAGCAGTGCCCACTGCTGGGGCTATGCATGAACTCTGCATGCCCCCCTTTCCTGAAGGCACAAAGGATGTAGCAGCCCCAACTGCCACCCAGATCCTTCTCACTGCCTGCGGCAGTGAGACAGAGCTACAGTATCCAGCTGCTTCCCTGTAGTTTTTTAGGGCTCTTCTATACTGTCCCAAAATCCAGATTACGGGGATTGAAATAGCAGTGTGCACCAAAGTGCTGCATTGTAACTGCCATGATGTGGACGCTGCAGGCATAGTCCTCTTCAAACAAGAACCTTTTAGTTTGCTCCTGCTGTGTCCACACAGGGAAATCACAGCACAGTACTTCAGTGTGTGCTGCTGTTCACACCCTTGTAATCTGACCTGAATTAGATAGTTTTAGGACAGTTAATTCGTTAGTGTTACTGTTTGTGTAGCTATAAATAGAGGTGGTTGGAAATTTTCCAGTGGTACTTAGTTTCACTGGAAAATACTCGTTCATCAGAAAATGGCTGGTTTCCTAACAGGCTGCTTGCAATCATGGGTTCTGGGATCCACAGCTCCAGGGCAGCCTGCCATGCGGATTGTCCCAGGCCAGGGACCCCAAAACTGCCAGACTCCCTGCTGCAGAGCATGAAGCCTACCAGCCCTGATAACCATGGCCAGTCACCCCAGCTGAGAATGGTGCATTCTTTGTCAAATCAACCTGGTAACCCTTCATTTGCTAGGGCAGGGAACAATTTGGTGAATTGCCTTAGCAGGAAGGGCTGTAAATAACTTGGGAAGGGAAGTAAATAACTTGGTTCTAGGTCAAGTATTCCAGAGATGTGGGGCTGGGGTTCCCTCTGTAGACCTATTTGCTACCAATATTAGCAAGAGGTGTTCCATATTTTGGTCCTAGGGAGGAGTGAATCCAGACACTCTAATGGATATGTTTCTGATTCATGGGGGAAAAAGCTGCCATATGTCTTCTCCCCCTGCCCTTATTCCACTAACTCCTAGCATTATCAGGAAGGTTAGTCAGGATAAGGTCTGGGTAATAACAATAGCTCCAGCCTGGTCACATCAGTTTTGGTTCTTATTCATTTATCCATCTGCCCACCTTTTCCACTTCAAACCTTCCAGACAACATTTCACAGAACCAAGATCTAGTACTTCATCCAAACTCAATATTTCTACATCTGAGAATGTGGAGATCAGCTGATTAATCTTTGTTGACAGAAGCTGTACGGCAGCAGGTCAAGAAGTTTGGATTCAGAGCAGAAATGCCTCTAAAGGACTGACACATAAAACTAAATGGAAGCACTTCAACCCTTAGAGCCTTCTATCTCAATTTTTCTTGGACTACTTATTGTCTGTGACACATGCAATCAGTTCTATTAGAGTGCATTTGGTTGCTATCTCTGGTGCATCATCTGTAAGTGAAGGGTCATTTGTTTATTCCCCACTCTATTGTATCCAGATTTCAAAAGTATGACTCATATATTTCCAGCTGTTAGAGCCTTTCCTACCAGTGAGTTGACTGCAATGCTTCTGTCCTTCATGGTCCATCCTTTTGAACCTGTCATCCTGTTAATTATGTCCTCTCTCTATCGAAACAGCATTTTTAGTGGCTATCATTTCAACTTGAAGAGTGAGATACAGGCTTTGATGGTGGGCACTCCATAGCTGTATTTCGTAAGGACAGAGTCACTTGCAGGCTGCACCTGAAATTTTTAAGTTTTTGGATTTTAATTTAAACTAATTCATATGTTTGAGGGGTTTTTTCTGCTCCCAAGTCTCAAGGCTCTCTGATGGAGATTCAACTTCATAGACTTGAAGTTCTTAGAGCCCTGCGCTTTTACCTTTCTAGGCCAAAACATATCCAAAAAGTCTCCCAAGCTTATCATAGCTGGTGAAAAATCCAAGGGACAGGCTCTTGAAGTAGGTTTCAGATTCTATTAAGGTCTCTAATGTATTGAACAAACCACTCTGTCCCTCTCAAGTTAAGGCATACTCTTCTAGGACTCAGGCAACATCTGTACCTTGTTTTAGGCAAATCCCAGTTTCTGAGATTTGTAGGGCAGCCATTTTGAGTTCTGCTTAGACATTTACCAATCACTACTCCATTCTAGATCAGATGCCCTATTTGGCAGGGATTTCTTACCGTTATTTAGACAGGACTTCCATCACTCACCTCCTTGTGAGGTAACTGTTAGTCAATCACCTACAGTTGGATCCATCTGGAAAAATGCTCCAAGAAGAGAGACAGGATACTTACCTTATAGTAACTGGAGTTCAAGATGCCTTTGTCCACACACATCCCACAACCCATCCTCCTTCCCCATGGATATGGGGAGAAGGAGCCCCTTTATACCTGGATGTCTGTGTGAACGAAGGAACTGAGTGCCGGGTTGGGGTGGCTAAAGGCCTTTGTGGAGCCCCAATGGATGCTGCTGGTTAAAAGATTCCAGGCTTGCACATATGGGTTACACACACCTACAGTGAGATCTGTGGGGACAAATGCATCTCCAACTCCAGAGACCGTATGGCAAGTAACCTCTTTTTCATTGAATTTAAAGTCCAAAAAGTTCTGCAAAAAATTTCAAACAAAAGTTAGGAAGTGTCTTATATTTTTTGTGGAAAAAAATCAAAACGTTTTTAATCATCCGTATTGTCAATTACTTGAGCATTTTCAAATTGAAGTTCCACTATAGTGTTGTTTAGGTGTTTTCATATAAAGGTTTTCCTGGGTTGGAAAGTGAAAATATTTCTACAATTAAATGTATCCATCCAGAGTGGGGGTGCAGAGTGAGGGCAGCCAGCTTCAGCAGTGTTACTGAGTGTTACTGAGCATGCTCAGTACAAGCCAAGCACATGACTCAGCATTCCCCCCCCCCATGTGTTACCTCTGTATCCATCTACAGTAGTTAAAAGAAGGTATCATGGGCTCGATCCAAAAACTGCTGGAGTTGATGGAAAAGATCTCATTGACTTCAGTGGGCTTTGGATCAGGACTTAGGTATTAATAGATGTGCAGTTTCAAGCCTTTGTAATTGGGACTGAATATGGCTATTGTATACAACTAAAAGGGCATGGTTTGTTTTTTTCATCCTCAGTGGAACTTAATTTTATTTGAGTGTTTCTGTCACCACCACCACTGTCATGTGAAAAGCCATATGTAGGTGTGCACTGTTCCAGTATGCAGGTGTGCACTGAAACCGGTATTGGAGAACCTATAATTCAGCTTCTAAGCAACTGAGGATTACAGTTTGATTTCCTTGCCTTCAATATTACAGGTTGCTGGTGAATGTCAGGCATTTCAACAAGCCCATTGAAATGCAGAGGATGTGGAGGAGATACCCCATCAGAGCTATTCTTTTCAGGTGACAAATCTGAAATACCGTCCCATGATGTGTCAAAAGAAGAAGTTTCTGAACAAACTGCTAAATTAAACAGTAATTCTACATATATATAGAATACAGAAAATTCTTTCCTGGGTATCTGGCTGGTGAATCTTGCCCATATGCTCAGGGTTTAGCTGATCACCATATTTGGGGTCGGGAAGGAATTTTCCTCCAGGGCAGATTGGAAGAGGCCCTGGAGGTTTTTCACCTTCCTCTGTAGCATGGGGCATGGGTCACTTGCTGGAGGATTCTCTGCTCCTTGAAGTCTTTAAACCATGATTTGAGGACTTCAGTAGCTCAGACATAGGTGAGAGGTTTTTCACAGGAGTGGGTGGGTGAGATTCTGTGACCTGCGTTGTGCAGGAGGTCGGACTAGATGATCATAATGGTCCCTTCTGACTTTAGTATCTATGAATAAGTCACCCAGACCAGATGGTATTCACCCAAGAGTTCTGAAGGAACTCAAATATGAAATTGAAGAACTACTAACTGGGGTTATGTAACCTATCACTGAAACAAGCTTCTGTACCAGATGAGGGAAGGTAGCCAATGTAACACTGATTTTTTAACAAGATCTCCAGACGTTATCCTGGCAATTACAGGCCGGTAAGCCTAACTTCAGTATTGAGCAAATTGGCAGAAACCATAGTAAAGAACAGAATTATCATACACACATATGAATATGATTTATAGGGGAATAGTCAGCATGCCTTTTGTAAAAGAAAGTCATGCCTCATCAGTCTATTAGAATTCTCTGAGGCTGTCAACAAGTTTGTGGATAAGGGTGATCCAGTCGATAAAGTGTTATTTGATTTTCAGAAAGTCTTTGACAAGGTCTCTCACCAAAGGTCCCACTTAAGGAAACTAAGTAGCCATGGGATAAAAAGGAAGGTCATCTGATAGATCAGTGACTGATTACAAGATAAGAATAAACAAAGGTAGGAATAAATGGTAAGTTTTCACAATGGAGAGGTGTAAATAACTGAGTCCCTCCAGGACCTATACTGTTCAATATATTCATTAATAATCTGGAAAAGGGAGTGAACAGTTAGGTGGCAAAGTTTGCAGATAATACAGAAATACTCAAGGCAGCTAACTGCGAAGAATTACAAAGTGATTTCACAAAACTGGGTGACTGGACAACAAAATGACAAGACAAAATTCAACATTGATAAGTGCAAAGAAATACACATTAGAAAAAAAATATTCCTAACTTCACGTATAATGATGGGTTCTAAATTAGCTGCTACCACTCAAGGAAGAGATTTTTGGAGACATCATGCATAGTTCTCTGAAAATTTCAGCATTGGTCAAAAAGGCTAATAATGTTAGGAACTATTAGGAAAGGGATACATAATGAGACAGAAGATATCATAATGCCCTTATATAAACCCATGGTGTGCTGACACCTTGAATAATGTGTCCAGTTCTGGACGCTCCATCTTAAAAATGTTATAGGGAAATGAGAAGAGCAATAAAGATGATCGAGGATGTGGAACAACTTACATATGGGGAGAGACTAAAAAGATTAGGACTGTTCATCTTAAAGAAAAGAGATGATTAAGGAGGGATATGATAGAGGTCTATAGAATCATGAATGGTGTGGAAAAAGTGAATAGAGAAGTGTTATTTACTATCTCATAATTAGGGCTGTTGATTAATCGCAGTTAATTCATGTGATTAACTTAAAAAAATTAATCGTGATCAATCACAGTTTTAATTGCCCTGTTAAGCAATAGAATACCAATTGAAATTTATTAAATATTTTTGGATGTTTTTCTACATTTTCAAATATATTGATTTCAATTACAACACAGAATACAAAGTGTACAGTGCTCACTTTATATTTATTTTAGATTACAAATATTTGCACTCTAAAAAAACAAAAGAAACAGTATTTTCATTTCACCTAATATAAGTACTGTAGTGCAATCTCTTTATCGTAAAAGTGCAACTTACAAATGTAGATTTTTTGTTACATAACTGCACTAAAAAAAACGTAAAACTTTACAGCCTGGAAGTCCACTCAGTCCTACTTCTTGTTCAGCCAATTGCTCAGACAAATAAGTTCGTTAACATTTGCAGGAGATAATGCTGCCCGATTCTTGTTTACAATATCACCTGAAAGCGAGAACAGGTGTTCACGTGGCACTGTTGTAGTAGGTGTTGCAAGATATTTGTTCTAGATGCACTAAAGATTCATATGTCCCTTCATGCTTCAACCACCATTCCAGAGGACATACATCCATGCTGATAATGGGCTCTGCTTGATAACCATGCAAAGCAGTGCAGACTGATACATGTGCATACTCATCATCTGAGTCAGATGCCACCAGCAGAAGATTGATTTTCTTTTTTGGTGGTTCAGGTTCTGTAGTTTCCTCATTGAAGTGTTGCTATTTTAAGACTTCTGAAAGCATGCTCCACACCTCGTCCCTCCCAGATTTTGTATGGCACTTCAGATTCTTAAACCTTGGGTTGAATGCTGTAGCTATTTTTAGAAATCTCACATTGGTACCTTCTTTGCGTGTTGTCAAATCTGCTGTGAAAGTGTTCTTAAAGCGAACATGTGCAGGGTCATCATCGGAGACTGCTATAACATGAAATATATGGCAGAATGTGGGTAAAACAGAACAGGAGACATAGAATTCTCCTCCAAGGACTTCAGTCACATACTTAATTATTTTTTTGATGAGCATCATCTGCATGGAAGCATGTCCTCTGGAATGGTGATGGAAGCGTGAAGGGGCATATGAATATTTAGCATATCTGGCATGTAAATACCTTGCAATGTTGGCTACAAAAATGCCATGCGAATGCCTGTTCTCACTTTCAGATGACATTGTAAATAAGTGGGCAGCATTATCTCCTGCAAATGTTAACAAACTTGTTTGTCTGAGCAATTGGCTGAACAAGAAGTAGGACTGAGTGGACTTGTAGGCTGTAAAGTTTTACATTGTTTTGTTTTTTGAGTGCAGTTATGTAACAAAAAAATTCTACATTTGTAAATTGCACTTTTATAACAAAGAGATTAAACTACAGTACTTAGGTGAATTGAAAAATATGATTACTTTTGTTTTTTACAGTGCAAATATTTGTAATCAAAAATAAATATAAAGTGAGCACTGTACACTTTGTATTCTGTGTTGTAAGTAAAATCAATATATATGAAAATGTAGACAATATCCAAAACTATTTAAATAAATGGTATTCTATTATTAACAGTGTGATTAATCATGATTAATTTTTTTAACCACACGATTAATTTTTTTAACCGCTTGACAGTCCTACTCATAATACAGAAACAGGGGTCACCCAATGAAATCAATAGACAGAGGGTTGAATACAAACAAGAGGAATTACTTTTTCATACAATGCACAATTAATCTGTGCAACTCATTGCCCTAGGATGTTGTGATGACCAAAAATATAACTGGGTTCAAAAAAGAACTAGATAAGTTCATGGAGGATGCCTCTGTGGTTTCTGGCCAATGGGAGTTGCAGGGGTGGTACCTGCGGGCAGAGGCAGTATGCAGAACCATCTCGCTGTGCCTCCACCTAAGAAGAGCAGGGAGAGGTTGCCACTTGCAGGGAGCTGCCTGGGGTGAGTGCCCCTGGATCCAGCACCCTGAGTCCCCGCTTGCATCCTGACTCCCTACCCTGAGCCATCCTCCCGCACCCAAACTCTCTCCTAGAGCCTGCACCCCCTCCCATACCCCAGCCCCGCACCTCCTCCCACATTCCGAACCCCTCATGGCCATTCCTCCACCTAGGAGCAGCAGGGACATGTCGCCACTACCGAGTAGCTATGAGGAGCCAGGTTGGGAGCCTGCTGGCCCCGCACCAACCGGACTATAAACCGGACTTTCTATGAAGATTAGAAATGCCAGTTTATAGAGCTTTCCGTCTGGTATAGAGCCAGATAACAGCTTTTACTGTACTTATTTTTGCATATTAGTTGATGATTTACCACAGTGAATTTCCGCTTCTGCAGTTCAGAAATTAGCACTCAGGGCCTTAGAAATAAATCTTTTATTTCATAAAATGACCTTCATTGTTCAGCATTTTTCAGCTTGTTATGGAAATGCTGTAAAACACAGAAACAAGTCTGTGGTTTTATCTGTAATGACTTTAAGGTACGGTCAATTGGGAAACTCTATTTGAAACATACAACTCCTGGCGAAGGTGAGCCCTCTCTTTGATTATCTTTTGATATGTTGACCTTAACAAAATGAACTGAAACCTCCAAGTGCTGTTAAGAAAGCTAACGACTCCATTTACTGGCTTTCAACAGGCGAAGAGTCCTGTTTTGACTGGTGAAATAGCAAAATTTTAGCTTGTTACTAAGTGGTTTCTTTGAAAGCATATTTTAGCATATAAAATGAAATGGACCAAATTCACCTCATGTGTAACTCCACTGGAGTTACATCAAAGGCCAGATTTTATTTGGTTTACGCTGATGGACCTGAGACACAAAGCCCACCCTGTAGAAAGCCCACCTAGGAAGAGTTTGCAGCTGCAGCAGAAAGTAACCACAGTCTGCCCTGGGCAGGAGTTCGGTCCAAAAAAGAGGATGATGCTAACTGGGAAGGGGTTGTGGCCAGGCTGGGTGATGCAATGATTCAGTAGAGCCCTCCAGCAACCTCTGCCAATGGGCCTCCTATTAAGCCCTGGCTGCAAACTAATTCAGCTTCCCACATCCCTTATTCTCCTACTGGAGAAGCCATCCATTGTGGTAAATCACCCAGATTAGCTGCTGGAAGGGCACCTTCAGTGGCTCTTTGGATATGGCCTAATGTGTTTAAATGAATCTATCAAAAACTTGGGAAAATATCCTGCTTTGTTTTTCTTTGTTTTAAACATTTTTATTGTTTTTATATGAAATATAAGCACACAATAGAACAAAACATACATAAATACATATACAAGATGGAAATAGTGTATAAATAACACAGTTCAATGTTCATTTTTTGCAAAACCTGAAAGCAAAACTAACAAAACCTGAACCCGTAAAGGTCATGCAGGGCATTGATTATTAAAACAACAAAATAAGTGCAAACATAGTCTGGGGACTAATATATACTAAATTGCAAAGGTATGCAATAGTATCACGTGTGACCAGACGTCCTTGTATTTTTTCCAAACATTTCTGAGGCATTTTCGCCCGTTAATGCATCAGTAGAGAGCTAACTCAGCCAGTCTGTGAATGAGGGAGGACTTGTTGATTTCCGTTTTCTCAAAATGATTTGTTTGCTCACTAGAATAGTTACTGGAATCCATTTCTTAATGATAAATGTTAAGCCCAAGTCATCCAGCACCTCTAAAATACACTAGCTTAGAGAAGAAAAAAGAGTTACACTAAAGGTTTTTTAGAGAGCACTGACTATAGTATTTCAGAATACATCAATATCCCACTTTTCAAAGTCCCACATAGAGTTTGTTTGAGAGGTTGCTTTTGTGCATAACATTGAAATTTTGTAATACCACACTCGTCGTTACAAGATGCAGAGCGGTTCAAGAATGGCTGAGACCTGATTGTGACAAAATACCTGTAGTTCCCGTCAGTGTTAGGGTCATACCTGTGGTTTTAACTCATGTAAGCAGGGTCTGAATGAATGCTTCCCTGACAGCTACCAGCAGGGGAAGAGACTTTGGGTGTGTCTATGTACATACAGTTTGCTCCTGCTCTGTTTATATGTTCATCAGATACAGCAGTGTCAAAGTGATCAGCAGAAGGCGACTGACAGTCAGCTGGTGAACAAGTGGCTGGTGTGGCAGAAAGGTGCAATGAGTGGCCAGCCGGGCGGCTGGTGTGGCGAGCAGGTGGCTGGTGGAAGCAGCGAACAGGCAGCTGGCAGGAGTGGCCGGTCAGCGGCCAGCAGGGTGGCTGGCAGAGAGGGGTAGCGAGCGAGTGCCTGAGCAGTGAAGTGAGTAAAGTACCTCTTTACCCCACTGTGGGGGGGAGGTGAACTCTTCAGATGCACCTCTGAACTCTGGGTCTGCATTGATCAAGGACAGCAACTGTGAGTGGGGTTCAGAGAAGGGTCGGGCATGTGAAAGGGACTTTTGGGTTGCTGGACTTAAGAACCTGAGCGGAAAAGGACACTGCCCATCCTACTTGGGAGTGGGTCTTTTACTCATGGTTTGTTTATGAACCCTGTTTGCAGTGTTTTCCCAAATTAACACCCAGTTACTTTCCTCCTTTTATTAAAAGTTTATCTCAGAGGCACTCAGACTCTGTGCTTGGGAGTCGGGAAGTATTGCCTCTCAGAGGCGCCCACAGGTAGTGTGTAAATTTCCCTGTTTATTGGGTGGGAGCTCAAGCTGGTTCTGTGTTGTATCAATGGAAAGGAACCCCTAGATATTGAATCCGGCCCTGGTTGCTGCTGGCTCCACCTGGCAGAAGGGTTACACTCACGTGAATAGTTCCACTGATTTAATAGGGTCACTGAAGCTACTCACATAAATAAGGGTTACTGGAGCTACTAGCATTCATAAGGGCTGCTGGATCTCATCCAAAGTGTTGTGAGAATGGCAAAAAATATGTTGAAGCATATTGAGGTATTTCCATTTATTAAAGTTTATATGAAAAGCAAGGACAAATGAAGGGAGGTGTAATGTAGCTTCAAAGACACCTTTTAGAGATGTGACAAGAAATGTGGTGGGGGATAGGCAGGTGAGTTCAGAGGTTCTGCCGAGTATGAGTGAAGAAATTGATACAGGAGACTAAGTATGGATTTGTTCAAAATGTATAGAGTGGATAGGGTTGCATCCACAGAGCGTTGGAGTGCCTTCTCTCATTATATAATCTCTTAGGTAGACAGAGTACTAACCCTCTGGGTTTGAGAATGTCAGGGCTTGTTGTACAGGTATTTTTCAAGTTAAGCATTAAAGATTTATCTGGATGGCTTCCTGAAAAAAATATTGCCATTTTCCCAGCAGATAACTCTGCAGATGGAAGCCATGAAACTTCACCCTTAAACAATTGTACAGATTTTCATGAAAAACATTTTTAAAAAGTCTCATTTCTCCATGTGACTGTACACAGCTGAGCTGATGACTTTGCACACCTCTGTGCAAGCACTCCATGCCATGAGTAGGCTTTAGGGTTGCTAAGCAAAGAACGTACCTGCTCACTGCATGTACTGTGTCTGGGCTTTATTATAACGGTGCATGTCCAGAGTGAGCCACACTTCTGCATGTGCCATTTCACCTACAGGTACCCAGATATTCTGGGCACTAAAACACTTCCATAAAGTTGGTGTTTCTGGGAGTGACAGTTCAGCAACATGTGCAGGATGTTCCTTCAGAGGTTAAGTAGAGGTACTTAGAATAAACTATCCAGACTGCCTATCGGTTGCAATGTGCAATGGTGGAATGGTGCAATGTGCAATGGTGGGAATTCCGTTAGCTTTTCAAAAGGGTCAAAAGCCTGCCGACTGCTGCAGACATGGAGGTGCTGTTATGGCCTGCCCCCTTCCTGCTTCCTTTGGGTAGCAAGTGTCCAAGGAAAGAAGATGGTGAGGGAAGGAACCTTTTTAAGTGCTGTCTGGCCCCTATATATCTTACAAATCTGGGAACAATCCAAGCCCTTAATTTTTGTTATACTTACTGTTATATAGCTGGATCTAGCCATTAAATGTAACTTTAATTCTTGTCTTTATATAGCAGTACACCCAGTTAATATGTAGGTAAATAACTGAAGAGGGAAGACTAGTTTATCTCAAAGGCAAACCATTTTCTAGGAAGTGTTTCATTTAAGAAAAAGAAAACATAAACTTTTCCAAAGCACTTGTTTACTTCACTGAATCTAATCTGACCCTTTCAGACCTAGTTCTCAAAACACTTTTGAATAAAATGAAGCTGCAACTGCTGTTTCTGAGGATGCTTTTGGCTGAATTATAGTTTTGGTTATTTGGTTATTTGGGGATGAGGAGGGAAAAAAAAGCTTAGGGCACTAAAGGAGTTATTTGTTCTCACCCCTCTGTATGCCACCAACCTTTTCAGATATAGTGATGTGGTGAAGTGCAGTGTTGTTTTTTCTTTCGCCCTATTGAAGCTTGCCTAATGCTCTTGGAATAACAGACATGTCTGTGTACTGTACATATAAGCTCAAAGAACTGACTGGTTTGCTGAAGCCTGGTAAGTATGCTAAAGGTTCACCTAAGGCTCACGGGTCTGAGCTTTCATTCACTTAATGGGACAAATGGGTCCTTGCAAATGTGACTTGTGCTGTCAAAAGGTGATAACTTCAATAACTTTTCCCTTCCCGGAATTGTGCTAAGGTTTAGTGCTGTGGCCTGAACTTTTGATATAAGCAAAATATATCCTCATCCCAGCTCACTATGTTTGTTATTCCCTTCACACTGAATGTATCTTATGATTCAGCTGAGTCACCAAGGGCAATTTGCACTTGTTGTATAGAACTCTCAAGCCATCAGTTTGTCTGTTCGTGATATTTTGCCCTTCGTGATGCATCTTTTTATTACCATAGGAACCACTTGAAGTTTAAATATAGTGGCTAATTTTTTCATGTCAAAGAATAATTAGGAACAACAATGGTACAGGCTCTTAAGACAAATAGTTATGAAAACCTGAGATATTGGAAAGCTAAAAATGCCTGAGAGACATACTTAGACTGCTAAAAAAATTAATGAGATTATCATTTGATGTAAAATACAATACCTGGTCCAGGAAGCATACATATCCAATGACTCCATCGGAGAGCTATAATCACTGTGATGATTTTAATTGTTGCTGCAACATGCTCTACATAATACACTTTCATTAAAGCAAATGAATTACTGAGCAGTTAGTTAAGGCATAGTAAATTGTAAGGGTTTTTACTGCCCCTTCTGCCTTAAGAAACTTGGGGACATCTTGTAAGATGGAATATGGGTGCTACTGTGGTAGCTGTTTCAAACTGCTGTTTTAAACTAGATACTAGGATGAATAGCACATTCTACACCATTGTTCTCCAATGTGGCTGTTTCATGAATACCAGGTGTAATCCTTAGCAATGATTACAAGCAAAACCACGTTGTTTTGTGGCTTTCATTTTATAGTAGCTCCCTCCCTTAAACAGAGATTTAGTTGGGCAATTTGGGGTCTCAAAACATGCTGTCTGCTGGGGGCCAAAGACATCCTTTGCCCAGGCCACAGGGCTGATCTGACATGGTTTACAGTAATCTTGGGCTATACTAATCCTGAAGGCTGCTGTACCTCTGTCTCATGAAGGCTGCATTGGCCGTCCAAATCCTGCTCTCGCCACTCCTGCATAGCAAACCCACAGGACCTCTCTGTTTAGGTCTGCCTGTACCCAGGGGGAAAGTAAGTTAGAGGACTTACTGGTATGCTGGAGTTCTGAGCAGAGGGCGTGGCCTCAACCAGAAGAGGCGTGGCCTCAACCGGAAGAGGCAGGGCCTTAAATCCCCGGGCCCTTTAAATCAAGATTTAAAGGGCCAGGGCTCCAGCTGTGGTAGTGGTGGCTGGGAGCCCAGGGCCCTTTAAATCACCCCCGAGCTGCCAGCTGCAGAGGCAGCTGGGAGCCCCGGGGCTCGAGGGTGATTTAAAGGGCTCAGGGCTCCAGCTGCGGCTACCGCAGTGGAGCCCCGGGTCCTTTAAATCACTGAGGAGCCCTAGGGGCTCCCAGCTGCCACTGCTACCCTGGGGCTCTGGGCTCTGGCAGAGCTTTAAAGGGCCTGGGGCTCCGCTGTGGTAGCAGCTGCTGGAGTCCCGAGCCCTTTGAATCCCCGCCTGAGCCCTGCTGCCCAAGCCCTGGAGTAGCAGTGGGCGGGCTCCATCAGGGATTTAAAAGGCCCCGGGGCTCCAGCCACCGCTACTGCTCCGGGGCCCTTTAAATCTCCGCCAGAGCCCCGCCGCTGCTACCCCAGGGCTTCGGCAGCAGGGCTCAGGTGGGGATTTAAAGGGCCCCGGGAAGGTAGCGGGGGCTGGAGCTCCAGGGTCCTTTAAATCCCGGTCTGAGCCCTGCTGCCCAAGCCCTGGGGTAGTGGCGGTGGGGCTCTGGCGGGGATTTAAAGGGCCCCGGAGCTCCAGCCGCCGCTACTGACCCGGCCCTTTAAATCCCCGCCAGAGCCCCACCGCGGCTACCCCAGGGCTCGGGCAGCAGGGCTCAGGCGGGGATTTAAAGGGCCTTGGGGCAGTAGCAGCGGCTGGAACTCCAAGGCCCTTTAAATCCCCACTGCAGCCCCGCTGCCGCTACCCCAGGGCTTTAAATTGCCCTCCCAGAAAGCCGGTCCTGGTATGGCACACCGGCTCTTACCGGTACTCCGTATCGGGGCGTACCGGCTTACTTTCACCTCTGGCCTGTACCTACAAAGAGGGTAAGGGGATCAGCAGGATTTCCCCCTACAACTGCTGTCAAACTCACCTGCTGTGCCATGTTGCATTACACTGCCAGAATATTATCCCTCCTTGTGAAAGGTTCTTAGTCATCGAGCTGTGCTTTATTGTTGCCATGGAAGTGGTGGATTTGCTGAGTTTGCGCTCCCGCTAAATTGCAATCTCATTGTCTTCTAGCAAAAGAAACACAGTAACTATAAAGTTACCAGTAGTACCTACCAACTCCTTTCCAAGGCAATTGCCCTCAGAAATGATGTTCAGTGTTAAGGAATCAAGAGAAAAAGACCACTTCTTAAAAGGAACGTACGCATAAATAATTTAGTCTTATTTTGTGAAGAGCATCCTCAACTCCTGGAAACTGAAAGCGTTCAGTGCTTCACAGGATTAGGCTTTCAATCTAGCAACAAGAAGTTTGCTATGGTATTTAAGTGAATATCTCATGTAGAAAATATTGTATTAAATAACACTGAAAGTACACCCAACAAAATAAAATTCACATTTTAGAACCCCATGGAGAACAATAAGCATAATAGAAAAACCATATAACATTTTATATCAATTATATCAATTTTAAGTTTAAAAATGGGTGGGTCTCGTGTGTGTGTGTCTGACTCAAATCTGAATTGATAAGTGATACATTCTAATGAGATACACTTCTTAATCCACCCACCTTGAATTTCCCTGGCCTTGGAAACTACTCAGTTATTGTGGACTTGTGTATGATGAAATGAAAAGATCTTCCCCACATCAATCATTTCTCCTCAGTACTTCTAAGATGGGAAAGTCTTGTCTATTTAAGGAAAGTGTTGTCTATTTCTGCTGGGCTATCTAACTATTAAGTCCCACTCTAGGTTCAGATTTCCATTTTTTATTCTTTTATACAACAGCTCTTAGCTGCTTGTTCCTCATGACCCTTTCATTCAGTCTTCTGTTTCAGTTTTCTCTTTATTTATTGAGTTTTTAAAATGTTTCAGCTTTTATTCACAGCCTCTTCTCATGTGAATTTTTCCTTCAGAGTACTATATAGTCATCAATATTTCACTTACTCAAATGGAATCTTCATTCTTAAGTAATTTCTCCACACAGTCCAAGCCTAAAGCTAATCTCAAAAAGATCTTCTGAGATATGGGCTTGCATACAATGTGAATGGTACTTTGTTCACTTCAAAATTACACCCTGAGTCCCCAGAATCCCCTTTTTTGACTGAAAGGTGGCATGTGAATTATGTTACACAACATTCATTAGCACAGACCGCAGCCACCTAAGAGTCAGGAAATACTTATATCTCATGTGTTGTGAGAAATAGTGTATCCATGATAATGATCTTAATGCTGATGTAACAAACTGTGGTCCCCTACTGCCCAGGTGTAGGCACTAAGGTGTTCAGTGGGCACTGAAATCTAGATCTTCAGCACCAAAAGTGAAGCCCTTTACTCCTTCAGCAGTCAGAATTTAGTAGACTTTTGGTCACAAGCATTAGGACAGCGTGTTACATAAGACTTAATAAGCCTCCAAGTCCCTGAAGTCCACACAGGAACGCAAATCCCAGCTGGGGTACCATTATTAGGGCCCTACCAAATTCACGGTCCACTTTGGTCAATTTCACGGTCATAGGAATTTAAATATTGTAAATTTAATGATTTCAGTTATTTGTATCTGAAATTTCATCGTGTTGTAATTGTAGGGCTCCTGACCCGAAAAGAGTTGTGGGGGGTGGGTGAGGTCGCAAGTTTATTGGGGGTGGAGGCTTGTAGTACTGCTACCCTTCCTTCTGTGCTGCTGCTGGCGGGGCGCTGCCTTCAGAGCTGGGTGTCTGGCCAATAGCCACCGCTCTCCTGCCGCCTAGTTCTGAAGGCAGCACAAAAGTAAGGGTGGCAATAACGCAACCTCCCTAAAAGAACCTTCAATCCCCCGGCAACTCCCTTTTGGGTCTTGACCCCCAATTTGGGAAACGCTGGTCTCCCCCATGAAATCTATATAGGGCAAAGAACACAAAGCACACAAGACCAGATTTCGCAGCCTTGAATTTGATAGGGCCCTAACCAATATGTAAAAAAAACCCCAAAATTTAACAGATGTACAGACACCGGGGTGATTCCATGTTCTATCCACTGTTAACTTTCAGCACCAAAACCAAAAACGTCTAATACTTGAGCTGAAAGAGAACTTCTTTAGCTACTGCTAGTAATTGGTCCTCTTTTCAGACCATCCACTGGGGAGAAACAATCATTATAAACAAAGCCAAAACATTATGGTGACCCTTTGGTTTATCACACAGGTAACTTGCTGCTAGGGATGATTGATAATTTTCTTTCAGAACTGTTTTTGGACACAAAATGGGATTATCTACAAAATGAATTTTTTCATGAAGTGTCTGCTTTGCAGGGAAAATTTTGATTTTTTTTCATTGAAAAAACAAATATTCAAATGTTTCAGCCAAAGCTGCAAATGTTTTGATTAAATTATCCTGTCTTTGTGCCTCATAGAAATTGTAGTTCAGTTTCCTCACATCTCCGTTATCCTCCATGGGCTGGTCTTGGACTACATCTTGCATAATACACCAAAGCCAGAGACTCCCATGATGCACCTCCCTCACCGGGGGAGACCATGGTGCATTATAGGTGGTGTAGTCTGGTGAGGCCACCCTGCCTATAGAGGAGAATGGATCATGAAGCACCCAAACTATAACTCCCATGGGATCCCACGGAACATTTCCAAGTTAAAAAATAAACTATTTTCAACTGATTCCCCCCCCCCCCAGCCCCGCTATTTTCTGAAGTGCATTACTTGCTGTACATCCTGATCTCTTGCGCCCATATATACATATGGAAGGCAGTTTCACAAGTACGAGAGAACACAGTAATAGAAATAGAGGTTTGAAAGGAGCAGGGAGGGATGGGTAGGAGGGAAATAGAGATGAGCAGTAATTTGAAAATAAAGGTATAGAAATAGATTGTCTGAAAAAGGAAAAATATAACTAGGCAGAGATTTAATAAGAAGGAAGGTGGAACATGGACATATGCAGAGGTTTTAGAAACAAAATCTGACAGTGGTATTAAAAAAAAAGTTCCCCAAATGATCTGGAATAATCAAATTGTGCATATTGTTAGACAGCAACTGTGTGATCTTATTACTGTTATCTTTGTCTGTCCTTGCTCTTCCTTTCTATTGTTTAATATTCATTCACTCTTAAAATAGACTGTAAACTTCTTTGTGGGGTGTTGACCATGTCTTCCCCACATCAATCTTGTGTGTTTGGAGCATCTAGCATAATTGGACCTCAATTTTGATCCTGAATTTTTTTCATTTGGATTTCAGTTAAGTTGCTATAAACTGGTAAACAAGATGCTTGCTCTTCAGGCAAATCCCATTCTGTTCTCAGGGTTTGTGTTTTTGTATTAATATGTTGTGTAGGTCTCCAGGTTAGCACTCTTATTTTGGCTCTCAACAGCTGGTTTTCAGAGGGTTTAAATACAAAGCTACAGCTGTAAAGTTCTCATCCTTGGGGTTTGTCTCATGTTCCTCATCTCATTGATTATTCAATTTGTAGAATGCTTCCCCAACATATAAAATTGATTAATAAAACGACTGCCTTTATTTTCCAAAGACATCAGTAACTGCATTTACAAACTGACCGTAATGAAAATCACCATTTGTGGTGTTGTCTGGATCAGTGTGCTGGTATTCTCCACAAGCATTGCTTGATAGTGGTTAAGGTGAAATTGTAATATGCCATCCAATTAATCTTATTTTACTAAAGTCCTTTTGAGAAAATCTTACTCAGGCTGCCTCAATCATCATAAACATCTTCTCTAGCATTTTCTGGGAGTCTCCTCTGGGCCTTTTATTTCTTGTCTTAAGTAAAAAGTTCCAGATAAGGCAGCAGAATAGCACAGACTAGTTCAAACATAACATTTCAAGCATTTCCTAACCCAGGGCGCTGTCTCATATTCACTGTTCAGTCACAGATGCTCCTAGGGCCATGGTTTTATATGTCCTGAATTAACAAGGCAGCCTTGTGAAATGTTGCTTTTCTCTGCTGAAATGGCAAGCACGATGCACTATTTTAAAGAAGGGTGAAGTCCCATAGCCTGCACACATTGACTTCAAGGGAGAAAATGGTGATGTCTGAGGATGTTTTCATATCAATTATGTTGATTTAATTAATAGTAATGTTGTCCTAGAGATGAAAAATGAGGACTGTTCCCTATCACTTGGAAAAAACACAAGGGCCTGCTCCTATTGAAGTCAATGGCAAAACTCTCATTGATTTCAGTGGGTATAGAATCAAACTCCAAATCATTCGTCTCTTATGCAAAACTACAAAGGAAGTTTTGCATGAGTATAAACTGCCAAATCAGTTCTGTTCTATCCGTAAGTTCTGCCACTTTGGCTGTTCTGATGAGGAATAGAGCTGGGCAATTTTTTTTTTTTTTTTAGCAAATAGTTTATTCGTCCAAAAAGATGGGGTTTTCATCAACCCGAAACGATTCATGAATTTGTGTTGACTTTGGTGAATAGTTTCAATGGACCCAAAAAATCAAAATGTTTCAGGGATGTTGAAATGAAGTGTTTCATTTCTACCCAGCTTGCAGTTTTTCCTTTTGGATTTTGGGCATTTTGACAAAAGCAAAGGAGGACTAAATTAACAAACCACTATGGGGAGGGGAAAAGGAGGAGAGCGGCCTTCTCTTATAACTTTAGCTCAGTGGATACTCACCTGGGATGCGGGAGTCCCAGGCTGTATTCCCCTGTGGGGTGGAGAAGGGATTTGGACTTGTGTCTTCCACAGTGCAGAAGAGTGCCCTAGCTATGGCTGCTCTATGGGATATTGTGGTGTGGCACTTTCTCAATCTCTCCTGTTGAAGCTGTTCAACTTTTTATAAATAATGAATGACTGGAACACATATATATATTTTTAATTAATGCTCCTACATATCCTACGTGAATGCCCTAACCACCAGGCTAAGGAGTCATTCTCACTCTCTTGCCCTGTCCCAATGGCTATTCATAGTCATTTCATGGTGGCTCACCATGGCATATTAATTCAACAGCTGAGCAAGCTTTTGCTGTTGCGCTGGCAGGTGGAATTAGTATCGCCAGTCATATCGATCCACTTTTAAGAAACACTTTTAAAAGCTATTTTTAGTAGGGCAATTGTTGGCTTTGTATTTATTACCTATCCACACCACCCTGTCACTGATCCCAGTGAAAACCCCCTTGCTGGCCACCCACTAGGATTGCTCTGAGGGGAATCCAATTCTGTGGTGCTCTGGATTCCCAGGGCCTTTTGGGCCCCTGGTGCCTGAATGGAGATCAACCACTGCCCCCATCCTGGGGTCCATAGGTACATTCTTGGGGCACCAGACCTAAGGGCTGGCACCTGCTGTCCAGCTGCCTAGACCTTCTGAGTGCAGCACTGACACTTCAGACTCCCTTCTACTTAAACATGCCCTATCCCAAAGCTCCATCCCCCCAAAGTGTGAAGCTCCTGGTTTACAATTTAACTCTCTCAGAAGATGCAGTGCTTGTGAAGCTGTTAACACACTCAGTGTATCTAGCTTTGCACAGAGTCTAACACATGAATGGTCTTTTAGTTAACCGTAAAAAGCATAGACCATACAATACAATCCACACTGTAAACTTACTGTAACGTCTTTCACTAGCTCACCCTTCCCTTGTGAGTCGTTAGGGACCATTGGTGTCCAGAAAGGCAGGCAGTCCCCTAACTCATGCAGGTTGTTACATGATGGGTAGTCTCCCCCTCCTGGAGCCCCTTATCCAGCTTCTGTGACCTTGCTCTCTCCTACCCCATACGTCCTCTTCCTGTCTGGCTTGCTATTAACTCCCCCAGCTTCCTTTGTTCTGGCTTTTGGGCAACATTCCACTGCTGCTTTCTTTCCCCCCTCCCTTCAGAGGAGTCAACTGACTAATTTTCTAATGACGTATGTCGCCCATTATACCTGGTGTTTGCATCTGAATAGGGTTACTGAGTCCTAAGCACCCCTTAGTGAATCTGGCAGCTTTGTATCTGTCACAGGGCTGTCAGCAATGGTGGGTCCACATACATTTAGGCATTCATGATACAGTAGTTTTTCATAATACAATCAAATCACCCCTTAACCATCTCTTTGTTAAGCTAAATAGATTGAGCTCCTTGAGTCTATTGCTATAAGGCATGTTTCTAATCCTTTAACCATTCTTGTGGCTCTTCTCTGAGTCCTCTTCAATTTTTCAACACCTTTGTTGAATTGTGGACACCAGAACTTATCCACCACGATCCCAAAATCTTTTTCAGAGTCACTGCTTCCCTACATTCTTTGTTCCTAGATATGCATTTCCATTTAGCCATGTTAAAATGCATATTGTTTGCTTGCGTGCTATTTACCAACTGATTGATATTGCTCTGTATTAGTGATCTGTCAACTTCATTATTGATCACTCCTCCAATTTTTGTGTCATTTACAAATTTTATCATTAATGATTTTGTTTTCTTCCAGGGCATTGATAAAAATGTTAAATAGCATAGAGATAAGAACATCGCTGTGGGATCCCACTAAAAACACACCAACTCAGTCATATTTCCCTATTTAGAATTACATTTTGAGACCTATCAGTTAGCCAACCTTTAAATCCATTTAATATATATATTCACCTTGTTCATTTCTTATCTTTCTGTTTTTTTAATCACAATGTCATGCCATGCCAAGTCAAAGAAGTCTACGCATATTACATCAACGCTATTACCTTTATTAGCCAAACCTGTAACCTTATTTTTAAAAAAATCAAGTTAATTTGACTGGGTCTATTGTCTGTAAACCCATGTTGATTGGCATTAATTATATTACCCTACTTTAATTTGTTATTAATTGAATCCATATCAGTTGCTCTGTCTTGTCCAGGATTGATGTCAGATTGACAGGCCTATAATTACCCAGATCATCCCATTTGAAATATTTACACAATAACTTGCTTCAAGTGTTCTGGAACTTCTGTGGTGTCCCAAGACTCATTGAAAATCATCATTTATGGTCCAGTGAGCTCCTCAGCCAGCTCTATTAAAACTCTTGGTTGCAAGTTATCCAGACCTGCTGACTTAAAATTGTCTAACTTTAGTAGCAGCTGTTCAACATCATAATGTCATATTGCAGGAGGCCCCACAGTACAGCTGAAATCACATATGACATTTCCCTGCTAACCTTGTTGCATGCACAGTGGTTGGTATTATCGCTTGTTGCTTTTCTGCCCCAACAGCTTGATCCTGTTATGCTCTCACACTCAGAGAGAACCATGATATCATCACCACTGTCTGATGTGCCATTCCCATATCAAACAACTCTGACTGAATCTTTCTAGGAGCTTCCTCTGCTCTTGCATACACTGCTAAAATGGTTCAACAAGCTGCCTTTCGTGCAATGCTGTCCTGATGTGGGGCACACTTCTTTTACCCACTCATAATGTCTCCCACAGTAAATGTCTCATGGGTATGGAACCCTGGCCGGCTGCTCTCCTTTACTGTTGTCTCCCTGCATGTACCTCCGGGGGTGCTGTGCTTCCTACAGCTTTCATTATTTCTCTTGAAGCTTCTGTTGCATGCCTGTCTAATGTCAGATTGCCTTCCCAGAGCAGCTGCTCCCTCAGGTGGTGATCCCAAGTGCTGCAGACTGTCCTGTCCTGAATCAGAGAATCTGTCAAGTCCCCAAAATTGCATGTAGCAGCTAGTATGCTTAAGGCAGTAACGTTGGGCTCTAGCCCCTCCCCTTTGGACTGGTCTCTAGAGAGAAACCTGTGTCGTTGCATAGTTTTGTTCTGCGTCAGGGAAAAATAGCTCTCCAGGGCTTCTAGGATGTTGTAAAGCTTGAGGCAGTGGTGAGCTTCGGAGTGCTGCAGACATCTCGGCCATGTTCCCCAGTAAAATAAAATAATAGTTTCATTTTCCAGCTCATCCTCCTGTGTACAGCTCAAACTCCTTCCACTAGACCCATCTGTGGCTAAGTTTGTGTCTGCAAAAGCCAAGACTCTGGAGGGCTTCAGATCAAGTTTCATGGCTCATGCTGCCATGGTACTTTATGGACACATCGTTCAGATGCTGCCACGATGTTTCATTCGCAAAGAGTAAAGCTGAATGCAGGTTAAGTTGAACAAGTGGAACTTTATTAAATCCTGTGAACAACTTGGTCCATCTGGCTGAGTTGCTTCAAGCCTAACTCATTGTGTTCCCTGTTTTCCTGGTGCCCTGTCAATAACAGTCCCTCCAGGAAACTTGCGCCTCTGACTCCAGTTCCACTGATCATAATCCACTCCATTTCTTTTATATAATATTTTAATAGTGATTTTATTTATTTATTTATTTTTGTTTTAATGTTGTGCAGCACCTGAGCTTGGTTAAGGAATGGGGGAATCTTCTAGAAGTAAGCACATTACCCTTATGAGGTGTGACCTCACGTAAGGTTCAGCCCAGGATTAGTCCAAATTAACCAGAGGGTAAATCAATTACCAAAGCATGTATTCAATTTTCAGTTTAACTAATGAAGCGCTATGTAGAAAACAATAGGGGTCATGTGAGTCAAACAATACAATCTGCCGAGTAACCTCTAGAGCTTGTCTAGCTTTGACTTCTCTTCCTTGCTTCTTGCATGATTGAGCACATGTGAGAGTTGGAAGTCACTCTAGTCAGGCCTGGGAAAATCAATGATTTAGGTTAAAAAGCTAGTTGTTATAACATGACATGAATAGATACAGAACTTATGAAGCCAGTGTGACACTTGGGGCTTGCTTCTGCTCTAAATGAAGTCAGTGGAAGTTTTGCCATTGACTCCAACAAGATTGAATGTGGGTTTATTTGTATACAAGTACCCAGACTGCTTTTCCAGCAGATAATTGTTTTCATAGTAGTACCATAATCTGAGGTCCACCTGGTATCCATATATGGTAATTCTTTTGTTGGGGCCAAGAAATTGTCGGTTTCCTTTGCATTCCTCTACATGGGGCTGAGAATTACTGCTGTGGAAGAAAGTAAGGTCAGACCCACAAACTCCAATGCTTCCTTTGCATCCGCAGGGAGAAAAGGGACATCTGCATGGACGTCTAGTGTCTCTGCATTGGCTCTACAATCCCTGCCCTGCTCTCTGACAGTACAGGTCTATTGGAACTGCATTGCCAAGAACTCTTCAGCTGGTGCCTGCCTATGGGGAGTCCCTTTGGCTAGATTATAGCTTTCCTCTTTGATCTCTGCTAGGAACTGAATCTCCCCCCAGCCCTTTTGGCCACCTTGCCCCCTCCCCAGGCATGGATGCCCAGACCCAGATAGCTGTCCGTGAGAGAAAGAGGGACCCCTACTAGAGCCATCTGATCCCTTCTGCCTATTTCCCTGTGGAGAGGAGCTGAACTACACACACTTATTTTATTAATATTTATTCATATCACAGCAATACCTAGAGACCTCAGTCCGCTCAGCGTCCCATTGTGCTAGGCAAATACAAAGATGATCCCTCTCCCAAAGGGTAAGCTCTCTCTGCATGCAGTTCCTAAGTAGATGACCTGCCCCTGAGCTCCCAGTGGGAAGCCAGCTGACAGCTTTGAGTGAGCTTGCTTGTGTGTCTGTACTGAGGTTCTCGGAATACGTGGCAAAAAGGATTGTGGAAAGGAAGGTTTTCTTCACATCTAACCTCTGTATTTGAGTGAGGCTGTGAAATTACTTATTGAAACATTATGCAGCTCAGATGCTCTATTCAGATTTTAATTACCTGTGGATGTCTATTTCATATTCCCATTGTTGGTGGACACAATGCATGTTACTACCTCTCCATAGTCATTTACATATTATAAGGGTCAAAATGTTTCCTGCTTGTGGTTTTAAAGTCCCATTGCACCATTTTGTGCCTGCTCTATCATTTATTCCAGGAATGTATTTTAAAATGCAGGCTCTCAACACAAGAATGTATTTTTATATGAACTACTGTGGCAATATAAAAAAACTGAATAATTGCTTTCTAAAAAGTGTAACATCTGCACATCAGAAATATATGGTATTGAGAAAAGTATAACTGGATTCAAAAAAAGAATTAGATAAGTTCATGGAGGATAGGTCCATCAATGACTATTAAACAAGATGGTCAGGGATGCAACCTCCTAACATGGGTGTCCCTAAATCTCCAACTGCCAGAAGCTGGGACTGGATGACAGGGGCTGGATCACTTGAAATTGCCCTGGTTTGTTCAGTCCCTCTGAAGCATCTGGCACTGGCCACTATCAGAGAAAGAATACTGGACTAGATGGACCATTGCTCCAACGCAGTATGGCCGTTCTTATGAGACAGGGAGATTTTGAAGGGACCAATGAAAGCAGAATAGAGATAAAAGAGAGCAGTGTGAAAAACTGACTTTTCAGTTCTCTGGCAGTTCCAAAAGAGAAATAATTTAGGTCAAACCAAATTACATGTTTCTGAAGTTTTGGTGAATAAAAAGTTGAAAAAATTCATTTCAGGTCGAGTGAAAAATGTTTTGTTTGACCCAGAATGTTTTGTTTCAGATATTTTTACTAAAAGAAAAGGAAATGAAGCACTAGGTTCACAACAAATGGTGATGGTAGCACCTCCTCCCCCATGCTTTATACCCAATAGCCCAGAGGTTAGAACACTCACCTGGGATGTGAAAGACCCAGTTTTGAATCCTTGCTGTTGAGCAGGGACTTGAATACCGGTACCCCTGCCCCTTGTTGAGTGCCCTAACCACCATGCTATAGTGTATTGTGGGATGGGTCTCTCTTGGTCTTTCTGAATCTCATCCACCTTGTAAATAGAATTAAATAGTAATTGGAGCAGGGACTGGAAGTCCCACATCTCAGGTGAGTGCTCTAATCTCTCAGCTGCAGAGTCATTCTTATTTTATGATGCAACAGAGTGCAATAGCTTCAACAGGCCAGCCTGAGAGAGATCCAGTCCACAGTAGCTTGTTGCCTGGGGGTAATGGCACATACCTGCAATAGGAGAAACCTGGATTTCAAGTTGCTGCTCTAGAGAAGGGATTCCCACCTGGCTCTTGCCTGTCTCCAATCCCTAGAGAAGTGCTGTCTGGTCCTGTCCTGTGGCTCCAATACCTAATCCAGCCGGAGTGATTTCAGCTTTATGGCTGGGTTCAAGGGCTTTACCAGAGTTCACTCAGCTCTGCTGCTGCTTTCTGCAGCTTCAGTAAAGAGCTCTCTCTGCAGTATTTGATGTCAACCAGCCAAAGAGCACAGCGTCCTCAGAGAAAAGGAGGCAGGAACATATAGGACCACTGAGCAGAGTTCTTACAAACATGGAATGCACTCCTTGCAATAAGATAAGAGCTTTTTCACCCTCAGCTCAGTTTCACTGCCCAACAAATTCTGAGTTTGTTTACAGTTATGGTGACTCCCAAAGCATCACTGGAGGAATTCTGGATAGAAAGCTCTTTCTGTAACCATACTTCTCCCTGTTCACCAATAGATGGGGACAGAGAGCTCCTCCGCCTCTGGAGCTTCTGTCCATTTGGAGTTCTGGGTAAATAGCTAATGCAAATCAAGCAGTTCTGTGGCTGGTCTTCCCCGAGTTCCCCATCTATAATAATAGGAATGTAGTGCAGGAAGGGACCTCCAGATATCATTTATTTCATCTGCTTGCACTGAGGCAGGATTAAGTATACCTAGCCCGTACCTGACAGATGTTTGTCTAACCTGTTCTTAAAAACAAGTGATGCAGATTCTACAACTTCTGTAAGTAACCTATTCCAGTGCTTAACTATCCTTATAGTTAGCAAGATTTTCCTCATATCCAACCTGAATCTCCTTTGCTGCAAACTAAGCTGATTACTTCTTGCCTTGCATTCAACAGCAGATCACCGTTCTCTTTACCTTTCACATATCTGAAGACTTATCACATCCCCACTCAGCCTTGTGGGACCCCATTTGATATGTCCTCCCAGTCTGACAGTGAACCACTGATAATTACTCTTTGAGAATGGTCCTTCAACCAGTTATGCATTCACCTTATAGTAAGTCTATCTAGATCATTATTGCTAAAAGGTATAGCCAATTGCTTTGACTACACTTGTGGTTCAATATTAAAAATATTTAAGAGACCAAATGACCAAGCTATTGTCTAAAGACAAATGAAAAGGACATATACATATCACTCCCTTTTGGGAAGCTATTTCATGCAGCATACAGTTAACCATACACAGAAAGTATGCTATGAAATATGCCCCCTAAACTACCTCTATTTATACCAATCCTGTTTACAAGTTAGAGAGCTTTCCATACATCACTGAGTTCTAACTCATCAGTCTGTACCAGCTTTGTACCTTTCCTTATCTCTTGTTTTCGACATTATGTTCCAGGTACCAACAGGTGTGAAGGCACCTCCCAAGCTTGTACCAAGGCAGAACATTCATGTATCTTTTTGACTTTGACAGGTTTCCTATCTGCCTATGGCATGCCAAATGCTGAATTGTACTCTTACAAGTTATTGTGGGATATATATCTTGACATCAGTGAACAGAAGTGGACAGCATTGTGGGAAAGACATAGTATAATTCAGTTAACATAACTGTCCACATTCTGGATATAATGTAGTGTACACTACATCTATCATATGTATTGGCTAATATCATATTTCCCTAGTTTTCGTATGAGAATGTTATATGTAGGGCCCTACCAAATTCATGGCCATGAAAAACGCATCACGGACCATGAAATCTGGCCTTTTGGGTGCTTTTACCCTCTACTATACAGATTTCATGGCGGGAAAACAGCATTTCCTAAACTGGGAGTCCTGACTCAAAAGGGAGTTGCTGGGGGATTGCAAGGTTATTTTAGGGGTGTCACGGTATTGCCACCCTTACTTCCGCGCTGCCTTCAGAGCTGGGTGGCTGGAGAGCGGCAACTGTTGGCCAGGCGCTCAGCTCTGAAGGCAGTGCCCTGCCAGCAGCAGTGCAGAAGCAAGGGTGGCGAAACCAAAAATATGAATCTTGCCTATATGCTCAGTGTTTAGTAGATCGCCATATTTGGGGTTGGGAAGGAATTTTCCTCCAGGGCAGATTGGAAGAGGCCCTGGAATTTTTTCGCCTTCCTCTGTAGCATGGGGCACGGGTCACTTGCTGGAGGATTCTCTGCTCCTTGAAGTCTTTAAACCACGATTTGAGAACTTCAATAGCACAGATATAGGTGTGAGGTTTTTTTGGTAGGAGTGGGTCGGTGAAATTCTGTGGCCTGCCTTGTGCAGGAGGTCAGACTAGATGATCATAATGGTCCCTTCTGACCTAAATATCTGTGAATCTATGAATCTATGAAAAATGGACCGTAAATTTGGCAGGGCCCTAGTTATGTGGGACTGCATCCAAAGCCTTACTGAAGTACAGCTATATCATGTCTACTGCTTTCCCATGACGGCAGCAGAGTGCATCTTACCTTCTAGAGCTTCAGCCACAGGGTTTACGATATCATAATCTTTGGCTTGTAATGTGCTTAGAGAACCTTCAGAATAAAAGATGCTGTATTATATGTAAGGGAGTTTTAATAGTAGCACTTGTGCTCTGTTTATGGCGTATCTATATAAGTAAGATGTCACTAATTACGTTGCTAGTTTGTGTGATAAAAATGAGCTAAGTAATTTCCAGAAAAGGAGCTAATCTAGAGCTGCAGAAATAAGATTTTCAACTCAGCATTGCCAGTGACTATATGAGAGTTTGAAAAGTATAGCACCTATCAACCAACAAATCACAGTCATTAAAAAAAAAAATGGCACACACGTGTGAGAGAGAGAGAGAGAGACGGCAAAGTTCACCTAATCTAATTCCCAGCACGCACACAGGTTCCAGGCTCAAATTGTTTTTGACAGGGAGACAGAATGGAAATGGAGATGGGTCAGAGCACAGCCCTGGGAATGAACCCTGAATTCCAATCAAAACCGTAACAGCAGCAACGGTGCTGCTGTATTAAGGAGCAGTATTAATTACCCAGGCGAAAGTTTAGTACAAACCTCCTCCTCCCCTTCCCCCCGCCTTTTCTGAAGGAAAACCTAAATCACCAGGGTCTGAAATATTTATGGAGGCATATGTACAATGTTTACTTTATTTAAAAAAAATTCTCATTTTCTGTATACACAGATAAATAGGGATGTAAAAGAGTAAATAATGAACACTCAAGCGTTAGCTAAAAAAGTGTGGCGGACATAGCTATGATTCTGTTTTCTGTGACAAGCCAGAAGCCAGGGCTGTTAGGGATTCAAGACTCTTCTTTTGCTCTCATGGAGATTTATATTTGTCCTTTCTTTGTTAGTTCCCCCCCCCCCTTAATCTAAAATAAGTCATCCAAATTGACACTACATGTTTTGCTCTCTGTTTATAGAGAAAATGTAAGCACTTTTCTATGGCTATGGGTACATCTCACTGAATGGCTGACAGCTCCCACCTGGGGGGAGAGAACAAAGTGGGGATGGGTTGTCATCTTCTCCACCCCCACTGTTCTGGCCATATTGCCACACAGGTGTCAGCATTCACTGTTCTGACCATGTTATAAACAGGTAACATTGCATAGCTCCTGCTCCTTCCCCATGCGGACTGACAATAACTCTCTGGTGGGAAGAGCTGTGGGAAGGGTATGGGACATAACCTGGCAAGGGTGGGACAGATAAGTTATAGCCATTTTGTGGTCTGGTCTGCAAGATGGCAGCTGTTAGGCATTAGGCAGGCTTGACCTTTCTCTAGCAGAAATTCCAGTGGCTTCCATTAGGAGTCCTGCAGTTAGTTCCAAGCTCCAGTGGTTTCTTTTAAACCCCTTCTTCCCCCGGAGCCAACAGATCTTTTTGCCCCTTTATTGGTTCCAAAACCTAGTTGGCCAACTGGAATTAGCAGAACATTTTCAACTGCTGTCTCCACTAACAGAATTAACTACAAGGTTTGTTTTTAAAGCCATTTTTATACAAACTGAGTTGATTCTAAAACTGGGGGAGAAACACCCAGTGGAATTTCCCTGTATTTGAAATATTCATCTAGGTTAGCCCATGGAAATAGAACATCTCAATTTTCAGGGAGTGATGATTCCATTTATGGCTATCCCTCTTGGTGGGAGTTTTGAGGGCAGTGATAAGAAGAAAGATGCTGGCTGTCAGGAACACACAACTTAGTAAGGAGCTCTGGCTGATGGTGGTGAGGCATAGGTGTTGGGCAATGGCACAACAGGGCTGGTGTGGTTGAGAGCCTGACAGCATCCTCCTGGATAGGGAAAACTGATGACTAAAACAAAGGAAGGTTGTAGAGTGTAGGTCCTATGTCAGCCATAATGTTAGGTGAATCTACCTTTTGTATCCTGCACCTAAATGCTACAGTGGTGGGTGCATTATCTATAGCATCACAGACAGATGTGATTTATTATTTTATTGAATCAGCAGTTATGCAGGTCAGAATGAAAAAACTTCTTGAACAGTTTACAGTATGGTTATATTACTTGCATAGCACGCTCAGCATACATGGCACCGAATGGCTCATCATTAATATTAGCGTTTACTATTCATTGTAATTACATTAGCTACTCCCATTATGAACTCATTTGGTATTAATGAGAAGAGGTAATTGCATCAGTAATATAAAATTAATCATCTTAGAGTGTGACCAATCACCAATGTGAGGAAAACAAACACAAATAAGGAAGGAACCCAGAGCCCTTTCTGAAGATATTTAAAAGGAAAGAGGTTTTTGCTTTGATGGCAGTTATTATCAAGCAGGATGCATCTTCTGTTTGGCCAGCCAGAAATACCAATTCCCATCAATAGTACTCATTACTGCCCACTCTGATCGTCTGCGCTGGGGATTTACAGCTATTCATCTGGTTGGGTTTTCTACAGACACATCTGACCTTTTGCACTCAACCTGCAGCTGGCGGTTTAATCAAACAACTTGTCTAGTAATGACCCTGGGAAGCACATTGAAAATAGCAATCCATCCCCTTCTGGCAGAAACTCTCAGAGCTGTAGTATTCATTACTGCTGTAGGGTTCTGCCATTATGTAGTCCCAGTTTCCCCTCCTCCATTTCTGACTGGCTTCGCTTTTCGCTAAAGATCTGAACACAGCCACATGCAATGCCTTTCCATTAGGACATGACAATCATGTCTGTCTTTGTTGCAGTTTAATGGGAAGATGCACTGGGGTAACACAACCCTAGCTTTGCAAAATCAAATCTGCTCTTGAGCTTTCCTTAAGGTGCTTTAGAAATGGGAAGGTAACTTCATTCTTACTGAATTACTGATTGCCTTTATCTCACTGGAGGGACAAGGTGGGTGAGGTAATATCTTTTATTGGCCCAATTTCTGCTGATGAAAGAGAAAAGATTTCAAGCTACACAGAGCTATAGGTCACTTGAAGAGGAGCTCTGTATAAGTTTGAAACTTGTCTCTTTTTCACCGGCCCAACTTCTGCTGGTGAAAGAGACAAGTTTCAAACTTACACAGAGCTCTTCTTAGATATTACCTCAACCCACCTTGTCTCTCTAATACTCTAATCAGCTACCACAACACTTTATTTTACTAGCTCAGTTCATTCATATTCTTGTGGCTTGTACTGTGTAGAAAAATCTGACATTCTAGTTCATCTGGGCATTATTGCTATTTATTTATTTCTATTGAGGTTGTGCCCAAAGGCCCTAATCAGAATCAGGCTCCGTGTTCTAGACACTGTACAAACACACAGGAGCTGGAGCACGTACGTACTGAAAAGAGAAACTGCAGACAAGAGGTGTGGGGAAGGGATGCAGATGAAGTGATCAGGGTGAGAATGGATGCATGGATTGTTAGCTTCCTATCTTCTGCCTTCCAGGGGGCAGGAGTGGGGTGAGCTGGAAAGGTAGAGATTGGATGAATAGGAGCCCGGGAGTTAGAAAAAGGAAAAGAGGGAAAGGAGGCCATTGCTGGGGAGGGAAGGAAAGAGAGGGGAACATGGAAGGCAGGGAGAGTGAGGCTTGCAGTGAGGGGAGGAAGAGGTTGGGGCAAACAGCCAATCGGGAGACAAAGTACATTTTAAAGTTAAAATTACAAAAAGCTGTCTGCTGCCATTCATGATGTCCAGGGGGTGTGTGCTTGGTGAGGGGGCATAAAAGAATGTGCAGTGCCAGTCAAAAAAGTGAACAGAATGTTGGGAATCATTAGGAAAGGGAGAAATAAAAAGACAGAAAATATCGTGTTGCCTCTATATAAATCCATGGTATCCTCACCTCTTGAATACTGCATGCAGATGTGGTCGCCCCATCTCCAAAAAGATATATTGAAAAAGGGCAACAAAAAAGATTAGATGCATGGAACAGCTTCCATATGAGTAGAGATTAATAAGACTGGGACTTTTCATCTCAGAAAAGAGACCATTAAGGGGGGGATATGACAGAGGTCTATAAAATCAAGAGAGGTGTGGAGAACATAAATAAGGAAGTGTTGTTTACTCCTTCTCATATAACACAAGGACTAGGGGGTTAACAAATGAAATACAGAGTGTATTTTCTTGCCACATGATAACTAATTTTACTAAATGGCAGAAATAATGATAAACTGCAGCTCGTTACATATTCATGAAATCTCAAAATATTCCATAAATTCTGAGTACTTAGCCTTTTTGAATTGGAGCTTGAATGTAAACACAGTCACTAGCAATACTTAACAGACACTCAATTATTTGTTTCCATAAACCATTTTCTCATAACAATAGAACTAAGGGGTCACCAAATGAAATTAATAGGCAGCACGTTTAAAACAAACAAGAAGAAGTATTTCTTCACACAATGCACAGTCAACCTGTGGAACTCTTTGCCAGGGGATGTTGTGAAGGCCAAGACTATAACAGCATTAAAAAAAAATTAGATAAGTTCATGGAGGATAGGTCCACCAGTGGCTATTAGCCGAGATGGGTAGGGGTGGTATCCCTAGCCTCTGTTTGCTGGGAATGGTTGACAGGGGATGGATAACTAGATGATTACCTGTTCTGTTCATGTGCTCTGGGGCTCCTGGCATTAGCCACCGTTGGAAGACAGGATACTGAGCTAGATGGACCTTTGGTCTGACCCAGTATGACCATTCTTATGTTTTTAAGAAATGGGGGCCCCAGCTGGATTTCTCCTACCCTGTTGCTCACTAGGATTGGCTGCAGCCCTCTGAACGTTTCAGCTTCTCCCAAACCCAAGTATCTGGGAGAGGGAAGGAGAAGGGGGTGCTAGAGCTTCTGTAGTGAGGACTGACCCCAGAGGGCAATCCCCATCTGCTCAAGTCTGGCTCCCGGGGAGCTGTGGGGAAAGCAGGGTCCTCACTGGGTTTCTCCCACTGCTGTTGATTGGCAATGCTATTATTGGCAAGTAAAGCTAATTTTGAAATGTGCCTATAACTAAGTGACTTCATAAAATGAAGAATTTATAAAGGGCTGGCATGCACCTGAGTTATATAACAGTCTTTCGTCTACTACCCCTGAAGTGCTGGTTCATAGAAACTGGCACCCTCGTGCCATCTGCATGGATTGTCCTGGTTCAGTGGCACTGTATGATAGGGGAAACTGAAAGGTTTGACACAGAAGCCTCTATGGAAGACTATCTTTGAATGTGACCCATGTGAAGCTTTGGGAATTTGTAGAGTTTTGATGCAGCATCAGTCAGGGAGGCCAGATAGACATTCTTCTCTTCCACCATAGCCTATGTGAAATTATGCCCAAAGACCTGCTCCAGATAATGAACCATTTAGTCAGCCAAGACTTCCTTCACCTAACCTAAGATCTCCTGCTGGTAGGAGCTTTTGTTTTATTTCACAATTAAGATGGACCAAATTCAGGGTGGTCTCCATGAGTCAGTGAAATCAAAACATCAAAACAGCAGTGGGAGTAGAACTGTTCCCTCCCCACAGTGAAATTCAGATTGATGTTGAAGATGGTGGTTTTGAATACATTGAGGGAAGTCCTTTCTGTCATGAGTGAACCCTGGATCTCTTCCCCCATGGCCAGTGGAAAAACAGTTGGGGAGAGTGTAGATTCACTGCTGATAGAGATAATGCTACCAACAACCCATAAATACGTGGTGTTCCAGACCTTACTCAAGACACCATCATTCAGCATCAAATATCTTGTCATTTTGTCATTTCTTTTCCCTCTCTCCCCCGCTCCCCACTTCCCTCTTTTTAAATTTAGGGGAGATCATTAGAGGCTCAGGGCTACAGTGCTATGAAGAAACCAAGCTCCTGGTCTCCTTTTCATCAAGCATGGGCAGTAGTCTCTTTATTGTCCTAGTGCCTGAGTACAAAACTTTTGGGTGAAAAGAAGCTCTCAAGGTAAATCCTGGCAAAACAAAACCAATCAGCTAGCTGACCTCGTAGGTCTTTTACATCTCAGATTTCTATGACTCTGTAAGGTTGAAAGGCACGACAACCTGTTACTGACCCTCCCACCCCATAGTTTTCAGAACTAATGGCAGTCTCAAATGACAGTTCCTGTATAAAAGATAGTTATAAATAATGTGAATTAATTTCAGGATTGTCTCTCTTTCAATATATCTTTATGTGGATTTGGCTTCGAATAACTTTGGATAGCAAATTACACATTAAATTCACCATAATCACTGAGTAAAACAGACGATTAAGCCGTGAAAAAATAACCATGGCACTAGTGGCATATACTTTCATCTTTTGCAAATAAAGAAGTGACTGAAAGTTGCTATTAGCAGACCATAACACAGAGCAAGTTTGTTCAGAAGAAATAATTCCCTATTATTTTTGAACAAATTGACATAATGAGCTGTCTTTCCATTATTATCTCTGAGCATTAACTGACTCTATTATGCAAGATAATACTCAGAATAATTACTACTTATCCACATGTACATACATAGAATAATAAAATAATTAGACCTTTTAAAACAGCATTGAAAAGATTCTACTTAATGTAATCCTGGGTTTCTGATTATAAGGTTGGAATAAATAACATGTGGCATTTTATCAGTCTCAAACCAGTAAATTCTGGATTTATGAATGTTAGTACTCACTGTGCATAATATTTTTTGAGCCTGTTCCTACATTAAATTCTAGAATTAAAATTTTAAATAAGAATGTTAAGACAATATCTAAAAGTTCGGAGAGGAAGAAACAGTGGATGTTTTTAGGAGCTGTATAGCTTTTCTATTGGCTCCCATTTTCTCCTGCTTTCGGTGTTGGGAATTGTGTGCTAGTTGCTTCCTTAGCAGCACCTGAACAGATGAAGTGCAAACCGCCTCCCTTCAGTCTCTGTGCCACAGCTAGCACTATTGCAGGGATGAATTCCCTGCTCCTTCCCCCCGGTGGCTCTTCTTGTGCAGTAAAGAGAGGAAGGATAATTCAGATGCAAGCCTGGGACTCAGGAAACTTGTCACACAAGAAGTCTGTGGCCTTGGGCAAGTCACTTGGGGCTTGTCTACGTTGCCGTGCAGTTCCGACTATGGGGGTGTGATAACAGTGCGCACTGAAGTGCTGTGCTGTGACTCCCCCAGGGGGACACTGCAGGCACAAACTAAAAACATGATTACATTAATTCGAACTAGGGGCAGCATAGACGTAACCTTAGTCTTTCTATGCCTCAGTTCCTCATCTGTAAAATGGGGATAATAGTATTTTCCTCCCAAAACTCTGTGAAGTAGGATAAAAGATTGTGAGGAGCTTGGATATTATGGCAATGGGGGCCATATAAGTACCTAAAGTAGAGAAAGTGTGAGTAATAGGGGCCAGAATCTGGCCCTGTGTTATTAAACGGTTTTATGCATTCATCTGATTTCAGCCCGGCTGAGGAGAGCCAAGGCTTCAATGGGTACAATCCATGTAGAGTTTTGTGCAGCTGTCTTTCAGTGATCACGAAGATCTTTCCCACCTCCGCAGACATTACATGCTCTGAACATGCAGTGGGATATCCTTGACATTTCCATCGAGGGCCTTGAGGAGCAGAGTCATGGACTCCACCCTAGGTGCAAAGGGCAGACTCTGGATGCTGGTTAATAGTGATAGAATAGCCCTAGAGCTCAAACTTCAAGAAATTCTTTGCATGCATGTAGTCACCAAGCACACTGGGGCCAGGATTTGCCCTTAATGTAATTAATGAAAAACAGCCAGATCCTGATGCTCACCAAAGAATCTTTGCTGCACCAATTCAAATGAAGTCAGTTGACAGGAAATGGTAATGCCGAGGAAAGAATTTAAAATGTTATATTAGGGTTCCAAATGAAACTCAGGGCTTCATCCTCCTTGCTGCTGCTTATTATTGTCAAGAGTTGAATCTCCAGATGTTTTGCTGAATCCCCATTCTTTGACTCTCATTTTTTTTCTCTAGAGTGCTTGAGTGGAGCTAATTTGATTTTATATTTATTCCTGACCGGTGATTGATTTTACTTCATTTGGATTCCAGAGAAGTGACTTTGACCTACATAGATACTGCACTGTGCTCACATGGGATCGTGCGCACACACCATTTATCACTAGCTAGATGATTTTTTTAGGACACCTAGGACCTTACTGAATTATGTCAGATAAATGAAGAGGAAATAGTCCATCTCAGCCTTTGCTCAGAATCCCAGATGCTGGGTTACTAATGCCAAGGATGAGGAACCTGAGGCAGCTGAGTGGAATGTTTTAATTCTGCTTGTTGACAGGTGTAAACATAATTGGTTTACATCTGTGTTCAATAACTTAATGAGAGAGAGAGTTTCCATTTGTGAATAATGTAGGATTCAAGGATAGATGACTTGCAAATGTTGATGACTCCATTGAACAAAGGACAGATAACTCCTTGTTTTACAGGATGAAAATGATAAAGACTAAAATGATAAGGGTCAGTGAATGTTGGTTTCCTCAACATGGAGAACAATTTTTTAAAAGTACCAAATGTGGTAAATGATTTAAATTTAATCATAGTCTAATATAGAAAGCAAAAATAACCCTCCTTATTTTTCTTGGAATGTTAATGGATGGATGACTAGAACTTTTAAAATCCAGGCTGGTAAAGCCTGTGTAGTACCCAAGTCTCAGTCTTGAGTTGAAATTGGTTTCAGATTAAGTACACTCTTCTTCACTGATTCCATTCCATAGACATATAAGCTTGAACTGGCTGGGAATTTTTCAATTAAACTTTTTTTCTGTAGGAAAACATCTATTTGTGAAAACATAAAGTTTTTGTAGAAACTCACCATTTTGACTAAATTTTTGTCAAGAGAGTTTCTTAGGTCCAGGAAAGAATTAGAGAGAGGCCCCTGACTTACCCCAGAGTAGCTAATAGCCGTGTGGTTAGAGCACTCACCCGGGATATGGAAGACCCAGGTTTAAGTGCCTACTCTAAATCAGGGCAGAAACTTAAAGCTGGTTCTCTCACATCTCAGGTCAGTGTTCTAACTGTTGGCTGTTCTGGGGTTGAAGCTATTTCACTTTCTCATATTTTTTGCAAAAGATCTCATTTTCATTCCAATGGGGAATAAATTTAAATTTAGAAACCTTGAAATGTTTTGCAAAATCAAATTGTATTCCAGCCTGCTTCAATATGAGCTAGGATAACTTCTCTGAGAAGATACTGGATAAATATACATAGATGTTGGCAAACTTCTGTTCCATTGCTGTTATTTATTATTTGTGTTACAATAGCGCTAAGATGCTTCAACTGAGATTGGGGCCGCATTGTGCTAGGCACTGTACAATTATATAGCGGACAGGCCCAGCACTGAAGAGTTGACAATCTGAATTGGAAAGAAAGGGGAAATACAGGTACCGAGAACTGAGTGACTTGCCTAAGGTCACACAGCCAGTTGAAGAGCTGGGAATAGAACCAGGGTCTCCAGACTCCATATCCACTAAACCATGCTGCCACTACGTGGTGTTATTCTGAGACTGCAACTTAAGGAAAACTTTTTCACTTCTTGATTCCACTTTTCAAATGTGGGTACATAAAGTTAGATGCCTAAAACAGCCATTTTGGTGCCAAACACATTTGAAAAGTGGTTGCCTTATTATGTTAATATTAATGATAAAATACTTCTAAAATTTTGGTTTTGATGAGCCAAAATTTATTTTAGTTCACTATCCCCAAAACAAGGAACTGCTGGAGCAGTGCCTTTGCCATAGAAAATTATCAGAGCTGTGCTCTGATCTGCTCCAGACGACAGACCACCCTCCCCTTGGGTCTGTCTGCTTCACGGCCTCCTATCTGTCAATCTAGCATCCCCCCAGACAGATCTGTTAGAATTTCCTGCTGTTCATTCGGCCATGTGGGTCCAGCCCCTCCTGGCAGACTGATTAAATCCAAGCCAAACATCACCTTTCCCTGACACTCCTAGTCTATATCCAACAGGTAGCATTTGTGTCTGTGGCGGGCATTTGTATGAACATGGTATTTGCAGTTCTTTGAAGCTTTGCCATGCGGCAGGAGCATTCCAAATGCACAAGGCACTCTAAAGCACTTCAGCCCAAAGGAGAGACAAACTGTACCAGAATAGACACGCGGGCTCCAGGCTGCAGATAAAAATTGGTGGAAGAGGTAGTCAGCTTGGAGAGGGAAAAGAGCCGTGTAGCAAGATGGCTGCAGGAGATTTTATCTTAATCCAGAGTGGTGTGCCACTCTGAAGAACAATACTGTAGCACCATTTCCTAGTCACTAAATCCATAGGGTCAAATTGGATCAGCAGCTACACTCACATGCAACTCTCCCTCCCCTCAACAGGAGCAGCACAAGCGCAGAATTTGAACAATAGTTTTCCAGTTCTAGCATTCCAGATGATGTCACTTGGCAAGATGACCACAGCCAGCAATAGGCAGAAAAGTCCATTATTTTTAGGGTGGGCTCTCTGTCTTAAGAAATACTACTCGCCATCTCAGCTTTCTGGTTGCTATATCAAGGAAAATGGCTCATTGTCTTTTGACCTATTCCTATTGCCTCCTATCTGTTTGAACACACATAAAATGCATGTACAAAATGGCAGGGGGATGGGGAGGTGAGGCACTATCTGGGTCCTTGTTTCCCCTGCCAACTTCTTGGTCCAGGGAGTGGCTGTGGGGAGGGGAGCCATGGCTGGGTCCCATTTTATTTCCTTCCCTACTATGCAGCAATTCCTGCTTTTGGCTGTTTCTGCAGCTGCTCCTCCTGTGGAAGTATCTGACTGGTTCCATATCACTTAATAATCATGGCATTTAATCTCTCTCTGCCTCACGTGCCCCCTCTTTAAAAACGATACTGAAGAAGGGTGTTATGAAAGTTCAATTATTTAATATCTGTAAATTGCTTTAAGATCTTAAAATGGAGGGCGTTTTACAACTTATGATGATTATTGGTTTTGTGACTTACATACAGTCAATAATTGACTAGGTGGCTGACAAAAAAATGAAGATGAAGCCCCTGCCCCACAGAGCTTACAGTCTAAATCAGGGATTGGCAACCTTTGGCATGCAGAAATCCACTGATGGGCTGGGATGGTTTGTTTATCTGCAGGTTCGGCCAATTGCAGCTCCCACTGGCCACGGTTCGCATTTCCAGGCCAATGGAGGCTGCGGGAAGCAGCGCGGGCTGAGGGATGTGCTGGCCGCCACTTCCAGCAGCCCCTATTGGCCTGGAGCAGCGAACCGCGGCCAGTGGCAGCTGCAATTGGCCGAACCTGTGGACACTGCAGGTAAACAAACCGTCCCGGCCCACCAGGGGGCTTACCCTGGCGGACCAAGTGCCAAAGGTTGCCGATCCCTGGTCTAAATAACCATTATTTTAAAAGAGCAACTATTTTAAAGTTATGTAAAAGTATTATTTATATAAAACAATTTAATTGTGTATTAAAGGACTGTGTCGTACATAGGCCATAGACCACTCAAAGGAGAGTATAGGTTTTTGTACATTATTTTAAACAGTTTTGGAGGGCTGACCAGAATATGCATTTTTTTTTTTTTTACTTCTCACTCTTTTCTTTCATTGTGGGGCCCTGCCCTTCTCCATTTACTGCCCTGAATGGTGTGTTTGGAAAGTCTGCTTGGTGCCTCAAATGGTATATTTGGGGTGGGGACCCATTTTGTAGTTTTCATTGATATCCGCACCAAAACAGGGGAAGGTATTACGGAGCTTATTTTACAGAAGCTGAAAAAAGATAGTTTAGCTATAGCTGATTGCAGGAAACAAAGCTATGGCAATGGCGCTAACATGGCTGCAGTACACAAAGCTGTTCAAAATCAAATTCAGCCGTTAAGTCAGTACACATCTCTGAGCCCATGTGCTGCCCACTCACTGAATCTTGCTGGAGAAGCCATTGCAATGGTGGTTTCCCCAAGTTGCTCTATTTTTTAAAAATATTCCAAAGTTGTATCATTTGTTTTCCACTTTTACTAGTCATTGGGGTTTGCTGAAAAAGCATATGAACATTGCCTTAACATGCCAAGCATGACAAGATGATCAGCCAGGGTAGAGGCAATCTGTCCACTATGAAACCAGAAAGGTGTTCTTGACCCTTTAGGTCAGATCAAGGCTTCACACACTCTTATACCAGAATTTGTTAGATGAAACAAATGAACGTTTCAGAGTTTTCACTTCTTGTTTTGGCTGAGATGTAGTGTGCTTTTTTTTTTATCAAAAATTTGTGTTATGAGCAAAAAGTTGGACAGTCTGGATCTTGACATTTAAACAGCTCAGAGTTTATTTGGTGGCTTTCAAGAAGCTTTATCTGAATTACAGTCTTCTGGCTTTGTTGTATGTAAGGAAGCTGCTGCTTCGCATGCTTAAACAAAAAGAATACCTGCGCAGTTCAAAAAGAAACAATCTCAAAGGAGGAAAGTAATGCCAGGTGAATGTGCAAAGGACAAAAGGTCGCCAGAGCCTGAAAAGGTTTTTGAATGTGTCTTAAACACAATTGGACAACAGGATGCGTAAGTACTATGGAGCTGGAGAAAGGTTTGCGTTTTTTGGACAGGTGAGAAACTTGAAAAGTCTCATCAGCAAAGACCTAAAGAGGCATGCTCGAAACTCAGCCAGCCAGGAGGATTTATATTCAGCGTTTTGAGAATGAGATTGAGCTCTTTGCCAGTTTTTGCAAAAGAACCTCGGATGACTCGGAAGTGAAGGTGTCCACTGATTTCCTTAGCCACATTCACAGAATGTCTTTAGATGTGAGTTTCTCTGAAACAGAAACAGCACTGTGTGTATTTTTTGCTGTCTTCCTGTAATTATGCCTGCTAATTAAAGGAGTGTCAGCAACCTAAAATTAATCATGGCTGAGCTAAGAATATCCATGAGGCAAGAAAGGTTAAGTGATCTGGCAGTTATTTCTATAGAGAACTTCAAAGCAAAGTACAGCAGAACCTCAGAGTTACGAACAGCAGAGTTAGGAACTGACCAGTCAACTACACACACCCTTTGGAACCGGAAGTACGCAATCAGGCAGCAGCAGAGACAGAAAAAAAAAAGAAGCAAATATAGTACAGTACTGTGTTAAATGTAAACTATTAAAAAAAAGGGGGGAGAACAGCATTTTTCTTCTGCATAGTAAAGTTTCAAAGCTGTATTAAGTCAATGTTCAGTTGTAAACTTTTGAAAGAACAACCATAATGTTTTGTTCAGAGTTACGAACATTTCAGAGTTATTCACAACCTCCTGAGGTGTTTGTAACTCTGAGGTTCTACTGTAGATAGATAGGGATTAGCTAATTAATGAGATTACTTAAGAGAAGGCTAGGAAGGTCCCTTTGTAAAAGTACTTAGTGATAGCTTTTATTATATTTTATTTTATTTTTTTCGATGACGGTGGTGGGTGGGATTTGAGTCTTCAAACCAGGCCCAGAACATCCCTGGCATGGCACGGGGCACAGTTCATTCAGATTTCTGTCTAGGCATTAATATGGCCCTTAACACTGTGGTACATGAACTGAGCATGAGTGGAGTTATTTATGCCAGCAATGAAATGGGACTATTAAATTGATAATTCTGAAATCCTAGCAAGGTTGCACAATGAAGTGGAAGTGTTTGAGCATTCTTCCATCACAGCAATTTAGAAGATTCACATGAACCAAATTCTAGTGATGGGTGAACTTCCCAGGATAACAGGACAATAAGCACTGCAAAAGTGTTCCTGACTGCAATGATGTGGTGCTTAATAGGTGTAAGAAATGGTTGCCACAAAAATGTTTGTGAAGCTAATCTGAAGAGAACAAGTGGAACTCAATTTAGAGACTGTCATAAGTTTAAGTTTAGGACCTTAAATAATAATTATTGGGGAGGGGGGAGGAGAAGGGAGGAAGGGAAACAGGCTTACCATATCTGTCAGCCATCTGTTTTTTAAATGGGCTGGATGGATTTATTTATTGTCAAAAGCAATTAAATTAAATACTTTAAAGGGGTTTCAACAAAAATAAACAATTGCAAACCTGCAGAAAGTTTTATTCTGACTCTGCCGAATCAGAGTGACAAGTAAAATACCCCCTGCCCCCAAATGTGATGAAGCATGTCAGCATTTGCCTTGTGCTCTTGCCAAACATGGCTTGCATTAATCACACAAAAGTGGCGTGCACCCCTGCCGTTGCTAATGATCGTCTACATAATCACCTCAAATTGCATCACTGTTGAGCCATTATTGCATGAAAAGCAGCTTGGTTAGTATTCAGTCATTCTGGTCCAATCAGGTGGGATAGATCTTTTTTAGGTGTCTGGTTGTTCTAGTCCCATGCCTGTTTTCTTCAGGGGCAAAATTATGCAGTAGTTATTTCTGCTACTGTTTTATTTTAATCATGAAAATAGAGTTAGGCAGGTTCTTTTCATCTGTGAAATTTGAAGGATACCTATAATCTCCTTCATTCTTTCATATTATTTTGAATACAAGAGCCGCCCATGTGAATAGCACCTTTTTTTAAAAAAACCAAACAATTGTAACCCTGACCTTTTAACTAAAGTCAAATTATACCCAGATTATCTGCTGCTGTAGTAATAACTGAACCATAAAATGACTTTTTTGGAGAGATGTGACTATCATGAAGTTTCAATACGTTTGATCACGCTACATCTGATAATGTCTGAAATAAGAGAGTAACTTATAAAAAGAAAAAAGGCCAATGCTGAAATGCCACCTATAAAGCTAAAGTATATGTATCCCTTTTGAGCTTCCTATTTATGCTTATCTCAGGAGAAGCTATTTCCCTACTTACTGATGTGTGAAAACCTTGCAAGATAGGGTTGGTATTTTGTAACCCAGATCTCTCCTTAATTGTGTGAGTACCACTATGGCTTTCACAATGCTGTAAAAACATTCCAGGGTGGAGGACGTGATGCTGTGGAGGATGACCATACTCCTAGCCTCTCCCATCCCTGTCCTCCTCCCTTCTCACCTGCAGAAATCAAACCCCTCTGGAGAGCTAGGGTCAGAAGGGAGTGGATAATAGGGCACTGAAGATGACGCCATGTAGATGATTCCCAGCCCTTTCCCCTAGTCATGTCCACCAGATCTTTGTCCTCTTCGTTCATGGAAACAGAAGAGATGATCTGTCCCATTAATTTTCTTTCTAAAACACACTCAGTCGAGTACTCATAACACCGAATAAACTATGAAAATCATAGCAAGTGGGTTAATATTAAAACATCAAAATATGAGAGATTAACAATATGAAATAAACTGCAGCTCTCTTCCCCCATATCTGTAGATTGCAATGTTAATTAAGACTAGTGTATTGAAATTCCTAATCAGTCACTTGTAAAATGTCTTTGGCCAGTAGACAGATCCACAAGCCAGCCTTTCCCATTTTCCAGTTCTTGGGAATCTTTGATGAACTCCTTCTCTAGATTTTAATTTCCCATAGACACAGGTATAATAATTCTATCTTTTTTCAGTGTTATACTTTTTATAAGTGCTAGTCTACCCTGGAAATATATGAACCATTAAACCATGCCTGGTATTGGAGATCATGTCTGCAGCACTGGCTGTTTGTGCTAGTCTGTTTCTGTTTCCTCCAGCAATAAGATTGACTGAGACAGTTTTGTTGGCGATTGGGTCATACTATGGATCATTTTTCCTCCATTGCTCGTTAAAATCAACTCTAGGCAGCTTATCATCTCGTAAGGTGCCTAATGCTATGGTAGATGAATGACAGTTGTGTGTCTAACAATTAGATACTCATTCTGGCTTGTATGTAAAACACTAATCAGCCTTTAGTCCTTTCTGACTCCATGAACACGTGCCATTCAAGTTGTCGTCATACAAAGTTAATGAGCTTGGCTTTAGTTTTATACAGTGACTCATAAACTTAGATTTAAAATCATCATCTCTGTAGGCCAGATCCTAATTTTTTTTTCTATCCAAGCAATTTTTTGTTGGGTCCGTCATCAGTCTTGCAGCATATGCCAAAGGAACTTGAACACTCTCTTCTTCTTCTGAAGCAATACAACCCTGAGGCTAGCCTAGGCAGGCATAAATAGAGACGCTGGTTGTTTTGTTTGGATCAAAGAACATGAGCCGTGCTCTGGTTCACTGATTTATTCCACTAAGGTTCATGCTGTTCCCCATGAAAATCAGCTTACGGCTTGTCTGCGCTTCAAACGCTACAGTGGCATATCTGCAGCTGCACTTTTGTTGCACTTCAGTGCAGACACTACCGAAACTGATGGGAGGGGTTGCCCTGTCGGCATAGGTAATCCACCTCCCCAGAAGCAGTAGTCTAGACTGAAGGTTAAGTCTGCTTAATTACATTCCTCCGAGTGATGTAGCTGGGTTGACCTAACTTTTTAGTGTATGTCAGGCCTTACTCTTGCAGCGGTGTTCTGAGTGTGGGCAGGCATAGGTCATGTCTGCTGCTGTTTACAAAGTTTCTACTTTCTGCAACATTTGAATGGCCAATATACCAGATTTTCAACTATCCTTCATGAGCGATGTTTGCTTGTGCTATTGATCATTGTGATTTGCTGTAGTTTCTCTCTACCAGTGGAGGTTATCAAATTCACTGCTGTTGTAAGCAGCCTGGGATCATCTGAATTCAGAAGATTTGTGCCTACTTGTGCCAGTGGTGAATTTGGCATTATGCGTAGAAATGAGCACCAGATTGGCCAATCTGTATACAAACTTGAAATTATTAATTAACTGCCAAATTTGGTATGAATTTGTTCACGTGCTTAATCATACATACCTTATTATACATTAATCATCAGTTTTTAAAATCTGTGCATATTTTCACAGCCGGCACGTTACCTTGTTTTTATGCTATCAGTGGGCAATTTAGAAACACGATCTGAGAACTAGCACTTTCCTAGTTAACTTTCAATCTATAGCAGAGGATTTTTAGAAACATCCTCTTTAACTTAGCATCATGTTCTTGCTTTCTGTGGTCCCTAATATAACTAGCGCTTGTTGGGAATATTTTGACTAAACATTTTTTGTTGGAATATACCGATTCACTGAAACTTTCATTGGGAAGTTCTCTCTGCTCTGGGATGCAATTTCTGGAAAGAGAGAAGGGGAAACCCACCATAAAATAGCAGGTACCCCTATGGTTAAGGAACTCCATGTAGGATATGGGAGATCAAACAGCACTGGGGACTTGAATTTGGGTCTTCTGTATCCCAGGTGAATGTCCTAACCACAGAGCTATTCTGAAATAAGTCTCTTTTGGCTTCCTGCTGATGCTGAGCTAAAAAAAAAAATTTAAATCAAATATTTTCAAGGGACAGAGAAACTGTTTCTTCCTCAGCTTTTCCCCATCCAACCCTAATAAGAACATCATCCGCCTGCATTCTCTCAGGCTTCCTGCTCCTTTTTTCTACAGCTTTATTAAATATTTCAGATGGTGAAACAGGACTTAACGGAAGCCTCTAGAAGCAAAACTTACCAAACAGCTTTCAGAGTAACAGCCGTGTTAGTCTGTATTCGCAAAAAGAAAAGGAGTACTTGTGGCACCTTAGAGACTAACCAATTTATTTGAGCATGAGCTTTCGTGAGCTACAGCTCACTTCATCAGATGTATACCGTGGAAACTGCAGCAGACTTTATATATACACAGAGAATATGAAACAATACCTCCTCCCACCCCACTGTCCTGCTGGTAATAGCTTATCTAAAGTAATCGTCAGGTTAGGCCATTTCCAGCACAAATCCAGGTTTTCTCACCCTCCACCCCCCCACACAAATTCACTCTCCTGCTGGTGATAGCCCATCCAAAGTGACAACTCTTTACACAATGTGCATGATAATGAAGTTAGGCCATTTCCTGCACAAATCCAGGTTCTCTCACTCCCTCACCCCCCTCCAAAAACCACCCCCATACACACACAGACTCACTCTCCTGCTGGTAATAGCTCGTCCAAACTGACCACTCTCCAAGTTTAAATCCAAGTTAAACCAGCACATCTGGGGGGAGGGGGGGGTAGGAAAAAACAAGAGGAAATAGGCTACCTTGCATAATGACTTAGCCACTCCCAGTCTCTATTTAAGCCTAAATTAATAGTATCCAATTTGCAAATGAATTCCAATTCAGCAGTTTCTCGCTGGAGTCTGGATTTGAAGTTTTTTTGTTTTAAGATAGCGACCTTCATGTCTGTGATTGCGTGACCAGAGAGATTGAAGTGTTCTCCGACTGGTTTATGAATGTTATAATTCTTGACATCTGATTTGTGTCCATTTATTCTTTTACGTAGAGACTGTCCAGTTTGACCAATGTACATGGCAGAGGGGCATTGCTGGCACATGATGGCATAAATCACATTGGTGGATGTGCAGGTGAACGAGCCTCTGATAGTGTGGCTGATGTTATTAGGCCCTGTGATGGTGTCCCCTGAATAGATATGTGGGCACAATTGGCAACGGGCTTTGTTGCAAGGATAAGTTCCTGGGTTAGTGGTTCTGTTGTGTGGTATGTGGTTGTTGGTGAGTATTTGCTTCAGGTTGCGGGGCTGTCTGTAGGCAAGGACTGGCCTGTCTCCCAAGATTTGTGAGAGTGTTGGGTCATCCTTTAGGATAGGTTGTAGATCCTTAATAATGCGTTGGAGGGGTTTTAGTTGGGGGCTGAAGGTGACGGCTAGTGGCGTTCTGTTATTTTCTTTGTTAGGCCTGTCCTGTAGTAGGTAACTTCTGGGAACTCTTCTGGCCCTATCAATCTGTTTCTTTACTTCCGCAGGTGGGTATTGTAGTTGTAAGAAAGCTTGACAGAGATCTTGTAGGTGTTTGTCTCTGTCTGAGGGGTTGGAGCAAATGCGGTTGTATCGCAGAGCTTGGCTGTAGACGATGGATCGTGTGGTGTGGTCAGGGTGAAAGCTGGAGGCATGCAGGTAGGAATAGCGGTCAGTAGGTTTCCGGTATAGGGTGGTGTTTATGTGACCATTGTTTATTAGCACTGTAGTGTCCAGGAAGTGGATCTCTTGTGTGGACTGGACCAGGCTGAGGTTGATGGTGGGATGGAAATTGTTGAAATCATGGTGGAATTCCTCAAGGGCTTCTTTTCCATGGGTCCAGATGATGAAGATGTCATCAATATAGCGCAAGTAGAGTAGGGGCTTTAGGGGATGAGAGCTGAGGAAGCGTTGTTCTAAATCAGCCATAAAAATGTTGGCATATTGTGGGGCCATGCGGGTACCCATAGCAGTGCCGCTGATCTGAAGGTATACATTGTCCCCAAATGTGAAATAGTTATGGGTAAGGACAAAGTCACAAAGTTCAGCCACCAGGTTAGCCGTGACATTATCGGGGATAGTGTTCCTGACGGCTTGTAGTCCATCTTTGTGTGGAATGTTGGTGTAGAGGGCTTCTACATCCATAGTGGCCAGGATGGCGTTATCAGGAAGATCACCGATGGATTGAAGTTTCCTCAGGAAGTCAGTGGTGTCTCGAAGGTAGCTGGGAGTGCTGGTAGCGTAGGGCCTGAGGAGGGAGTCTACATAGCCAGACAATCCTGCTGTCAGGGTGCCAATGCCTGAAATGATGGGGCGCCCAGGAGTTCCAGGTTTAGATCCATAAACCTGGAACTCCTGGGCGCCCCATCATTTCAGGCATTGGCACCCTGACAGCAGGATTGTCTGGCTATGTAGATTCCCTCCTCAGGCCCTACGCTACCAGCACTCCCAGCTACCTTCGAGACACCACTGACTTCCTGAGGAAACTTCAATCCATCGGTGATCTTCCTGATAACGCCATCCTGGCCACTATGGATGTAGAAGCCCTCTACACCAACATTCCACACAAAGATGGACTACAAGCCGTCAGGAACACTATCCCCGATAATGTCACGGCTAACCTGGTGGCTGAACTTTGTGACTTTGTCCTTACCCATAACTATTTCACATTTGGGGACAATGTATACCTTCAGATCAGCGGCACTGCTATGGGTACCCGCATGGCCCCACAATATGCCAACATTTTTATGGCTGATTTAGAACAACGCTTCCTCAGCTCTCATCCCCTAAAGCCCCTACTCTACTTGCGCTATATTGATGACATCTTCATCATCTGGACCCATGGAAAAGAAGCCCTTGAGGAATTCCACCATGATTTCAACAATTTCCATCCCACCATCAACCTCAGCCTGGTCCAGTCCACACAAGAGATCCACTTCCTGGACACTACAGTGCTAATAAACAATGGTCACATAAACACCACCCTATACCGGAAACCTACTGACCGCTATTCCTACCTGCATGCCTCCAGCTTTCACCCTGACCACACCACACGATCCATCGTCTACAGCCAAGCTCTGCGATACAACCGCATTTGCTCCAACCCCTCAGACAGAGACAAACACCTACAAGATCTCTGTCAAGCTTTCTTACAACTACAATACCCACCTGCGGAAGTAAAGAAACAGATTGATAGGGCCAGAAGAGTTCCCAGAAGTTACCTACTACAGGACAGGCCTAACAAAGAAAATAACAGAACGCCACTAGCCGTCACCTTCAGCCCCCAACTAAAACCCCTCCAACGCATTATTAAGGATCTACAACCTATCCTAAAGGATGACCCAACACTCTCACAAATCTTGGGAGACAGGCCAGTCCTTGCCTACAGACAGCCCCGCAACCTGAAGCAAATACTCACCAACAACCACATACCACACAACAGAACCACTAACCCAGGAACTTATCCTTGCAACAAAGCCCGTTGCCAATTGTGCCCACATATCTATTCAGGGGACACCATCACAGGGCCTAATAACATCAGCCACACTATCAGAGGCTCGTTCACCTGCACATCCACCAATGTGATTTATGCCATCATGTGCCAGCAATGCCCCTCTGCCATGTACATTGGTCAAACTGGACAGTCTCTACGTAAAAGAATAAATGGACACAAATCAGATGTCAAGAATTATAACATTCATAAACCAGTCGGAGAACACTTCAATCTCTCTGGTCACGCAATCACAGACATGAAGGTCGCTATCTTAAAACAAAAAAACTTCAAATCCAGACTCCAGCGAGAAACTGCTGAATTGGAATTCATTTGCAAATTGGATACTATTAATTTAGGCTTAAATAGAGACTGGGAGTGGCTAAGTCATTATGCAAGGTAGCCTATTTCCTCTTGTTTTTTCCTACCCCCCCCTCCCCCCAGATGTGCTGGTTTAACTTGGATTTAAACTTGGAGAGTGGTCAGTTTGGACGAGCTATTACCAGCAGGAGAGTGAGTCTGTGTGTGTATGGGGGTGGTTTTTGGAGGGGGGTGAGGGAGTGAGAGAACCTGGATTTGTGCAGGAAATGGCCTAACTTCATTATCATGCACATTGTGTAAAGAGTTGTCACTTTGGATGGGCTATCACCAGCAGGAGAGTGAATTTGTGTGGGGGGGTGGAGGGTGAGAAAACCTGGATTTGTGCTGGAAATGGCCTAACCTGACGATTACTTTAGATAAGCTATTACCAGCAGGACAGTGGGGTGGGAGGAGGTATTGTTTCATATTCTCTGTGTATATATAAAGTCTGCTGCAGTTTCCACGGTATGTATCTGATGAAGTGAGCTGTAGCTCACGAAAGCTCATGCTCAAATAAATTGGTTAGTCTCTAAGGTGCCACAAGTACTCCTTTTCTTTTTACCAAACAGCGTAGTTCTTAGAACTCTCCTTGTCAAGTTTTAATACTGGAAACCATGTAAAGAGTTTAGAATGGGCTTCCAAATGGTTGCACTGACGTCTCTCATGCTAATTTTTCTCATTTGGGTATCTCATTTTGAAAGTCACCCTTGAAGCTTAAAGAGTGACGCATGCACAAACTGCACCACCTTTCAGTCCTACTTTTGAGTTAACCTAGTCAGTGGACTTCTAAAACTCACTTCTAGTCTCAGTAATCTGAGATTTCTTCCATAATTCTTTATGCCCTGGAGTGGATGTGGATCTGTGAACTGATTTTGATCTTACATGTGGAAAAGAACAGTAGTGAGGAAGGGATGGAATAAAGCACTTCCCTGAAGGCCCTTTGTACTTAATATTTGACAGTAACTATCTCAATTTGCCTATCTGATAATTTAGCCAGAGGGGAAGTTGGAGATGTATGTGAAGCAAGGATCACCCAAGGGACCTAATTCTGTGGCCACATATTCCACAGAAAAAGGCCTATAGTGGTTAGGGTCACCATATATCAGAGATACCAAGCCTCCCTTTGCTGAACCAGTTTCTGGCAATTGCAGGGAGGCTGAAGTTTTTTCTTAACATCTCAGAAAATTATATTCCTCATACCTGATTTAAAGTGGGCATCAGAGGAGCTAAAACTGTATTTCATTTCCATTCTGATGCAGGGGGTTGCTCTGTTACAAATAAACATAGACACCAACATCTCCCTGGCAATAGCAGAGGAGAACTAGGAAAGCCATGAAGGCTTAGGCATGAGCAGCAATACAGATTGGAAGCATGCTATGGATATGGGTAAACCCCATATTCATGGTACTCCAGTGGAAAGAAAAGATAACCACTCTCATTTAACTGAGCAGTTCAAAGGAACTAGAGGATGTGATAAATCTAGCTCAAGTGAGCTACAGCACAATTGCAAAACTGTCTGAAAATTTGGGTAGAGGACAGTAGTGATAGGGAACAGTCGGCTAACTGTGATCTGTGCATGCAGTCAAATAGTCTGCTTTCAGCACTGTGAGGTAACAAATGTAGAAACAAAGCGGTTTCAGTGACCAGCTGTCTAACAGGTCTGAGGCTTGTACATGGATTACACTCACTAGGTGTCATGTGAACTTACATTTGCAGTAGAGACCTGGAGGTAACATAAATGACTGTGAATAAGACTACACTGAATTCTGGCAGGCAAAGTAGATGAAAAGCTAGAGTGATAAAGGATGGAAAAGTAGAATCAGTACAAAAATGGTGTGGAATTAAAATGGTGTGGTACAAAACACCAGCAGCAGTGGGAAAAGGTATATTTAAAAGATATAAAATCTGAAGTGCTCACCAAGAAAGCAAATATGCACAATTTACGGAATACAAATGTATTTCAGGATGTGTACCTCTTGATAAACACAAGTTTTAAGAGTAGAAATATACCTTAGAGGCATCAAAATTTGGAAGTAAAACACACAAATCACATTTATCACTTTTTAAAATTGTTTTTAGTGAATTTTAGTGGTTGTGAAGGCTGCTAGACTGACAAAGATGGAGACTGAAGCCTTCTCTCCACAGGTATAGCACAGTGACCAGTTTTTCCACAATCACAGAGGGTCCTGCTGTAGGTATGAAAAGGTATCTAAGGCCCTGCAGTGAGCTCTGCATGGGCAGACCCTCACGGAAGTCAAGTAGCACTCTGCATGGATGAAGGTGTCTATCCACAAGGAGTTCATTGCAATATTGGGGCCCAAGTCTCTATGCTCATTCAGTCCTTTGCTTCTGTGCAGGCACTTACTGTCCATGACACACATTTTACTTTATCTAGTTGAAGTAAAATACTGCTACATGAATAATTCAAAGCTCTCTCATAGGTCCACAGTGTTGTGCCCTTGCTGTCACTGCCAGCCTGTGAAGAACCCCAGCAGCTAAAGTCCTTCTTCACTCCCTCCTCCCCTTTCCCACCTGTGAATAATGTATTAGTGAGTGTGACTGCTCAGATGCTGACAGTAATATACTCAAATGCTTTGCTTGATCAGTGCAAGAGTGTTCAGCACCTTGCAAGACTGAGCCCCAAATGCTAAGGTATTTTCCAAAATTTTCCTAAGCTCTGTAGGTATGAAAGCCAAAGCTCTACTTTACTACAACCAGCTAAATAGGAAAGACCGAACTTTCTCTACTGTTCATTGGTTAGAAACAAATGCAAGAGATTGCATTTCAAGTAAGAATTAAAGTTTTTTCCCCTCATTTTATTTAAAAAATAAGTTGAATTTAGTTTATTTCAAAACCACCAACTATGTTGCTTTTATTGTGAGCAGTAAATAACTATTTCATAGACAATTAAACACAGCATGAGTAATCTGGCAAATATAAACTTGATTATAGTTAGAAGGAAAAATATGTCAGTGAATAGGTTACATAAGATTAATTGAAACAACCAGCTTTTATAAGATACCTTAATGTTAACCTTAATTTGCAGGGAAATCACCTACCACAGGTAGAAAAAAATTATAGCAGTTTTAATGTTAATAGCTTACATGAGAATGGCCATATTGGGTCAGACCAATTGTCCACCTAGCCTAATATTCTGTCTGCCGAAAGTGGACAACGCCAGGTGCTTCAGAGGGAATGAACAGAACAGGCAGTCATCAAGTGATCCATCGACTGTTGTCTATTCCCAGCTTCTGGCAATCAGGGGTTTAGGTCTTCTCTTATATATATTTAAAATCTCATAGGTATTTACAGGTACCTGTCATCTTAGTATATAAGTGCAGAACAACAGTTATGACACAGACAAAAAAAATTCTACAAAGCTGTTTTTCTTTCTTTCCCCTGGCTCCTGTGAATGTGTGGGGTTTTTACACTTTTTATGAGAGTCATTGCTGAGGAAAGGCTATATTAAAAAGGTATTTTACACTTTACTCCAAACAGTCAGTGTTAATAATAATCTGCTATATACCCCAGTCCCTGGGAATTCATCTTGAATTACTTAACGTTCTTTAAGTCCAGGAATGACTCCTCTGACACTGTTAGCTATCTCATTGTATTATTTAGTTAGCAATTCTCAGACTTTTTCTGATTTTTTGGAGAGTCTTTGCAGTTTCTCACTTCCTGTGACAAATCAGTATTAATCTGTCATTATTAATATCTGTGGTAGAGTAGACTAAGCTAAAATCTAAAGAAATACAAATGTTAGCCCTCTAGCTAGGACAATTTAACATGCAAAAGCATGGTACTAAAGCTAGATATAAAGGTAGAAGAGTGAATGTGTGTGTGTGTGTAGGGCTAGGGGGGAATTTTTGGTATAAGATATGTCAGTGGGACTGAGAGACAATATTGTCTATCTGGAACTTTCAAACAAAAAAATACAGGAAAAACGGGAACCATCAACTGGTTAGTCAAATTAATGGATTGGGAAACACAGAACTGACATTTCAAAAGACACTTCGCATCTCTGTGGAAATAACTGTGGGAGAGGTCACAGAACAAAGCAACCTAAAAGCTGTAACTGTGGGATTTAGAGACAATGGGGAGGGACGGATGACCTGGGTCCAGTACTAGTCAATGTTACTGTTTAAAACACTGAATATGGAGTGGAGAATGACACCCAACTGGGAGGGGGCTGCAAGCACTTTGGAGGACAGAATTAGAATTCAAAATCATCTTGCAAACTGGCAAATTGGTCTAAGAAACAAGATTAAATTCAATAAAGACAAATGCAAAATACTCCACTTAGGAAGGAAAAAAGTCAAATGCGCATATACGAAATAGGGAATAACTGGCAAGGCAGTAGTGCTGCAGAAAGGGGGTTAGAGTGGATCACAGATTGACTATGAGTCAACCATGTGATATAGTTGCTAAAAAGGATGATCTCATTCTGGGGAGTATTAACAAGTGTGCTGTGTGCAAGACACGGGAGCTCACTTTCCCACTCTACTTGGCACTGGTGAAGCCTCAGCTGGACTAGTGTGTCTAGTTCTGGGCACCATACGTTAAGAAAGATGTGGACAAATTGGAAAGAATCCAGAGACGAGCAACAAAAATTATAAACGGTTTAGAAAATCTTATCTACGAGGAAAGGTTTAAAAAAAATGGCATGTTTAGTCTTGAGAGAAGAAGACTGAGGGGAGACCTGATAAGTCTGTAAATATGTTAATGGCTGTTATAAAAAAGGATGATGATTAGATTGTTCTCCATGTTCACTGAAGGTAGGTAATCAGCTTACTCTATAGCAAGGGAGATTTAGGTTAGCTATTAGGAAACATTTTCTAATGGTAAGGATAGTAAAGTACAGGAATAGGCTACCAAGGAGGTTGTGGAATCCCCATCATTGGAGGTTTTTAAGAACAGGTTAGACAAACACTTGTAAGGGGTCATCTAGGTTTACTAGGATCTAGGAACATGTGGTTCATGCAGGGGGCTGGATTAGATGACCTCTCGATGTCCCTTCCATCCCTACATTTCGATGATTCGATGTTATTTTGCAGTCAGATTCTGTCTTGTGCTCTGTGGGAGCCCTGCTCCCTTGTGCCTCTATGCAGCAGTTGGGCACAGCTGCAGAACTTGAGTACACATCACCCCCAAAGAGGGCAAGGAGGAAATGCAGCCGTGGCCTTGACACTCCTCTGCCCCCACCATTCACCAGGCTGTAGACTTGAGCAGATGTGAGCAGGGGAGTACCCTGCACCCTGCTGGTGTAAAGAACCACAATACACTTCACACCAGCTTGATCTCAGCAGATCTCCTGGAGCTAGCACTCCCTGGGGTGGTGCAGATCCATGTTATCTTCAACATTAGGCAGAGGCACAATAGACCCCTTAATATTTCAGGCACAAGAAAAAATGTTAAAAAATCCTATAAACACAAGGACAATGGCTTTACTTGGTAGGCTCTAGAATATTGTTAGGATTATGACTATTACTGCTTTCTATTGCACAGCAAGATAATTTTAAAATGCTCAGGAAATAAGTTTAGTACTTTTATGTCAGCAGATGCTAACATCATGCATGTTGTTAGCCGTTGATGTATAAACACTCACAATGAAACTCACCTAATCCAGAAAGTTGTTAAGGGAATTGTGTAGGGCAAATACCTCTTTGATGAACAGTGAAGCATTTTCAGCAGTTGCTTTGTATTGCAGAGCTGCTGTGAAAAAGGAGGATTAATGGCAAAGCCAGCTTTCAGGACCCTATGTTTCTTCTTGAAAAGCCCTAGATGAGGGTTCTCCTATGTGTAAAGACGGGTTGCATGTGATTAAACTGTGAGACACCAGGACACCCCAAAACAGCTGCTTCTTGGGGACTGGGTAGTGGTGCTTCAGCAAAGGTTTCTGCAATGGGAACTTGCCTCTGTGCAACTCGGTCACCATCTCTATTCAAGGAATTGGGATCTGTGAACATTTTGTAAATAAACAAATAGAACAAAAAAAAATACCTTGACTCAACTTCACCGACTTCTTCACCAATGAGAGCATGACCTCATTAGGTCCCTAAATCTGTCTCTCCAAAGAAGCACCTGTACTAATAGTTTTAAAACCTTCAGTTGTCCCTACCGAGTCTCACACAAGTCACTCATTCACTGTCAGGGTCCCAGCAAGGGCAGTCAGGGCCTAGGGCTGGAGCAGGGGCAATCCTGAGGCTGGGAGTAACCGAGGCGGTTGGTAATTGGGTTCCAAGACTGGGCACTTCTGAGAGGCAGAGTCCAAGTCAGGTTTCAGGCTCTGAGTCAGGAGGTGACGTCCAAATCAAGCGAAGTTCAAGCCAGGAGCTCAGGAGCAAGGAGAAGGAACAGTCGTGGCAGCTACAGGAGAGCCATGCTGTTACCTGCAGACATCTTGGAACACCACCTGGTTTATATAGGGGAGATGGTCAATCTGGAGCCATGAGGCTGCTGTCAGACCCTGGAGGTGCAACTTCCTCACAGCAGGTCATGGGAAATAGGGTGCAAGCTGGTTATGACTGCTGCTGGGTGTCAGCCTGGAGAGGCCAGCTACCTGGTAGCTCTGGAGGCCTGGGTTCTGTTGGGCCTTCCATTTACACATGGATACAAATCTGACCAAAGGGTGGTCAAACATTTGAAAACATCTCTGGGACAAATTCACCATGAGGGTATGTCGACATTGCAATTAAAAACCCATAGCTGGCCCATGCCAGCTGACTTGGGCTCACAAGGTTTGGGCTCATGGGGCTGTTTAATTGTGGTGTACATATTTGGGCTCGGACTGCATCCAAAGCTCTGGGACTCTCCCACCACACAAGGTCCTGGAGCATCTCCACCACTGGAAGTCTATATTGCAATTAAACAGAGCCAGAGCCCTGCGAGCCTGAGTCAGCTGGCACAGGCCAGCCATGGGTTTTTAATTGCTGTGTAGACTTACCCTAAGTATCCATAATGTTCGTAACATCAGTGAAGTTACAGCTCTTAGACCATTGGTGAATTTGGCTTGAATAATATTTGGTATGTTATTTAAACATTGACTAAACATGACTGACTAGTTAAAAAGATGAATTCAAAAAGTTTGCATTACACTTCAAGGGTTAGGTAGTGCAACCTTTGCTTACACTGCTGAACACTTACCTATGTAGCCCCACTGAAGCTCCAGTTTCCAACGGAGCTACTTGTGTGAGTAAAAGTTCACCAGTGTGGTTAAACGTTGCTCAGTCAAACCCTACAGAAGAGACCACTGTTAAACCAACAGGTTGTTATTCAAACAGACTAAGAAAATTTCAAAGCAACTGGATTTTAAAAGTTCTATAAGGAAGACCAGAAAACCCAAAGATTCAGACCCAGTATCATAACCCACATCTGAGCCACTGTAATTAATAGAAATCAATATCCTGGCTTTGTTGTTTTTACTCTTTGTGAGGCAAAACCATAAATCTTTAAAAATTTCTGCCTCATTTGGCATTATAATGAGACAACTACCTCAGAATAGCAGCTAGTCACCAACAACTGTAGCCTGACATAACAGATTTTGTTTGCCTTTTGTGACTCAAGAGACTGGTACCAAATGAATGGAAACAATAGTGTCTGAGGGAAGTTTGACAAACCTGTGGAGATTTTGGCAACCAAATCTGCGGCATACCTATTCCTTCATCCTGTTTGTGCTAGATGAACTGAGGTCCATTCAGTTTTCAGTGTTGTATGTTGGAGGACCAATCATCCTCAAGTGGCTCTTTACAGCGCCTGGGTAATGGTGTCTTAGTTGAGGTTCTGCAAGGGAAATCTGAGATCCTGGCTGCTCTTTAATGTGGGCATTAAATATTTCATGGCATTATTGGAAGAAGATAATTTGCTCAGTATCCTTGGCCAAAGGATACATTCCCTCTACTGCTGTGTGAACTGCTGGTTGGCTTCCACCCCAGAGGTGGCTACATATTGATGGTGATGTGTGGGTAGTAGAGCCTGATCCATCATTCCTTAAGCAGGAAAACCTCTCGTTGTCTTTCAAAGTTAATGTACTTACTCAGTGGCACTAGATATGTCTATCAATGTCTGGATACTGTAAACAGCACCAAGACGGCGCAGTGAGTTGCATTCAGTGAGTGCCGCAGACACATAGGTATTCATTTGAACAGATTTTCCAAACCTTACAGCCTTTCCTTTTTGCTTATACAAATTATGAAATATTCTTCCAATTATTTAGGCAATTTTGATGCTTAAAGTTAGAGGGGGTGGAAATGATGTTTCAACTGCCAGCTGAAAGGTGTCAAGCTCACAACGTGCTGTTTGGTAGCACTGAAAGGATTTCCTTTTAATTATCTATAGTATTTTAGAATAATGCTCAGGTATGACAACTTGTTACAACATGTAGCAGATGGGCTAAGTAAAGAGTGTGGGGTTAATGTTCCTTTTACCCCATCCACTGAATGATACGGTCCGGCTTTGGCTCATGAAAGCTTTAGAAGGGAAAGTGCCTGCTTGTTTATTACTTTTATGTTTCTTTTGCTCATGGATCTTTATAGTTATGGTTTTCTCAAAGGGCTCCCACAGGATGTTGTAGGAGAGTAAGCAGGAGGGCTGGTATCTCAGCAACTGAAACACGATTAACGGTATGGTAGAGAATTGATTGTCATTCCAGCCACCTTAGAGTATGTATCTGAATTCTGTGTCTGCCTGGTCTTATTTATTGAGTACCATTGGGGTGCTCACTCAGTGCTGGGCATCATTTGTTTGAGGTATAGGGGGACATAGGTTGTTGGCTTAGAAATGAAAGTAGCCTGTGCTTATGAGGTGTGACATACTGTGCGTCTTCATGGATGAAAGCATCAAGGGCTTGACATATGTATGTGGCAACACGGGGAACGAATGGCTCTTTGATGAGACACATTATGGTGAATCTGCCAAAAATAGCAGGGACAAATTTGTGTAATCCAAAACTGAGGCAGATAGGAGTTAGATTACAATGGGAAACAGGTTAAAGGAAACTGTCGACACCCACTGTACATCTCACTGAATTTATCGAGCAAATTCATGAGTCCATGAGAGCCTGAGGGTAGCACAATAAATGTATTTGGAGTTGGGAGTATGGCCAGCACTGAGCGCTCGAGAGAGAAATTTCTGCAGGTTTGCAGGACATTTTAGCTGAAAGTTTTATTTAAAAGGGAAAACGAAAACAATTCAAAAGGGAAGTATTGATACCAGCAGCAGCTCTGGCTGGCTTGAGGACAAAATGCAACTAGAACTTGCTCCTAGAAGAGATCAGGTGGACTGTGAACCTTCACAGCAAAATGCAAGCCCTACTTCCTTGAGCCAGCCTGCCTGCCCACAGTAACAATACAAACCAATGATGATTATTGATTATTTGTACTGTGAGCATGAACAGGGAACCCAATAACAGATAAGGGGCCCCATTGTGCGAGGCATTGTGCAAACACATAGCAAAAAGGGGCTGTGCCCTGAAGAGCTTAGAAGTACAAACGTGAAAGCCCAGCTTCTGCTGACAGGAGTTTAGAGAGAGAAATGTATATTTGTGTATGCCTTGGGAGACCCTAAAACACCATGGTGACGGGTGCCATGTAAGAGCCTAGATAGACAGAAATGTATACTCTCCCCTATATTTACTCTATGGCATTGCAGAGGCAAGATTTTCCTATTCAGGGGCTGGTACAGGCCTAACTTGAGCCCTTCTGGGCCACTGTAGCAGCTGAGACTCCTGAGGGTGTAGAATGCCCCAGACTCACCCCCATCTCCACATGCTATGGAAGGCCGTCTGTTCCTGATTCCCCTGCACAACAATCAGAAAAGAATTAAACATGTCAACAAACACGTCCAAACCTTTCTGGTTTGTGTTAGGCCTGAAATGATGTATGTGTGTGTGTACGTGCGCATGTGTGCCCCATGTACTTGTGAGAAGGTAGATTGGAAGTTGGGAGTTTGTGTTCTCCTTCTGTCCTACCATGTGAACAAGGGACCACTGAATGCAATTAAAACATGGGAAAGGCAAAACTGAGAAGGAAATATTTTTTTCACACAATGCATAATTAAGCAGTGGAACTCATTGCCACAGGACGCTGTTGAGACCAAAAACTAGGTTAAAAAAGGGATTGGATATTTGTATGGATAGAACATCCAGAGTTGTCATAATTAATTAGAATAAAAATGTTAGAAAGAATATTAAAGCGCATACTTCAGGGCTTATGCCAACGTATAGCTATTAGAGATCAGGTTGAGACCTCACATATGCCTACTGCAGGGGTCTTTTGCCATTCTCTGAAGCATCTTTCTCCCTTTAGATATAGATATGTGTGTGTGTATCATGGGGTACAGCCCTCATCACCAGACTGGTGCCTCGTACTGGTCATGCTGGGGATTAGCTCAAGACCAACGCCCATGTCTGTGGTCTGAACACTAGCACTCTGTCTCTGCTTCTGCCTACAGCTCCTCTCTCAGCTCCCAGAACTGCAGCATCATCTGCTTGACTCAGCCCTCTGGCTAGGTGGTCATCTGCTTTTCCCCCTTCTGGGGGAGGGGGCAATATTTCCATCCAACAGTCCTGCCACTTCTCCAGTGACGAGTGGGGGAGACGCAGGACCACCCACTACTCCAGGCCACAACCCAGGGACTCTGTAAATAGCTATCTCTGGCTACTGCTTTGTAAGCTAGGTCAATGCTGCTCTGTTTCTCTGGGCCACTTCACCATGGCCCTAGCACCTTCTTCACCCTTATCTCAGGGCCTCAGCTGCTCAGTCCCAGGAGCCAGCCACGGCTCTGTCCAAGATGCTTACAGTTCTCTCAGCCCTCCAGGGACACAGTCCTTACTCCCTGGGCTCCCAGCAGCAATTGACCTTACTTGTCTTATAGCTCTCTTTTATATGGACCTGCTGGGCCCCAATTGTCTGTTCCTCACAGCCCCACTCCTATTAGCTGCTCCTCACGCAGCCTACCCAGGGGTCCTCTATTAACCCCTTCTCTGCCAGTGTGGGGCAGATGCTCCATCACTCTGTGTGTGTGTGTGTGTGTGTGTATAATTTAGAGAGAGAGAGAGACATCGATTGAGTAATGTCTCTCACCATTCAGACTGACACACACAGATGATCACTTGAGTGGTATCTTATTACAGCTGGTGGACTGCAATCTCTAGATGAAGCTTTTACAATTTACCTGAAATCAATACAAAATAAAGCAAAAAGGGATATAAACACAGTGGAACCTGCTCACTGGGAGTCTGATGTAGTGGGATTTCATTTGAAGTAAGGTAGGTTGAAGGGCCTGATTGGTTTCAGTAAATTGCAATGTACTGATTCCAAGTCAGGCTACTGTGAATCTGTGCTATGGATCTCCATTTACACTGAAGCTGTTTGGCTGATAAATTTCTTCACTAGTTAAGGGTCCCACAGCAATACAGATTTTAGGAAATTAATCACCGATATAAGAGGGGTAAATTGTTTTCCCGATATGGCAATTAGTTGTAGTAGTTGCAAGCCTACACAAATACATTATAGATGGATAACATTATAATGTAATCCCTTATACTCTGAATCATGACCCTTCTTTTAGCCTTTTGTGTGAATAATCATGATCGTACAAACGGGAAACTGGTGTATGGAGCCAGCCATTAGTCACTGTAGAGACAGCCAGACCAGAAAAAATACTTTGTATTAGATTAGACAGAGTAGTTAGTTATTTTCTACTGTTCATATGATGTGTTAGTCAACAAGGGAAAATCCTGAAGTCCTTACTCTATTTTTGTTCAAGCAGAAAGACCATTAGCTCAGCAGGCTTGGCTCAATGAGGTTTTTGCTGAGTGAAAAATAAGTAAGGGGCCAAAAATCCCACAATCCTTATTTTCTAAACACATGAATATGCCTGCCTGTTTCTGTAGCAGAGTTGCCTGAAGGTGAATTAAACAAGACAGTCATCACTACTTCCAAGTGGATAAAAAGTCAAACTGTGATCTGCTTTTAAGGTGACTATCTAAGAGTAGTTTTGTTAGGAGAGACTGGGACTAATTCTGTTTTCGAATGCAGTGACAAGTGGCAATGACAATGGTTTCGCCATCCAAAAATGTATATGTGTATCAAATTTGTTTTAAGGTAATTGCATTTGGGGTCTAATCATGAGCAGAATGAAGTAACCTGCAGGATGCAAGCAATGCTGGATATTTAATAAAGTTTGCAGGAATAAATTATTGTGCTTTTATGAGAGTCATATCTTGAGTAAAGAGCAGATATTAAAATGCGTTCTCTATTCAATTTCTAAACTAATGGTAGCTATTGACAATGGAACACATTCTTTTACCCTAATGGATTTTGATACTTAATAAATAGAGAAGTGCTGCAATTATGTTTTCTATGATCAAACAGTGTTTGCATTGTAGACTTTTTAAAAGCCTTTACTAAAAAATATAGTAAATATTTTGGGCCACATTTTAAAAATCTCTGTGGAATTTTCTTTCTGCCTAGCCCCTTCCACTAGGATTTTCTGCAGGAGATGAATATTTGGATCAGGATGTTAAATAATATAAACATGTGTTTAAATAAACAAACATGTTTTGAATGGTTCCAGGCAAGGTTTACAGACACAGAGAGCAGGGCATCATACAGTGAGTTCTTTTATCTGTACATGCTTAAAATGATGCAAATAAAATTGCACATTAATTCTTGTGGACTTTGCTTTTTAAATCTTAGGCCCCTTCATCTTAAGTATCATCAAAAGTATCAAACGTTCAGTCAAACATTCTTGTTCAAGACAGCACTTAAGCAAAGCCCTCCGAATTCAAATTTAAAATTATGCACATGCTAAAATGCTGTGCTGAATAGGGATGGATTTATGCACATCCATACGTGCTTTCTTGGATCATGACCATAATACTGTAGAGTAGTTTCAGGTTTGTTGTAAACATCTCTCATGGCTTTAGTGACCTATTTTATATTCAACTATTTGTTTTTAGTTTTTGGTAATTCTGTGGTACTCATCACTCTAATATCTGAATTAATCCTCCCCCCGATACTCCTCAGAGGGAAGTATTCATATCCTATTTACAGATGGGGATGCTGAAATCAATGGGAATTAGGTACCTAACTCCCCTTTACAAATCTGGCCCCACATGGTTAGGAGATTTGCTCAAAAACACATATGAAGTCTCTGGTTGAGTTGGAAATATAACTCAGATGTCCTGAGTCCCAGTTCTGTGCCTTAACCATCTTCCCTTCTGATCATATAACATTTATTTGTTCACATGTGGCCCTGACTTTATCAATAACCTTGCTGTAAAAGGGTTAATCTCTCCTAACATTCTTGCTACAGTTTGTATTCAAATAAATTCAAATGATGGGAATGCATTGGTGAAGGAAAGGGAAAAACCTCTCTGCTTAATGTTTTACAGTAAGAAATGAAAAGCAGAGCTCTCAAAGTAGTGTGTAATAGATCAATAATATTATAATGTAATCTCTCATACCATGAATCACGAGCATCCATGTAGACTTTTGTGTGAATAACGCTGACTACACTAATCAATGTGCAAAGGTCCTTTGAGCTATTTCTTCCTCCTGAGAGTGCTTTTCATTAGAAACAGCATGATTAAAAACATTGCAGTGCAACAATGGTAAATGGAAATGAAATGTTGGAAATTGCTATTTCTAAACTGACTCTGAATTCTGAACTCTGAAATTCTAATGCAGAGCCAAGATAATGCTTTCCAAGTCTTCCTGGTTCATTTTCTTCCAGAGTAGGGGCTGCACAGCTGTGAATAAGTTCAATACCTTTTAATGACTATCTTAACAATGGAATTTTACTAAAAGATGTATTGTCAAGTAGTCTAGGCTCAAAATGTAGGTTTCAATGAAAAAAAAATACAAAATATGATGGACAAAATCCTGAGGCCCTTGCTCAGTCAAAACTCATTGATTTCAGTTAAGAACTATGCTAAACATTCCCAGCTTGGCTCGGTGGTGTGCGCCTGTAATCCCAGCCTACTTGGGAGGCTGAGGGCTGGCGGATCGGTTGAGCTCAGGGGTTCTGGGCTGCCGTGTGCTATGCCAATCAGGTGTCTGGTGCTACTCTCAGCCTAGCCAGTGGGTGGCTGAAGAAATGGGTAGAACAACACAAACGAGATGTTGTGATCAGTGCTCTCTCTGTGAGGGCTGATGAACTGATTGAGGTGACTACGCTAAATGATCTGCTCCACCTTGTACTTAGCTGTGACACTCTGAGTACATTTCCCAGACCTGAAGAAGAGCTCCGTGTAAACTCAAAAGCTTGTCTCTCTCACCAACAGAAGTTGGTCCAATAAAAGATATTACCTCACTCGCCTTGTCTCGCTAATATCCTGGGGTCAACATGGCTACAACAACACTCCAGACATTGAATTCAGTTGGCATTTGCCTGGGTAAGGACAGAGTAGGGTATAGACACTGGTGGTTCAATTTTACCTTATACAGAAATAACCCATATAAGAGTCAGTAACTTGTGGAATTTCCTCCCAACTCTTTCAGTGAAGTGGAGATGGTTTGCTCCCATACAGACAAGGTTCATGTTCTGTCCCCTTCTGAGATCTATGCAGATTATTGGAGATCTGCAGGAGGTAATAGACAGTCACATAGATATCACTGTCCTCCACTCTGCCATCTAATCCTGCTGACTCCTGTTGGACCCTGTGAGCAGTAGCTGTATTTCCATACGCCCCACATCAGAACTTCCCCCTGAAAGGGGCTCCAAAATAAAGAAAGGAAACAAGGGCAAGTTAACAATACAGCTTCACGCTTTGCTTACTTGTTCTGTGTTTCCCTGTGGCTTGAGGGTCCAGAGGATCCCAGCTGGTTTCTCCACCATGTCGATGCCAGGCTCACCTCTCCTAACTCAGCATAGCTGTAACTCCATTTGTGCGTGTGGTAGTAAAAGATGTGGGCATGTGTTGTATTTCCCAACAACTAGCTCCAAAATAAGCTTGGGGGGATTTCATTTTGCAAGGGGACTATCAACAATACACGCAACACATTCTCTTCCTCTAGCAGCGCCGGCCAAGAACGAATGTGCTTCAGGCCCAGAAGCTCTGAACTGGGGAAACATATTGCCAGTATGCAGGGGAGAATTGTTTGGAACCAACCATTTGCCAGAGCATTAGAGGAAGTGATCAAGTGTCATTTTGAGCTTTTGGAGAAATTTATTTTTAAAGGTTTAAAGAGAACAGCAAATTCAACAGGTCTCGTTAAAAAACAACAACAACCCCTTAAATTGTATAGAAAGGACCTAATTTGTAGATTTCAGGAGTTCAAGAAACTCTATTGCAAACTAATAAATATTGATGAATTTCAAAAGGACCTTTTGGAATATTTACAATGGATACTGGTTTTTCTGCTCTCACATTTGTGAGAAGGTGTTCCTGATATTCAAGAGCAGACAAATCTGCTATCTGTGAAATTCCGTGAAAATAGGCTTTTTCCCATGATAGAAGCATTTATAGCCTGGTGCTCACAGAAGGAGATAGCTGTAATTATTATCCAACAAGGTATAGGGTAGCAGAGAGAGTTACTGTTTGACTTTTTCGAAATGGCATTGACAGCAGCTGATGAGATCAACCTTTTGAGTTTGAGTTCAGTGCCAAAAAGAGAGCACATTGAATGTGGCATATCTAGCATTAATAGGAATAGCATTGCATGTGGTACATGCTGAACTAAGCAGCAAACAATTCAGGACATCTCACAGCAACCTTTTCTATGTTGAGTTATAAATGAATGCAGGGAAACTTTGAATACACCATTCATTTTGTGACCAATGTAGAGAGGTCTTTTTTAGAAGGCTGAGGAAAAGAACAAACAAATTCAAGTTTGCCATGAAGTAAGGAAAAGGCAAATTCATTTGTCTAGATAACTTACCCTAAGATGTAATTAGGGACTCAGATTTTCATTTTAAACAACCAACCAGACAAAACACTTAACTGCTAATGTTCAAGAATTGGTTTAAAAACATAAACAGTGGTGGGGGAAAGAAAGAAAATGAACTTTCAACAGAATTCACACCCTGTCCACTGCAAATTTCAGCCTCTCACTTCCTGTTCACATTCTTTAGTTTTTTGTCTAGGTTGCAGCAGTGTGGTAAGTGGCTTTCCTTGTATGTGTTTACACAGTGTGGGAAATGTAAGGTGCAAAGAATAAGTGAGACTGTTTAAAACATCCTTTCGTGAACATTTTAAAAAATGTGTTTTTCATTGCTGGTGAAAAAACCAATTTCTGCTCAATCTTTTGAGTGCAACTCAAACATATAAAATTTATTTTCTAGGAAGTCACAAAGCACTGATATAACTAACTAATAATAATGTACATAATGAATGAAACACAACTAGTTAGTATAACTAACCAATACCAACACAGGTAGTTAATGAGGGATGACTAGTTATCCACACACGAAACGAGAGAAGACATGACATCTTCTACAAACTGAGCCCAGATGCTCAATGACTGTAATAATTATCAGTCAGAGTCTCATCTCCTTATTTATACTGAGTAATACCTTAATCAGCAAGTAGTCACACTGGCCAGGTGCTCATCAGCATGATTAAGGGGATCAGAATTTGGCTCCCTAATTTTTATTGTTGGCAAATACTATGTAAATACCTTTGGCTTCTACGTTGACTACAAGCGTTCCCCTGACAAGTATTGTGTACATTTAACCCCAGCTCAATCGCATATGGAATATTGCTTACAGGTTCCTCAGGTTGTCTTTTTACACAACAGTAGCTGTTGCACTTTGTAGGTCCAATCATCGTGTAACCCGTACAGTGATTAGGGCACTAGTCGAGGACTTGGGAGGCCTCAGTTTAAGTCTTTATTTTGCCACAGACTTCTTGTGTTACCTTGGGTAAGTCACCCTTCTTTGTGCCTCAATTCCCCATTTATGAAATGGGGATAATAGCATTTCCCTACTCTACTGGGGTGTTGTGAGGATAAATACCTTAAATGTTTTTGAGGCATTCAGATACTCTGGTAGTGGGGGGCCCTATAAGAACCTAAAATAGATAAAATATAATCATGTTCAGTGGTAATTCCATGTCACTTGCATGATCAACCCTCTTCCTATGCTATGCTGCTTGTACACAGTGTTGTTCAAAATGTATGCACTCAGTGTAAACTAATGTTACCATGACAGCAAATTATTTACTTTACAGAATTTTCACTCTGGGATTCATTAATACACTGTAGTTTGTATTCATAGGTTGTTGTTTAGAGCTGGTAAACATCATTATATTGTGTGTAAGTAAATCATTTGGTTTTTTATGGCAAAATTTATATAAAATATAGCATAATAAGTAATAATGCGGGGTGATCTCCCACATAATGTAGCTTACTTAGTGTTCAGTCACTGCTTAAGCATTCTTACTTTGATGCACAAGGATTTACATCCATAAGTCCCATTGGTGTCACTGGGTTTACTTGAAAATCCTTGCACACAAAGGGTATAATTCTGCTACTTTTATTCCTGGTGATTAACACCTGACTTCCCAAGCAGTTCCACTGGTTTCAGCAAGGCTGTTTGCCGTGCAAGGTGGTACTCAATGGAAGCAAGAGTGGCAGAATCAGACACTAAATAAGAATAATGTGGGACACTGAAATTTCATGTTGTTCATTCCTGAAAATATGAGTGCAACACCACGAGCTGCAGACAACTCCAAATTATTACCGGTAATCTAAAAGTATTTTGTTGCCATCAAAAGACATCCCTGGGTAAATTCTGTTGTGAGCCTGGTGCCATTTTTCCCTTTACTTATTTTTAATATGAATGTAATACTTCGTGAAAAGCACTATACTAATAGCCATAGAGACTGACGTCCTCTTTAGCTAGAATAAATACAGGCTGGAGAGCATAGTACCCAGCCAATTTGCCTTCCCCTTGGATCAGGAGGAATCAGCTGTTTCATGGAGAGGCCGTAGTTCATTTCCATTTCCAGATTCTGCTTACTTTCCATGTACTACCTTACTCTAGAAGTAGTTACTTTAAAATCAGTGTGATGGCTTGCGGAGTAAGGCATCATTCCACTGAAAAGGTGGCAGAATCTGGCCACTTGTCTTTGCTGTTTCTTCTGATACCATCAACAGTGGAGTCTACTTTTTCATATGTGCACACCTGTCTATTTTGAATTAGGCTGAAACTACGAATTCCTACAGAATGGCTAGCTGTCTACCAGCACTACCAACCTACTTAGCCAATTGGAGCCACTCGGCAATAGCTGACAGGCTCTATATCGCATTGCAAACCCCTGAGCCACCTTGCCACCTCACAAGTTTTTTATAACGTCATTCTAAAATCTTTTCATAAACTTTCTACTAAAAATAAAACCGTGGAATGGTTTACGAGACCAAAGAGTGAAATATATAGAAATACTGTATATAAATCCATGGCTTTCACCCAGAAAGATAGTTGGGAAGTCAGTTTGTCTAAAATTAAATGGTATGTATCTCGGTATCTTCAAATGTGGCTAGCTGATCCTGGCTACATGTTTGCCCTTTATCCAAAGACAGTTATATTTTTAAACACATCAGCGCACAAGTAACTATATAGAACCAAATTCTGCATTCTGTCCCTGCTAAAGTCAATGGAAATACTCCCATGGACTTCAGTAGGGTTTAGCACTGACCCCCAACTGAGTAACTCTGTGATCTTATTATTGCAGCCCTTCTCCTACTTCTTTCCACCCTTGTTTCTTTTGTTACCTTCACTACTTACACTATGTCTAAAATTTAACTCTAGATTCTATGTGGCCTTTATGTGGGTGCACAGTGGGTGCGGGGGGGAGGGTCTGTAACCATGTAAGGACCAAACATAATTGCATTACCTCTATGCTCAGGAGTGCAAAGATTGCTCCCTCCCTTTTACCCCAGGAATTTACAGTGCCCCAAAAGCACAGGAAAAAGAGAGCCATAGTTTTGCCCTCCTACCAAACAATGAGCGGAGATTATCATTTGGGGGATAATCAGTTGAATCTCATAAATAGGCACAGAAGCAGATGTACAGATTCTGTGTGCTTGGAAGTCTGGGATGGTGATTCCACTGTGCCAGAATTTCACCCTCCTCCCACCTACAGAATTTCACCCTCCTCACACCTACAGGTTGTGACTACAAGGCACAATTGGACCTTCCATTGTAAACTCTTCCAGTAGGTAACTTGTAGAGCTGGCCAAACCGAAAAATTGAAAAAAAAATGTTTTGGATCAAACAAACATTTTGGTTTTGAGTTTAAACTTCAAAAAATAAATTTCTAAATGAAAAGAGGTTTTGACTAAAAAAAATCAGAACATTTCCTTTTCAAAATGTCAATGAAATGTTTAGATATTTTCAGAGGTTTTGGAGGGTATGGGTTTTTTTATTGAAACAATTGGACAAACAACACAAATTAGTGAAAGGTTTTAATTAACCAGCATCTGCATTTTTCAGTGAAAAAGTTTCCAATTTCACCCAGCTCTAGTCCCATGTCTCGTACGTTTCCTTTAAACTACCTACCACAGTTTTGGGTACTGTAAAACCAATACATGAAAATAAGACTCTCAGAATTCTTTCATGTAAATCCTTGAAAAGGGCACCCAAAATAAACATCTTTTAATTAGATTTTGGTCTGTGTTTGGATCTGAGAGACACACCAGCTGTCAGCATGAGGATTACAATAATCTGAAAAGCATAGATGAGAGTAGTTTGGGCATGTAATAGCTATTGTGAGCAAAGCCGCATTTTCTTTCAGAGGTGACAGACACTAAAAGTCTAATTCACTACGCAAAAGGGAACTTTTATCCAGCTGTGCAGTGATTCATTATTTATCTTAGAATCATCCTAAAGTTTCAAATGTTCCCTGTTGACAGCTGAACACTATTGACTGGTCAAGGTTTCACTGACTTCCAACTCTCAGGCCTAAAAACAAATTTAGTTGCTGGGGATGTCTCTCCCAACAAAATGTGCACAGTGTCAATTTTATTTCACCCTGTCTACCAGCGAAAGGTCAGACTGAATCAGGAAATGTACAGGGTTCTCCACATTTAACATTATTTTTTTTGATAGCCTGTCATGCTTTACAGCCTAAACGAAGAATACAGGTACCACATTGGTTTTGTGAACTATATCCAGTTTTATTGCTTTTCAATCCAAGAGGATTTTGCATCTTTTGCCATCTGACTAATATATACTATAAAATATATTCTTCAGCAGGATACAAATAGCTTGCACGTTGGTATATTATATGCCATAGGCATGTCTCACTTTCCTCCTTATCTTAACGCTCACTCAAAATGAAAGGAGTGCTACAGTGTCTGCATATCACAATGTATTTTCCCTAGCTTCTAGAGAGAGAGAAAGAGTATTTCAAAACCTGCATTCACCAACTCGGGCACTTTTGCTTTGAGAGCAATTGTCTGAAACCAACAGCGCGACTCTGTTAATAGCTAGTGTGTGTAATAAAAACATAAGCATTGTTCATGGAACTGGGAAAAGCTACCTTGCTGATATAGTCAAGCTTCCTACAGCTCTTATACTGAATTTCTGCCAGGTTGTGTTGTCTGAACTCTTATATACAATCTCTAAACACACTGTAGTAATAAATAATATTTAATTTGAATGGATATTTTCCAGCTTTACAGGCACTGAATGTGTATAAATTATATATAGTCCATAATAAGGACAGAGCTGAGATGGACTGCCCAGAGGCACTGATCCAAAGTGCCTGGAGAGAATCCTGTTAACTTCAGTGCATGCTGGATGGACCCAGAGGTCCTGAAGGATGTTTCACAGAGTTAGCTAGTGAGCAGGGGGGAGCAAATACATGGCTATGTCCCTTCAGGGACTGCAATCCAGTGAGGCCAGCCACCTCTGCTGACTGGTTCATTTTGGAGAGAAGGAGACAAAGCCTCCACATCTAACCCTTCATCCATGCATCCTTCCCCTTGCGTGTAGGAAGAAGCCAATAACTGAGTTAGAGCAGGTTTCTCACTGTCATGGTGTGATGTTCCCACATTAGACTTCAATCAACATGTCAATTATTAGTTAATATAGAAAATAATAGAAAGGCAGCACATTTACTACTGGAAAACGACATAGCACCTTGAAATCTCTGAATAGTTTCCATTCCAGCTCTAATACGTCACCATCAGCCTGACCTATAACTCTGCAACTTTGGCAAAGTCCTAATCTGAATTCAAATGTTGCTGCTCAGATTCTTCTATAATTTTATTCTGCAATGCTAACCAACCAGCATTTCCCTACAGGGGAAACCGACCCCGGTGCTTTGTATTCTAAATGGGTAGAAAAGTTTTCAATTTACAAGGTGATAAAAAAGACCACCTACTTGTAGGGGAAAATGAGTTGACAGCACAAGCACAGTAGTTACTCCAGAAAGAAATGGTACCTTGCGGACGGTAGTGCTTTGCAGCTGACAATTGTGTGGGTTATGAAATGAAAGCAATTATTGTAGCCTTATTGAATTAACAATGGAGATACTTCTCATGCAAGTTAATGCCAGACTTTGTTCATTAGATCTTATGGGTGGTGTTTAACAAAAGAAGTGGAGGATGGAGAAGAGGGAGGGAATTGATAACAAATTTTGTAGGCCGTGCACTAGATCAGGGGTTCTCAACCTTTTTCATTCTGAGGTCCCCCTCCTCAACATGCCAGAAAAACTTCAGGGCCCAGAGGGGATGGGTGAGGGACTTTGGGCCAGGGGTTGAACCCTGGGGCAGAGGCATAGTTTGACCTCTATTTCAGGGGTGGGGGCTGGGGGGAGGCAAGGGCCGGCAGGGCTTGGGCCAGCTCTGAACAGCAGGGTCCAGGGAGGGAGCGCCACTTCCATCCCCTGACTCATCTCATCAGGCCAACCACCTGTCAGGGGCTGTGTGCTGGTGGCTACTCCCCAAGGGCTCTGCTGGGCCTGGGGCTGCCTGGGCAGCTCTGATTGGCTGCATGAGCAGTCAAAGGAAGCTGGGAACTGAGAGCATCCACAACCCAGGCACCAGCAGCAGATGGGGGAATGCCATGGCTGCCCACTTCATGGTACCCACCAGCCAGAGGAGCAGGTGCCTGGCACTGCCTGACTCTGGTTCCTGCCTAGAATCTGGCCAAAGGGTGCATCCTGAGGGGGACTGAGGGAGCGGTGGAGGGGAGAGGGTGGAACTGTCCCCAGGACTACCCCACTCTTGGTAAGGCACTGCAGTTTGGGGGGGGGGCAACACCCTTGTGACCCCTTAACTCTGCCCATAGGCTCAAGGTTTCTGCCCGTGGTGGTGGGGCTTCAGCCCCGCACTGCTTCTGGCTTCAGCCCTGCAGGGGGAAGGGAGACATGCCGGGGCTCAGGGCTTCATTCCCAAGCCAATCCTGGCTTCAGTCCCATAGGGCAGTGCCTGGGCTGGGGGCTTCAGCCCCGCGCCACTCCTCACTTCAGCCTTGCAAGGGGGACACTGGGGCTCGGGGCTTCAGCCCTGTGCTGCTTCTGGCTTCATCCCTGCAATGGGGCGCCAGGGCTTGGGGCTTCAGCCCCACACCACATCTGGCTTTAGCCCCACAGCGGGGCGCCAGGGCTTGGGGCACCGGGTTTCAGTGGCGGGGCTCCATGGACCCCCTGAAAGGGCTTGTGGTCCCCCAGTTGAGAACCACTGCACTAGATTATAGAATAACATGTAGACATTTTAAGATCCCATCTACACAGCCAAGCTTAACAAACTGCTGTAGCTCTATTGTGATCAAAATGAGCTGTAACATGGTTTGGCCCCTGGTTTGGCAGGTCAAATCTGTTCTAGAGATCAGTGGGACCAGAATTTGGCCCAACTTTACCCCTTTTTCCCCTTGATTTTCTCCCTTTAATATTTTCCTTTCTTTTAGAAGTTATTTTATTTATACACATTCTTCTGAGGTATACTCATTTCTTTGGATAAGACTCCAAAGTTTCCCCAGAAAGTAAATAAATAAGACTGTATTACACTTCCACAAAACCACTCTGTGATTGGGAATCCACCTTTAAAAGGGGTTCTGGGAGCAACCACGGTCTAGAGCTTCAGTTCCAGAGAGTGAAGGGAGAGCTACTGGAGTCACAGGGCTTCTGTGAAGATGGTCCTGGCAGCCTACAGATACTCTGGGATCCATGGAGCTTTAGAGGTGGCCATGTAACCTGCTCAATGGGGTTAGGAGAGCAGGTCTCTATCTTGTCTCCATAATATATTTGGGAGTTAATAGATTATGATTTACAAATTCTGTTTAACTGTATGTAGATGTTGGAAGAAATGCTATGTTAGTTGCAGTGTAGTTCTTCTTAGACACTGAACATAGCAACAATAAAGCTTGTTCTTTCTACTTCAATATCTTTCTGACTGGCATCATTACTTTGGTGCAGAGCTGTTGCCTACAAGTTATAGCATACCCACTCAAGGAAACAAAAACTTTGTATGGTGAAAAACAAAACAAAACAAAACTCCAAACAAATGAAAAAACCTAAGGAAGGTTTGCAAGGAGAACCTTGTGGTGAGTTCTATTTCGTTACTTGTCTCCTGTGAGCTTTTCCAAAGGAAGGGGTCACTGGTCCCTGAGAGAGAGTTTTGGGATCTGGCCCATTCATAACAATTTATTGCTTTCTCTTTTTTCTAAACCTATTATGGATATATAATACACGAAACAACAAACTGTATTATATTTACAATTGTATGTTTTCTCTCTCCTGCTCTTCCTGCCCTCCAGGAATGTTTCCTAGCATTATAGCTGACACATACAAAGCCAAATATCTGCTGTCAGGTGCATGAGTTAGGACCCCCTAACTGTTCAGAACTTTCCACAGGTTTAAAATTTCCCATGTCAGTGGGCTGGAACTGAGGGTGTAAATTGCATAACAATTCGCTCCTCCAAGGAATGCCTCTAACAAGTAGCTCTCAGTACAAAACCTGTAATTTCAATTACCGTGCCTTTGTGTGAGTTCTGTGGCACAGTGATCTCATCTTTGCAGTTCACTGCTTTGTGCTAACAGCCTGTAACAAAGCTTAGTCTCAGAAATATTGGGCACAATGAAACTCACTCTGAATTATGATACTCTGCTATTAACTTTCATTATAAATAGTAGCACCTCATTGTTATTATAAGAGCTATGAAATGGGAGAGAATCTCGCTGCTGACCCAATCCTCAGCTGCCTGTATTGTGGGCATCATGGATTTCACAATGACAGCGCTGCTTTCTGTACTGAAGTTACCACGGTCTGCTGTACATATAAAAATGATTCATCTGATCATTTTAAGGAACAGATTGACTTTACACCTATGCTATCAAATTGCTTTTAGTAAGTTGTGTGATAAATCCTCACTTTAAAGCTTTGAAAATATCGGAGTTACAAATGAGCCAAATCGGTTCAGAAAAGTGTAGGTGTTTAGGTGGTAGATTTGCAATGCACAGAGACCTGAATTATCATTCCCTCCCTTTCAGAGATACAGGAATCACCCTCCTGGGTGAGATCAACAGGCCATCTAGCCCAGTATCCTTGCTCTGACAGTGAGAAATAAAATAAGTTATTGTTAATTACGCAGTAACCTGCCCCAAGGTGAAATTTCTTCCTAGCTCCCTCAGTTAGATGTTGATTTATACCCTGAAGCATGAGGGTTTATATCCCTTCCAAACTCTTAGCCATGTAAATGTTCAGTCCTGTTTTTCGAATCTTGCTAAGCTACTTTAGTTATTTTTGGGTATATTTATTTGCAAGGGGACATTCAGCAAACAACCAGTTGTAACTAAGCTTTAAACAATTCTTTGTTCTCCTCTCCTTTCTCTGAAATTTGGTTGGGTCATTTCCTTGTTCATTGCAGGTGTTGAGGAATGCAATATCACAACTACCAGAAGTCTCCTTGGAGCCCATGCAGTTCACAATACTTCAGAAGTCCCCAGTCTTCAGTGGGGAATGCCACTGGAATGCCAGGGAATTTCAAAGGAGGGAAATAATTTTAAAAGCAGTGGAGTTCAAAATGTTAACTACAAGTGTTCATTTTGGCTCTAGACATTAAACTTCTGCTCTATTCTGGGAAATATGGCAAATGAGTCAAATAAGAAAGCAGCTTTTGTCAGCGAAGGTGCTTGTTGATGAAATAGC